>NC_044322.1:356612288-357237288 GCF_007399415.2 Gopherus evgoodei | reverse complement strand
TGCACCTTTCAGGGCTGTATCTTGTCTGCGTATAAAGTTTGATATTTTATTATTATTATTATTATTATTATTATTATTTATTACATCATAGAATATCAGGGTTGAAAGGGACCTCAGGAGGTCATCTAGTCCAACCCCCTGCTCAAAGCATGACCTAATCCCCAATTAAATCATCCCATCCAGGGCTTTGTTAAGGCTGACCTTAAAAACCTCTAAGGAAGGAGATTCCACCACCTCCCTAGTTAACCTATCCAGAACTTTACCACCCTCCTAGTGAAAAAGTTTTTCCTCGTATCCAACCTAAACCTCCCTCACTGCAACTTGAGACCATTACTCCTTGTTCTGTCATCAGGTACCACTGAGAACAGTCTAGATCCATCCTCTTTGGAACCCCCTTTCAGGTAGTTGAAAGCAGCTATCAAATCCCTCCTCATTCTTCTCTTCTGCAGACTAAACAATCCCAGTTCCCTCAGCTTCTCCTCATAAGTTATGTGCTCCAGCCCCTTAATCATTTTTGTTGTCTTCCGCTGGACTCTTTCCAAATTTTCCACACTCCCTGACATTGGTTTATCCCAGATATGAAATTTTGTTTCATGGTGAAAAGAAATTTATTTCAGGAAGGAGCTTATAAAAGATCAGCTTGTCTAATCAGGAAATGGAAATGCAGATTTCATGGATTCAAAAGCCAGAAGGGATCATTCTGATCATGTAGTCTGACCTCCTCATAACACAGGCAGTAGAATTTTACCAGATAATTCCAACATCAAACCCATAATGTCTAGTTGAACTACAGCATCTCTTTTAGAAAGACATCCAGGCTGAATTTAAAGACTTCAAGTGATGGACAATCTACCATATCAATAGGTAAGTTGTTCCAATGGTTAATTATCCTCACTGTTAAACACTTTCATCTTATTTCTTATGCCTGGTCTATACCGGGGGAAGAGATCTGTGAATAACATAGCTGAAATCGACGTACTTAGATCTACTTACCACATTGTCTTCACTGTGGTAGGTCAACAACTGATGCTCTCTCGTCAACTTCACCTGTGTCTCTTTCTCCGATGGAGTACCGGAGTCGACGGGAGAATGCTCGGTGATCGATTTATTGTGTCTAGACTAGATGAGATAAATCGACCCCTGTTAGACTGATCACTGCCCGTGGATACAGCAGGTAATGTAGACAAGCCCTTAGTCTGAATGTGTCTAGTTTCAGCTTCTAGCACTTGAGTGGAGTCACTTTGGATTTCCACTGAGGTTAATTGCTCTATTTTCTCAATAACTAGATGCAATATTGAGTGCAGGGTTTTTAAGGCTGGCATGTGCTGATGTCCCATTCTTTGATTCCTACAGCATTTGGCTTTTAGTGATATTCTACTACCTGAGCTGTCAGGCTAGAATAAAACTAATAACCAGCCTGCATTACATCTTGATGATGTGACAATGGTACTGATGATCTTACGCTCGGAGACTGCAAGATAACATTTCTTTGATTGCTTATGGGAACACTTTATAGCTGAAGTATAATTTCATTTATTAGAGGCAGACAGCTTATAAAAATGTGTGAAATACAAAGGGTACCAAAAGAAAAGACTGGGAGACTAATGAGGCACAGGCCTCATGCCTTTACAAGAAACAAAGGCTTCTACAGACACATGTCTGATGTAGTTGCTTTTTATAGACGTAAATCAATCAGAACATTCAAACCATGTTATGCTGGAGTGCTGTAGCAAATACATTTCATCTAAAATTATTGATGACTTTGCTTTTAACTAGAGAATAGAAGCAAAAATAAAAAGAAGAAACCTTCAACTACATAGAAATACAGCTGGAGTGAAACAGTGGAAGACACCCAATCCAACGGAGAAAAAATATATATCAGCAAAATAATAATAATAGCATTGTTTATAAAGCACCTTCTTTTCCAAAAACCCAATCCCACCACTAGGGGGTTGGGGCAAGGTGCTGTAGAAGAAGCCCTAATTAGCTCCTGCCACTCTAGCCCCAATCAGGGCTTGGCCACTAGCTAGGACCTGGCCTGGAAACTGGCCACACCTACCAGCCTCATTAATAGGGGCTAAAAGCTTGAGCGGAAGTGAGTCGGAGGGGAGCAGAGGGGAGAGAAGGCTTAGAAGGAGCCAACAACCCTGAGGCCTGTGCTAAGCAAAACCTTTAAATAATCTGTAAATGGAGCTTGGTGGTAGGACCTGGAAATAAAAATAAAGACCACAGGCTGAAGTGACCCTGACTCACTTGGGAGCAGGGCCAGGAGGCTGAACCCAGCACGGGCACCGAGGACCCCGTTACACATTGGGGCTTGTCCGGGAGTCGAAAGCCACCACTAGGGAGTGACAACCTGAGAGAATGGAGGGCATGGTGCAGTGGCTGGCTAAGCAGCAGGAGGAGCTGCAGAAGACCCTGCAGGGTGTCCAATAGTCCCACCAGGTCGAGAGGCAGGCCTTCCTCATGTGGCAGGCTGAACAACAAAAAACCCTCCAGGACTTCATCCGGGAGCAGGCCAATATACAGCAGCAGCTCCTGCACTGGGTAGTGACCCTCTCGATTGGTGATGGAAACCACGCAACAGGGCTCAGTCTCTATAAAATGGGCCCCGCCGATGACGCTGATGCCTTCCTATGTTCTTTTGAATGGGTAGCCATGGGTGCGAGCTGGGATAAGGCGACATGGGCCCTAAGACTGGCTCCTTATCTGGCCAGTGAGGAGCAGGCGGCCTATAGAAATGACCAGGCCAGAGATTATGAGATGGTGAAGGCAGCTGTCCTGGACCAGATGAGGCTGTTGGCCGAGAAGTACAGGCAATTCGGTGAACAAGGGTTTTGTGGCTCTGAGCTTTTGCCCCAAAATTGACCAATTGGGCTACACGGGGGCTACGGTCTGACACCCAGATGGTGGGAAAAATAATGGACCATGTGATTCTCAAGATATTTGTGCAGGGCCTCACGGAGAACATGTGGGTCTGGGTCCAGAGGCACCAGCAGATGACCATAGAGGCCACCGTTAAAATGATGGAGGAGTATGCCAAGGCGGACTTTTCCCAGAGGGAGGCGTGGACAGGCTGCAATCAGGACTGGGTTAAGAAGCCCCAAGAACCTCCCCCAGGGAGAGATCAGTATTAAAACAGAGAGGAGGCTAAGGAGGCCCCCAGTCACCTGGGTCAACTGGTCTGCTGGCATTGCAGGCAGCCAGGACACAAATCCTGGGACTGCCCAGTGATGGAATGCAGGCTTGCCAAATTTTGTGGTTGGATGAGTGGAAGAGAGAAGAAACAGGTGCGAGGGCTGGCCACCATCCCCGAACGGGTGGGGAGGAAGCCCCAGAGGGGTTTGGTTGATACGGCCTCAGCTCGCTCCCTCATTCAGCGCAGGCTGAAGAAACTGCACTGGTTTATCCCTGTGAGAAGAATGATGCTAGAATGCATCCACAAGGATTGGAAGCCCTGTCCCGTGGCGCAGGTGCCCCTGACGGTTGGGAGCAGATTTGTCTGGTAATGGGAGGGGGTAGTAGATGGGCTGCCATACCCCATCGTGCTGGGGACAGATTGGGGCCCCGTCCCAAGGAGGAAAAACGGCTGTGGGAGGAGACCCTCGGGTGGAAGGAGGGGGGAAGCCCCCATAAAATGGGGGATAACTCCTATGCCCATCAGCCCTGGTCCCCAGAAGACAGAAGCAGGTACTACCCAACAAAGCCAGAGGGAAATCAGGTAAGAAGGGGAGGGTGAGCGACCGAAGGGGTGCCCCGCTGTGAAAACCCCTGGAGAGGAAGTCCAACTTTTAAAGGGAGAAGGCCCCGGGGAAGGCCTGCAGGGGATCTTCCAGGCAATGAGGGCCAGGCCCCCTTGGGCTCGGTACCTGCACCAGAGGCCCAGGCTGGCGCAGGGGCCAGGCCCACCCAGCTCCCTGCCAGGCAAGAAGGGGGAGCAGCCGGGAGGGTAACCACCCCGTTGTGAATGTTGTGCTGACCTCTGGGTGGGAGTAAAGGCATGAGACGGTCTGCCCCTCACATACTGTAGGTTCGGTGGGTGGGGAACCGACAAACCCTGCGAGGAGGATCCAGGGGACCTCCCAGTGGAGGGCAGAAGGCTGCCCCCAAATCACCTCCTGGGTAGGGGGAGAAGAGACCAAACCAAGCCCCCCCAGTGGTTACTTAAGTGGGGGGGGGTGTGGCAGGGCACTGCAAGGGAAGTCCTAACCAGCTCCTGCCACTCCGGCCCCATGGATGTTGCGCCAGCTTGAAGTGGTCCTGACTCATTGGGGAGCGGGGCCAGGAAGCTGAACTCAGTGGGGGTGCCAAGGTGTTACAGGGGCACACAGACATAATTAAAACACAATTGTACGCCAATGCTTTCAATGCACAACAAAAGCCAAACAAACACAATGTTAAAAGAGAACAGAGAGACATAAGAAGCAATAGAGTTGCAAAAAGGGAAACAAAAGGGTCTGATGCACAGACGACCGAATCCTGGTTGAGTTTAAGTCAATGGTAAAACTTCCAGTTTGGACCAGGATGCAGAGCTACAAACACCTGAGTTGTAATTAGAAGTGGATACAAAATGGGGGTTTGGTTTGGTGGCCAAAACAAAAAAATCCAGATAAAAATAGGTTAGTTTCGCACCAGGCTGGATGGCTTTCCTAGACGAAAGGAAAACCAAATGTTGAGAGGGTTCGTTTTGACATTTTCCAGAACAAACCATTTTGACATTCCAAAATTTTTGTTTTCAGTTTTTTTGGCCTGAAACACTTTGCTAAATTTGACCTGAATTTGTAAGTAGTTTCAGGACCCTCTGTGATGGTTGCCCTGTTTGTTGATTGGGGCCACCCCCGTTGGCCTAATGTAGGGTTGGTACGCGCTATCACATAGTCCTCTAGACTCCCCATGGGATCAAATAATTGCAACAAGGTAGCCTCAGGATCCCTGGTGGGACCAATCAAATAGTCAACCTATGGCCCCCAGGCGGGGTAGAACAAGCAGTCTGTAGCCTCTGAGCCTCCTGCCTGGGGCAGGCAAACAGTTGTCCTACCTAGTGGGAAGTAGGGTCGGGTAGGGGAACCCAAGCTCACCTCACTCGCTCCACTGGTTTCTGATCCAGGACCCTATGAAACTGGGGGATTCTACATTAAGAGTTTAAGCACCAATTTCTACTATATTCCTTCAATCACTTCCTACCACAAGTTGCATCTCAGGCATCTCCCCAGCTGGCAGCAGCTCAGCAGCCCAGTCAACCTCTGTGGTCACTTGGTCATCCACAGCTTAGTCCAGGACCATGATTCCCAGCACATGGGAGTCTCAGGCATCGCTTCCCCTCTCCCCCTCAGCTATGCTACTGTCAGGAGCTTGCAACACACTTCCTTCCTCTTCCTCAGCCAGCCCAGACTGAGCTGGGCTTCCTCCTTTCATTTGTCCCTTCCAGCTGGAGCATGAGCAACAAGAGTGAGGGGGTGTGGCTTTTTGGACCCACAGTGAATGGTCCATCCCTGTTGGCCCAGTGCAGGGTTGGCACATCCTATTGCATCCCCCAAAATGCATTTTTGGGGCAAATTTATTATTTATTGAAAAAAAATTCACCCAATTCTAGTTGTAAGCTCTGTGCAGCAAGACCCCAATGGTCTTGGATGCTCTGCCTCAGTCTCCCATGAAATGTGGGTCAGCCTACTACTCAGGGCTGCTGTGCAAATTCATGAATTAAGACTATATTCTATATTCCTTTGCCCAAACAGAAAGTGATCAAAGAGAAAGTGGTGGAACATAGCATATAGGGACAATATTTTATACAGTGATAGTGCCTAGAGAAATTTAGTTTGGAGCTTGATGAATAGATTGATAAATCAATCCCCATGGAAGTCAATGGGATTTTGCAGGACAGAATCATGGCCTTTATGTCCATACGGTGTTTTGAGGCTGTAACGTTCTACAGGAGAATCATTCGTTGGGTGGCGCATTTATTCAGTGGCTTTGAATTGGGGTTACAGTCCTGGAGGTGAGGAGAATAATGAGCTCCTTGCCTTCGACTGACAGCTGAGGATACTGTCATCTGACTTCTTCTGGGATGCCTCGCTGGCATTTTACACCATGCCACAGAAGCAGTTCTGCCAGATGTGCCTGTCAACAGCAATTAGAGAACACCCCACAAGGCTTCAGTCAGAAATGGCGGCTTAACGTGAGATTGGCCCAGGGCCTTTCTTCACATAGCATTATTAAATGTTACCTGCTATTCAGACCTTTCTCTCATGATCACAGGCTCCCGACCCATAGGTGAACTGTAACTGTTGCACAGAGCCTGATTTTACAGTGTTCATCCCTGTTGCCTTGCAGCTTCGAAGTGCCATCCTAATTAATCTATCATGCTTCCCTTGCCATTTCTTGTTAAGAAAACAATGAAAGCATGTCTCATGGTGTGTCAGAACAATAGGGAAGCAAGCATTTTTTTAATTTCCCCCTTCCTCCATGAATCAGTTGTCACCTGTCACCTAGTCCCCCTATTCCAGCTCAGATATTCTCACCTGTTCACTTTCTTCCACATAGCTACTGATCACAGAACCCCTTCAAACTCAGATCCTTTTGAGTCACGATTGTGATTAAGCTTTTCACCAGGAGGCAAATACAAAAGGGCTTGAGTCTCCTCTCATATCATAGTTTCCTGGGGCTTAATTCACTGTTATGCGAAGGCCATTTTACACCGCTCCAGCTATGCAAAGGGGCCTTGAAACGGGAGTAAATGATATGTACTCTTACTTGAAGGTGCCTTTACACTGCAAGAGTGGTGTAAATTGTCGTTAGTGTAAACGATAATTAGGCCCCTAGATTTTAAGGCCAGAAGAGACTATTTTGACCTTCTGCAAAACAAAGGCTGTAGAACCTCACTCAACAATTCCTGCATCAGGGCCAATCTTTTGAGTGAAATAGAGCATGTCATTTAGAGAGACATCCAGTCTTGGTCTAAAGACGGAGAATCCACCATGACCTTTACAAGCTGTTCCAGTGCTGGATTGCCACCTACTCCGGTGTAACTCATCTGACTTCAGTGAGAATGAAGGATTCTGGATAGACTTCAGTATAGTCTCAATCCACCTCTTACAGATACATTTCCACCATCCAGAATCAGAACAGCCAACCAAGGCAACCGTTGTCACCAGGAACTGTTTGGCTCGGTTTACACTAACTCTGTAAGTTGATCTAAGTTATGCTAGTTAATTTACATAAGACCTGGTCTACACTGGGGTTGGGGGCAAGCTAAATCAGTCAAAGTTATGCAACTTCAGCTACAAAAATAGCGTAGCTGAAGTCAATGTACTTAGAGCTACTTACCACAGTGTCTTCACTACGGTAGGTCGGCTGCTGATGCTCCCCTGTAGACTCTGCATACGCTTCTCACTGTGGTGGAATACTGGAGTCAACAGGAGAGCACTCGGCAGTCGATTTATCGCATCTTCACTAGACGTGATAAATTGACCCCCGCTGGATCAATCGCTCCAGAGTTAAGTGTAGACATGCCCTACGTATCTTAGATTGACTTACAGCAGTGTCCACACTATGCTAGGTCAATGGGAGACCCACTCCCGGCGACATAAATTCCGCCTTTCGTTGAGGTAGATTACAGAGGTTGACGGAACAGCACTCGCTCATCAATTTAGAGTGTCTTCACCAGACCCACTAAATAGGCACCACTGCATCGATCGCAGTGGCACTGATTTAGCATTGTAGTGTAGACAAGGCCTTTGCCACTGGTCTCATTTTGTATTAAGCCCCTTAATTCTTTCAACCTAAGGTATGTCATCTCTCTGATGAGAAGCTGTGCTAGGATTTAATGCTTTGTTAACCAGGCACAGTAAAGTCATCACAGCTGAATAAATGCAACATTAGGAAAACTTTATTTATGTTCGTCCCTTTCCTGCCATGCATAGTGAAGAGAGGGCAAAGAGAATGAAAAATATCACTTCCATTATACTTCTATTAAGCGCCTTCATTTGAGCAACTGTCAGCCATGGAATCTTATCTAAGGTTCCCCCAGATAACATCTCCTGTTACAGGGACTATTTTTGCCTACAGTGCATTTAATTTGACAATGAAAATACAGAGCTCAATTATCTTTAAACGACGGCAGCCCAGCTAATAGAGGGGAAATGAATAAGTCTGAACAACTAAATCAGCAAAGCGGAAAGGAGGCGGCCATCTTTCTTACTGACAAAGTGGCATGTAGGCACTTTTCTGCTGCTTTGCATTCAGCTGTGTCATCTGCTTAAATATTGAATTTTGCAATGTAGCCTCCTCTAGCAGTTTCTTTGTTGGGCCTGAATCTTTAAGGTTCCCAGAGCTGCTGAGCACCCTCGAGAGGAGTTGAGGGTGCTCTGTACCAGGCCCTTTTGCGGGGCACATACATCTGAGCCAAATCTGGATTTGTCGTTACAATACGCAGCTCCCCAAGTGTAGAATCTGGGAGGTGCTTAAAAATTCACAGTAAGCATAGTGAACAAAGAGAGAATGTGGTCACTAAAGGCAGTGAAAGGAGCCAGGTGAGGGTAATAGCAGAGAGACAGGTCACTGAAGGAGATTTGGTTGAACTGAGAGATCTAGTTAGCTCTCACTGAAGTACTCATCTCTGTAGTAACATGTATGGTTTCTTAAGGACAAATGGGAACCCCGAGAAGTTGTCGCGACTTTCAGGAATGACAGAGGGCCAAGAACTTAGGGGTATCTGGAACAATTCATTAAATAAAGAATTCTGGAGGTAGGGCAAGCTCTGGAAGGCACGGCGTATGCTCAGATATGGGGCTCTACAAATTAATGAGCTCTCTGGGGCTCCCCATGTAAAGTAAAAGTCTTTTAGACTGACTAACAAACTGGTCACACGGAACTACTGGTCATTCCGTTGAGGCCTTTTCTCAAAACATTACGAGGGTGAATGAAATAATCCAATGGTTCTCTCCAGCATGTCTGATGCTCTGATTTATTTCAACTGCATTTTGACAGTTCAATCCTGCCCCCATTGAAGGTGACAGAAGCTGTGCCTTTGACTTTACTAGAAACGAGACTGGGCCCTTAGCAACAGGTATATAGCACTTTTCACACTTGAGCTATTCCTTGGGTTAGATGCTGTGAGTACAGTGACTCTGTAGGCAACGGGGAAAACTGCTAGGTACCATTTCATCGCAGAATAATTTACAAACAAAACCAGAGGCCATCATGTAATTGTATTCCACTGGCTGGTGAGCTGATACAGATACAAAAGCATGGTAAGTTTCCTTGCGTTCTTGCTCGACATCCCATGTAACATTTCACAACAGGGCAAACAGAACGCTGTAAAGGTATGCTTGCCAAGCCTATGGAGTGTGTGATTAATGGTCTACCTTACAACTTATGGGATGGCAACAGTCTTCTTAAGTCTTGTTGCTCTCTAGAAAAATAACCTAACAAAGACATTTATTGCTGACCTGTACTTCGTGCATCTTGCCTTTTACTAAACTCTTTTACATCACAAACATCAGACCCCCTAGGGAATTCAGGTAAACATTCCAGTGTCGATTTCCTCCAGTTTCTGAGCTCCACTTGGTCTGGGAAAGGGTGTGGTCAGCAATCCAGTTATCGCTCCCCAGTTCTGTGCTGGCTTGGGCCCCTGTGGATGTTAAAGCAGTTTACTTAGCATCCACAAAACTGCCACTTTATCTTCCTTCCAGTCGTTCCTGAAAACTCACCTGTGCTCCAGTGCGTACAGAAAATTGCCATCTCCTTACAGCTTGGCAGGTGGCTAGATGTGACTGCTGCTATCAGTTGGCTAGGATCTGTACACATAAGGAGGTGTCAACTGATGGGCCAATGGGCAAGGTCTAATCGTGCTCCAAACAATTGCCCAATTCCCGGCCTTTTGATCAAGGTTTTGCCTTATAATCTCTGAAGTAAAGATCCAGAACCAAACATCACCACCTGGGACAGTTTCACTGCCCTCAAGGTCCTGACATAGCCATTGGGTTTCGCAGTCCTCTCTACAGTGATTCACAGACATCCCCAGCAGACATCCCCCCCACCCCCCACTGGCTCTTGTTCGCAGCAGATGTCTTGCTCATGGGCCTTTTGCCTGACATGAACAAAGATCCAGCAACTTCCCTGGCCCTGGGTCTCCCTCTCTGCTCCTTCGCCTAAAGAAGCCCCTAACTAGGACATATAACTAGGAGCAAGTATGTGACCTGCAGCTACAGCTCCTACTTTTATAGGCCCAAGGGCCATAACTGATGCAGTGGGACACAGAATCATAAAATATCAGGGCTGGAAGGGACCTCAGGAGGTCATCTAGTCCAACCCCCTGCTCAAAGCAGGACCAATCCCAACTAAATCATCCCAGCCAGGGCTTTGTCAAGCCTGACCTTAAAAACCTCTAAGGAAGGAGATTCCACCACTTCCATAGGTAATTAATTCCAGTGCTTCACCACCCTCCTAGTGAAAAAGGTTTTCCTAGTATCCAACCTAAACGTCCCCTACTGCAACTTGAGACCATTACTCCTTGTTCTATCATCTGCTACCACTGAGAACAATCTAAATCCATCCTCTTTGGAACCCCCTTTCAGGTAGTTGAAGGCTGCTATCAAATCCCACTTCACTCTTCTCTTCTGCAGACTAAATAACCCCAGTTCCCTCAGCCTCTTCTCATAAGTCATGTTTTCCAGCCCCCTAACATGCTTAACCTCTGCTAAAACCTGTACATTGTTGTTTCCCCTCCTTTTCCTGCCCATCCTGTCCCCACTGCTCATCTGTTCCACCTGTTGAATTTCATCTTTCAGAGGGAAGGTCTACACTACAGGGTTAAGTCTACCTAAGTTACGCAACTCCAGCTACGTGAGTAACATAGCTGGAGTCGACATAGCTTAGGTCAACTTATTGTGGTGTCTACACGGCGCTGGGTCAATGGGAGAAACTCTCTTCACTAGACCTGCTAAATCAACCCCTGATGGATTGATCGCTGATCCATGGTAAGTACAGACAAGCCCAGAGTGTCTGCACAGTGCCAACCACAATGGTTCTTGACTAAAACACATCAAATAAGTGATTTTTTGAGATCGGTGATAGTTCCAAAAAATCGGTTCAGGTCGAAGTGAATCTGAAGATTGGGGAATTTTGGGTGAATTTAAAGAAGACCATTATGAGCCTTTTTCAGAGCAAGGATTTGAGCTGGGGTGTCCGATACCCCAGGCGAGTGTTCTAGCCACTGGGCGGAAGGCTACAGGGTGTAAGGCTAAGGACGGGAAGGGCACCACTACCATCTCCTCCTCCACTTCCAGTCATTTTGTGACTGGCCGAAACTATTTGTAGCAAATTCTCCAATAGTTCCAGGTCAACCAAAATTGCATTTTTAATCAAATAAACTATCCATCCAAAAAAATGTGCCCAGCTCTTACATTCCAGAAAATTTTGATTTTTTTTTGCAGAAACAACATTTTCCATCAGAAAATTATTCAGATAGAAAATTCCCAACCAGCTCTAACTGTGACCTCTTAGGGGCCTTTTGGCACTGCTGCCATTTAAATTATTACATCTAGGACACTGCACAAGCACCTGCCTAGTCACTATTCCTGGTAGAACCTACACTGTTGAGAGATTGGAGGTTTTTTGTGTGTGTGTATTATCTTTCTTTTCTCAAGGCACCATTAACAACTCTGACCCCATCTACAATGAAGATGAGGATATAGGAAAGAAATCCTATTTCATTTGCACCTCCTAACACTCTATTGAAATGAGCTTTGTATTTTCAACTTCCATTTAAATGCTTTAACTAAAATACAGGATGAGTGATTCCCTTAAGCATCTCTCTGTAATGTGTGGAAAGGATTGTGTAGATATGGGAGACTTCAACTGGGAGATATATACTGAACATCTCCTGCAGCCAGTAGTAAAACATCATTCAAGTCTCTAAAAATCAAAGCTGATAATTTTCTAATACAAAAGTCATTGACCGGAGCATGGGGTAATTCTATTTTGGATCTCATTATGGCAGATAAAGATGAATTAATCAGAGGACTGAAAGTTAGTGATTGCCTAGCAATCACCGAACACGACCTGATTACATTCCATAGGGGCAGAGATGACAGTTCCAAACACTCATATATATACTTGGTGCTCAGAAGGGCTAATTTCCCAAAGCTGAGGAAAATTAAGAGACAAATTGACTGGGAAGAGAAATGTTGAGAGAAAAATGCCAATAAAAATTAGAAGGTCTTTAAGAAGAGTATGTTAAATGGCCGAAAAAACAGCTCCACTGTCAAGAATGAGGGCAACTTTAACTGAAAGTCCATCCAAGTTCAGTGGCAAAAAGAAGGCAGCAATCAGGAATAAAAAACGTGCATACCCCATCTCACCTTCATAAATCTTTTCCATATCATTATTCCCATTTTACAGATGGGAAAAGGGAGGTACAGAGAAGGGATCTGACATGCCCCAGGTCAGCAAGCAGGCCAGTGGCAGAGCCAAGAAATTGATCTTGGGTCTCCTGAGGCCTAGAATAGTTTTCTGTCCTCTAGGCCATACGACCTCCCTTGCTTATTTGGAATAAACGAAATATAGCAATGTCACAGGCCCATTATTAGATGAAGATGGTAAAACTAGAGCTCCTCTGCACTACAATAATACAAATAATATTTATTATGATTAAATTGTTAATAAGGATGCAAAAAAGCCAGAAGTGTTCAATAAATATTTCTGTTCTGTATTTGGAAAGAAGCTCTTATTATGAGAGAGGCAAGGTAGGCGAGCCAATATCTTCAGCTTCTGTTAGGACAAGCTTTGGAATTTATTTTATTTATTTATTTATTTATTCCACCAGAAGCTGGTGGAATAAATAAAAGATATTTCCTCACCCACCTTCTCTCTCTCTCTCTCTCTCTCTCTCTCTCTCTCTCTCTCTCTGTGATCCTGGGAATTACACAGCTACACAAATACGTTCTCTTATTGTATGAGGATAATGAAATACTTTCCAGTCCCTTTGCTCCTACATTCTTGTCTTCCCCATCAGACCTGTGCAGTTGGGAGTCCATTCTTTCATTTGGGCTGCTCCATCTATATTATTTGTATTACACTAATGACTAGAGGGTGTGGATGAGATCAAGGCCCATTGTGCTAGGCGCTGTACAAAAACATTGTAAGAGACAGTCCCTGCCCTGAAATGCTTATAATCTACACATAAGCATCTATCTAGATCCCTTCCTGTTGATTCAGAGCCACTTTCTTTCTAGGAATCTTTCAAACCTATCTCAGTTCTGTGGATTACGACTAACTCTTTTCTCTGCACAGCATTTTGTGGGACATTTTGCATGACGTGCACTATGTTAAAAATGTCTCACACTGCATTGTCTTTGACATTCAAACAGACGCATGCTCACAGACTCATGACAAATGGGCTGTTATCATTTCATCATTTTAGGTCCACACACTCTGTGTGATACTGATTGAATTGGGGACACATCAGCTGGCTCTGTGCAGTGGAACCGACTATGTTTTGGGGTGGAGCTGTTGCCATTGTTGCTGATGATTGTATGAAAGGCTGAGTCCATCGGGAGGTGCTGAGGGAACTCAGCTCCCTATGATTACAGGCAGGGGGAGCAGCAGCAGCCTTCATGGCCCTGGATTCTTCCTTGCTGAGGCAACTGGTGTGAGCTGATCATTTGTGCATGGTAGGTAGTCACTAGGGAGAGGGATAGCTCAGTGCTTTGAGCATTCACCTACTAATCCTTGAGGGGACCATTTAGGGATCTGGGGCAAAATCAGTACTTAATCCTGCTAGTAATGGCAGCAGACTGGACCCATTGACCTTTCAAACTCCCTTCTAGCTCTTTGAGAGAGGTATATCTCCATATATTATACCCCTTAGCTACTCATGTGCCTATTGGGTCTGATAATTTCTTCCTCATGCTGGTGTAATTCCAGTGTAACACTAATGAAATCAATTTACATTGGTGTAAAACTCAGATCAAAATCTAGCCTTCCACTTCTATGCAGTATGACCATCCCTCCCACACCACAATTCATCTCACTTAGATATTAACTCTTTAGCCTAAAGAGTAAAAATTATCTCAAGGTTAACTAAATTAACTATTTCACTGCTGGTCATATTTCATAAAACCATATCGTGGATCATATTCCAAATAATCTGTGGTGCTTCTGTAGAATACCTTCATTTCTTGATTCCTAGCTGACCCATTTTGTAGTGGGCAGTGTTCAGTTTTAAAACATAAAGGCACAGAGGGTCTGAAAAGGTGTCTTCTTCCAGGTGCTGGAAAACATTTGAGTGGGGGAAATAAACTGTAACAGATTCTATAAAGTTTATAACTGAAACCTTTGAGAGGAAAAAGATCTAGGTTCAATTCCCTGCTCTATCACTGACTTTGTGTGTGACTTTGGGGAAATTGCTTCATCTCTCTGGTTCCCATTTTCTGCTTTGTAAAATGATCCTTCCTGTCAGGGCCAGCTCCAAGTTTTTTGCCACCCCAAGCAAAAAAATTTTACCATGCCGCCCCCGGCCCTGCCCCAACTCCACCCCATTCCAACCCCTTCCCTAAATCCCCGGCCCCCACATTTCCCCT
This sequence comes from Gopherus evgoodei, assembly GCF_007399415.2. Taxonomy (NCBI): domain Eukaryota; kingdom Metazoa; phylum Chordata; order Testudines; family Testudinidae; genus Gopherus; species Gopherus evgoodei. The sequence goes on along the minus strand of NC_044322.1, from coordinate 357,222,709 downwards.
CCTGCCCCTCCCTACCAGGGAGAAGCAGAGAGGCGGCGCGCTCGGGGGAGCAGGCAGCAGTACAGTGGACGTGAGCTGGGGGGGAGTGGTTTCTCTGCCCCTGCCCCCAGGGTTACTTCCTGCGGCACTTCCAGTGCCTCCCACCACTGCAGCTCACCTCCACTCAGGGCCAGCTCTTGGCTTTTTGTGCCCCAAGCAAAAAAACATAGGTGCCAGAATGTGGCCCCTGGGAAAGTGCCACCCCAAGCACATGCTTGGAGCGCTGGTGCCTAGAGCCAGCCCTGCTTCCTGTCTTGCATACTTTGTCTTGTCTATTTCAATTGGGGCAGATACTGCTGCTTACGATGGATATGTCTACTCTAGAAACACTATCACAATACGTCTCCCACACTGCCGCTGTAGTGTAGACACTTTCTACAACAATGGAATGATTTCTGGTAAATCCATCTCTCTGAGAGGCGGTAGCTAGGTCGACGGAAGAATTTGACTAGTGGGGTTAATGGCGGAGCTTAGGTTGGCTTAACTATGCCATTCAATATGTATAATTTTTCACATCCCTCAGCAACATTGTTAAGCCAACCGAACTTTGCAGTGTAAACCAGGGCTAAATGTTGCTACAGCTCCTAGTATAATGGGGCTTCAATTTTGGCTGAGGCCTTTAAGTTCTGCCATAGTGTTACTAATAAAGCCCGCAGTTATTAATAAGCCCTATAAAGCAGCTGTGGAACTGGATCTGCATTGAGGCAAAAAATACTCTGAGGCCATGCGTACAAATGCAGCATGAATATTGTAATAACAAAAGAGCTGGTACAATGAGCTCACATGAAACTCCACAGTATTACAAGGGGGAACACAGGCCAGTGTTCCTAGCCAGTTCTCTCTGAAGGCCGTTAGAGACAAATTGTGCTACATGTTATTAGTTTAGAATTTCAATTAGTGACTAAAATTTGCCATCCACTCAGCCTGAGCCATCTTGTCAAACCAAGGCTGCCCTTTGTTTGACTGTTTGCTTGAATACTGCAAAGACAGAAGCAATTGATTAACATAATCCTATTTAATAAGAAGACTAATCATTCTCGCTAGAAAGAGTGGATTGGATTTGTCAGAGTGATTATATTCAAAGCATGACAGGCAGAGGGTTTTAGCAGATGCAGTCTCATGGGCCAATGGGCCAAACTCAGCCCAGAGACACACCGTGGTAAATGCAGAGTCAGTCCATTGAGTCAGTGACGTGTAAGAATAGCATGACGTGAGATCAGAATCAGGCCCTGGACCAGGATTAATTGGTTAGAGCTTGATTGCAGCATTGCCAACCTCAAGTATTCAAAATTCATTGTCCTGTCTTAAAAACAATGAGATTTTTAAAAATAATATTCAATGTTGGGGTTCTTAATTATTCTTCAGGTGGTGGAACCTTCATGAATCATGCCTTCCAGCTTTTCTCTGCAACTGGGAGCTCTCTTTTTTTAATGAAAACTGAGAATCACATGACTCCAGGAGTTAGTGCTTTAAGGAAACACTACAAATACTACTTCAAAAGTACAAGCATTGGCAACTCTGATATTGCAGATGACCTGCCTGCCCAGGACAGCGTGTGGGAGATCAGGTGTAAATGGGGAAATCATACCCTCTTCTTCCTCAGGGAGGGGCAAGGAATAGGCAGAGCCTTGTGTTCATCACATCCAGTTCATCAGTGAGTGCAGCTAAACTAGTGCAGGCCAGCAGCAAATTACAATCCCCACTCCACCAAGGGGCTAGTAACTCACTAGCCAGTCGACTGCAGGGGTGCTACGGTTGATATGTACCACCCCTTGCTCAGGGCTGTGCCTGAAAGCACTATGTAACCTTTCATGTTTGAAAAGCAAATGCTGGGTGAAACAACACTGCAGAGTGCAAATGTTATTGAACTGCCTTTTATTTGCTTGGTGGCTCATCCCAAACAGCCAAAGAAAAGTGATTTATTTTGCGTGTCTAACCCTGGTACACATTGGCTTGCTTTACCTGGTGCTATGAGGTAAAAGGACCTCTGTGGTTATTAATTAGCTGCAACACAGCATAATCTGGAGGCATCCACCGAGATCGAGGCTCCATTGTGCTAGGTGCTGCACAAAGAGCAAGAAACAGTCCTTGTCCTAAACAGCTTACAAGGCAGACAGAGGTGATCGCTGCCTACTCCCGATAATGGCTCATTGTTTCCTTGCACTCCCTATCTGCGAGTCTGTATCCAGCTGTTGCCTCTTGTTTTGCGCTTCAATTTTTAAGCTCTTGGGGCAGGGGCCGGTTTTTTTGTTCTGTGTTTTTACAGCACAGTAGGGTCAGACATGCCAAACCCACCCCAAAAAAAGGCAGAAATTGAGCTTGTATTTGGCTTCATTGGCTTGTGAGTTGGTTATTGGCTAGTTTGGGGCTTGTAGCTTGTTGCTTGTTTGGCTTGTAACTTGTTGCAGCTTTTTGCTTCTTTTTCTTGATCAGCTCCTGGCAAGCAGGGGCAAGGGGGGGCAAGCAGGGGCAAGGGGGGGCAAGCAGGGGCAAGGGGCAAGCAGGAGCAAGGGCAGGAGAGAGTCAGGGGTACCCAGTGGGCCCACCACAGTCCCAGACTGCACCCCGGCGGGGATCTAGTCACATAGAGTGTTGGGGTTCTTAGGGACTGGCTTGTTTGGGCCTTGTTTTGAAATGGGATGAGCTTGATTTCTGGCTTATTGTGAAAGTCGAGGTGTTTGTTTACCGCGAGAAAGTTGTCAACTCTGAATAGGGTCCCAGTCTGTGACTGGGGCTCCTTGGCACTGCAGTAATACAAATTAATAATAATGATGAACGGGAGGGGGAAGCGTGGGACAGAGATTTGCCCACAGTCAGATAGCAGCCAGCAGAAGAGCCGGGGACACAGTCCAGGTTTCCTGAGTCACAATCCAGCACCCCTAACTCGAGGGCTCACTGGCTAATACTATGGATCAGGGAGCCAGCACCCGCACTCTTCTCCACCGCTGTAAATCCATACGTTGTAGCTGTACAAGCTCCGTCTGATTAAGCATCCCTGTATTAATGTCATTGGCCAGGCGGATTTTGTACCTATGTGGTCAGCTGTATCTCTGCCTTCTGCCACCGCTGCGGGCCACAGAAAGGAGTAGATCAAGCAAATAGTTTTTTTTGGCTTTGCAGACTCGCTGCGTCACAGCCGCTCCGAAACTAGCTCTGGTGTAACACATGGTAGTCATTGACCCTACATTGTGTTGTACAAAAGAACACCCTTGTGCAGCATGGGGATCGGGCCGGTGAACACGCCTTTCTGCCCTGCTCCCAGCTGCAAGGATATTTCACGACGCGCCATATGTAAATATTGACATTTGCTAGCCAGGCGCCTTCAGTAGTTCACTCACCATTGAAAAGGCTCCTTGACTAGAGTTTCCTTCTTCATTCCTCTGAACTTGTTCTGTCTATTTTCTTCTATCTGAACAGAAAGTCCCATTCATAAAGCTGCTGGAAATGTTAACACTGGGCCCAAATAATCCGGGAAATTTTCAAGGTTCTTTCTCTGCCTGTTACCCGATGCGCAAGAAACAAAAGGCAGAACATTATCTCGCCACGGCAGCGAGCTGTTGTACTTGCTTCTCAGAACTGTTCTTATTTTCTTTGACTCACTGGCTGTTTTATTCTGGTAGGGACAGATTCTCATACTGGGGGCCTAAATACAAAAGGTAGATCCTCAAAACCACCACTTCAGCTGCCCCCTGACCCTGCAGGTGACTAAATCCCCTAGATGCCTATATTTCCAATGACAAAATCTCCATGGTGCCTATATTTCTGCCAGTGGGCATGCCCACATCGACTTAAGCCCTAATGCCTGGCACGTGACTCACGGCATGATTCACAAATAAGGCATTCCTCCACCCATCTCACCTTGTCTATGTAGACTGCAAACTCTCTCTTTCTCTGGGTTTGTACAACAAGTAACACGAGGCTTTGATCTTGGCAGCTTCAGTTGCACCTTCCTTCATTAACTTCATGGACTATAGCTCTACGCACCAGGAGTAAGGCTATCAGCATCTGGCCCATTAATAATGACCTGTTATGAAATAAATAAATCAACCACAGCACTTACTGAATAATAATACTTAGTTTTTATGTAGCACTTTTCATCCCTAGATCTCAAAGTACTTTACAAAGGAAGTCAGTTTCACTATTTCCATTTTACAGTTGGGGAAACTGAGGAACGGGGAGAGAATGTGACTTGTTCCAGGTAGGCCAGTGGAAGAGCTGGAACAAGAATCAAGGTCTCCTGTGTCCCAGTCCAGTGCTCTATCCACTATACTCTTATTGCATATCTGTTTCAGACACTTTCGATTAAGACATATTGCTGGAGGATTTTTTTCCCACTTAAATACATTTTTTTACAGGGGAGCAGATCTCTGTTTGATTTCTATTTGATTTCTAAAGGTGTAAATGGCAGTTCTTTGCACCAAGGAATTGGCAGTCTAGGTAAGAGATAACAAAGCAATGGATGAGACTAAACAGGGGCATGGGATTGGTATAATACTGTGGTACAGCATATAACCGTTGGCAGGGATCCCTATTCAAGGAATAGGTCTGAGCAGCAAAAAGCAGCTGGGGTCTGATTCACCACTACATTGCCCCAGTATTAAGGTGCCCTATTGCCATTGTGATCAATGGCATAGCACTGGAATATAGCAGTGGTGATTCAAGTGATCAGATCCAGGGTGCATTTCCCAAGCTCTGAGGCCCTCCAAAACACCCTAAACAGATACTGTATCCTCCCCCAGATTCTTACCCCTACAATCCCTTCCCACCAACAGACATCACAGACCCCATCCCTCATCCCTTAGTTTCTCATGGATGCCTTTCAGTAGGAGTATTTTCCCAATGTGCTCTGTAGGATCTGCACTCCGGTTTGTCTCAGCTTTTTGTATCTGAGCTGTTAGCTTTCAAGAAGATGATAAAACCAATCGGGGACAAAACGGGTCGTGAAGAGCTGATCTCAGTTACACTGTGCGAGCAGTTTCTCAGTAACAGTATTTAAGAGGAACAAAAATGAATGTGCATCTTTAAAAAAAATCCAGATTTCTCATGGCATAATACATTTTGTAAGTCACTCAGAGGTATTCCTCGAAGTTTCTTGCTCAGAAGCTCTGGGCTCCTCTTGACACATTTGTTTCTTTCTCCTACTGAAAAGTATTTAAAGCTCAAAGAAAGAGAGAGAGGGAGAGAGAGAGAGAGAGAGAGAGAGAGAATAGCCTGGAAAATGTAATTGACTGGAGCTAGAATATGGATTTATCCCCTCACTGGCACAGCATAACTCAAATGAACTCATGTGGAATGATCCTTGCCCCTTAAGGTTACAACTCTTGGCTTAGATCAAACCAAATACCAGCCTCAAATTGTTCCCCCCGCTCCCCACTTTGTCATCCTCATTGCAGAGACAGACGTTATGTATTCTATCTGGTAGCTAAAGTATTTATCTGATGCTACCCGCTTGGCAGATAAATCCACCAGAATTAGTGCCTCTATGGAGGGTCTGTTTTAAAACAGAATTAATCAAACACAAATGTTTCAACACCAACCAGTTGCATGTAGCGCATATGTTGATGGCACAGAAAAGAAAGTTGGCAGTAGGAGAGACCCAGAGCGCCACCGGCAGAGAAAGGAAACTAGTGATCTGAGAAGAGGATGAAAAAACCTAGTGGTTCTATCCCCTTGCTTGCTCCAGTTAAGGAATCTGCATGGCCCTAGTTCCATAGCCCCTCACACCATAACTGTGGAGTAGGAAAGTACCATTATACCCATTTCACAGATGGACATCTAAGATCACATAGGAAGTATGAAACAGAGCAGGAGTCTCCCAAGTCCTTGGCTAGAGCCCTAAAATCTGGACCATTCTTCTTCTAATTAGCTTCATTATGCCACGACCCCCTTCTGACAACAAACATTACTACACGACTCCAGGGGGGGACCGCAGCTCCTCTGATACCATGCAGTACAAGTACTTGTCCTTCCAAACCACACATCTTTTCTTCCAGCACAGTCCCTATTTGCACATCACACAGAAGAATTCCCTTCTGGCTTCAGGCAGAAAAGAAAACATGGCACATGTGTTGCAGGTCACAACCATGGTTCCATCACTGGCCGTCACGGTATGGAACATGGAGCTGTACCTAGAAGGAAAGCTACTTATGCTCTCCATCTGAACATCCTCCAGAACTCCCCTGTTTGGTGCTCCTGCTCACCTGCTCAGCAGTTTGCTTAGCAACTGGCTTCTCTACTTAAGCCCTGCTGCTAAGTGCCAACTCCTCAGTAGCAGGAAGGGGTTAACTGCTCAGAGACTGTCACAGATGCCAGGGTCCCAGCTACACAGTCCTCACAGAGCCGCCAAGAGACCTTTCTCATCCAGCCTGTTGAGCCCCAAAGCCCTGCCATACGACCCTCACATAGAACAAACAGCAGCAGGTCAAACATGTAACTCATCTTGTCCCTTTACCTCCAAGCACAGGACTCACAGCTACTCCCTCCAAATCTCTCATTTGCTGCTCCTGTTCACCCGCTCAAGAGCTTGCTTGGCAACTGATTTAGATAAAGCAAAGCCTCACTGCTTAGCTCCACTCCCTCTCTACCTGGAAGGGATTAACCACTCCAGACATTTCAAACACCAGGGCGGATAACAGCTGGAATAGCAAAGTTAACTTGCGTGCTTGTATTTATCTTCTTTCATTAAGAAGAACAGAGACATTCAGTGAATTTAAAAGTACATTTGAAAAAAAAAACAAACAAAAGGAAACACATTTTCACACAATGCATAGTTAACATGTGGAACTCATTGCAACAAGACTTTACCGAGGCTGAGTTAAGTAGTATTCCAAATGGGATCAGACATGTATATGGATAATAACGACAACAGCTACATGAGGTAGATCTAGTTATTTATTTATTTATGTAGAATGGAGGTCACCTTTCATGCTTCAGGGTATAAGCCAACTATTAAATGAGGAGGACTGGCCAGTAACTACATACCACAGAAACACTAATCCAGGAACCAATCCCTGTAACAAACCCCAGGACCTACTCTATCCCCATATCTACTCTAGCAATAACATCATCGGACCCAGCCACACCAGCCACACCATCAGGGGCTCAGTCACTTACACATCTACCAATGTGATATACGCCATCATGTGCCAGCAATGTCCCTCTGTCATGTACGTTGGCCAGACTGGACAGTCTCTACATAAAAGGATAAATGGACACAAATCAGACATCAGGAATGGTAACATACAAAAGCTAGTAGGAGAACACTTCAATCTCCTTGGCCATTCAATTATCTCGGGAGGCTCCTGGGTGGCAGCACAGCAAGTCTAAGGCTGGCTCCCTGCCTGCCCCATGCCACTCCCAGAAGGGGCCAACATGCCCTTGCTCCCCCTTGGGGAGCATGTGGCTCTGCATGCTGCCCCTCTCTGCAGGCACTGCCCCTACAGCTTTTATTGGCCACAGTTCCCCATTCCTGGCCAATGAGAGCTGTGGGAGCGGTGCTTGCAAGCAGGAGCACTAAGCAGCATGCAGAGACCCTGACCCACTCTCCCCTGGGGCTGCAGAGGTGTGCTGACCACTTCAGGGAGCAGTGTGGGACCAGGGCAGGCCAGGAGCCTGCCTTAGTGGCAGCCCCAATGAACCGCAGGACTTTTAGCAGCTGGAGATCACGATCGACTGGGAGAGCCTCCGGGATCGACCAGTCGATTGGGATCAACCGGTTGGTGACCACTGATCTAGTGAATCACCATGCATCAAGAGGTGTTTATTAAAGCAAATAATGACAAAATGAGACACAGCTTGCATTCCATCTTTGTTTCCTTTGTTAACCAGTGACTGCACAGTGCAAATAAACATCTAGTGGCAATGTATAGCAGCTAAATATAGCATTACACACGGAACCTTAATCTCACTTAAATTGAGTGTCTGATGCACTTGCCAACCTCATTCAGAGGTCTGCAAAGCAAGATGTGCTGGGTAATCTACATAGCATATTGTTACTAGAGAAGGGTGTGCAGCAGCATGATGTGATTGGGTGCTTGCCTTTTGGCAAACGTGGGAGGTTATGTCAGCTGAGGACAGGTTCAAAATACTTGTACATGGGGAATGTTGGACCTCTCAGTTTCACCCTTCAAGACACTGGGCGACTGGTGCAGGCAGCTTTTGATATATGTAGAGAGGGAGTGCTCCCTTAGCAGGGTGCCCAAAAATGTGGGGTCCTGTGTTTGCACACACTTGCCAAATGCCTGAGGCTGGCCCTGTTTCTTGCCCAGCTTGCAATAGTTGGTTGAACTGGGCTGAAGTTGTTCTGGGAAGTCAGTGATGCTTCCTTCCCCAGGGGCTTGTAGGCAGGAGGGGAATAGAAAGGAGGGGAGCCTTTTTGGGGTCCTGCAGCAAAGGTTTCTTCTCTTCCAACCCCTGCAAATCAACCCAAAAGGTTCTAGTTGCAAGCCTCTTTGTAACCCAAATCCTGCCTGGCTTGCCCAGCACTGCATTGAAGTTGATTACATCAACAGTGCGAAAAAGAACACTAGCAGAAGAGTAAAAGCAATCGGGCAGAGAAGCCGGAATCCCAAAGAAAGTGGCTGAGTTACCATTATTAGGGAGACATTCAGCAACAGTAAAGTGTGTGATGAAGGTTGTGGTCCTTGTAGTTAAGGCAGTGGCATGGAACTCAGGAGACCTACGTTTTTCTAGTGTTGCCACAATTCCTAGAGTTGCCACAAATTTTTCATGAAACTGTAGGCATGTCAGTTACTTTCTCTGTACACGTGTTCCATATACATCAGATCATAACACTTCCTTTGTTTGACTGAATGATGCCTCTAGCTCTTTTTCATGGCTTCACTGTCAAGGATCAATACCATGAAGAAGGGTCTGATTCTGACCTTTCTCACATAGATCTTATGCTGGCACAATTTACAGTGGAGTTACTCCTGATTTGTACCAATATAAGTGAGATCAGAATCATTCCAAAGAGGCTAACAAGATTTGCAAGAATGTTTCTTTTTATCGATTTGCAAAGCCGCTTTTCACGTGCACCGTGGTCAAAGTATGTGCTAAAATAGGCCAGGACAATGCAGGGGCCTTCTGCCAATTAACTAATTAGTACACCGTTTCCCAAATTCCATCTGAGCCCCGGCTCACCCCCAACTCGTTCTGCTACAGCAAGCACGCTTCCTCCCCTGAGACAAGCAGGCAGGATGGAAATACCTCTGGTAGTTATAGCACAGTGTGTGTCTGGATGAACAGGCATCTATTTGTATTGACACAGTTATGAAAACATTTGGTGCTGTCTCTCGTGAAATCTTACTTGAAAAATTCATTCAAATTATCTAGACAAAAGGCATTGTCGGGTGGACTGAAAACTGCCTACAAGGCAGTAAACAAAAGGCAGAGCTAACAGGCGAACAATTGTGTTGAGATGTCCTGTGGGGTATGAGAGATCTAATCTTCTCTACATTAATGATTGAGACAAGAAAGTGTACAGATAATGCTGAATTGAGAGGAGTCGTGAAGAGGGCAGAGATGTAACACAAAAGAAACTGGAGAAATTAAATACTTAGGCAGGAAATAATGAAATGAGATTCGACAGGAGAAAAAGACTCTGAAACAGGGGAGGGGGAAACCTGAGGCCTGGGCTACACTAGTGGAGGAGTTCAAACTAAGATACTCAACTTCAGCTATGCTATTTGCGTAGCTGAAGTCGAAGTATCTTAGTTCGACTTACCTAGCCGTCCTCACGGTGGCGAGTCGACTGGCACGGCTTCCCCGTTGATGCCACTCACTCCTCCTGCCGAGATGGAGTATGGGCATCGATTAGCAGATCGATTTATTGCGTCCAGACGAGACGTGATAAATCAATCCCCAATACAGCGAACACAATCTGGTGGGTAGTATAGATGTACCCTGAGAGGAGGAAATACTATCAGTGTTGCTGAAAGTGACCTATGGCCAAGAATAAGCAGAGAAGCTGGCAACCGTGTCAATGGGCACCAAATTGCGTAATGCAACTACATACTAGTAACAATGGGTTCTCATGCTACATACTGACTACAACTAACATTAGATAGGACAAAGAAAACAGAAGAGGTATTAGCGTTGGGACATCCGCCAAGCTATCCTGTTGACAGGAAGAAACTTCCCCTACGTGTTGGTTACCTCATAGCTGTCTATTTCAGGATCTCTTGTCCTTTCCTCTGAGACAGGTGATATTGATTAGGGTGGGAGATAGGATATTGGATTAGGTGAACCATTGGTCTGATCCAGTCTAATGACTCTTGTGATCCTATGACTCCAACGCCACACTGAATCTGGCAGATGGTGTTGAGTTTGAGCACTGTGTTATGAGAAACTGACTTCCCCAAACCTCATTAAGTGCAGAAGGGATGGTGGAAGGGTGTGGAGAGGATGAAAAATTTGAACTTTTTGTGGATAAGGTGGGCGCATAGAATTTGGGGAAGGGAGTGCTGGGAGGATGCCATCCCTACTGGGGCAGAGTTAAGGTTGTGGGATGTTCTCTGTCACACCTCCCTGCCAGCCACCGTGCTGGCTGATTGCCATGCCTCTCCACCAGCCACCTTGCTGACTGATTGTTGCACCTCTCCACTTTGTCACCCTGCCAACTGATTGCAGAGATGTCTTCAGGTCCCTGCACTTAACACAGCCCTCAATTATTTCAGCAGTTAGTGGGGGAGCCTCATTGCCAGTGTTCACTAGGCAGTCTCTTCCATCAGAAACACTATCCCAAAGCAACTCTAATACTTAACCTTAGTATCGGTGATTTCATCTCTGCAGCTTGTAACAAGAGTCTTTATTGAGCCTAAAGTGGCCCTTTTATTACACAATGGAGAGAGGACAGCCCATATGATATCCAAGACAAGACAACCCCTACTGGATTTTGGAACCTATGTCCACTGCCTAGCAAGTGCTATTTAGTTGACGGTGAGTCCCTCCATTGGGCTATGCCAAGTACAGTTCTGCTGCCCTTGTTACACACAACAAGGATAACAACCCTTTATTACTCCTACCCCAATAGCAAGGTGACTGGGATCCAACACCAGCCACAAGTGATCATTTGGGCAAGCAATCCCATTATGCTGAGCACCTAGGCAGGGTGGGTTTGCTTATGCAAAAGAGATCAGCTCCTGAAGTCCTCTTCAACAGCTCATCACTAGATGTCAGGGGAGAGCTCATTCAGACTCTGCTTATCTATATATAACTTGGCTCAGCTGTGGCAAAGTGAGTGTGGAGGGGTGCATGGGCTGAAGATGTATTAGGCTGGATACTGCAGAGTGTGGGGATTTTCAAACTAAACTGGACTAGGAAATGTAGTATAGGAAACAATCCTGCACGGGCAAGGAGATGCATTGGGTGGTCAATGGATTAGGTCATTTTTATCTCTTGCTTCTATGTGACTGTTCACCTCTATTTACACCTGCATTAATCATCACAGCAATACATATTCTCTGATAACAGATGGTCATGATTAACTGTAGTGTACAATTTAACATACTTTACTCCAGGCCAACAGTCACATTTGTTTCATACTTGAGTTCCTGTTGAAGCCAGTAATTTTTAATATGCAGATTTTTAACAAATGAATGCACTGCTCATTATGGATGCAAAGTATGTCATATGAAATATACTACAGTTCATGTGTGTGTGTGTACATGCATACTCTTTTTGCTATAAACACAAATATAGAATGAATATATCTATAAAGGGAGACAGAGTTGTCCAACAGATAAAGCACAGGCCTGGGATCCTTGGGTTCTATTCCCGACTCTGCCACTGATCTGTTCTGTGATCTTGCAACAGTCATCTCACCTCTCTGTACTTTTTCCATCTTGTCTATATAGACTGAAAGCTCTGCAGGGAAGGGAGGACTGTCCCCCATTATGTGTGTGTACAGAACATAGCACAATGCGACCCTGATTGGTTGTGGGATCTAGGCACTGCTTTAGTATAATTAATTAATAAGAATACCATACATTCTTTATATTTGTATCTACACACATTCATATTTCATCCAAAAATATGTTAAGAGAAAGTTAAAGTTGCACAAACTCAGCACTCCAAAGTCAGGAAATACTAAAGTTAAGTCTAACTCACATCCACTCAGTGTGTTGCACTGTTCCCCATCGTGGCAGCTGGGATACATAGAAAGGTTAATGAGGCTGTTTGGGGGTAGGTCCTTTAGGTCAGGCAGCAGTAACCTGCTCTTTAACATCGCAGTGTTGCAGGTTCAATCCACATCTTGGGGTGTTACCATATATATGTTTGCATGTGCAAGATTTAAAGCAGTCCAAACTATGTAAAAATCTTAAGTTTGTTGTGAAATCTCCACACCTCTCTCATAGGTTACAGTGATTAGCTAATGAATTCTTATCACATTCTTGTGAGGCAGGTGTATTAGCTCCATTGTACAGGTGGGACACAAGATACATTTCAAACAGCATTGTCAGGATCAGAGATTTCTAAGATCACAGCTGGGACTTTCAATGAGGGAGGATTTGGAGATCAAAGCCTCACTTACAGTCAAGGGGATTTGAGTGACTAAGGCTACATCTATATTAGCACGTTTGCTGGCCTAACTTATGTCACTCAGGGGTGTGAAAAAACACCCCTCTGAGTGACATAAATTACACCGACAGAAGCGCCAGTGTGGACAGTGCTGTCAGCGGGAGATGCTCTCCTGCAGACATAGCTACCACTGCTCATTAGAGGGGGTTTAATTATATTGACGGGACAGCTCTCTTCTGTCGGCAAGGAACAGCTAAACGAGGATCTTACAGCAGCACCGCTGCATTGGTACAGCTGTGCCACCATCAGGTCTCTAGTGTAGATATGGCCTAACAGCTTAAAACCTCCCTGAAAATGCAAACCTCTATAGCTATTGGTTAAACTTCAAGGAAGTTTTTTCCTCAGAGAAAATAGAGGAACTGGGCATTTAAATATGACTCCTGTCTTTGTTGAGTGACAACTGTTCTACTCAATTCCCACGAGGCTTCAGTGTGAGAGCTCTCTGCATTCACTCAGTGGAGAAAAACATAGATCACCGCATTGATTCTACATTAATACACCATTTACTCATCAGACGGAGTAGCACGTGTCCATTAGTTTTACTGAGTGTTTGGAAAAGTGGCAGCTAAAACTCAAAGCGTAACGATGTCCTGCTGATACATGGCAAGATCACACTTGTAAAAGAGCCCTTTTGTATCCCCACAGGCAACAGTCATGCCTTCACTTCCTTCTCTTGCGCTGCTGCTGCCAACTCCCCCTGGTTCAGTGCTCTGGTTACAGCTCTTAATTTGGATGCTTCAGTGATGATAGCCCCATTGGGAAATGGCCACAGTGGGAAATGTTGGGCGTGTCGGTGGTTTTCGAAAACAGGAGCAGAGGCATGCATTTGCAATGAATGGCTTTGCAGTTGGGTTCCTGCTATCACTGTACGACATTGAAGGCAATCAGCATCTTTACAAATCAGGCCACTTTCTTTTCATGAAAGCTTAGATTCAGGAGCCCAATTATTTACCACGTTCCAAAAGAAGGGCAATTATCCAGCAATGCACGTAGCTGCAGAGTTGAATTATACACGGGGCTCTGACTATCCTATATGGAGCAATAGTTGGTAAAAGTGAAGTGATGGGTTACAATTATAATAACTGAATTTAGAAAAGCTAAACATAGCAGAGTGAAACAGCCGCTCTACCCCTTAAATCTAGCAAGGTATTTCCATGGAGCCATCATGATTGTGGCCGCGCATATCACAATTTTTGATGTTATTGTCTACATGATACACCTGGGAGGTTGGAAAGTAGCAGGCCCATTGTTTCAGAGGGGGCAACTGAGGCATGGGAAAATTGAATGACTCACCCAAGGTCAATGTAGAAGTCTGTGGCTGGGCCAGAAATGGAACCCAGAGCTCCGGCATTCCAGTTGAGTGCTTAGCCCACAAGTACTCCTGATTCAGACCCCCACTGCTGCAAAGAGTTACTCACTGGCTTTAACCATATGTATTGCGTAGTCCCATTGAAGAGATTGTTTTCTCCAGATCTGCCTGATCCAAAGCCCATTCAAGTGGAAAGACTCCCACCAACTGCAGTGGGCTTTGGATCAGTCCCTATGTTTAGAGTCCTGTAGGGATACAAATGTATACCTGTGGATGCGGATATCCGTGGATATAAATCGGTATCTGAGGAACCGCAGGGTTCTCCCAGGAACCACAGCAGTGAAAGGAGAAGAATTGACAGCTTCTCCTGCATGCCTGTACAGTCCCCAGCCTGGACACCATCCCTCCCACACAGCTGTCTGAGTGTCTTGTCCGGGGCCGTGTATGCTGCTTGAACACAAGAGCCTGTGAGCCTGCTGGTGAGCCTGGTGCCTGACCCCTGGGCGGGGCTGGGGGCAGTGCAGTCATGTCGGAGGACCTGCTGGTATGAGGGGCTGGATCCTGGGAGCGGTGGCCCCACGTTCTGCTCCTTTTGCTGCTGCGATTCCTGGGAGAACCCTGTGGCTCTGAGGATACCAATTTATATCCGTGGATATCTGCGTCCGCAGGTGTAAATTTGCATCCACGCAGGGCTCTGCCTGTGTTTGTGTAGCACGTATCACTACTGTAATCCAAATAATAAATACTCCTCTGAATTGTGCCACTCTACATATACAAGCGATAATAACAATACCCATGTCTTATGCAGCCTTTTTCATCAGGAGATCCCAAAGTGCTTTACAAAGGTCAGTATCATTATTCTCATTATACAGATGGGGAAACTGAGGTGAAAGGAGGGAGAAAGTGACTTGCCCCAGGTCATCCAGCAGGCCAGAGAGACCTAGGTATAGATGCCAGCAGTGGCAATGGGTAATGCTTCTCCAGTTGACTCAGAGAAGCTCCATCCCATTCTGGCTGATGAAGTCCTGGCCTCAGTTATTCATGTCACCTTTTGGCTGGACTACAGTGACATGATATACCTGGGCATGAGGTCTTCAGCACTTAGGAAATTCCAGCTAGTACAAAAGGCAGCAGCGCATCTCCTCAGCAATACGGGCTACTATAAGCCCATCACACCTGGGCGCCACTCTCTACACTGAGAATCTTGAATCAAGAATTCTTATCTTCCAAGCACTCCCTGGCCTGGGCCCAGAATACCTAAAAGACCATTTAATGCTCCAGGAGGTTGACAGCTTCGCTCCCCTGACACAATGGGACTCTCAGTAAGAATAAAGCTCATCTGTGCAAGAGCCAGGAGCTTATCCACGCACAGTCCGAGCCTGTGGAATGAACTCCTCCAGGAGCCAAGGGCCATCACAAATCTCACCACTTTCTGCTCCAGGCGCATTTCTTTGACCTGCTTTCTCTACTATAAACACAGAGCAATAGGTACATTTAACAAAAAAAAAAAAAAAATCCTACCAAAACAGGACACTGTACTGCACATGCATCTCCCTCTAGGGGGCGGACGAGAGAACAGACAGGTGACAGATGTGTAATCACACTGCTTAATGAACTGTTGGCAAGGTGCTCAACTACAATGGTGATGAATGCCATATAAAAACCTGACTACAACAGAAGCAAATCCAGATCGCCTGAGTCCCAGTCCAGTGCTTGATCCACTAAGTCACACAGTCTGAGGTCAGAACGCATTATAGCTCACGAGCAAGGTCCTGTGATAATCACAGCTTTCTGTTTTAAACAAAAAATCATGACCATGGCCTGATCTACACTATGCGTTTAATCCGAATTTAGCAGCATTAAACCAATTTAACCCTGCACCCAACCCCACAACGAGGCCCTTTATATCGATATAAAGGGCTCTTTAAACCGATTTCTGTACTCCTCCCCAACGAGAGGAGTAGTGCTGAAATCGGTATTGCCATATCGGATTAGGGTTAGTGTGGCTGCAAATCGACGGTATTGGCCTCCAGGCGGTATCCCATGGTGCACCATTGTGACCGCTCTGGAAAGCAATCTGAACTCGGATGCACTGGCCAGGTAGACAGGAAAAGCCTCGTGAACTTTTGAATTTCATTTCCTGTTTGCCCAGCGTGGAGCTCTGATCAGCACGGGTGGCAATGCAGTCCCAAATCCAAAAAGAGCTCAGCATGGACTGTACAGGAGATACTGGATCTGATCGTTGTATGGGGAGACAAAGCTGTTCTATCAGAGCTCCGTTACAGAATACGAAATGACAAAGCATTTGAAAAAATCTCCAAGCTATGATAGACAGAGGCCACAGCAGGTACTCAGCACAGTGCTGTGTGACAAGCATAACGGAAAGCCAAAGAATCAAATGGACGTTCATGGAGGGAGGGAGGGGGGACTGAGGACTCCAGCTATCCCACAGCTCCTGCACTTTTCGAAAAGCATTTGCATTCTTGGCTGAGCTCCCAGTGGCTGAAGGGTCAAAAACATTGTCGCCAGTAGTTCAGGGAATATGTCTTCAATTTACCCCCCTTCCCCCTCAAAGAAAAGGGAAAAAAATCATTTCTCGTCACTTTTCAATGTCACCATATGTCTACTGGATGCTGCTGGTAGATGGGGTGCTGCAGCGCTAAAGAGCAGCATCCTCTCCTCTCCCCTCCCCAGTGGTAGACGGTACAGTACAAAATGACTGATAGCTGTCCTCATCATCATCCCATGAGTGCTCCTGGCTGGCCTCGGTGAGGTCAGCCAGGGGCGCCTGGGTAAAAATGGGAATGACTCCCTGTCATTCCTGGCAAATGGTACAAAAGGCTAGGTAACTGTCCTCATCATAGCAGCTGGCGCCTGAGCTCCATCAGCCAACCCCCCAGCCCTCATGTCTAAAGAAAAGATTCTGTACTCCCTGGACTATCATAGCAGTGGGATGCTGTCTCCCCCTCACTTTATCTCTAAAAAGTCAGTGTTTCTTATTCCTGCATTCTTTATTACTTCATCACACAAATGGGGGGACACTGCCACGGTAGCCCAGGAGGGGTGTGGGAGGAGGGAAGCAACGGGTGGCGTTGTTGCAGGGGCACCCCCTAGAATGGCATGCAGCTCATCATTTCTGCGGGATCTCTGGGGCTCTGACCCGGAGCGGCTGTGCTCTCCGGCTCTCTAGTAGACTTGCCCCATATTCTAGGCAGGACTGACTCTATTTTTAGACAAAACATAAAGAAGGGAATGACCTGGGCAGTCATTCCCATTTTTGTCCATGCGCCCCGCCTACCTCAGCAAGGCCAGCCAGGAGCACCCATGACAGCAGCAGACGGTACAAAATGCTTGATAACCATCATCACCAATTCCCAATTGCAAACGATACAAAATGTTGAAAACCATCATCTCATTGCCAAATTACAATGGCAGACAGTGCAATAAGGATGGTAACCACCTCTGCTACCTTGCAAAGGCAAATGAATGCTGCTGTGTAGCACTGCAGTACCGCCTCTGTCAGCAGCATCCAGTACACATAGGGTGAGTGACAAACGGCAAAACAAGCTCCATGGTTGCCATGCTATGGTGTCTGCCAGGGCAATCCAGGGAAAAAGGGTGCGAAATGATTGTCTGCCATTGCTTTCATGGAGGAAGGAATGAGTGACAACATTTACCCAGAATCACCCACGACACTGTTTTTGCACCATCATGCATTGAGATCTCAACGCAGAATTCCAATGAGCAGGGGAGACTGCGGGAACTATGGGATAGCTACGGGACAGCTACCCACAGTGCAAAGCTCCAGAAATCGATGTTAGCCTCAGTACATGGACGCACACTGACCAATTATTGTGCTTTGTGTGGCCACGTGCACTCAACTTTATACAATCTGTTTTACAAAACCGGTTTATGTAAAATCGGAATAATCCTGCAGTGTAGACATATCCTGTGTCACAGGTGAAATATCACATTTCCCAGATGATGCATGGCTGCTGATTCCCCCAACCTCTTATAATTTTTCTAACAGTGAGCTGCCAGAAGCGGGCATGTGCTAGTACTGGTCTCATGCTCAATGCAGCTCACTGCCTGCAGCAGGCATCCTGTTGGAGCAGTAGTTTGGAGGGCATGGTTCAGTGGCTATAATATAATATATGGAGATATCCCTCTCTCATAGAGCTGGAAGGGACCTTGAAAGGTCATTCAGGCCAGGCCCCTACCTTCACTAGCAGGACCAAGCACTAGTCCCTGACAGATTTTTTTTTTGTGGTCCCAGGTCCCTAAATGCCTCCCTTAAGGATTGGGCTCACAACCCTGGATTTAGCAGGCCAATGCTCAAACCACTGAGCTATCCCTCCCCCTGTGCTAGGGTCATGCAAAGCATAGTGGCCAGTGCCACCACTGCTTGAAACTTATGCTGTGCCACGCTGAAGAGACCACCACAAGTGGACGCCCACTTCCACCACCCTGGCTGCTCATGTTCCAAGTGGTGGTGGTGTTGACTACTGTGCCTAGCATAAAACTGGCCACCAAACTGAGTACCCGCACAACTGCAGCTCCAACAGGATACCTGTGATGTGCTATGAGCTGTGCCAAGCACGACTATGCAACCAATTCCCACCTGCTATGGGACAAATCTCAATATTAGGCTAATTTCATGATTTTTACACAGTCTGTGAACTCACACTTTTCCACAGGGCCCTACTGTTGCAAAAATAGCGAACATCATCTTAGGATGTATTAGCAGGAGTGTTGTAAGCAAGACACAAGAAGTAATTCTTATGCGCTACACAACGCTGATAAGGCCTCAAGTGTAATATTGCTTCCAGTTCCGGGCACCACACTTTGGGAAAGATGTGAACAAATTGGAGAAAGTCCAGAGGAGAACAACAAAAATGATTAAAGGTCTAGAAACATGACCTATGAGGGGAGATTGAAAAAACTGGGTTTGTTTAGCCTGGAGAAGAGAAGACTGAGCGGGGACATGATAACAGTTTTCAAGTACATAAAAGCTTGTTATAAAGAAGAGGAGGATAAATTGTTCTCCCTAACCACTGAGCACAGGACAAGAAGTAATGGGCTTAAATTGCAGCAAGGGAGATTTAGATTAGGCATTAAGAAAAACTTCCTAACTGTCAGCGTAGATAACCACTGGAACAAATTGCTGAGGGAGGTTATGGAATCTCCATCATTGGAGGTTTTTAAGAACAAGATAGTTAAACATCTGTCAGGGAAGGTCTAGATAATACATAGTCCTACTTCAGTGCAGGGGGCTTGACTAGATGTCCTACTCAGGTTTCTTCCAGTCCTACATTTCTATAATTCTACGATTCTGTTCATGAGGAGATCCAGATTCAGTCACAAAGGTTTTGACTTACCTGCTAAAAGCCCAGGGTTTGAAATTCAGGCTGAGTAGCAGGAATGACCTAAAGAATGCCACAGAATGGGGTCACTGACCTTTTTAAATCTTATCACTGATTTCCTGACTTCTGAGGGTTTAGATCAAATCCTGATGCTACTTCCAAACATGTATTTCCTGTGGCTGAACTTCCTCTCAGTGCTGAAATTAAAAACAAGGAACTTTTTTTAAAGACTGTTATAAATTCCATAATGTTTCAGCAAGACAGTTGACTCCAGCAACAGCCGAAGCAATACCCATTGGAACCGATAACTTTGCTACATGTTCTCACATTGGTAACCATCAGACCGTGCTGAGCAGTCATGGCAGTAGATTTCTTTTGACTTGCTTTTCATTGTTGTTCTAGTTGCATTTTGACAGTCGCTGCTGCACTAATTACAGGCACAAGTGATCTGCCCCTGAGCTACAATAACTTACATTTGTACAGCACCATTATTTCTGAAGGATCCTGCAGGATCTGAAAGACAATGGCTCAGATCCAATGACCATTGCAGCCAGTGGAAAGACTCCCTCAGCAGACTTTGGACCAGGCTTTGCAAACATGCTGCAGGGAGACAAGTTCATTCCTTGCTGAATTCAGTGGCATTACAGCAGGGATGAATTTGGTCCCAAAATAGCTAGCTTGCACAGAGCTGAAACAGATGCACTTCTGAAGTGGAGGATGGCAGTCATTCCTTACGCAGCATCCTACACAACAGTTTTAAAGAGGGAAATTGAAATTACATAAGGAAAATACGGTAGGTGGAATGTAATAGAGAAGTGGAAAACAGCTGGCAAGGAATGTTAGAGACAATGGGAAGTGGTTCTTCAAACATGTCAGACAAAAAAGGAAAATCAAGGACAGTGTGGGTCCGTGGCTCCGTGGACAAGGTGATCTGGTAACAGATGATAGGAAGGCAGAGCTGCTCAATGCTTACTTTGCTTCAGTTTTCTCACAAAAAATAACACGTGACCAGACGAGTAGTGAAGTTACCATAGACAATAAAAAGAAAAGGATGCAGATCAAGATAAGTATAGAACACATCAGAGATCTTCTGATCAATCTGAATGAATTCAGATCAGAAGGGTCTGACGCTATTCTCCCGAGGGTACTTAAGGAATTAGCTGTGGGGATCTTGGTGCCACTGGCAATAATATTTGCAAACTCATGGATAACAGGAGAGGTCTCGGATGACTGGAGAAGGGATAACGTAGGGCTATCTTTAAAAAGGGGGGAAAGGAGGAGCCAAAGAACTATCGACTAGTCAGTCTCACTTTGGTATTTGGGGAGCTACTGGAATAATGCATAAAACACTCAATTTGTGAATTCCTGTAGGATGAAGAGGTAATCACTAGCAACCAGAATGGATTTACCAGGAGCAAATCATAACAGCATGCTCGATTTCCTTCTTTGGCAGGGTAACTTCTTTGATGGATGAGGGAATGCGATGGACATAATATCCCTGGACTTCAGCAAAGTTTTTGACCCAATTCCACATGACAAAGTGTACTCAGATTTTCAGAAAGCCTTTGACAAGATCCCTCACCAAAGGCTCTTAAGTAAAGTAAGAAGTCATGGGATAAGAGGGAAGGTCCTTTCATCGATCAGTAACTGGTTAAAAGATCAGAAACAAATCGTAGGAATAAATGGCCCATTTTCAGAATGGAGAGAGATAAATAGTGGTGTCTCCCAGGGGTCTGTACTGGGACCAGTCCTGTTCAACATATTCATAAATGATCTGGGAAAAGGGGTAAACAGTAAGGTATCAACATTTGCAGATGATACAAAATTACTCAAGATAGTTAAGACCAAAGCAGACTGCAAAGAGCTACGAAAGGATCTCACTAAACTCGGCAACTAGGCAACAAAATGGCAGATGAAATTCAATGTTGATAAATGTTAATACACATTGGAAAACATAATTCCACCAATACATATAAAATGATGGGGTCTAAATTAGCTGTTATCAATCAAGAAAGAGATCTTGGCTTCATTGTGAATAGCTCTCTGAAAACATCCACTCAATGTGCAGCGGCAGTCAAAAAAAACTAGCAGAATGTTGGTAATCATTAAGAATGGGATAGATAATAAGACATAAAATATCATTTTGCTTGTATATAAATCCATGGTGCACTCACATCTGGAATACTGCGTGCAAAGGTGGTCGCCCCATCTCAAAAAAAATATTTTGGAATTGGAAAAGGTTCAGAAAAGGGGAACAACAATGGTTCGAGATATGGAACAGCTTCTATATGAGAAGAGATTAATAAAACTGGGACTTTTCAGCTTGGAAAAGAGATGACTCAGGAGGGATATGATAGAGGTCTATAAAATCATGACAGGTGTGGAGAAGGTAAATAAAGAAGTGTAATTTACTCCTCATAACATAAGAACTGGGGGTCATCAAATGAAATTAACAGGCAGCAGGTTTAAAACAAAGAAAAGGAAGTTTTCTTCACACAGTGCACAGTCAACTGTGGAACTCCTTGCCAGAGGATGCTGTGAAAGCCAAGACTATAACAGGGTTCAAAAAAGAACTAGATAAATTCATGGAAGATAGGTCCATCAGTGGCTATTAGCCAAGATGGGCAAGGATGGTGTCTCTAGCCTCTGTTTGCCAGAAGCTGGGGATGGGCAACAGGGGATGGATCACTTGATGATTACCTGCTCTGTTCATTCCCCTTGGAGCATCTTGCATTGGCCACTGCCAGAAGACAGGATACTGGGCTTGATGGACCTTTGGTCTGACCCAGTATGGCCATTCTTATGTTCTTAATTCTGATAAGTAAGCTAGAGAAATGCGAGCTTGGTAGAACTACAATTCAATGGATACATAATTGGTTAAACAACTGCAAACAAAAAGTAATTATTAATGGAATGATGTCAGATTGGAGTGGTGGATTCTTCATCACTCTCAATATTTAAATCAAGAGTGGATGTTTTTCTAAAAGATTTGATCTGGGAATTCTTTTGTAGAAGTTCTCTGGTCTGTGTTCTGCAGGAGGTCAGCCTAGATGATCACAATGGTCCCTTCTGGCCTTGGAATATATGAATTCCCTACACTGCCATGGACTTCTTGTGTAATCTTTGACAAGTAACTTAGTCTCTCTGTGCTTCAATTCTCCACCAGTACATTGTGAGGATAAATACATTAAAGATTGTGAGGCACTATGGTGATGGGTACAAAAAGTACCTTAGATAGATTGTTCTTATTGTGGGCTATATCTTTAACTGGTGCAAAATGGCATAGCTGCATTGTCTTCCATTTAGTTTGGGCCCATTATATTTATTTGGCTGAGTGATCCACTGATTTTCATTTTTAATGTTTGTTTTCCTTTCACGGGGAAATTGGCTGTTTGGAGAAAGAAAGATTGATGCATCTAATATTTACAATCTGCAGACACTTCCAGGCAGTCTGTTATCTAATAACACACCGATTTGTTAGTAGATGTTCCTTTTCTGTGTCCAACAAATTTAATTATATATATATATCTATATATATATATCTATATCTATATATATATATCTATATCTATATATATATATATATATATATATATATATATAAAATTAGTATTAACCAGCCTTGAGAAATAAATGTACCTATTTAGAATTTTAATAAACCAGAGCCTTAGTTATAAGACCATCCAGTAGAAATGATCAACCTATCATTTTTGTGTCATTCGCGCATATTCCTGAGAAATGGTTCCTAGCAGAGTCTGGCTCTTTTGAGTAAGAGAATTGATCATCTTCTTTTATGATTATCTATGATCAGTTCCATCTCAGTCTGTGTCTTACTGCTGTCTTACTTATCATTTGATCTGATTTGTTTTGTCTTCTTTGAACCCTTTCCTCAAATCTAGCCTCAACTGCAAGGGGGACCACATGAAAAAAAAAATCCTTTTTTTATAGGCACTGAAATCTTGAGGAATTAAAAAAGACACCTTCCTCTTTATTGCATTGCTGCTCCGCTATGGGGAGATGGGCCTGATTCCTGTCTATCAAAGTACTTATATATCTTTGTAATAGGGTGTGCTGTACTTTAAGATCAGCACCCCACAGCTCCAGCACTACCACGTTCCTAGTTGTGGCAGCACCAAGGGATGCTGGGACTTGTAGTCCAGAGAGTCATCTGGGAAACAGAGTCTGTAGCTGCTAGGCATATTGGAAAGGGGACAGAATATACATAAAAGTTCTCTTTCTATGGGAGAGTGAGTGAGTGTTGGGGAAGAATTAAGAAACTACTCATATTGATGCCCGTTGTTCTAGCTGATTGAATATACAGCTAGGAGCTAGGAACTTGGGAGTTTTAAACAGGGTAACGTCTTTGATTTATTCAGTGACCTTGGGGTTCTTCCTTGGCTGCTCTGTGTCTTATTTTCCCCATCTATGAAATGAGGATAAGATTATCTCTTGGGTATGGGATGTTATGATGGCACGTGTCAATGTTTGTCCAGCCCTGTGAAAATGTGAACCACTGCAAGAGCGCTAAGTACTGCTGGTATCTTGGGAGAGCAAAGGCTGGGTTCCACTTCTCTGAACCCCCCTGAAACATTCAAATGCTACTTGAAACTCCCAGCCAAGATGCCATCTCACCTCAATGTGTCATCAGTGCCTTTGTTCCTGGTGTGCTTTCTTAATAACAGCGCTGCAGAGAGTGTCGGCATATTTCATGACAGGTGATCATGTTACAATAAAGGATTAAGATAAAAACAAAAGTCTAGTTTGAAGCAACATCCCCTTTGCCAAGGCATTTCAACTTTGTGTTCATTATCACCTCTTTAATTAGGTAATTATAATAGAGCTGACAATCACTACATGTCATGCAAAGGTGTGTTTGATCACCCCTCTTTTTAATAATAAGCATCAACATAATTAAACTTCTCATCTGTCACACCCATCCCCTGTAACCCAGGGAGCATGGATTAATGGGGGATATTTGTATACCCAGCGAACTATGGTGTATTGAAAGCTCTGTTAAAATTGTGATCTAACACTTTACATTTTCAGACATTTTCCTGCTCCGGCTTGAAGAAGAGGGGGCTCTGTAGGGAAGCACATGATCAGAGTCAGACTATACAGACACAGCCTAGGAGAGTATGGTGGGGTGACCTGTGCCTCTTTGTTTCTGGGAACAGCCAGCTTTGTCGCTCTCTGTTTTAGATTCTTGTGTGTTAGAGTTCTAGATTCTAAGAATTAAAGTAGTGACAGGTCACAACCTTCCAGCAAGAGTATTTTATGTTTTTATCTAACTTCTCTGTGTGCATGCTGTGACCATAACAGGAACGGCCCAGTGCTATGTGCTAGCTGGCTACCAGAGCACCTCAAACATAGATCTTATAAGCTAAAAAGGCACAGGCCAATAGGATAGGAGATCACAGAGGAGTGGTCATTCTCCCAGCAAGACAAGCCCCTAAACCAACATGTTTAACACATCTGTTGCTCAGGAAGTGGTTGTACTGCCTGCAGCATATCACTGCCTCCTAGGCAGAACCCTTCAAAGAGGAGAGAACTCATTCAACTAGTGTCCCTAGGCTTCAGGGTGGAGTGAGGAAGATTAACAGCAAGGGGAAGGCATTGCAAAGATCATATCTGCGTGCATGCTGCAGTATCCTGAGATGCACGCTATTAAAGGGCATGTAGGAAAACTATTAGGAGAGGAAATGAAATCATATCTTCATGTGAAAGGAATGAAGGTTTTTTTTAATCACATGCAAAGAAAAATACCATCTGCCCTTTTGAAACATAATGAAAATAAACAAAGGAAGAGTGAATCCCCACAGCTAGGGATGGGAGCAGAATCAGATGATTGAAATGGCAGAATAGGCACTACAACAAAGAAGCACCGTTTTCTGTTGCACAGAACTGGACTAAATGTCATCCCGTTTCCTGTCAATACATTTTTAATTGTGCACCATCGCTACTAGAGCCTCCCTGTAATCACAGTTGTAGAGATCCTCTGCTGAGCCCTCATTCTGCTCCCCTGGACAAAATTCATATTGGTGTATGATCAGGCCCTGGGCTCTCCAGGACAAGACTGTCCTTTGACCAATGCAGGAAAAGAGGAGTGTGTGAGATGCCCCTTCTCTTCCCTGCACAGCTTACTCCCATCACAGGGCACAGAACATCCCCCACGGTACTGCTACTCACCCTCCTGTGTATGTGAGGGGGATGGGTAAAGCCTCAACTCCCATCCTCCCTTTAATCACCAGCCAGCAGAGCAGAACTGGCACAGAAGAAAAAGTATCAGAGGGGTAGCCGTGTTAGTCTGGATCTGTAAAAGCAGCAAAGAATCCTGTGGCACCTTATAGACTAACAGAGGTTTTGGAGCATGAGCTTTCATGGGTGAATACCCACTTCCTCAGATGCATGTAATGGAAATTTCCAGGGGCAGGTATATATATGCTAGCAAGCAAGCTAGAGATAACGAGGTCAGTTCAATCAGGGAGGATGAAGCCCTGTTCTAGCAGTTGAGGTGTGAAAACCAAGAGAGGAGAAACTGGTCCTGTAATTGGCAAGCCATTCACAGTCTTTGTTCAATCCTGAGCTGATGGTGTCAAATTTGCAGTTGAACTGAAGCTCAGCAGTTTCTCTTTGAAGTCTGGTCCTGAAGTTTTTTTGCTGCAGGATGGCCACCTTAACGTCTGCTATAGTGTGGCCAGGGAGGTTGAAGTGCTCTCCTACAGGTTTTTGTATATTGCCATTGCTAATGTCTGATTTGTGTCCATTTATCCTTTTTCGTAGAGACTGTCCAGTTTGGCCGATGTACATAGCAGAGGGGCATTGCTGGCATATGATGGCGTATATTACATTGGTGGATGTGCAGGTGAATGAACCAGTGATGGTGTGGCTGATCTGATTAGGTCCTGTGATGGTGTCACTGGTGTAGATATGTGGGCAGAGTTGGCATCGAGGTTTGTTGCATGGATTGGTTCCTGAGCTAGAGTTATTATGGTGCGATGTGCAGTTACTGGTGAGAATATGTTTTAGGTTGGCAGGTTGTCTGTGGGCAAGGACTGGCCTGCCACCCAAGGCCTGTGAAAGTGTGGGATCATTGTCCAGGATGGGTTGTAGATCCTTGATGATGCGTTGGAGGGGTTTTTGCTGGGGGCTGTATGTGATGGCCAGTGGAGTCCTGTTGGTTTCTTTCTTGGGTTTGTCTTGCAGTAGGAGGCTTCTGGGTACACGTCTGGCTCTGTTGATCTGTTTCCTTATTTCCTTGTGCGGGTTTGTAGTTTTGAGAATGCTTGGTGGAGATTTTGTAGGTGTTGGCCTCTGTCTGAGGGGTTAGAGCAGATGCAGTTGTACCTCAGTGCTTGGCTGTAGACAATGGATCATGTGATGTGCCTGGGATGGAAGCTGGAGGCATGAAGGTAGGCACAGCGGTCGTTAGGTTTTTGATACAGGATGGTGTTAATGTGACCATCACTTATTTGCACTGTGGTGTCAAGAAAGTGGACCTCCCGTGTAGATTGGTCCAGGCTGAGGTTGATGGTGGGGTGGAAGCTGTTGAAATCGTGGTGGAATTTTTCCAGAGTCTCCTTCCCATGAGTCCAGATGATGAAGATGTCATCAATGTAGCGTAGGTAGAGAAGGGGCGTGAGTGGACGAGAGCTGAGGAAGCGTTGTTCCAGGTTGGCCATAAAGATATTGGCATATTGTGGGGCCATGCGGGTGCCCATAGCAGTGCCACTGATCTGGAGATATATATTGTCATCAAATTTGAAATAGTTGTGTGTAGGTATAAAGGCTGGTTCATTCACCTGCACATCCACCAATGTAATATACGCCATCATATGCCAGCAATGCCCCTCTGCTATATACATCGGCCAAACTGGACAGTCTCTACGAAAAAGGATAAATGGACACAAATCAGACATTAGGAATGGCAATATACAAAAACCTGTAGGAGAGCACTTCAACCTCCCTGGCCACACTATAGCAGACCTTAAGGTGGCCATCCTGCAGCAAAAAAACTTCAGGACCAGACTTCAAAGAGAAACTGTTGAGCTTCAGTTCATCTGCAATTTGACACCATCAGCTCAGGATTGAACAAAGACTGTGAATGGCTTGCCAATTATAGAACCAGTTTCTCCTCTCTTGGTTTTCACACCTCAACTGCTAGAACAGGGCCTCATCCTCCCTGATTGAACTAACCTCATTATCTCTAGCTTGCTTGCATATATATACCTGCCCCTGGAAATTTCCACTACATGCATCTGACGAAGTGGGTATTCACCCACGAAAGCTCATGCTCCAAAAAGTCTGTTAGTCTATAAGGTGCCACAGGATTCTTTGCTGCTTTTACAGAAGAAGTTATTTGCTCCAAGTGAAGAGGGGGAACTATGGGCTGGATCAGGGCTTGTCTACATGGGATATTAGGGCACACCAAGCCAGGGTGTGAATCCACAGCATACTACCTTGCCGTGTAGTAACATCCCCTGGGGACACTGCTCCAGGACATTAAAATCATCACACTAGTTCCAAGGGTACTACAGAGCTTTCAACGGGCTGTAGCTGTGTCCGCATGAGACATTCCGACACGGCAAGCCAGTGCTCTGTAGATTCACACCCTGCCTTGCCACGCAGCAACGTCCCATGTAGACACGCACTCACAGAGCCTCACGCCAGTTTCTAGTGTGCTCCCAGGCCAATGTAATTTTGGGCTGCCCCTTAATCAGGGCAGATTGTCTTGTTAGAGTCTAGCCCTAAAACTATAACTCCCTCTGTCCAGAACTGTCTATGCTTTGCAACACCAATAAAAGTTAATCGAGGCTTTGGGATATGTTACCATGATCCACATCCTCTCTCTTTATGGCTTTTTTATGTGTGATAATGCATCAGTGCAGACATCGGAGAGATTTGGCAGTACAGCTGAATCTGCCTGAGCATTTAATCACGTACAACTCATGACTTTATATACAGTAATAAACTCCTTTAATGTAATATATTTTGCCAGAGTGGCGGGTAGGGGGAATGGAATTGAAGTTTTTTCAGGTTATTAATTGAGCATAGTGACTGGCTTAAAAGGCAGAGTGTATTGAACAATGAGCCTGTGATAGGTTCATGGTAGCCATTAAATCAGGTTGATCCCCCAGGGCCTCCCTAGCCACATCACCCCATACTAACACATGATACTCAAGGGGGAATTGCTTATATTGTTATGTAATATCAGATCAGGTGTTAAATGCTGCCTGTGCCTTTTTGTGACACCCTAGATCTATGGGAAGTGCAGAAGGGGGAGCAGAGAGGGAATGCATTTTAATGCAACCACCTCTTTGCTCAAGTTGTTTGAGCAGAGAGCAGCTCAAGGCCCAGTACTGGGAACTCTGACTCACACAAGTAGTGATTCAGAGGGACTATGCATGGAAATCAGGGGAATCCCTCAAGTGATGGCCATCCTCTTAGCAAACACACCAGGAATTGAACCAGGCACCTCCAGAGCTAAAGACATATGCTGCTAACACATCAAGCTGCTCTAAGCACACCCATGAGGGACTCACCCTCTGTGGAGCAGCACAGGGGGACCTGTAACACACACACCAGTGGGTTACACAAACACAGAGAGACTCTCAGATCAGATCAGATCAGACCAGTGGTCCATCTAAACCAGTGTGCTGTCTCTGACAGTGGCCAGTCCCAGCCGCTTCAGAGAAAGGAGCAAGAAACTCTGCATGAGGCAGTGATGGGATAACCTGTCCCCAGGAAACATTCCTCCTGGCCTCCCAATAGTTAGAAGTTGGCTTGTATTCGTGCATGAAGGTTTATGTCCATCAGAGCTTTGGGTTAGTTTTACGTATTTCCTGTCAGAACTCTGGATGTTGCCCATATAAACCTCCATCCCTTTTTTAAAAAAGCCTCCTATACTCTTGGTGTCATTGATAGCTTGTGGCAATGAGTTCCACGGGCCAACTGTGTGCTGGTTGGGAAAGTATTTCCTTATATCAGTTTCACCATTAAGGGTTTGCAGAGTTAGGCCGTAGCTACAGAGCCTGCTGTAAGAAACTGGCCTCTAATTGCACCATAGCCTAACATCTATTACAGCCCTTCTGTAGGAGAGTCACTTATTTCTTTAGCTGCCATGAGAATAGTGACTCAAAGTAGCAAGAGGGATTTTTTTGTGTTCAGGGGGTTAATGCCAAGTTGTACTTTAAGGTAGAGGGATAGCTGGCTAGTATGGGGTAGCAAGTTGGTGAAATCAAACCAGAAGTTTTGTCTAGACATCCCCTCGGTGCAGATTACAGGGGTGCGAGTTTGCCACACGCATTGAAGTGTTGCACCATGTAGATCCTGCTCGTAGAAAACTAAAAGGTTCCTAATTCAAATTAAATTAGTCCCATTTCAAACAGGACTATGTTGACACAAACTAGGTACCTTTTAGTTCACGCTAGCAGGGTCTCCATGGGGTAGCAACAGCACAACATTTTAGGACACGCTGCAATTTGTCCCCCATAGTCCTCACTGAGGGGCCATGTAGACAAGCCCAGAATAGACAGGAGAGGATCTAGAATATACTAAAATACATGGGGTGGGGAGGGGAATCCTGGCAATGGCAAAGCTTGCTTTGAGTTCAACGGAGCCAGAATTCCACCCAGGCCCTGTAGCCTCCTTCCTCACCATGGTCTGATGAAGTAGATGTTATTTTACATTGGTACAGCAATGTAGTCTCCGATAGCCAGGCTGTGATACCCTTTACCCATACTGAGTCTCATGAATAGGCCCATGCACAGCTGACAGAGTGAGCAGTCCCCAGTGAGGTGCTACCTAACAGGAGTAAATGTATCACAGTCTGGCCCTAAATGATTCCTGTCATAAACATTCGCAGAGACGTGTGATCAGAAGAATAATGCTTGGTTCTTTAATAGCACCCTTAACTTCGGGATCTCAATCCCCTTTACAGATATTAGCCTCTCACCAACGCTGTGACTTAGGGAAGGGTTTTATTCCTACTTTATCAACTGAGGGCCTGTGTCAGACTGAACAAAAAGTGGGGAGAGGGACTATTTTGCATGGTCCAAAGAGATATAATAGGAAGGAATTAGGAAAAGGAACTTCCTGACAGTGAGATGTCAGACTATGGAATAATCTGCCAGGGAAAATGGTAAAAGCGCCATAGCTTGAGACTTTTAGAACTGGGCTGGATAATCTGAGAAATAACAAAAAGAACAGGAGTACTTGTGGCACCTTAGAGACTAACAAATTTATTTCAGCATGAGCTTTCATGAGCTACAGCTCACTTCTTCGGATGCATAGAATGGAATGCACAGACAGGAGATATATAAACATACAGAGAACATGAAAAGGTGGAAGTATGGATACCAACAGGAAGAGTCTAATCAACTGAGATGAGCTATCATCAGCAGGAGAAAAAACACTTTTGAAGTGATACTTGAGATGACCCATAGAAGGTGTGAGGAGAACTTAACATAGGGAAATAGATTCAATTAGTGTAATGACCCAACCTTTCCCAGTCTCTGTTTAAGTTTAACTTAATTGTATCTAATTTGCATATTAATTCGAGTTCAGCAGTCTCTCTTTGGAGTCTGTTTTTGAAGTTTTTTTGTTGCAAAATTGCCACCTTCAAGTCTGTCACTGAGTGGTTAGAGAGGTTGAAGTGTTCTCCCCCGACTGGTTTTTGAATGTTATGATTCCTGATGTCAGATTTGTGTCCGTTTATTGTTTTGCGTAGAGACTGTCTGGTTTGGCCAATGTACATGGCAGAAGGGCATTGTTGGCACATGATGGCATATATCAACATGCCAGCAATGCCCCTCTGCCATGTATATTGGCCAAACCAGACAGTCTCTACGCAAAAGAATAAACGGACACAAATCTGACATCAGGAATCATAACATTCAAAAACCAGTGGGAGAACACTTCAGCCTCTCTAACCACTCAGTGACAGACTTAAAGGTGGCAATTTTGCAACAAAAAAACTTCAAAAACAGACTCCAAAGAGAGACTGCTGAACTCGAATTAATGTGCAAATTAGGTTGAAACAGAGACTGGGAATGGTTGGGACATTACACTAATTGAATCTATTTCCCTATGTTAAGTTCTCCTCACACCTTCTATGGGTCATCTCAATTATCACTTCAAAAGTTTTTTTTGTCCTGCTGATGATAGCTCATCTCAGTTGATTGGACTCTTCTGGTTGGTAGGCATACTTCCACCTTTTCATGTTCTCTGTATGTATAAATATCTCCTGTCTGTGCGTTCCATTCTATGCATCCGAAGAATGTAGCGTAGCTCACGAAAGCTCATGCTGAAATAAATTTGTTAGTCTCTAACGTGCCACAAGTACTCCTGTTCTTTTGCGGATACAGGACTAACAAGGCTGCTACTCTGAAACCTGAGAAATAACAGTGAGCCCTGCATAGGCCCTCCAGATGAATAGATGAAATGGTTGCGAGCTGGAAAGGTTTTTATTAACAGAAAAACTACACACACAGTTTGAGTCCCGGCTTTGTCTGTCTTGTTTACCAGGGACCACCCCTGCCTGGAGAACTATACCGCACACACAGACATCTAGTGACTGAACGATATAACTGAAAATAAAATATATTATATAGGCTTTTTCCCAAACTGCTCTAAACAAAGTCTACATGCCACATAGAGTCAAATATACCCTTTTTCTGTAGGGCTTTATTGAGAAGCAGATTAAGAACACTGCAAAATATTCAGCTCAGGCCTTTTCCCTAGGACTGTCTACTTCTAGGGTTCCTCACTCATGACTGCTCAGCCCACTCAGTAGATCTTCTCTCCCCAGAGTGTCACTCCCACCTCCCTTATATCTGTGTGGGGTCATGAGTCATTTGCCCCATTGAGGCAGCAGAGCCCAGTTAACCCTTTCCTAGCAGGATCAAAACCTGCTAACTGGACAGGTGCTTAGGGAAACAATGCCAGTCTGATAAATGGTGCAATAGGTCTTTTGCCTCATCATTTACTGTACTTTGATTCTGACTATAAAAATGCGGTTTACTGTAGGCTTCTTGTAGCCCTACACACAGAAATGATAAATATACAGAGGTCTGGTATTTGTGATGAATGAAATGACCAGATGGATACAGGGCAATAAGGTATGAACTGAAATGTTTCACCCAGGGATAATGTCTCTATTAAAAAACAAAATGACACCATTTGAGCATTGTCATTAATTTAGGACAACGGTGAGTGATTGAACTGTGCCATATGGTAGGTTAAGACTTGGAAGTGAAAGGAAATTGCTTAGAGTACTATGAATTGACCCAAAGCTTGAACTGGCTAGTTCTGACACATTATAATGTAAAATAGGGACGATGAGCTGTCAAGACTAAAATGACTCAAGTTACATTTACTCTTTTTTGTGTATGTAACAAACACTAGCGACTGGAGAATGCATCACAAGGATTAATAAAGACATGAAAATACTGAAAATAAAATAAAATACTACCATGAAGTGGCTAATATGTATGGATACCATTGCCACCTACTGGATAGAAGAAGAACTATTACACGCTGTGTCATAGGCTCGGTTAATAGCTAAAGGGGATTTTCCTTTAACTCAACTTGTAAGTGTCTATGGTTTTGGAGCCAAAGGACCTGAGTTCTAGCCCTGAGTGGCCATGGTGACAACCAGGAAGTCCAAGATGCAAAGGGCTTTTATTTTAGGCTATCCGATAGCACAGGGTGAACTTCCTAATTAAACTGTTAAAACCAGAGCTGAGTTAAATCTGGAATTTCCATCCCATGGGAAATTCTGACATTGCAACATTTGCTTTTGTCCCAAATCAGGGCAAAAGTGAAATTGTCTGTAGAACTGAAAGTCATGAAAAAATGGATTCAGAAATGCCAGTACGATGGACCTTGCTAGGTTCAGTCGACAGTCCCACACTGAAATGGTTCAGTTTGGTTTGGTGAAATCATCCGAAAGGCTTTTCTCATTG
Organism: Gopherus evgoodei; assembly: GCF_007399415.2. Lineage (NCBI taxonomy): Eukaryota > Metazoa > Chordata > Testudines > Testudinidae > Gopherus > Gopherus evgoodei. The sequence goes on along the minus strand of NC_044322.1, from coordinate 357,189,458 downwards.
AAAATGTTGATGTTGCAGAAAATGTATTTTCCATCAGAAAATCAGTCCCAGCCAGCTCCAGTTAAAACCAATGAGCACCTCCTAAGAATTGCTGATCACCCTAAACACACATTGACTTGCAGCCCAGTACACTACATGTCATGAGAAAACTGTACAGTGGGAAGAAAACTCCCACCCAACATCCCTCCTATAAAAGTATCTTGAGACACTTCTCAGCTGAGTGCAGCCTGTGCAATAACAATAACAACTTACATTTACAGGGCGTCTTTCACCCTGAAGAACTCCCAGGCACTTCATAGGCCGTCCATGCAGAGATCACTCAGCAGTTATTGGGGTGGAATGCAACAGACAACCTGCATCAATGACAAAGCTCACTGGGTTTGTTTGGGGATAGATTCTCCAAAAGAAAGACCTGAGGGGATTTTTATTTGCAAATACAACTACAGTAGAGGTTATAAATCAGAGGCAGTGTGGTGCTGTGGAGAGAGCACCAGTGTAGGCATCAGGAGATCCCCGTTGAACTCCTAGCTGTGGTGTGCGGCTTCATGCAAAGTCACTTAACTTTTATCTTTTTGTCTTTTAGATTATAAAAACTTTAAGGCAGGGACTGTCTCTTACTATGTATTTGTACTGCACCAAGTACAATGGGCCAGCAACCTCAATAGGTGCTGTGTGATATCATTACAGTAGGGCTAAAAATAAGCCAAGTATGGTGGGGAAATAATGGAAGAGAGAGAGTGAAAGATTTAGGGAGTGACGTTTATTATAGAGAGGGCCCAGGGCTAGGTAAACATGATAGGAGACAAGATGATTAGCGAATAGGATTTAAATGATCTGGGTTCTAATTCCACCACTGTCCCCTAGATAGCCATAGGCAAATCAAATAGCATCTTTGTGCCTCAGTTTCCCCCTATAAATATGGAGATAAACTTCTTGGACAAATTCATGACCCCATATGTTCATTATGCCATAGCAGGAACAGAACTAAGTGTCTCCAGTATGGGCCCCTACCACTTCAGCTGCAGGAGAATCACTATGAGCAACGTGGGGCACATGACCTACAGATAAGCAGTTCTGATTCTGTCCAGAAGATGGCAGTGGACCATATACCCGCCCACCCAGCTCATGATAACATTTGCCTACCTCAGGGGTCAGCAACCTTTGGCACACGGCTCATCAGGGTAATCCACTGATGTGCTGCGAGATATTTTGTTTACATTGACCATCTGCAGGCATGGACCCCCACAGCTGCCAGTGGCCATGGTTTGCCATTCCTGGCCAATGGGAGCTGCAGGAAATGGAGCAGGCCTGGAGAATATCACTATAGGACATGTTTTCCAGTTTTTTAATCATTCTCATGTTCTTCTCTGAACCCTCTGCAATTTATCAGTTATAGATTTGAAAAAAGTTATAAAGAGTCAAGCAGTCAGTTAAGCAGACAGGCAGGGCGTCTACTCCAGAAGGGGAAGGCAATATGGGAGAAAGTTTATATCAAGGCAAGGAATTGGCATAGGGTAAATTAGCCCTTTGGAGAGTTCAAATCCCACCACTGACCTGTGTCTGGGGTATGCACCTGATCATGGGACGAAGGAAGCAGCTGACTGAAAGCTAGGCATACTGGGAAATATAAGAGGCAGGCTTTTCTCGAGAGAGAAGAGAGCCAGGAGCAGGAATACTGTGTGTGGGCCCTGGGAGTAGCAGTTCCTAGCTGAGGAAAGAGCCTGGAGTGGGCTGTGTGGAAGTACTCAGGGAAGGGCCATCAGGGCAGTCTAGAGATATGTTAGAAGGACCCTGGGGAAGGGTTTGGGTGCTGGAGAGCCAGAGGAGCAGGCCCAGCTAACAACAAGCACTGGAGGAAATGGCCCTGGCAAGCCATGGGGCAGGGCAGTTGAACTGCAAAGAACAAATGTTTAGGTTCACTGACAGTTCTGAGAAATAGAACAACAAATCATTTTGGGGAGACCCAAAAGGAATTTTTTTATATCTTTTTAGTGAACTGAAAAGTCAAAAAAAAGTTTTCATTTTGGGGGGAATGAACATTTTTGATTTTGAGGCAGTATTTTTTTTTTAAATAAAACTGCAAGAAATTTTGAAAAGAAGAGTCATTTGGAATCAAAATTGACAAACAAAATATTTGGCCTTTTGAAAAATGGCTTTGCTTTGTTTCCTGCTATGACCCGTTCAGCCCAAGCGACCACCAATTCACGAAACATTTCGACATCACCCGAAATGCATTTAAAAAAAACAAGTTTGGGCTGAAAATATTCTTCCAGCTTTACATAGCAGTGTAGGACAGAATGCTTCTCACAGGCTAGGGTCCCAGGGCAGGTCACTGTAGTAGAAGGCAGCCGTGGGTACCTCTACTGTGCCATCTGGAGCAGGGGGTTGGAAAACTCCTGCACTACGGAGGAAAGCCTCAGGAGGGCTGATGAAAGACTACATCTATTTGTGTAGACACTTTGCTTTGCTTGAAAGGCGAGGACTCTTATTTGGCCAGAGGGCCAAATAATCTCAAAATGAAGGTTGGATCACCCTACCTTCCTGGGAAAGACTCTCTCCAGTGGGGAAACTGAGGCACAGGGGTGCATCCAACCATTGAACAGGTAAGGCAAACCCTCACAGGACTATATACAAAGACTCAACATGGGTAATTCAGAGAAACTAAGGACTGCATTGTCTTCAGGAGTGCCAGCATGGATGACTCAGTTCAGAGGGCAAAGCATGGGGGAAATATAACAGGACTTATCTTTCGCTGCCTGGTCATTTGTGTTTCTGTGGAGAGGACTGTACTTTTAAGGCCACTTTCCACAAGTATTAATGACTATATAACAAGCCAAACAGTGGGAAATCAAACTGAAAGAGTTCTGTAGGAACAGCAAGGCTATAGCAACTGAAACGAAGAAAGGTACAGGACTGATTCATGTAGTTCAGGGGAATACCCACTACGAACAAAACAGTAACGTGGAATTAGTAAAAAGGGACTGAGTATCATGTGTCTGTGTGTCTGTAGGTACACATACAGTGAGATTCAACTATTCAGTCATGAAGGGAACTTTCTGGCTGCCTTGCAGCCTGTGTTTGGAGGTGATCCAATCTTAGCAAGAAAGAGGTTTGGCAAGAAACAGACATAGATGACAATTTCTGAAATGATAAATACAAATATGTGCCCTTTACTGCTCAAGGAAGTGGCTTTTAGTTCACTCTGATGGGGCCTTTGATCATCTGCCACTAAATGCAGGGACCGAGAGGGGAGAACGGTAAGCTAGAAAATTGTGCTGCAGTTACGAAGCTATTACAATGCCATCGCCCACGACTGAACAATGTGGCCAGTTTTATCGCTAGTTCCACGCACTTGTTTTGCAGGAGTAGCCAGAAGACTGCTGAGACAACCAAGTCAGCTAGTGCTGAGAATCAATTCACTACTAAGGAAGAGGCTGATTTGGGGAGATGCGGAGCCCATTTCAAAGTACTCAGTGTCTTCGAATACTATGGACTTCGAAAGCCGTTGAGAGGGTTTAACGTGGTGCAGTATTGGGTCCTACACTCCCTCTCTCTAGTCAATGGAGCTCATCCAGCATGGAGAACAGTGTACATTAGTCCTTGCCACAGCTTTTTTGCAGGTTACAATCAGGCCTAGGATTCCCTAAAACTCCTAGAGGCATTGCACAGTGGACTTGATTCTCTCCTGCCTTGCACCCTGGACCTATACTTGTGCACAGTAAAGGAATGTCTACACTGCATTTTAACTTGGGTCTTTGGTCCCTGGGCTTTATGGATTCGATGTTTTCAAGCCCACGCTTGCATGTCCACACTGCAATGGAAAGCTGGGTTTACAACAGCTGGATCTGGGTCTCCCAGCCATGCTAACATGAACCATACTGCACAGCACACAACATCTGACTTGGGTCTGCGGCTTGACTTGCGTCCACACTGCAAAATGACAGGGCTGGGACTGGAGTTCCAGCAGGACTTGGGCTCTCACCCACCCCACTTAGAAGGGTCCTAGGATTCAGGTCCTGAGGTCTTGCTGACCCAAGTCAGACTGATTCACGGGTGGACATAAGTGGAGCTTGGGCTCAAACCTGAGTCACAGCCCAGGCTTAGTGTGCAGTGTAGACATACCCGAAGTGTGAACTGCTACGCATTCCTAGGGTGACCAGATAGAAAGTGTGAAAAATTGGGACACGGGGTGGAGGGTAATAGGCACCTACATAAGAAAAAGCCACAAATATCGGGACCGTCCCTATAAAATAAGGACATCTGGTCACCCTACGCATTCGGAACTGGTAGAATTCTTACACCCACAGGTATATTGCTATACAAAGTACAAAGCAGGGAAGAATCAGTCCCAATGCTTATTATTAATAAATATAATTTAAAAATAATTAAAATAATAAAGAATATAATAAAAATTAATAATAAATAGCTTCTCCTCACCCCGTGGCCCTTATAATGCTAACCAGAGCTTAAAGCCACACTTTTGCCTACCACAACTAGTTTTAATATCCAAAGACAGGGTTTTTTTTTAAAATATAAGAGTCTTATGATAACACTATCTCTGCAGTTGTGCTAAATTAAGCTTAGAACATTATAGGCAAGTATTTTCAATGTAAAAACCCTTGCTAAAGACACACGCTACTGTCCATGTCCGTGCACTTCTGTGAGTCAGCATTGATATGAATATGAGCTGGAAAAAAAAATCTCCACATTTTAATCTGTTGACAACAGTTTCTCTTAATGTCAAATTTTGACAAACCCCCTCAATAAAACATGACATGTTTGCAGAATGTTGTCACCATTTTTGATTAGCTCTATTAACAAATAATTAACGAAACACTTAGAAATTCTAGCAATGCCCTTCTTTGAGCTTCTTAGAGCATCATGTCTGTTGCATTCACTTCACTGGGCTTTGAATCAAGGCTGTGTCTCTTGCTTATGTTGCAAACTCTGTGCCTTGCTCAGCACTGACTACATTGTCTGCACTAACTAGAGAACAAATGAAGACGGCTGCCTACCATGGGGATGGATCGACTAGAAATGATAGAGAGAGACAGAGAACAACACGTTCACTGCTAATGTGACAGGTGGATCCTCACTGAGAGAGCGGATGGGAATTCCATTGGAATAAACGGATCAGAACAAAACCCTCCGAAGGTTTTCCAAAAATGGAATTGTCGAAATGTCCATTTACAGACCCATACCAAAGTGTACATGCGGGTAGCCTGCTGGGTAGAGCACTGTCCTGGTATGTGAGAGACCCAGCTCTGAGGCCTGCTCTGCCTAATTGGAGCAGAGTTTCCCATCCCAAATCACTCTGGGTTTGTCTAAATTACAGCAGCGACAGCAGCACCACTACAGCTGTGCCACTGTAGCGTAGCCACTTCCTACATTAGCAGAAAGGTTTTTTTCCATCCGAGTAGGTAATTCACCTCTCCAAGGAGCAGTAGCTAGATTGACAGAAGAATTCTTCCATTGCTATTGCTAGACCTACAGTGGGGGTTAGGCTGAGCTAACTACGTTGAACAGGGCACAACATTTTTCACAGCCCTGAGCAATGTAGTGAGGTTGACTTAATTTTAGGTGTAGACGAGGCCTCTGAATCAGGTGGAGCAGGGAAGTTGTGAGTCTGTCTGAAGAAAACTTGACTGAAACCGAATGTCTCCATGAAACATTTCAGTTTAGATGAAACAGCGCACTGGGGTGAAACTTGATGTAGCTGAAAAACACTTCACCAAGCTCTATTCATTTATTTAGAGCTAAACCATCTCCTAAGTGCCAGCTATATTGTCCTTGCAGCAAAAAGACAAGGGGTGAAAAAAATAACTGCATGGAGCTGTAATGCACAATAACTGACAGCCTCTCCCTGCTACAGGCCAATACAAAACATATCAGCAGGCTGGAGGCAGTAGCTGGAGACGAGCAAAACATGTCAGCAGGCTGGAGACGAGCAGACAGATGCTTGGGTTAGCAGCCCTGATTGTAGGAACTGCCATTCTCAAGTGTTTTTGTGAACTAGGTGAACTTCATCCAGAACAAAACAACCCTAAAATTACAGTATCAGAAGGTGTTGTCTAGAAATAGCTCAGAAAAGGCTTAGCGATCAGTGGAGCTATGTTGATTTACACCAGCTGATGATCTGGCCTGGAAAGTTCAAATGCACTAGTTGTCCCGTGTGCAGTTTACATTGGATGGTTCGATCAAGAAACACTTTTCTGAGCCCTTTATATTAGGTGCATTTTAGCATGGCTTCAGACACCTCTCTTCACCCAGCTGTCATAAATGCCAGCACTTATTTTGTTTGAACTTGGAATAAAAGAAGTTGAATACCAACATTCAATATAGCCAAATAACCCCTTTGCTCCCTTTATTCTCTCTGTGTAGTGCCTTTTACAGAAGCACTTCAAACAGTAAGAACTTAACAACAGCAATAACAAGAATTAAGCTAGTATGAAACCCAGCTAGTGGTGGGAGCTATATGAATCAAAGTTGCCAGTTCTAATTGTACGAAGTTAGTAGTCACTTAAAGTTACCATTTATGCCCAGTTTGGCCTTTGAATCACTAAAATTACAGATGGAAAAGACCTATTAGTTCATCCAGTCTTCCTCTCTCCCAATGCAGGATTGATTGCCTGTAGCAGGGATCAGCAACCTTTGGCACGCAGCTCGCCAGGGTAAGCACCCTGGTGGGCTGGGCCTGTTTGTTTACCTGTTGCATCTGCAGGTTCGGCGGATCGCAGCTCCCACTGGCTGCAGTTCACCACTCCAGGCCAATGGGGGCTGTGGGAAGCGGTGTCCAGCACGTCCCTCGGCCTGCACTGCTTCCCGCTGCCCCCATTGGCCTGGAACAGCAAACCGCAGCCAATGGGAGCCATGATCGGCCAAACCTGTGGACTTGGCAGGTAAACAAACTGGCCTGGACCGCCAGGGTGCTTACCCTGGCTGGCCACGTGCCAAAGGTTGCCGATCCCTGCCCTGTAGCATATTTTCTAAAGTCTTGCTTAATTTGTAATATTCCAGTAGTAGATTATCATCCAATTGATCTACCTGTTATACTAGTAGATACTGATATCTCTCTAGATGCTGTCTATTTATATTGCCCCATCATCATAGTGCCTAGTAGATCTTGGTGTCAGGAAGTTTTCCCTGATATTTCCTCCATTCTTAGTGTTTATATCTTTCAGATATTTGTAGACTGTTCTAGTTACTGCTGCTCTCCTCAGTTTTTAGGTGCCCAATGTAAGTGTCTCAGGATGGGCATCAGAAAATTGAGGCATCCGAAATCATTGGCCATTTTTCAAAGCTTGGGCCTTAACCTGTTGAGCTTCATCTGTTACATTAAGTCTATTTATCTAAGGCTTTAATAAAGGTGCTTATCCATTTGGGATGAAATTCTGGTTCCATAGACGTCAATGACAAAACTCACATTCATGTCACTGGTACCCAGATTTTACCCTTTGTATCTAAGAACTGAGGGACTGATTCCAGTGTAAACCAATAGGAACTTTTCCATTTAGTTTAGTGGGCTTTAGCTTAAGCTCTGCTACTGGACACATTGGTATTAGAAGTTCTTTGGGGCAGGTCTTTGTGCCCATATGGAGTCTGGCACACTCTTGTCACTCTACAAATAATAGAGAATAATTAGAGCTGGTCAAAAAAATAAACTGTTGTGAAAAATGTCAAAGTTGTCCTTGTCACACTCTCCTTCCAGTTAGTGCTTTGGCAAGATCAATGCCATCAGTGTGGCAACCGAACGCCAATTGACGGCCCGACACTGCAAAAAGCAACTCAAGCGATGACCTCAAGTGAAGACATAGAGTGAGTGAAAAACTTGGACGTCAACCTTTAATGTTGCTTTTCAAGCTGCCAGTTTCCAAAGGTTTGAAATCGAGCCATGAATGTCTTTTGTTTTTGCATTTTCATAATGAAAAGATTATCTAAGATTGTTGAAAAAAAATCTGTGTTTTTAATTGGAAAAGGGAGGATTTTTTTCCACAAAACATGAAAAATTTCAGCAATTCTTTGATGGAAAATGTTTGTTTTGGGGCGGGGAGGAAGTGCAATTTTCTTTTATTAAGATGGAATTGACCTGCTCTAAGGAATAATTATTTGAAACACTCACACAAATACACCTTTGGCCAGAGAACGTCCAGCATGTACTCTAGATCATCAATGGAGAAGATGCTCTTTAGTCAATACAGATCTCGCTGAACCCAAATACAAAAGCTTAAAAAGGGTTCCTTTAACATGAGATGTCTCTTCAGGCAAATAACCCTGTGTTTTAAAGGGTAATTGTGACCCAAAGACACTTTAGTGACAAGTGACAGAGGGCACAGGGGGTTCACCAGATTTTACATAGATCCCCTGGGTCTGATATACATAAGTTCTCTAAAGGGTAGCAAGTCAGTCTCTACAAAGAGCCAGTAGCCCACTGGTCATTATAATTATTGCAAAATGTCTGAGCAGATAATAGTTAGAAATTATGTATCTATACTGAAAAATTTTGTTTTTAAGGATTAGGGATTAAAGCAGGCCACCAGGGGGCAACATACCTCAAGAATGTTCCTTTCAGGCATGTGGCAACAGACCTTTTATCACCTGGTCTGTTCATATGTGTATTGTTTGCCTCACAATGCATGCCTATTTGTACATCGCGCTTGTTGTTAATTAAGAGATTGCAAAATCGAGAAGAGAGGTTAGCCAAAGGAAGAAACAATCAGCAGGGGGTGTCCTGTTATGAAACAAAATGAGGAATTGTTCTGATATATCTAGGGGTACCCTGGCTCCTTCACTGAGGAAGCAAGCTGACAGTGTGGTTTGTCTTATGCAAAGAGGGTGAGACCCAGCCTAGCTGTAAAGCACTGGTGAGCAGAGCTTTATTAGACAGGAGAGTATCTTGTAGCTTAAGTCCAGGATCTACAATATGTGTTATTCATTTATTTTTTAGAGAACCATTTGTTTCCAGTAGTTCTACTGGCTATTACTTGAATTTCTGTGCTCGTTAAAGAAACCTATTCTGGATTTCATTGTAAACATATCCCATCACTGCGTGTTAAGTGGCGCGGCGGTCTGAGGTGGAAATGGTAAGCCAGGTGTATTGTGTCTTTGAAAGCAGCGGCTCTGTGAATACTGCGAGTGTCCCATGGAACAGAGGCGGGACACTGCAGTGGGATGCTCAGAGGGCTCCAGGGTGGAGGGCGCCTTTCACTAGCCTGTAAAGAGACAGCAGGGCCAGCGTAAGCCTAGAGAGGAGGGCTTGTGTTGTCTATGGCTGGTGGAGTTGAGGACCTGACCCCCGTCAGGCACAAACGTGGCTTCCACACGGTACGGGCAGGTGTCAGCAAGGTGCCTCACAACCCTGGTTAGATGGGGAAGCATCACAGTAATAGCCTGTATTGGCTATCATAACCATGAGCAGACTAGAGGTAAAATACCTTCATCCCAAAGCCTTTATTTTATCCCAACATTTCCAATGGCTCATTTCCTCTCTGAAACAGGAAGTCAGTTGCCTTGGGCTGCCATTTAGGATGTTGCAGTCCCATTGTCAATGCCTTTGTTCTGTTCGTTATTAAAGGCCTTTACCATACAGGTACTGGGCCGTTGCTTTTAATTTTTTGTGAAGAAATTCATTGCCCTGCTCCATTTGTTGTTTGTTTTGTTTCCCACGGGCGTTCGGAAGGAAACACTCGGAGGAAAAATAATCTCTTGAGAATCATTGTTTCTCTCTGTCATTCTGAAAGGACCAACCCAAATGAACCGTTTCATCACACCCGTGATTAGTCCGGGGGGCAGAAGAGAGAGGAGCAAGCAGAACAGTCACTGGTCATTTGAATACTGCTCCCCAGGAGGTGGTGGTGTCTGTTGGTTAGTGCAGGGGATGGGGAGTCAGGGTTCAAGGGTATGTTCTTGGCTCCTGTTGCCAAAGTGAGAGTCGTGTTAATGCCAACAGCTGGAACAAGTTCCCACCCCGAATTGGATCCAGCCCTCGCCGTCGGTTGGAACAGAGGCTGCAGACGGATGTCAAGAGCGTGGCAAGCTGGGAGTGGTTTACTGAGAGAGCTGGCTAAAAGCACTTCTGCACAGGGGCTGGGGAAGGACAGACATGTCCTCCCATAACAATGCTAAAAGAGTGGCACAGCTCATTGTAGCACTAAGAACTATGGGAAGTGCCCCCAGATGTCATACTGCATCACCTGGGTGAGTGGACATGGCAATTCTGGCATGGGATGGGTGGCTTTGCAGGGCGGACTCTCACATCAGGGCTAGGCTAGCCCAGGTATCCAGACCCACATGAACTCTGCAGTGAAGACCTAACCTTTGTGTGGCCCTGGGGGTGGGTAATAAAACTTAATTCTCTGTGAGAGGGGGTTGTGTGAGTCTTAATCAATGTTGTGAAGTGCTGCGAGATACTCAGATGAAAGGGGCGGGAGAAATGTGAACCATTAGCCGAAGCACAGACACACCTTCAGCAGCAAACATTCTGGTGCCATTATTATCTTCTATAATGAAATGTTGTAACTAAAGCTGATGATAATAAGATGCACGTAACCCTAGGCAAGAATTATGTGACTAAATTATCCTGGTTACCGAGCCATCTTGTTCGCCAGTGAAATTGTTTTAGAAAGATGCACAACTTTTAAAAAAATCAAGCTGATGAAATTATACTTTTAAAAGCTAATTTATCCTGCAGAAAATACTCCATGAAGGCGAAACATCAGGAAAAGCTTTTAACACGTACATAGCGCTTTGCACCTTCCCAGTGCTCTGAATTGTTCAGTGACCATTCAGTGCTTAAGGAGCTTGCAAGAGCTCCGATTTGTTCTGCGTCCAGTTCCAGCTGGATGTGCTTCACACTGCCCCATCCAGACTCTCTGTCTGGAAAGCTCAGCCCTTAAAGGCACAGGCCCCAAGACCCCATGTTCTGTGAATCTAACACTTTGTCTTCACTGTCAAATAAAGGTGTTTTTGCTGCACGGTAAGTAATGTGTGTTAGTTATCCTACTGTAAAATCCTAGTAGAGACAAACTAGCTAAAACCAGGTGAAGTCAATCACAGGTGTCAATATAGTGCTGACATCACCTAGCTCTTCCACTAGGATTGGACAGTTGGATAGTTCACGCATCTTTTATCCAGCTGTAAAAACAGGCCAGGATTTTTGCCGCGTAGACGTAGCTTAACTCCTTCAGACCCCCGGGATGAAGTTAAGAGCTATGTCTGTTCTACAGCTGCTTTTATACATCTCCCTTCTGTCCCCAGCTAGTCCTTCTAGGGAGAAACTGTCCCCACCCACAATATTGGAAAGGCTGGAGTATAGCTTCACAATGTTACTTTCTCATGTTTCTTAGAGGTTTGAACTGCAAAATAGTTACTGTTGCCACTAAAAGCCTCATCACTGGTGCCTGAGTTTGCACCTGTAGCAATGAACGAGGCAGTTCCTCAGAGATCTTGTTTCAGGCTCTCTACAAACTCAGGCGGATATTGCTGTATCATTTATACTTGGGTTATATTATGGAGGTTCTCTTTGCAACCATAACATCTTGAAACTAACTTTTTTTAAATGAAAGCTGAGATGCTGGAGAACAACCGAAGGGTCTGTCTGCACACCACCTCCAGGTTTCTTCCTCATGCCACGCCATGGGAGGTGCACCCCATACTTTGGGAAACATTGGGTTAAATGACTCACCCAAGGCCAGAGGGAGTCAGTGTCAGAATCTAGATGAGGCATGGCGGTGTATCCTGCCCTCAATCCTATATTCAGATGATTACACCATGCCTCTTATTTCAGCCAGCTCCCCTCCTTCTCACACAGTTTGTCTTTGTGACATTAGACAAATAATTGTTTGGGGTTTTTAATAAAAACGTGCTTTAATGGAAAACAGTAAAATGGTTGGGGGGGGGCGCAGAACGGGACATTATCACAGGCCAGAGGAAGGCTAGTCCAGTGGCCAGGGAAACAGCCTAAGCTTTGGGAGCCCTAGGATCAAGTCCCTTCCTTGTGTGACCTTGGGCAAGTTACATAGTCTTTCTGTGCCTCTATTTCCCCATCTTAAAATGGGGATAATAGCTCTTCCTTACCTACTAGTGGTGTTGTGAGAATCAATATGTTGTGGACTGTGAGGTGTATAGCTACTACAGTCTTGGGGACCCTATAAGTACCTAAGATGGATTGATGGTAGCCAGGGCTAGAGTTTGTAATCAAAAAATAAAATCACAATGGTCCTGATGCAAAGCCCTTTGCAGTCAATGGGAAAAACAGTCAGTTTTCAATGGGCTTTGGATCCAGTGCAAAGTACACAGAAAAACAGCCCTAGCTTGGGGTTCAACTTGGTTTTAAGACCAAGGGAGAAACCGGACCTGCCCAAAGCCTCTCTCTCCTCCCACCCCCTCCCCCATCACTTACCCTTGTTATCCCCTCCCCTGGGCTCCTGCACAAGGAAAGGGGCAAGCTGGGCCTGACATTAACCCTTTGGTCACCAGGGAAGAGACAATGCCCCCCAACTTGTCAGAACAAAGCACCCAGCAGAACAAACTTGTCTTGTGTCCTGACAGTATCCTTCCAAGCACTTCACTCGCTCTTCTGCTCTCAGAAGTGCACATAATAGGAAAGCCTTGGCAATGGCTGGCACTCATAACCGCAGCTGTATCTTTTTGTCATAAGAGAATTCACTTGCGGAAGCAGTACCAAAAGCCCCAGAATACTAGAGAGCAGAAGCTGACGGAAAAGCATTTGGAAAGTGTTTACTTTACCGGCGATTTATTATGCTCATGACAACTCTGCTTCTCATGGGATATGGAGACCTCTGTACAGCCCACACGGCAGGCAGGGGCACTGCCCAGAAACTGCAGTGTGACATAGGGCTCACATTATCAGAGCTAACTCCAGAGGTGGGTTGCTTTTCACATGCTGCTACCTCCAATTGTGGGCACTGTGCTCCGAACAGCCATTCAGGGCGAAATATTCATTGTAAGACAATGTAACAATGTCATCTTCTAACGGGAAGAACACTATGCATGCTAGGGAAATGATAATACATGGGAGGGAGGTATACATGTTAAAACACTAAATGCCACAGAAATCAATCACCACTAATTGCTTCATATTTCTTCTCCACGGCCATGTTCCACTTCTTAAGCAGCAAAGAATCCACAGTGCAGCTGATTTTTGCTTCTGCTATTCCAGATGAGTTAACCAGACGTATCCAGCAGAAGCTATGCTAAAAGTCCCTAGTGTTTTCACCTCCTCACATGCACTTTTTTGTTCATCAAGATCTTTTCCATAAATTTACAATCTGATGGAGGAGGTTGGGAGGGGACATCCTGTAGCACAATGGAGAACAGGACAATGTCACAGTTTTTATAGCCGATGGTGCATTTCAGCAGTTGTTGCTAGCTACTCTGGCATGTCACACATCATAGAATCATAGAATATCAGGGTTGGAAAGGAACTCAGGAGGTCATCTAGTCCAACCCCCTGCTCAAAGCAGGACCAATTCCCAACTAAATCATCCCAGCTAGGGCTTTGTCAAGCCTGACCTTAAAAACCTCTAAGGAAGGAGATTCCACCGCCTCACAGGAGCGGACACCATTTTTCTTCATTGGTTTGGTGCATATTACTTTCTTCCCCCACAGAGAATGTTACTCCTTTTGGTGTCACTGTTTCTGATTAACATGAATGGGAATGGAATGGGAAAATATTGCTACAAGTTCCTGAAGTTGTTCCAAATTAAAAACACGTTGTGCTAATATGCATTCCTTAAGATCCTTCAAGCACGGTGTCACCATTATTTTAGACTGCCACCACCTCTGCCAGATAGGTCAGGGTTACTATAACTGTAGAAGGAGATTTTCAAAACCACCTTCAGAATTTCAGCCTGATCTCCATGAAAAAGTTTCCATGGTGTGAATTTAGTTAACTTGGTATCAAAGGTGGTGTGTCGTCATATATCGATTCAAACCAGGCTTATTTCAGTTTATCTTAAATCAATGAGGAATTGGTTTATAACAATCTGGAAAAAAATCACTCTTAAACTGAATTGAACATGTCCATACAGGAGTTTGCACCAGTTTAAAACCAGATTTAAGTCAAATCAGTGCAACTTTCTCATGTACGCAAGACCCAAGAAGCACATTGACTTTCCCTGAGTCTTGTGCTGTTTATTAGACACTTCTGAAAATGGATCCAGTAGCCCCAAACTGTCATTTAAACTGGGAACTTAAATATGTAGCCTAATTTTCAGATCGCTGATCACTCACCACTTTCACTAGAGTCCCTGGGAACTGCTGGTTGAAAATGCAGCAAACATTTCACTGATGTTTTCTATCAATGTGTTTTCTCAGAAATTTAATTTGTATCTTAAACTGAATGTTGGGAATCCTCCATAAGTTCTGCTACTGCTCAGTACTTCTGAAAAACCAGTTTACGTATTTTGGTGCTAAAATATGGATTTAGGAGTCTTAATTTTAGACACCCATTTAAAAAAAGAATCTGTATACACACACATGGGGAATGAAATATTATGTGGCATAGGTATCAAATGAAAACTACTGGCTGGATTTTCAGTTATCCTATCTCTCAGGTTCTTCATAACCTTGAACATTGCATTATGTTTCCAAGTATGGAGTGATTCAGTCTAACACAGAGCCTGCATGAATTATGGCTCTAAACAAGTCTTTTCTGTATCCAATTCTCTGTTGATTAGTTGCATCCAACATTAGGGATCTTTGAATGAAAGTTGACAGAGAAAGAAACTTATTACCCATGCTGCTAGCTAAGTCACTTAAACTTCCTGATTCAGAAGCTCTGTGCTGTTTCATTGCCTTTTCCTAGCTTAGTACGTGATGCCAATTCAAGAATGAACCAGGTTGAACTTGCCACTTCTCAGTTTGTCAAAGGTGAGACTTGGTCTAAGTGAACGAAAACCAGAAATCTTCTTTTGTCTTTGGAGCTGCTGCAGGATGGGTTGATATGCTGGACTAATGCTTCAAAACTGCTTCACTTTGAGCAGAGGTTGCAGCCTATAGAATTCTTCAGGATGCAAGAAGAATGGGTATGTGGAATCTCAGAGTGAGATCCACAAAGGTACTTACATACCTAAACCCAAGATATAAATCTTGGGTTTAGACACCTAAGTCCCAGTTTTGGCCCACTACAATCCACAAAACTCCTGCTGAACCCTGTAGATGCCTGAACTCATTTGGTACCTAGTTTTTCAGAATAAAACTTCCCAGGCTACTTATGTTCCTGCCTCTAGACACGTGAACTGCAGCATCTCTCAAGGCATCTGGATGTCTGTCTTCTGCCTAAGCCCCAGAGCAATTCACAGACCAGGTGAAGACAGGTGTTCAACCACCTAACTCGTGCGGGGCCTGATCCAGTAGAGGTGCTCAGAGGCCACCTACCAGATTGGCTCCTATTCAAAATCCCACCAGGGATGGTGCTTATCTGATAACTTTTAGCTCAGTGGTTAGAGCACTCACCTGGGATGTGGGAAACCTAGTTCCACTCCCCTCTACCAGAGGAGGAGAAAGAATTTGATTCAAGAGACAGTGAGTAAGGATAGTGGAAACAAAAGGCTACCTATAAAATAAAATCATAATACATTTTCTAGATACTATACTTAACAGGATAACCTCCTGTCTAAAGTTTATCTCACCCCAAAGGTCTCTTGCAGCTTTCAACCAAGGCTGGTGGTGATCCCATTTTCGTGAGTGTAAATGCACTGCCCATTTACTTCCTAGGTACAGAATGAATGGGTGGCCTCTGTGGCTTCTCCTTATAACCCCAAAGTTCATTTTCCATACTCAGTATCCTCCCACCCTCCATTGCTTGTTTTTCCTGTGTCTACTTTCCTGTTGACCTCACATCTCTCTGGTGACTTCATATATATATGAGCATCCATTGTGTTAGCTTATAATGCTTAATTTACAAAGGGACAAAGAGACGGGAATAAACATCTTTGGTCTAACAGAAACCCTGTTTGTCAACTCTGCCTCGATGCACACATTTTCAGTATACATCCATAATGCCATACATGCTAGCTTTATGTACATTTCACAATGCTATTAGTGATCAGTGTGTCCCTGGCTTTCATTTAACACCTCACATGACATTCTTTGGTGAACTCGAACATACATACCAGTATAAGGATAGTTAAGAACTGGAACAGGTTACCAAGGGAGGATGTGGACTCTCTGTCACGGGAGGTTTTTAAGAAGAGGTTAGGCAAACACCTGTTAAGGATGGTCTAAGTTTACTTGGTCCTGTCTCAGCATGGGAAGGATGGACTAGATGTCCTCTCGGGGTCCTTGCAGCCCTACATTCCTACAATTCTATGGTAACACAGGCCATAGTACACCCCTGTATTGATTTCTGCTTCAGGTCCAATAGCTGTGATTGAAATAGAGCAGGTCTTTTAGAAAAACATTGAATCTTGATTTTAAAATTTCCAATGATGGAGACTCCATAATAACCCCTGAAAAGTTGTTCCAATGGTTAATTACCCTCACAGTTAAAAATTTACACCTTATTTCTAGTCTGAATTTATCTAGCTCCAGATGTTGGATCTTGCTTTTCCTCTGTCTGTCTGGACTGTCGAGACCCTCAACTATCAAATCTTTTTCTCCCATGTTGGTACTTATGAACTGAATTGTGATCAAGGGCCACCTTAACCATCTCTTTGATAAACCAAACTGCTTGAGTTTCTTGAGTTTATCACTATAAGGCATGTTTTTCCAATCCTTTAATCATGTCTGTGGCTCTGCTCTGAATCCTCTCCAATTTATCAGCATCCTTCTTGAAATGTGGACATCAGAATTGGACACAATGTTCCAGTAGCCGTCGCATCAGTGCCAAACATAGATTTCATAGAACTTCTACTCCCACTCAAATTTCCCTTTTTATAAATCCAAGGATTGCATTTTTCCTTTGAGCCACATTGCACTGGGAGATCAAGTTCATCAAGTCTTTTCAGGGTCATTATTTCCCAGCTTAAAGTCCCCCAATCTGTAATTATGGGCTACCTTATTTGTTCATAAATCCATGAACTTACATACGGCCATATTGTTTACTTGTGCCCAGCTTCTTCTTAGAGTATTAGCAACGTGCCTGAAGAGACACAAGACCAGGATTCATCACTGAATTTGGCCCGCTGGTTGGATCCTTTGCTTCTCTGGCCCAGGCTGGGTACTGATGGGGGGTGCGACGTGAACACTGATCCATGCCTCTCTGTGCCCAGCCTACCAAGCAAACCAGATTGCTCTGTATCAATGATCTGTTCTCTTCAGTATTTACCGTTCCTCCAATATTTGTCATCTTCAAACTTTGTCAGTAATTATGTTATGTTTTCTTCCAGGTCATTGATAATGTCAATCAGTAGAGGGCCAAGAACCAATGCCGTGAGACCCCACTAGAAATAAACCAGCTCTGTTATGATATCCCTTTTTCAGTTACATTTGAGATCTGCCAGATAGCTGGTTCTGAATCCATTTCATGTGTCACAGGTTGATTTTGTATCATTCTCATTTCTTAATCAAAGTGTCACGTGGTACAAAATCGAATGCTTTATGGGAGCATATACTGCAATCAACACTATTGCCGTTATCAACCAAGCTTGTCTTTTTTTTTTTTTTAAAAGTGGTATTAAGTGAGTTTGACTAGCAGAGGGCAGCAATGCAAATACACACTAGCCAGTTCATTACAAAATGCCTATTGAAGAGTTACAATGTATTGTTTTCCCCTCCACCGCATCCGCAAACCCACATTGCCAACTAGAAGAAGGCTAACAAATAAAATAGAGCAAAGCCTTTGCGATGTTATAACCTGGAAAAAAAGTGGAAGAATACCTGGCTACTGTCAAGGCCTAGATACTAGAGTGATTTGTGCTGTAGAAATACCTTAGAGAAATAGATAATGAAGAACATTAAAATTAAGATCTGTTTGGACATATTTCAAGGGCTGATAAGGCTGAAGCTGTGAACTAGCTAAGGGTCAAATGTTTCAGGGAAAACACTGAAACTGACCAGTACTTAACTTGCCAGCTACTTTCTGTTTTAAATAAAGTCACACACACAAAGTGGGAGTTGCGCTATTAAGAATTTTGTATTTTTATGACTAGGAGTTAATTTTCATGGTGATGCTCATGAATATACCATTGCTGTAGTCAAAATGAAAGATGAATACAAGTTTGCAAATCAGCTCGGGGGCGGTAAAAATTGGTGTGGGTTTCTGAACAATAAGTGATTGTTTTGGAAACTCAGACAGAGTCACAGCTATGTTTCTCCAGCCTTAGTAAGCTCCATAGCTGTCATATTAAGCCAATGATGTATGAGTGTTTGCTTTTCATTATGAATTCTAGGTACAGCAGCGGGAGCACTGGTACGAAAGGAAGTCAGAATGAGTCCGCTGGACTTTTTTCCCACCCTGGCTCACTGGGGAAAATATTTCAGCCTTTTATCCTCGCAGTCTGAATCTGAACTCCTTATTTAGGTAAAACTACTCCTAAAGTCAATTCTTTGGGACCTAGGGGCTACTGCCTCATACCACCAGAGCAGCTGGATGATTAGGGGTCAGGGATAGCTCAAAGGTTTGCACATGGGCCTGCTAAACCCAAAGTTGTGAGGTCAATCCTTGAGGGGGCCACATAGGGATCTGAGGCAAAATCAGTACTTGATTCTGCTAGTGAAGGCAGGGGGCTGGACTCAATGACCTTTCAAGGTCCTTTCTAGTTCTGTGAGATAGGTATATCTCCATATATTGTTACTGATGATCTACTGAAGTTATGCTTGTTCTTTAAGTTCTCCAGCAGCAATGCAAAATCACTATTACTTTGCACTTCTACAGGGACTTTCACCTGAGGATCTCAAAGAGCTTTACCTGCTTGAATTAACTAACAAAACCACACGACTTCCCTGCAAGGTGCACTCAAAAAGAACTCTCTTTCCTGTTTTCTAAGGATGAGATCCCTGTAACAGAGTAGGAGCTGTGGAAGGGCTCCAAAAGGTTCAGCTGCTGTAGTTACACTGAGTAGAGGCAGGGAGCACAGGACACAGTAGAGAGGGATTTGGGGTGAATGTGGGGGAACAGACAGTAGCTCCATGATTATGTAGCATTTGTAAAGCCTGTCATGTTCCCCTCCAGTGGCTAGTCCACAGAGAGAATAACAGCCTATTAAAGCTGCTAGCTAACAGTTACTTCTTTAGTTCCAGCAGTAGTGATCTGTGTGTTGGTGTTCAGGATCCTAGGTTCACACTCTGTTGGTGACCTGTGATGGTGGGTGTTATAGTGAAACGCACGCAGTAACCACAAACTCCCAAGTCCGGGTTGCAGAGTTTGCATCTCCTGTTCCAATGGGCTGGGATAGTGGTTGCCGTGGGGCTATCCTGTGCCTTGACCATGGGTGGAGAGTGAATTCCATAACCCAGCCACTGTGTTATCCGCTGGACAAAGCCCCTTTGTTCCGGCCTTGGGGATTGTTTGGGAAAAAAACAGTATGTGATTAAGGACTGTACCATAATGCATACACGCAAAGGAGCTGAATTCAGGTTGCACAGGCAGCCATAAATCTGGCATTTCCTAACTCTCTAGTGCTCGTCTTTCCAACCCAAATAATGTTTTAACATGGCTTTGGTATGTAGTTATACAAAGAGTTACTGCCAGGGTGCTGGACTAGGGGGCGAAGAGTCAGGGGGTCATGGCCCCTCCCACTTTTTAGCAGCTGTAAGGGTGAGCAGGAGGGGGGGAAGAGGAGTGGAGAGGAGCGAGCAGGGGGCAGGGTCTGGGGTAGGGGGGAGAGGCAATGCAGGAACAGTGCCTCAGTGAGAATGAGTGGCACGAGGGCAGGGATTCAGAGAGATAGGGTGACCAGATGGCCTGATTTTATAGGGACAGTCCCAATTTTGGGGTCTTTTTCTTATATAGGCGCAAGTTACCCCCCACCCCCGTCCCGATTTTTCACATTTGCTATCTGGTCACCCTATAGAGAGAAAGGGTGTGGGGACCCTTGGAGGTTGTGTGGCATTGGGGGGTGGCGGCAGAGCCATGGTTCAGGTGCCTGTGGTCCCCCTACTTTTTAGGCACTTTCAATGCTCCTTGTTACTGCTTGGAGTTAAATCTCACTTTAAGGCCCCCTTGATGGAATCCTGGCAGATTAGGGGCTTGGACTAGGGGCTGTATGCTTTAATGGGTAACATGCAACGGAACAACAGCAGGCGTGCGGTGACATTCATGTGGGATGAGCGCTGGGGATGAGCCTAGCTTTGAGGGCTGATGTATCTTCCACATCTCAAATGTTTCCAAAACTAGAGGTATTTTAGAGGCCTTAAGAGAAGGGGAATTTATCACAGGATAACAGAGACCTGCTGCTAGATAAATGCCAAGGGAGGGCACCGGCCAGGTTGTCAGGGAGATATTAATGGAGGTTTAGCTGTCTGAAGGCATTCTCAGTGAAGCACTGTAGTGCATCGTGCCTTGACTGTCTTTGTTTAGTCAAGTACAGATGGAGAAAAATGGACTTGGTTTTGTGTTTCATTCATTTTGCTTTTGCTTAGCTTATACTTTTCAGGTACCATCATCGACTTCTTAAACTGCTGCTATGAGAGGAAGCAGAGAGAGACAAGGTAACGTTTTGCATTTACACTTCACTTTTCATCTGTAGATCTCAAAACACTTTACAAAGTTTATATTAATTATTATTAATTTATTTATTTTATTTGATTGTATCAGCATAGCACTTAGGAACCCCAATCCTGGACCAGACCCTGCTATGTCAGGTGCTGTACTAACACAGAACAAAAGACGGTCCCTGCCCCAAAGAGCTTACAGTCAGTCTCCCATCCATTTTTACAGGTGTGACAATTGTTTGAAGCATGATTAAGGGACTTGTTCAATGTCACACAATGAATCAGGAGCAGAGCTGGGGATGGAATACAGGTCTCCTGTTTGCAGCTGCATGAGCAATTTAGCAGACTACGGCTGATTCTTTAGATAAGACTTTTCAGCTCATAATGTTAAATAAACTATAATATGTGCCTTAAAGTGACTGTGCCTTTAAAAGTTGGCCCAAGTTTGCTGTGGAGTTTTAAAACCCGTTTCTACGAGATTATGAGCTTCCTCAACTCCCGTCAGGGTCAACGGGAGTGATCATTCTGGAAAAGGAGGTTCTCATCAGTCACAGTCTTGCCAACCCAAATTGCTTAAAAATCGTATTTCAAGCCTTGAAAAAAAAATCACAAGAGAGACTTAGAAATCAATAGGTTTAAAAAAAAAACTTGGATTCTTCTTACTTTTTTGCTGGTGGCTGGTGCCTTTAGAGTTCATTTGTTCAAGCTTTTCTCCATAGCCACAATGATTAGAAACTTTTCTTTTTTTTTAAAAAATGAAAGCTGAGAATCTCAGAAGATAACACAACTGAGGATTTAAGAAAACACACCAAATAGCACAACACTCTTCATAAAATCATGAACGCTGGCACCAAGGCCTCAGCACCTCACAGGGTTGGTTCCTGGAAATGCTGCAGTGTCCACAGGTGACGAATGAGCTTTCAGCCTAGAGTGAGGGTCAACACACAGCTGTATGCAACACTTAAGGGCAATAAATGAGCCTCCTATGAGGTACAGCCCTTGAGCTGGTTATGCACAGAGTGAATTTCAACCCCTAGAGTGTTACCCAACGGGAGGTGAAAGGGTGTGGAAGCAGACTGGCCAAGCACTCTGCTTCCATTACTTGTACACTCTTTTACCACAATGCTTTGGGGATCCTGCCCATTGTGTTGGGTGTTGCACAAACACCGAACAGAGAGCCAATCCCTTTCCCCAAAGAGCTTACCCTCTAAGTATGTATGTTTGCCAGAAGAAAGCCACGCAGCCTTTGTCAAATTCCTTATATGAAACTCCCCTAATTTGGCAACCTTTCCATCCACAAGTCCAATAATTTATGTATCGTTTATCCCACAAGATGGAGAAGATGTGAGGGTGGGGGAGGGGGCTGAAATCCATGCTTGTTTGTTTATTTTAAAGTTCTACCACATTTATAATGCAATTTTCCTTGGAAAAAGATATTGTTTTTAAAAAATGTTTATGATCCTTGAGGGCAGGTAGATACATCCAAGCTAGGTGCTTTAGAAAGGCTGTGGGATAGGATAAATAGATGGATAGATGATTTTAGTCGTTGGCTTTTGACCATTTGACTAATCTCTGTCCTGCCACAGCTTTCTCGCCCCTTCAGACAATTCCTTCCTGTTTCGGTCCCCACTTCGGCAAAGCTCTTAAACATGGACTTTAAATAGTGAGTGCGACTTGAATGTGTGCCTTAACTTAAGTGTTTTGTTGAGTAGAGATGGCCTGCTGAATCAGGGCTCAAATGGGTGAATTTGTGAAGTTTATTATTTGCAGTAATTATCTGTTTCTAGTCTATCCCAGTGCTTTTAACAAAAAAGCTAGATGCTTATTCAGATGATGTACTGCTAATGATCCATGTGTGCAAGGATTTGTTTACCTGATGCTCTCTGTCACAAGGTGCACGGCTCAACTTTTAAGCAGGGCAGGGCTCAACTTTGCTGGTGCCAGGCTTAGCCCATCTCCCCAAGTAAAGGGAATGAGCCCACGGGCCATGTGACATGAGCACGTAACTAGAAAGCAGCCCTTCTGGGGAATACAAGGGCAGCCTGAGAGAGTAATCACAGATTATGGGTGTCACGCCTTTGTCCAGAGTCTGGATTGGAATTTAACAAGTTCAGTTCAAGCTCAAGCACTAGTGTTTGAAACAAACTCCAATGAGTCCGTAACTTGGTTCAGGGTCTCTCGGTTACAGCAGAGCAGATAAAGTATTCATTCTGCTTTGTCATACTTAAAAACATATTAAATATGCTCATTCTATAGTACTTTTGTCACATTTTTGCTCTTCGGTTTGAAACAAAAGCAGAAATGAAACATTCCTGGCACAGAAGAATCAGCCAGCAGCAGACTGAAAAGAGCTGGATTCTTGCAATTCAGTACTGAGATATTTTGGTCATGCTGGATTGTTAAAAGCCCTTGGTCTGTGAAATGTCAGCTGCTCAGAAATGGCTATATCCACACTCATGGGTGATTAAAAAAGAAACTACCAAGATCGAGGGAAGGAGAATTATTCTATTTTGATAACATCTAAAAGTTTTCTTCTGTTATGTTTATATTTGGGTAACATTCAGATAACTCTTTAAAATCATTTCTACCATATCGGCTACCAAGCTAATTTAATATTCATATTGTGTTTCCTTGGCTGTGAATGTGACTTCATGAAGTCTGTTAGGGACTTCACTATTGCTATTGCCTTTACTTGGAAGATGCTTAGATACAATAGTTATGGACTGCCATATAAAACCCTAAGATAGAAGGGTGTGGATATACACTTGTGCGAGTACGTACATTTTATACAGACCATCAGGATGTGCACAATTCTAAATGAAATAACTGCATGAGCTTTTTTTCACTGTTCCTCACACCTGTTTGTGAATCTCCCCCCCCTCACCCTGCATTGTTTCAAATCTAAAATTTGTTTGTGAACTGTATTGGGTGGGCACGTTGCCCTGTAAAGCTCACAGGATACTGTGAAAAACAACAGTTTCAAACATTAAAGAGGGCAAAGAAATAATTTAAAGGGTTTTGGAGAGGTTAGATATTTGGGCAGCAAGAACAAAACTGTGATATGAGGTGGTTTCTTGGTGTCCACATTTATCTGTCCTGCCTGGTTCCAAGAGTCATGTACAGTGGAATCAGATCCTCAGCTGCTGTAAAATGGTGGCACTCCAATGGATTTCACCAACTGAGCATCTGATCTCCTGATGCAGTGCAGCCTGGGGCTCCCATGATGCACTGTGGTGGCTCAACAAGAGGGAAGACTGTGGTGCATCATGGGAGATGTAGCCTGGCTCCTGGAGAATGGGAGCACGAGGCACCCAAACTATATACCTCCTGAGACACACTGCAGAAGCATTTCTGAATTGACACTTCTGGTTTTTAGCCACCCAAAATGTTCAACTTAGAGGGGGGCATTGAGGAGGGGGAAAGAAAAAAAAAGCTGCTAATTTGAAATTTTCTATGGGAGAGGGAATCCCCATTTTCTGACCAGCTCTAATACAAAGGCATTTCCTGGGAAATCCTGGATATGGTTTGCGCTCAATGCTGAAGAACCAAAGAAGGCTGAATTGAGCACTACTTTTCTTTTTTGTGTCTTCCAGTCAATATATATTTTCAATTGCTTCTGAGATGGTGCCTTGGTCTAGTCAGCCATTGTGGCCCCTTGACAGAAATAGATACACTTCGCAGTGGCAGAAAGGCTTTCTCTGACGTGAAAAGGCCACATTATTGCTTATTGAAAATCTGCACAAACACTTGATTTGTATGTTTATATCCCAGCCAACTTTAGCCTTTTCCCCTACACGGAGAGGTAGATTAAGCAATGACTCCTGCCCAAAGCTTGTTGCATCACATCTGGCTTTGTAATGTTAGTTATAATATCACCACGGCTTTGAAACCAATCACGCTACACTAAATGTCACAGGGTTTGCTATTTATCTGCATGCCATGCGATTTGCGTCTGGCCCACTATAAATGTGCCTCCATACCTGGGCTAAAAGTCCTGCAGCAAGATCATAAAGCATGTGTGATAATTTCTTTCTACAACAATTCTTTTTATTAAACATCCCATATTTGCATAGCTCCTTTCATGCTACAGCATCCCAAAGCACTTCACCAAAGGGTGTTGTAAATCAGATTTGTTTGCAGCAAGTGTTGGAAAGTAACTAAGAAACTTTACAAAAAGTCTGCAGCCACTATTTTCTACACGTCCTTACTCACAAAGAGGTGTGCCTCACATATGCACAGTAGCATCATTAGTTCTTCTTTCTGGAAAGAGTGCTTCTATTTCAGACTACACAGAGCAGTGGTGGCAATGGTGGATCAGGCATATGGGATGGGCGGGGGGAAGGTTTAAAGGTTTTGATTTACAAACTCTCGCCCATATTGCTTTTGATTTAATAGTTTAGTAATTAATCAGAGAGGGAACAGAGAGTGAGTTTATAAGAAGCTGATAGAAAAATCAATGGCTGAGAGTACATTGCTGCTTGGGGGAAAATAAAGGCTGCAGCCGACTGAGCTAAGAAAAATAATCTCATGGACACTGCAAGGAGAATGAATTCAGGTTCATTTATAAAAGGACAGCATCCTTTCACCTTTACCCAGCATGGAGCAGCTGGAAACATGGCAGGCATTGCAAGGTGACAATACATTGACTAGCTGGGGGCTGATTCTCCATTGCCCCTTGACCCCTTTGCACACACTATGCTCACCTGAAGAGGTTGCAAAGCAGTTGGTATCCCGCCCCCCCTAACCAGTGCTGGGCACTACAGGTATAGAATCAGTTCTCCTGGCTCTAGGCCCTGGCCCTACAGGAACCTCAGGTGCAGGGGATCTCTTGGAGGAGCGAGCTAGGGGAGGAAGGAGATGTGGCCAAGTCATTCCTATACTATGGCTATTCCCCAGCCACCTCACTGCCCAGAGGCGCCGGAGTGCAAGCAATTGCAGTCCTCAACCAATGGGAAACTTCCCACTCCCTCCAATGGCTTTTGTTCAGACCCTAAAGCTAGTGTAGGTAAAAGCAGGGTAAGAGGGGAATCGGGCCCAACATTTGCGTCAGGAACAAGTCTAAAGCCCCGATCCACTAAGCCTTAGGCTAAGTCTTCGGTTTTGGTATGTAAGTCCCAATTTTAAGCTCCACTGCGATCTGCGAAACTCCCACCAAACCCTACAGGCTCCAAAACTCACTCAGTGCCATGGGTGGCATGGTGCATAGGCTGGGGAAGGCTGTGCCTCCCCAAAGAGCCCCACTAGGCCCTCCCCACATTCCTCCCAGAAACCACCTCCTGCTTGGCCCCAGTCCAGACTGGCTGCTTCTCTTTAGTACATCTGGGGCGGAGGCTGGGGCTGGAGCGGCCGGGACTTGGAGTAACTGGGGCCGCCGAGCGCTGGGGGAGGGCTGGAGTCACTGGGGTTGGCGGCCTGCCCGCCCTGCACTCGGGGGAGGGGGCAGGATGATGCACATTGCCCACCTGGCATTCCAGAGCTAGGGCAGGGGGGCTGGTGGCCATGGAGGAGGAGGCTCTGGGCTCTGGCAGGGGAAGGGTACGAGGCTGGCCGGGGGCTAGCCCCCCCATGGTCAGTACCTAAGTTTCCAGGGTAAAAGCTCCCTGCCAGATTGGGTCCCCTTCAAAATCTGGCTGGAGAATGAGCTGCTGCCAAGCTTATAACTTTCATCCCAGTGGTTAGAGCACTGAGCTAGGATGGGGGAGACCCAGCTTCAGTTTCCCCCCTTGCTTAGCAGGAGAAATAATTTCAATTCCTGCGTCTAACTGCTGAACTATGGAATAGTGTGATGGCAGATGGCTCCTGTAATCTCCCCTGCAGAAGCTGTTCCACTGCGGATAAGTAATGAAAGAATAACTAGGGGAAGGAAACTGGACTCTGGGTCTCCCATGGCCCAGCTGAGTGCCCTGACCACTAGGCTACAAAGTCATTCTCTCTCTTGAGCTTTCTTTTCCCTGACCCAGTGACTGTCCCGCTGTGGATAAATACTTAACAGTCATTGGGCCAGAGTGTGAGTGAGAACTACTCTAGGCTGGTGTTTTGAGCACCCTGCTCAAATCCTCTCGCAGCTCTAGCAGCGAGAGGAAAATTGAACCTAGGTCTCCCACTTCCCAGGTGAAAGCACTAACCAGTGGGCTAAAAGTTGAAGGGGGTTGGGGATAGCTGCTGCTGCAGCAGCATCACCATCCCTTCTGTCTGTCATATGTGGGTGCCTAACTCATTCCCATAAGAAACGACTTAGGTGCCAGAGCCACCTGCCTCCTGGCAGCAGTTGTCCATTCGGGGATCGCTAAACAGAGACAGGCACCTCTCTGCAACCTAGACTTAGCTCCTACGTCCAGGAGAAGGGCAGGGCTTAGAAAACCTCCCTATCATCAGTGCATCCCATTGGCTAGCTTAGGCGGCTCCCTACCTACCATGCTGGCTTTTGTGGATCACATTCCGTTGCACCACTCGCTCCCCAGTCTTTGATCCTAGGTGCCTAATTCAGGCTTGTGAGTCATAACGAGTTCTTGTGATTTTCTAGGCTCCTAAAAGTAGGCACTTAGTGTTTCAACACCTAAGTCCCTTCATGGATCCAGGCCTAATGCCTTTTGTTTGTGTAGAAGGCATCACAACCCATCCTACTGTCTCCTGTGACTCATCCCAATTCAGGGGCCAGGCTATTATTAAACATAATGAAAAGAAAAGCTAAAATACCAAGAAATACAAAGGAAATGGTCCGAGATGTGCTCTAGCTTCCTCTCCAGTGTATAAAAAAAAAAAAATCTGACTCATCTCCACCGCTTCACCAGCCTCTTGGGGTGGTAAACAACTGAGCAGAAGCAGCAGCTTGACTTTTTTAAAGTTATTTTTGTTACTTGTTTTGGGTAACACAGTGGCCAACTCAGGAGAAGCGGCTTACAGAATCTTTTCCCATCTGAACAAGGCACGGTGGACCCAAATGTACCAAACTGTTAATTGATTTTTAAAGGAGAATTATGATGCTTTTAACAAGCCACTTAGCTTACTAAGCAGTGTTAGGATAGTAGCATGCATTCCACCGAAATGTGCTGTTTCCCGATGAGAGCCCCTAATTGCTTATAAACCACACTGTTTATTGAGTATTAGCGGTGGCAGAGTTGTTTATTATGGGAGCATATTGCTTAATGCTTGTAAAAAGCCATATAACAAATATTCTCTGCCTTGTCTCTCCTGCTGATGCTGTTCGCTCCATCACTAAGTATCAGTTGGGAGAGAGCTGTTGCAATGTCATGCAGAGTTACAGCTAAGCAGCAGGTTGCCTGGTAACCCCAAAGAAGGGGCTCTGTTGACTCACCTCCATATTTTCGTCTATGCACTAGCTATAATTAATAGGTCAGTGACCCAATGGAGCATTGGATTAAGTCAAACTATAAACACATTGATCCAGTTAAAAATACTCTTGTACACAGGTTCTGTATGATTACTACACACCATGTTCTGGCAAGGCAAGCATGAATCATTAATACACCCAACTGAGCCTGCTGCTCTCTGCAACGAAACACCATAAGTCAGGCCTGAGTAATGCACTCTTATGTTTATAAGACATGAAGTCCTCAGTTAGCATTATCTACAGGGTTATTAGTTTGGTGCAGGGACACATTCCCTTTTCTTTCTCATGACGTCCATCATTCCTGTTCGGGCAATAGACAATATTTACTATTGTGCAGAAAACACAGAGGTAAGTGGCCAGATATGCTGATATCTGTTTATATCATGGGCTCTGGACTTGCATCTTCTCAATATGACAGATGTTGTCTCTCTGCTGTTGCACCCATGGGGGTGTTCTGATAGCCCCCCTGCTCCGACCACTCTTTCATTATGTAGCCACAATGGAATCATAGAATATTAGGGTTGGAAAAGACCTTAGGAGGTCATCTAGTGCAATCCCCTGCTCAAAGCAGGGCCAGCACCAACTATATCAGCCTCAAAAGGAGAGCTGATGGAGGCAGTCCCACCTCAGAATATCCCATAGTTCAGTGGTTAGCACTGGGATAAAACATGAGTTAGGAACACAGCACATCAAGCTGACCATGCTTACCACTTTCACTCATAGCATAAGAACATCTATGAGTCTATAACATACATGGCATTCTCCTGTTCAAATCCTTTCTTCCTCCCTGGGAGAGAGGACAGGGAATTGAACCTGGGTCTCCCACATCCCAAGGAAGTGCTCTAACCACTGGGCTAAAAGTTAAGGGCAGTGGCACCTCCTACTCCAGCCATTTTGTGTGGAGCTAGACAGGTGCTTCTTGGAGGAATGAGTTAGGCACATTAGGCACTTAAGCCATCTGACTCCTGTTCTTGAATCATAGGTGCCTCCCTGCAGCCCAGACTTAGGCACCTATCAATGAGAGGGGTGGGGCTTAGCACACACCCATGTTATCAGCATCTTCCATTGGCTAGCTTAGGCAGTGCCCCACCTGGCACGCTGGCTTTTATGGATCTCACTTTTAGGTGCCTCTCTCCCTGCATTCATTGTAGCGGGAGCCTGGGCACCTAACTTAGCTTTGTGGATCACAGTTCCAGTCTCTTGAGGGGAAGTGTGTGTGTGGGGGGGGTTAGGCACCATGTGACACTCAGCATCGTAACACCTACCTCCCTTCGTGGAGCCCACCCTCATGTCTTGCCCAAACCCTCATAGGAGGTCTGGAGCAGAGTCAGGAATGAATCCAGCTCTGCTGAGGATCAGTCTACTTCCTTAATCACAAGGACATTCTTCGGCTCTTAAAACTTGGCAGTTCATGGAGGCAGAAGCTACACAGTTCACACGAGAACAGCCTTGTGCCCCTTTACAGTAAGTCAGGTAGAGACCAGCATCTGGTTCTTCAGAGGACGGTGCAATCCATCTGCAATTATCTCACGTTTACACAACACCCATCATCTCAGAGCACTCTGTATCTGGAAAGATCTTCCGTTAAACAGGGATCCAACCTTACTTGCCCTCAGCAGAAATGCAGCCATCTCCGGGTGAAATGTGCCAACCATTTATCAGCGTAAAGCCATTTTTACAACAGATAAACAGGGGTGGAGGCCATGGGGAAGAGACGGAGCAGGGGCTGGAGCAAATGCATACTTTGCGTATGGGTGCCCCAAATTTCCTGGTGCCCTATGCAGCAGCATATTTTGCATATGGGTAGGGATGGCCCTGCCTTAGCTGATGCAGTTTTGATGGATACTGCTGGGGATTTCAAATGGCCTTACATGGAAAAATCCAAATCCTCAGGAAAATTGAACATGAACATCTCTGGAGCTAGTATGTTTCAATTAGTTTTATTAAATAAGTTTATTAGAAAAGCACTAGCAAAGGGAACACTGAAAATCCACAGCATATTTCTGTCTGTGTCAAAATTCTAGACGCCAATGCACAGTATGAACCAGGGCCATACTGGGTCAAGAATGGCCATACTGGGTCAAGACCAGTGGTCCATCTCATCTAGTATCCGGTCTTCCGACAGGGGACAGTGCCAGATGTTTCAGAGGGAATGAACAGAACAGCGCAATTATTGAGTGATCCATTCCTGTCATCCAGTTCTAGCATCTTGCAGTCAGAGGCTTAGGGACAACCAGAGCATGGGGCTGTGTCCCAGACCATCTTGGCTAATAGCCATTGATGGACCTATCGTCCATGAACATATCTAGTTCTTCTTTGAACTCAGTTCTACTTTTGGCCTGTACAACATCCCCTGGCAATGAGTTCCACAGGTTGATTGTGCATTGGGTGATGAAGTACTTCCTTTTGTTTCTTTTAAACCAGCTGCCTCATAATTTCATTGGCTGATTCCAGTTCTCGTGTTATGTGAAGTGGTAAATAGCACTTACCTGTTCACTTTCTCCACACAATTCATGATTTTATAGACCTCTATCATAACCCCCCTTTGTCATCTCTTTTCCAAGCTGACCAGTCTCAGTCTTTTTAATCTCTCTTCATGTGGAAGCTGGTTCACATCCCTAATCATTTTTGTTGCTCTTCTCTGTACTAAGAACAGGAGTACTTATGGCACCTTAGAGGCTAACAAATTTATTTGAGCATAAGCTTCCGTGGGCTACAGCCCACTTCATTGGATGCATAGAATGGAACATATAGTAAGGAGATATATATACAGAGAGCATGAAAAGGTGGGAGTTGGTAGGGCAACTCTAACAGGCTAATTCATTAAGATGAGCTATTATCAGTAGGAGAAAAAAAACATTTTGTAGCGATAATCAAGAGGGCCCATTTCAGACAGTTTGATGAGAAGGTGTGAGGATACTTAACATGGGGGAATAGATTCCATGTGTGTAACGGCTCAGCCATTCCCAGTCTCTATTTAAGCCTAAATTGATGGTATTTAGTTTGCATATTAATTCAACTTAATTCAATTAATTCAAGGTGGGGGGTCACAATATTGTTACCCTTACTTCTGCACTGCCTTCAGATCTGGGAAGCTGGAGAGCAACAGCTGTTAGCGAGGCACTCAGCTCTGAAGGCTGCACCCTGCCAACAGCAGCACAGAAGTAATAGTGGCAATGCCATACCATGTCACCCTTACTTCTGTGCTGCTGCTGGCAGCAACTCTGCCTTCAGAGTTGGGTTCCTGGCCAGCAGCTGACACTTTCCAGCTGCCCAGCTCTGAAGGCAGTGCAGAAGTAAGGGTATCAGCACCACAACCCCCTTCTACAATAATTTTGCAACCTCACCCCCACCCCAATCCTTTTTGGGTCAGGACCCCTACAACTATAAAATCTGAAATTTCAGTGTTAATAGCTGAAACCATGAAATTTACAATTTTTAAAATCTTATGACTGCAAAATTGACCAAAATGGACCATGAATTTAGTAGGGACCTACTCACATTCAATCTATGATCCACTGTAATGCCCAGATCCTTTTCAGCGATGCTACTGCCTAGCCTTTTATTCTCCATTTTGTAGTTGTACTTTTGATTTTTTCCTTCATATGTGAAGTACTTTGCAAGATTAACATGAATGATTTCATACTTCAGGACAGAGAACCAACTGCTTGATCCTGTAGCCCTGGAAGTCAGCGGCAAAGGATATGTCTACATTGCATTTAGAGGTGTGACTACAGCATGACACCAAGCTAAGAGGAGTTGCAAGCACTTTAGAGGACAAGGTTAGAATTCAAAAGGACCATGGAGAATTGGTCTGAAATCAACAAGTTGAAATACAATAAAGGACAAATACAATTATATTATTTTAACCCATTCTTGGCCCAAAAGGGCTAGCAGACTTTTTACCACATGTCAGAAGACTTTGCAAACATTTATTAAACCTCACAACAGGCCTGTGAGGTGGGTATTATCCCCATTTTACAGACAGGGACACTGAGGGACATGCTACTATGGGCAAGCAGATGGCATGCTTTTTACTAGTTAACCATCTGTACCCCAGCCCAGAGGTGGGCAAACTACAGTCCGCAGGCCACATCCGGCCCGGCCCTTGAACTCCTGCCTCAGCTCGCCCTGCCGCCAGCACAATGCTCGGGGCAGCGGGGCGGAGAGCTCCTGGGGCACTGCTGCTGCACAGCCTGGCCCGACCCGGTGCTCTGGGTGGCGTGGCTGTAGTGCCTCAAGCCACCAGTGCTCCAGGCAGCGCCAAAGGGGGCAGGGAACAGGGGGGTTGGATAGAGGACAGAGGAGTTAGGGGTGGTGGTCAGGGGGTGGGGCAGAAGGCAGGGAACAGAGGGGTTGAATGGGGGCAAGGTCTGGGGGGCAGTCAAGAAGGAGGGGGTTGGATGGGGCAGCAGAGGGGTAGTTGGGGTGGGGTTCTGGGGTTAGTCAGGGGACAGGGAGCAGAGGGGGTGTCAGGGGGTGACAAACTGGGGGTGGGAGTCATGCCATGCCCCTCTCCCCTAACCAGGTTTCTATACAATTTCCAAAACCTGATGTGGCCCTCAGGCCAAAAAGTTTGCTCACCCCCGCACTAGCTGCCTCCTACAAAGCCATGGCATAACACTGAGCTTTTTGGAAAATTTTGTCAAAAATTGTCACAGTGGGAGTTTATGGGTGCTTAAAAATCTGGCTCCTTAAGGAACAACTATCATCTTGGTCATCGCTGGCACCTGAACTGGGGAACTTCACAACCACAGTCAAGAGCATGAGCATCTACAGCTCCTGCTAAAAGGCCGAGACCTCAGAACCGACAGTGTATTTATTCAGGTGCCTAAGTCATATCGACAGATGGGAGTTTGGCACTTAAATATCTTTGAAAATCTGGGCCTAACTGCCCTAGCTGGCATCTGTACCAGGCTCCTATCCCCTATAGCAGCTGTTTGGAAACTGTACATTGGAACCCCAAAGTGGGTCAAGCCAACATTTTAATGGGGTCTCCAGGGCTGGCATTAGACCTGCTGGGGCAAAAGGCAAAGCCCCATCGCCTGGGGCCAAATCCTGAGCCCCACTGCCCAGGCTTGAGCTTCAGCCCTGTGCAGTAGGGCTCAGGTTACAGCCCCCCACACACACACACCACCACACACACACACCCTACCTGGGTAGGAAGCCCTTGGGATCTGGCTTTGGTCCCCCCACCCAAGGTGGTGGGGCCTGGCAGGGCTCAGGTTTCAGTTCTCCCTCCTGGGATCAGGTAGAAATTTGTTGTCAGAGTCGTGAAGCATGACGTTTGAGAAACCCTGCTCTATAGATCAGACAGCAGTGGAGGTGGACCAGGGAGTTACGCATACAAACCTATAGCGAAGGAGAGTGAGCGTCTTCCACTCAGCAAAACAGGAACGTTTCGGGTAGGAAATAAATACTGAAATTAATTTTCCACCCAGGAAATTTTTGGAGTAATTAATCTAGAGGGAAAAGTGACAAAGAGGCCTCCTTTCTCAACCCCCGTACAAACCTGCCATCGATCTCAACTCCTCTTGTCGGCCTGATGTTAGTATAATGAGAAGAGATTTTGACAGCAAGAGCGCTGCCCTGATGTCTCACATTTTAAATCAAGTCAAATCAAACATGGATCAGAAGAGTGTCGTGCAAATAACAACAAGGTATTATGGCCCCTTGGAGATGTTTTAGCAAAAGAAACAAGCAGCCAACATGAGACTTTTCCCTCATTGCTACAAGTAATTGCATCAGATATTACAGAAGAAGGGGTTGCTCTGGCATTCAGGCAATGAATTAAAAATCCCAAATGGCACAGGCAAAGCTGGTAGATTGCTGGTGGTTTTGTCACTTAAAGGCCTTTTGAGGTTAGACTGAGGGCTGTACCATACAGAGGAAAAAAGGCAGCAAAATAGCAGCAACCGCAAGAGACGGAAGCTGTGGCACTGTAATCTGGCAGTTATTGTGAGAAAATAAGAGGCTTAATGTCTGGGGAGGCAGTGTTGCCTAGTGGTGAGAATGCTGCACTAGGACTTAGGAGACCTGGATTCTGTTCCTGCCTCTGCTGGGTGACCTTGGACAAATCACGTTTTTGTGCCTCAGTTTCCATATGGGTAAAATGGGGACACTGTCCTCCTTTGCAGAGAGCTTTGAGGTCTACTGACAAAACGTGTGATACAAGAGCTAATTATGATTATTCTGACCTTGTCCTTGGTGTCACTGTACCTGAGCTACAGGATTGATCCCTAACCTGGCAATGTTGTTAACATGCTGGAGCATGCAACGGGCTGAGTCTAGTTACATGGAGCAGGAAGTTAGGGCTTCCTCCCAGCCATCCCCAGAAAGGTACATGACACTGTACTGTATGCAGCAGGCCACACAACTGTTTCTTCAGGTTCAAATAGCATTTGCTGGCCAATACCGAGATCGGGCCATGCATGTCTATATCTCCTGTTTGCCACTAAGTCTTCATCTTTTTTTCATGCCAGTATTCTACAGGCAGAACAGCCTCCCTTCCTCAGGGACATCTCACCCTTCCTTAAAACCTGCTTGTTTGTAGAATCAGGAAGACAACAAGCAGCAGGTACCAGGCAAGATCTCCAGGAGAGAGAGTGAGTGTATGTGGAGATCCTGCACTAACATGCTGCAGCGGCTCACAGGACAAGATGGCAGCTATCTCCAGAGTTCTTAGAGCCTTACCAAGTGCAATACACAGAAAAGTCACTACTGTTCCAAACTACAGCCAGTGTGTTTGTCCCCTCCACTTCTAGTGCTTGATCTGTCTAGTGTATCAATGTCTTGGTCTTTAAGGTCCCCGGGGTAAGGAACCTCGAGCCAGATTTT
The DNA here is from genome assembly GCF_007399415.2 of Gopherus evgoodei. Lineage (NCBI taxonomy): Eukaryota > Metazoa > Chordata > Testudines > Testudinidae > Gopherus > Gopherus evgoodei. The sequence continues at coordinate 357,154,657 of NC_044322.1, read as the reverse complement.
TTTTTAAAGGTATTTAGGCACCTAATTCCCATGGAAGTTAGGTGCTAAATATCTTTTAAACTCTGGTCCCTAGTCTCTTTAGCATGCCTGAAAAGCACCTCGCATGCTTATGGCAGTATATTAATGATGCATTTTAATAAATAACAGTTAAGATGTCGTATTGAAGGGCTTGCAGCCCAGAAAATGAATTGCCCATCTCACTTTACAGCTCTGTCATTGGCACCTTGAAGAAGTAGCTCATTAACGAGGACAGGAGGAGTGGGGGGAATCCAATTTCCCGCTTGCAGTGTTTTGCCAGAACCATTGATAGCAATTTCTGCCATTAGTCTCCTTCAGAAATGCTAGAGTCATTACTGAAATGGCATGGCCAGAGGGCAGCCTGCATCTGAGAACAATGAGGAGTCTGAAAACTGTTGAATAACTATTATTAAAGCATGACAAGACTGTCTGCATTCGAGAATCAGGGAATAATGAAAGCATGTGCTGGGGCAGGCACCATGGAGCTAAAAGGCGAGCAACTCGCTCAGTCACAACTAAGTAGCACATTCCTATTTCAGTTTGAGTGGTGCAAACTTGAAAACCCCTGGAGCCCGAAACTCTGGAGTTCTTCCCTGCAGCTTTGCTCTGGCCTTCCTGCCCAAGTCACTTAGGGACAGATCATCAAAAGGCATTTAGGTACCTAACTGCCCTTGATTTAGGTGCCTAATACTTTTGATGATTTTGGATGCCCTTCTTTAGACACCTATGCCAATATTTTCAAGTGATTTGGGGTACATCCATTTTTTGGGTGACTGCAGCTGGAGCTGAGCACTCTAAAAAAACACAAACCAAAAAAACCCAGGCTTTTGGGCCCAGTATCTTAAAGATACGTATGGACTTAACTCCCATTGAAATCAAGCATCTAACTACCTTTGAGGATCTGAGCCAGCTGCCTAACGTTAGTGACTCAAAAGTGGAGACACCCATCACATTGAGACTAGAAAGTTTAGGGCGTATCCTTTTTATGCCTCAGTCTCTCCATTTGTATCAATGAGATAATTACGCCCCTTTTTGGTATGTTGCAGTTTATTTACGTTAAGTGCTATCAAAGTGCTAAGTATTACTGTTGTTCAACTAAGTCTTCCATTAAAATATAAAAGGCACAGAGACACCCTGTGCCTCTTGACCATTGAGGGGACAGAGTGAGGGCAGCCAGCTTCAGCAGTGTTACAGGGCATGCTCAGTCCAAGCCAAGCAGCAAATCTCAGGGTCATAGGGACATGCCCCTCACACACTCACCTTTGCAAATAGTTACTTCCCAAGTGCATTTCCAAAGCAAGCAGACTAGCCACCATTGTGTGTGTATATAGTGTGCTTCAGAAAACTGAAAGGATTCTTCTGAGGCAAACCAGTCAGCCTCTTTGCAAGCGGATGAAGCTGAGGGTGGGAAGCTCTCCTTTTACCTGAATTGGTCACATAAATTAGCATGCAACTGACAGGGTCAGGCATATTCCTTCCCCTCCTCCATATTGCTCATTTACTCATAAGAAAGCTGTTTGGTAAACAACATTGTTATTAGGAACCCAGGGCTATTGTAAAGGACAAATGGATAGGACATGTCCTGAGGTGTGGTACCACAGCCAGCTATTCAAAGGAGCTTTTGCTAGTAACTAGCATACTGTAGTTGTTCTAGCACCAGAACTGTATTCTGGTCCTTATTAACTCTGCCACATACTTGACAGGAGGAAATTAAGCTCCCTCCAAAACAGGCTGTTGAAATAGATAAGCCCAGGCTATACAAAAGGAAGGATGGCTTGGTAGTTAAGGTGGAATATCAATGAGTGGGGGTTTATTTCAGGATCTTGCAGCTAGAATTATTTGGACAACAGGGGTAAAAAAAATTTTCAGTGACAGAATCTTACATTTTGCCCTGAAACTTGTTTTCTGGTGAAAAATTTCTGCCCAGCTCTAGCAAGGACCCCATGTAAGAGTTCGGCTGACTTCCATAACTCACCGGGGGGGGGGAGGGGGGCTTTGAAAATTAGATAAGCATTTAATTAAGAAGGGGCAGCTCCTCAACTGTTGAAAATAAGTATGTGACTTCACTGGAGCCATGCTGAAGTGCTGTCCTGAATCATGGTCCAAGCAAGTTTTGGCTCTGTTTTCCTACACTCTTTTCTGTAATCATCCAAATCTGGGCTGATTCAGAACAGCTGAGGATCCGGCCCCATGTGTTTCTGGGTTTCTCATCACTGCAGAAGTAACTTCAGCATTGTCCCCATCTCGAGTCCTAGTTGCACACAAAGAGCCAGAACTGGAAGCTGTTAGTGCTTTTGACTCTGGCTTGGCAGGGTGTATAGGTGACAGCATGAGTTAACACAACTCAGCAGCAGCTAACACAACCGCTCTGTGTGGCCTGAGTGTTATTTTGTTGCATGGCTGCTCACTCAAGAGAAGATCACAGCAGAGTTAACTCAAGTTCAGACCATCATAGTCAATAAACACCCTGAAAAGAGGTGTCTTATTTCCCATGAACCCCACAGAACGGTTGGTAGGCTGAGGTTACTCTATACTATACTGGCACAGCTACCTAGGATAGAAGCAACATACCCGGACAGGAGTTCTTTGGCTGGTGTAGGAATGCCACCTCCCTGAACAAGGATAGCTGTGTTAGCAGAAACAATCAGTTGACACAGCTGTGTCTACCCAGGAGCTTTGTCAGCCTCGTTGTCAGTCAGGGGTATGTTTTTTTCATCCCCTGATGTAAGTAGGAGCTAGATTGGGCCCTTATTAGGAGAGAGAGAGAGAGAGAGAGCGAGAGAGCAGTTATGTCCTAAACAGGGCCGGCTTTAGGCCAATTCAACCAATTTCCCTGAATCAGGCCCCGCCCCTAAGAGGGCCCCGCATCCAAGCCCCAGTACGGGATAGCAGCAAGAACTAGTGCGCTGTATCGGGGTGGCTTGTCTTCCCCAGGAGACAATTTAAAGGGCCTGGGGCTCCCATCAGAGGCTGGAGCCCCAGGCCCTTTAAATTGCCACCAGAGCCCCACTGCTGGAGCCCTGGAGTGGGGCTGCAGGGCTCTGGGGGCTATTTTAAAAGTCCGGGGCTCCCGTTGCTTCTACTGCCCCGGCCCTTTAAATAGCTATTGGAGCCGCACAGCTTTCCCAGGGCTCCCTTAGCTATTTAAAGGGCCAGGGCGGTAAAGCAGGGGACCCCCAGGCCCTTTAAATATCCCCCAGAGCCCTGGGGTAGTGGAGGGGGGGTCCAGCTGCCTCTGCTGTCCTGGTCCTTTAAATAGCCACGGGAACCCTGCTGCTTCCCCCAGGGCTCCCTCGGCTATTTACAGGGCCGGGGTGGTGGAAGCAGGGGAGCCCCAGGCCCTTTAAGTAGCCCCCAAGCCCCAGGCTGCTGCTGCTGCTATGCCAGTGGGGGAGGGAGGAGAAGAGGGCACTCACCATACAGGCACCCCCTGCCCGCACCAACCCCGCACCTCCTGCTCTGCCTGCACCAGCCCCTGCCTGCTGCCAGCCCTGCACCCCCTGCCCTGCCCACAGCCAGCCCGTCTCCAGCCAGCCCCTGCCGCACCCTCTGCCCTGTCTCCAGCCAGCCCCTGCCGCACCCCCCTGCCTCAAGCCAGTCAGTCCCACACTCCTCTGTCTCCAGCCCTGCCAACCCCTGCTGCACCCCCCTGCGGCCCTGCCTGAAGCCAGCCAGCCCACCCCACACCCCCCTGTCTCTAGCCAGATCCGCACCCCTTGCCCTGCCTGCAGCCAGACTCTACCTTCAGTCAGGACCGGCGCTAGGGGTTTGAGCGCCCTAGGCGGCTGGCAATTTTGCCGCCTCGCGGCTCTGGTGGAGCTGCCGCAGTAGTGCCTGCGGGAGGTCCACCGAAGCCGCGCGAGCAGCCCACCATCCGTGGGCACGACTGCGGCAGCTCCACTGGAGCTGCAGACCAGCGGACTCTACGCAGGCACCACTGCGGCAGCTCCACCGGAGCTGCCTGCCGCCCCCTTCGGCAAAACGGTGCCCACCATTTATTCTGGTGCCCTAGGGAATTGCCTAGGCTGCCTAAATGGTAGCGCCGGCCCTGCCTCCAGCCAGCCCCTGCCCTGCCTCCAGCCAGCCCCTGCCCTGCCTCCAGCCAGCCCCATGTCCACTGGTGCCCTGCAGTTCCCAGGGCAGTAATCCTGCACACCTGTTTCAATGAGGGGGGCAGGGAGCAGCTGGGACCCACACATGTGCACACCCTAGGGTGACCAGACAGCAAGTGTGAAAAATTGGGATGGAGGTGGAGGGTAATAGGATCCTATATAAGAAAGAGACCCCAAAATCGGGACTGCCGCTATAAAATCAGGACATCTGGTCACCTTAGCACACCCCCAGGGAGTGGTGGGGACCCACACCTATGAAACAGAGCTCATTTCTAGTTCAGGCCCATTTTTTAAAAAGAACTTTAGGTGGGGTTAACATACATCCATATTTTCCCAGACATATCAGGCTTTTTGGTTCTTAAATCGCCATCCGGACGTATGGTAACCCGATTGGTACAAAAAATACATACTGTGGCACATCCCTTAAATCAGAGCTTTTTATAGGGAACTAGTTGCTAAGAAATGAAAGGCTTTTTTTTTATTTTATTTTTTTTAGTCATCCCTGCCGGCGCCCCTCCGAAAATGTTTGAATTGGGCCCGCACTTCCTAAAGCCGGCCCTGGTCCTAAACCAAGTCTCTCACCTACCCTACATTCACAGCATTGCACAACTGGGCACATGCACAATGTGAGAGAACTAGAGGATTAATCTGTGGTGGGTGGCTTCTGCTAGATGCAGGACAGGATTTGCTGGACCAATGATCAGAGCCAGTTTTGCAAACTCGGGGGGAGTGCCATGCAGATTTACACTGGCTGTGAATCAAGTTGGCCCTAGGAATAAGCAATTGCAGCTGCTGTTAAACTAGTGCAGCTCCCATCCACTTTATACCAGCACTGAATTTAACCCCATGCAGCTAGGTAAGAATTCAGAAAGGCCAGAAGACTTTGAGAGCAGCCTTTAAGTTTGGGATTTGACAGAGCAACTTGATTCAGAAATTGAACTTCATGGAGGAATTTTCTGTAAGTTTAATTCTGTACATTTATTATGCAGCAAGAAATAAGCAACTATGATAAAATATCTTGATAACTGTGGTAACCAAGGGATTACGCAGATTCTATTGTATTATGCAGTTGGTCTTTTGCATATTTCATTTACTTGGAAATATTACAATTTTTAATTTTCATATTGCCAGATTATCATAGACTCTCCAATGATTTGCTTGTTTAGAATCTGTCAATTTCTGCACCATGTAATAAGAATTTGACTGCCCAAACTGTAGAAGAATCTCTTAGGGATGTTTTTTGGGATCAATGATTGGTGAGGCTATTGTGCCTTGAATAGAAGCCAATCATTACCATTCATTTGAGCCACCCTCATCCCCCTCTGCACATAAACAATGTGCTAATAGATTTCAGCTTGTTAAAAATGAAATTTAATAGTTAATCCCTGGAAGTCTTTAGTAAATATCACAACACCAGAATGTCGCTTAAATACAGAAGTGTGGTATCTATTATACATCTATTGCATGCATAATGACTTTGTTCTTTGAGCTATATGACTGAGGAAAAACTATCACAGGTAAGTATTATTACCCCCCTCTTTATAGTTGGGGAAACTGAGGCATGGAAAGATGAAGTGACTGACCTAAAGTCAGTCAGTAACACAGCCTGAAACAGAGCCCAGATCTTCTGGCTCTTGGTCCTAACCATTGAAGCATGCTGCCTCCCAGGTTTGGATGGATTAATTAGGCTTGTTAAGGCATAAGTCTGGGGCTCAGAAAGCTATGATTAGAGCCACAGAGGTACTTAGATACCCAAGTTCAACATTTAGACATGACCAAGAATCTCAAAACCACCACTCAGTTGCCATCAGTCCCAGTTGGTGCGGGAATTTCCACTGTTAAAGTCCTTTAGGCACCCTAGTTTTTGCCAGTGGGCAGGAGCATAGCTCCCTCAGTCTAGAAGCTCAGGCACCAAACTCATCCCTAGGTCTTCCCCTGCCTATCTTGTTTCTGCATCCCATCCAGTAGGCATTCTCAGAGCACACCTAAGAGCTGGAGGAGAGGGTGGGGAATGGGGACTGAAACCTGGGTCTCCCCACTGAGTGCCTGTGAGGAAGTGGGAATGTTCTTGATGTGTTATGTGAATGCTGAGTGGGGAGTATTAACCTGGGAAGGTTGTAGGGGAGTTTGGGATGGCCTGCTTTGGGGAAGGGAGAATACCTGAGCATGTAACCTCGGGTGGGGAGTTGGAGGCCAGGTAACACCTCTGCCCTGGAAACTGGAAAAAGGACAAAGGCTGGGGGAGGAATGGGGGGAGGCTGAGTGAGAGGCTGGTTAGAGCTGGCTGGGAAATGGAGAGGGGGGCCCCAACGGGGCTTGGGCTTCCCAACAGGGCTGTGGCCTCCCTGAGGGCCCTAAATGGCCCTAACTAAAGGGGGTCCTGTTGTCTGTACCAGCAAGACCTGTTTTAGACTGTGTTCCTGTTGTCTAAATAAACCTTCTGTTTTACTGGCTGGCTGAGAGTCATGGTGACTCGCAGGAAGCCGGGGGTGCCAGGCCTAGTCTCCCCCACACTCCATAACAGTGCCTTAACACTGAGCTACAGTCACTCACTCTTTGGACCAGTGCATATTTAGTTATTTATACACAGTGGAACAGCTCTAACAGGAGGGTTTGACAAGCTTGCCCCAGGCTACCCAAGAACCTAGTAGTGAGGGAGCTCTCCTGAAAGAGGGGAGAGTTTAAATCTCTTCTCCACATCAGGCAGAGGGAGGAATTGAACTCCCAGGTGAGTGCTCAAATTATTGAGCTAAAGGTTTACAAGGAGGCACCAGAACCACCTCATCTGGGTTTTTTTGAGGAAAAAATGGCTTGGCTTCAAGAGCAGGTTCAGTGCCTAAATCCCTTTGGATCAAGCCTAAGAGTCCAATGCTGTTTCCATTGAAGTCAATAGCAAAACTCCTATTTAGTCCAATGGTAGCAGGAGCAGGCTCCTGGTTGGTCACTACAGGCAATGCAACAGACTCTCCCTGTGACCTTAGACATGTTGCTAAGTCTCCATGTGCTTCAGCTATGAAATGGGGTTACTACTTCAGAAGGGGTGTTGAAAGCTAAATTAACTGACATTTGTTAAGTGCTTGGAAGCCCTACCTGAAGTAAAGCACTACAGTGCATGCTTAAGTGCATTGCTGAATGGGGAATGCTTCAGCATGTGCTTAGCGTAATCTTGCAAGGCGGTGAGGGCCCTCGATTTCCAGTGGAGGATCAGGCCCTTCAGATCGTCCCCATGGAAGGTGCTATAGAAGTCACTAGCATTGCACCACCTGAAGAAAGAGACAGTCCCAGCATCAAGTAGCTTTGTCTGTTTAGACTGTAACCAAGTTGTTCCATCCTATTTTACTGATGGGTAATAGATGCACAGAGAAATTAGGGGTCTTCATTGTCTAGGAAGATGGTAGCAGAGTTAGGAATTAAACCCAGGTCTCCCGAGCACCAGTCTAGTGCCTTAAGCACAAAGCCAACCTTCCTCAAGAGAAATTACAAATATTATGAAAAACAGAACAGTGCTCTATATTATTCTCATTATTTCAACAGCAGCAGCAGGTAACAGCAAATCCTCACAGCATTTTTGGAGCCACCTGGAATTCCCAAGAAGTATCTTTTAGCTCAGTTGCAAATATATACTCCTGTGACATGCTAGGAAACAGCACAGCCAGGCTTGGAAGCAACGATTCGTTGTTTATGAATAAATGTCCCTCACATCAGGAAGAAAACAAGGAGTGGAAGAATGACCGTATTTCCCTTCAGAAACTCCCAAACCTTTGTAGGGTCCTAGGAAAAGGTTTGCAGAGGTGGGCAGCATGAAGAGACATTAGCAATTATTTCTATCCCCTGCTGCAAAAGGGAGGCAGGCAATTTAAGTGCCTTGTCCTGTTGCTTTTTGCACTGATTTGAGTACTCCATTAGTACAGAAAAATGTCATTTAGCAAAATGCATGCTTTTGCCTGCACTAAACGCTTGGACCCAGAGCCACAAAAGGTACTTTAGTGCTTAATTGCCACTGAATTCAGATTTTAAAGGCATTAGGCTCCTAAAGACATAGATAGATGCCTGGGGGATTTTCAGAGTTGCTGAAGCAGGTTAGGCTCTTGTAGGAGCACCTCCTTTAATGTGTCCCCCTCGTGCCTGGCCACACCATTACAAGGACTTCATCTGAGACTTTCCACGGTGGCCACTTCCTTCGCTACTCTGGGTAATTACAACCAGCATCTTCTGCCAACTCCATCCCTGGGTTCACTATAGCTTGGACCTCCAGCCACATTATATAACAGTTCATTTCCTTTCCAGGATCCCCAAGTCCCGGCAGATGTTCACAAAAGGTCCTTAAGCCCATCCTGGGCTTTTCAGTTTTCTTCCTTCAGCAAGCTTTTCCACCACTGGGGGGTTCAAGTACCACATAAACTGGTCTTCCACCCGTCCTAGGCTTCTCTGCTACCCCCTTCCCTTTGTAGGCCACAGATCAAAGGCCCCTCACAGGAACCTCATCCCAGTTTCCTCAGGCTCTTCCCAGAGAAATGACCTATATCCTACCCTCCCAGATCCTCCTCCCTCTACTGAGGTCCCAGCTCTATTTAAGTACTTCTCTCCCTGCTCCACCACCACAGCTAGTGTCGGTCCCTCATTAAGCCCCATTACACCCAGCTGGAGTCACTTATTAGCCCTTATGTTACCAGCTCATTACTGAGGTTGAGGGATAGTTGCAAAGTCACGAGCAAGGCTAAGCCCAGCTTGTCTCAAAGGGCTGGCCAGCTTGTGACAGTGTCTAATTCCAATTGATTTCCAAGGAGCCTTATGGGCTCAGGGCCCAGATCCTCCAAGGCATTTATGCACCTAACTACCATACAAATCAATAGGATTTAGGCACTTAAGTAACTTTGAGGATCTGTACTTAAGTGCTTTCATCCCATGAGGCATCTGCCTGCCACTTTAGGCTCCTAAATACCTTTAAAAATCTGCCCCTTAGGAAACAAACCTGAAAAATAAACCCACACCTATGGGATTAAAAAGAAGCATGAAGCAAACAGGAAGAACCACAAACTGGCATTGTGGAATCACTGAGCAGGTTCCATTTCTGGGGTCTGATTTCTTACTCTAGTTTCATAGTGATCAGAACTGCAGTGATTTGCCAAACAAACATTAGATAATTGAGTTAGTTTCGCTAATGTAACAGGGATAACTCAGTGATGAACCAAGGTCCTGGAATTCTGAGATGTACAGACCAGCATGGATGGTAGTCACAGGTTGTGTTATTTATTTGTAAGGGGGCAGTGTTAGCAGGGGTCAATGGGTGCAATTTCCCCCACAAAAGTCAGGTGCCAGGTTGCAGCACCACTCAGGTTTGGCCCAGCTGCTCTTCCATCATGGAGGAGTAACTGGGCCAAATTTGAATGAGTGCATTGCAGCCTGGCTCACAGGGACACAGTGCCATTCAGGTTTGGCATGGTTCTCTCTCCATTCTTAAGGAGGGATGGCTGGGCCAAACCTGAGTGGCACTGCAACCCTCTGTGCCAGGTCAACACCTGGAGCAGGGATCCAGATTCAGCCCTGTGGGATAGGAGCTACTGCTTCAGGGTGAGTGTTGGGTGGATTCTCTCTCCAGCCCTCTCCCAGGCTTCCTGTCCTCAGTGGGCTGGGATTAGTGTTGCAGTTCTGGGGTGCTGCTGCGGGTGGTCAGTGCCCCCTCAGCACCCATTGAATCCGGAGGGTACAAATTCCCCCTGTATTTGGACTGAAGTAGCATCTAGAAGCTCTAGTCAATGACCAGGACCCCATGTGCTAGGTGCGGTACAAACATAGAACAAAAAAGCTTACAATCAGAGTACCACATTGATGGGCCTTAGGGTTGCCAGGCGTTTGGTTTTCAACCAGAACACTCCATCAAAAAGGGACCCTGGTAGCTCTGGTCAGCACTGCTGACCGGGCCATTAAAAGTCCAGTCGGCAACACAGCAGGGCTAAGGCAGGCTCCCTGCTTGCCCTGGCATCCCACGGGTCCCAGATGCAGCTGCAAGGTCCAGCTCCTAGGTGCAGAGGCGATCAGAGAAGCTTCCTGTGCTGCCCCCATCCCCAGCACTGGCTCCATAGCTCTCATTGGCTGGGAACTGCAGCCAATGAGAGCTGTGGGGGCAGCACCTGCAGGCGCAGGCTGCGTGCACCACACAGAGCCACCTGGGGACGCCTCTGCCTAGGGGCCAGACATGGAGCAGTGCAAAGCCAGGAAGCCTTCCTTAGCCTCACCGTGCCACCAACCGGGAGCTGCCTAAGATAAGCGCCACCAGGCTGGAGCCCACACCTCAAGCCCCCTGCCCCAGATCAGAACCCCCTCCTGCACCCCAACTCTTTCCCAGAGCCCACACTCTGCACCCCAACCCCCACCCCTGGGCCCTCTCTCACACTCCAAACCCCTCAGCCCCATCCTGGACCCCCTCCTGCTCCCCAAACCCCTTGACCCTAGCCCCACCCCAGAACCCACACCTCAACCCCCCACCCCTGCACCTCAACCCCCCACCTGCACCTCAACCCCCCACCCCAGCCCTGAGCCCCCTCCCACACTCCAAACCCCTCAGCCCCAGTCTGGAGTTCCCTACTGCACCCCAAAGCCCTCATCCTGAGCCCTACCCCAGAGCTGGAACCCCCAGCTGGAGCCCTGACCCCCTCCTGCACCCCACCCCAGCCCAGAGCTCCCTCCCACACCCTTAACCCTTATTTCTTGCCCCATCCCCGAGCCTGAACCCCCAGCTGGAGCCCTCACCTCCTTCTACACCCCAGCCCCCTACCCCAGCCCAGTGAAAGTGAGTGAGAGACAGAGGGAGGGGGCTTGGAGTGAGTGGGGGGTGGGGCAGGGCAGGACAAGGGTGTTTTGTTTTATGCAGTCAGAAAGCTGGCAACCCTAATGAGCCTAGCATGGTAACCTTATGCTAAAGCAGACCTGCACAACATACAGCCCGCAGAGCCTCGCTGTGCGGCCCACGGGGGGATTCTAAATCCCCTCACACGGCGCACTGTGGGGAGCCCAAGGCCCTTTAAATCCCAGCTGCGGCTGGGAATCAAAGGACCCTGCGCTGCCTGCAGCCGCGGAGAGCACTGAGCCCTTTAAATTCCAGCCACAGCCGGGAGCCAAAGGGCTCTAGGCTGCCCACAGAGATTCCCGGCCGCGGCTGAGATTTAAAGAGCTCAGGGCTCCCTGCCGCTGCGGGCAGCCCATAGCCATTTGAATCCCAGCTGTGGCTCCAGCAGATGGAATGGGGCTGGGATTTAAAGGGCTTGGGCTCCCCTTAGGGGCAGGAGCTCTGGGCCCTTTAAATCCCTGCCCCAGCCCCGGAAAGCTCCGGGTTCCTCCAGCCACCGGAGCCCTGGGGCCCTTTAATTTGCCCCTGAGGGCTCCCAGCCACCTCTTCAGCTGGGAGCATCTGGGTTGATTTAAAATCAAGTATCACCTCCCCACCCCCAACCTTCCTTTTTGGCCCACAGCTGTTTTGGTGGGGCGGCGCTGGGGAAGGAGAGTTTGTTTCTGCAGGGCTGGTCGGTGCTGGAGCAGGGTGTTTTCGCAGGGCCGGGAGGTGCTGAGGGGGCTGTTTCCGAGGGACCATGGGTTTTTGGCCCTCAGCTGTTCTCTTTGGAGTAATGTTGACCTCCCCGCTTTATGAGTTGTGCAGGCCTGTGCTAAAGCTTTGTCTGGTTAACTTGTAAATATACACATCACTTTAAGAGTCTGAGGCTTCCCATGGAAGTCAATTTGAAGTAAAATCATGAAAGCAGAAGAGTGCTGTTACTCTGATCATAGCAACAACAGGTAATAGACCAGCAGAACTCACAGCATATCTGAAGCCATTGGAAACAGCTAAAGAAGCATTCCTCAGCTCAGCTGCAGTTACTTCAAAATTACAATTGACTCCCTTGAAGTCAGTGAGATTTCTCAAGTGCTAGTGCTTTGAGTTAAGCAAGTGTTTTCCTGGATATGGGCTTTGCTGGTCAAAGAGTGGTGAAAAAAATTGGCGGGGCCTTGACATATTTGATGAAAAGTTGCAATTTTTATGCAAACAAATTCATCAAGATTTCATCAGTTTGAAAAATTTAAAGCAGCTGTGTAGACAGGTTCCGCTGGGCTCGACCCTCCCTGAGGGGGAGGAGAGCCACACCGGCCTCGATGTCTTCCTTGCAATTACAGTCTGCTCTGGCCTTTCGGCAGGTCAGAGCAGTGACAAAGTCAAAGGGGGCCCAGCCCTTGGTTCGGGCGGGGCACCAAACACAGTTCTAAGTAGCTCTGGCCCTTTGGAGCAGGGCAGAGCACCAAACACGCAGTTACAAGTAGCTCTGTCCCTTTGGAGCAGGGCAGAGCACCAAACACGCAGTTACAAGTAGCTCTGTCCCTTTGGGGCAGGGCAGAGCAGTGGCAGAGTCAAAGGGGGCCCAGCCCTTGGTTCGGGCAGGGCACCAAACACAGTTAAACAGTTATCGGCCTCTCCGACTGGGAAGAGGGGGAATCTGCCACCCGGTTACGGGTGGCAGGGGGAACGCAGGCCCTCCCACTCCTCTGCGTTCCAGCCCGGGGCCCTGGCAGTGGCTGTCACCGCTACTGGTGGTCAGTGGGGTCCTGACCGCAACACACTGACATGGGCAACGGTAGCTCTGCAGCCTGACTGGAGTCAGCTGCCCCCGGGCTACTTCCTAATTCCCCCTCTATTCCTACCTGGTCCGGGGCCTCTGTTCCGGAGACATCCAGGACCATCAGTTCCTCCCAATCCGGGCTGGGCGGCAGGTCCGGTAGGGTTTCGGGGAATTCGGGCCATGCCTGGTTCGGGGGCTCCTCGGGGCCGTAGTAGCGGCGCGGCAGCTCTGGCGGCTCCTGGTCTCGGCCTCTGGCTGGGGCAGCCTCCCAGGCACGAGCAGCGGCAGGCACGTCTGCTCCTGCCCAAGGCCGAGCCACAACTGAAGGCTGGGGCCCGGCTTTTATTCTTCCGGGTCGCCGCCTGACCCTTTGAGGGGCGGGACTTCCGCTCAGCGGCCCTGCCCCCGTGGATGACTGACGGGGCTCGACCCTCCCTGAGGGGGAGGGGAGCCACACCACCTCGCTACAAGCTGTAATAAAAACCAAGCTACACTTGGTAAGATAAATCAGGTCTGATGTCACATTAAGACGACCACACATGCCGGGGCAGATTCTAATCTCCAATCCAGCAGTGTAAATCTAGAATGGAATTACTCTGGATTTACCCTGGTTTCATTTATTTTAGAAAAGACACCAGTTATGCCCATTTTGGGATTAGTGGGGCTCGGTTTTCAACCACATAACAACATACTGCGTGTTTCATTAATATCAGTCTGTGGATGTAAAATGCTATACAATTAATCTTTTAGAACCAGGCAACTAATACTACAAAGACTATAATTTACACATCTTCTGCCACCTTTATAATCCATAACATTAATTAAAGATCAAGGATGCAGAAATGTGGAAAGAAAACTGCATACACGTATGCAGATGAGCACAGAATCAAGCAAACAAATGCTGATCAATCTTCTAATTATCTGGCTGTGTTGAAACTTTCACCACCCAAATACGTCCCCCTGGAAATGCGTAATGTTTGGACCTATTGCTCCAAGAATCTGATCCAGTGCCCAAAGCCAATGGAAAGACTCATTGACTTCAAAGGGGTTTGGATCAGGCCCTAAATTTGGCCATCTGCTTCTAGTGGGGTTAGAAAACTTGCTCTTGTCAGGATGTGAAAGGCTTTAATTCGCCTCATTTGCCCTTGTTGATTATTGTCATCAGAAAGGTATTTTTCATCTCAAGAGAGTGGGTTGTTTTCCTTTAAGCAGAGAGGAGTGGACGTAGGATTAATAAATTATCTGACACCTTTACTTCCAGTTATCTAAAGTAGGAGTTGTGGTGCAAATAGCAAGTAGATAAGCAAGGGATAGAAAAATAGCAAAGGGATAAGTGTGTTACAGGAGCTGTTCCCCTTGTCTGTCTCTATAGGGGTCCAATCTTGCAAACTCATACACCTCATGTGTACAAGTATTTGTAGGATGAGGCTCTTTGGAATAGGGATCATGTCCCCTTCCTCGTTTGTAAAGTGCCATCTATGCCTTGAATTCTGCACAAATAATCTCTTCGAGCGAGAAGAGCGGAAGGAAAAGTGGAATAAGGAGTCCAGGCCCCATACGCATGAATAGCTCCCCTGAGGGCAATGGATTTTGGTCACTAAAGGTACAAGGTAATTGGGTGAAATGTAATGGCTTGTGAGAATACAGGAGGTCCAACTAGAACATCTAGTGGTCCCTTCTGGCTTTACGTGCCATGAACCTACCTACATTACTATAAATCTGTACAGGACAGGAGCAAAACGAAATGGTGCTCAAGTAGCTTCACGAAGGACTTGGCTACACACAGCTTTACGACGGCTTTAACTGTAGAGGTGTAGAAACTGCTATCGTTAAAACAATGCATCCACACTAGAGGGTTTGTATGCCATGCCAGTATAATAGAGACAAGGCATGTGAGGTAAAAGACGGTTACTCACCTTTGTAACTGTTGTTCTTCGAGATGTGTTGCTCACATCCATTCCAGTTAGGTGTGCGCGCCGCGCGTGCACGTTCGTCGGAAACTTTTTTACCCTAGCAACTCCAGTGGGCCGGCAGGTCGCCCCCTGGAGTGGCGCCGCCATGGCGCCCAATATATATCCCTGCCGGCCCGCCCGCTCCTCAGTTCCTTCTTGCCGGCTACTCCGACAGTGGGGAAGGAGGGTGGGTGTGGAATGGATGTGAGCAACACATCTCGAAGAACAACAGTTACAAAGGTGAGTAACCGTCTTTTCTTCTTCGAGTGATTGCTCACATCCATTCCAGTTAGGTGACTCCCAAGCCATACCTAGGCGGTGGGGTCGGAGTGAGAAGTCGCGGCCCGGAGCACTGCAGTTCCGAAGGCCGCATCCTCCCTCGACTGCTGGACCAGGGCGTAGTGGGAAGCAAAGGTGTGGACCGATGACCAGGTCGCTGCCCGACAGATCTCCTGGATGGGCACACGGGCTAGGAAAGCCAGCGACGACGCCTGCGCCCTGGTAGAATGCGCAGTCACACGGCCCGTAGGGACATGGGCCAAGTCATAACAAGTCCTGATACAGGACGTAACCCAAGAGGATATCCTCTGGGAGGAGATAGGAAGACCTTTCATACGATCTGCTACCGCCACGAAAAGTTGGGGGGATTTTCGGAAGGGCTTAGTCCTCTCTATGTAGAACGCGAGAGCCCTACGGACATCCAGCGAGTGGAGCTGCTGCTCCCTGCCTGAGGAGTGAGGTTTTGGGAAAAAAACCGGAAGGAAAATCTCTTGGTTGATATGAAAGGCTGAGACCACCTTGGGCAGAAAAGCAGGGTGTGGCCTCAGCTGCACCTTATCCTTGTGGAAGACCGTATATGGGGGGTCTACCACCAGAGCTCGGAGCTCCGACACCCGTCTAGCTGAGGTGATAGCCACTAGAAAGGCAGTTTTCCAAGAGAGGTAGAGCAGGGAGCAAGTAGCTAACGGCTCAAAGGGGGGCCCCATGAGCCGGGACAACACCAGGTTAAGATCCCAGGTTGGAGCAGGGGGACGGACGTTAGGGAATAAACGTTCCAGCCCTTTAAGGAATCTCGACACCATCGGGTGAGAAAAAACGGAGCGACCGTCCGCACCCGGGTGAAAGGTGGAGATAGCTGCTAGGTGGACTCGCAACGACGATAAGGCCAGACCTTGCCCTTTGAGGGACAAAACGTAGTCTAAGATTTCGGATACCGAAACTTCCATAGGGCGGAGATTTCTCTCTACGCACCAACAGGAGAAGCGCTTCCATTTCGCTGAATATGTGGCTCTTGTGGACGGTTTCCTACTGCTCAAGAGCACCTCTCTCACAGGCGTAGAGCAGCGCAGCTCGGAACCAGTCAGCCACGCAGGAGCCACGCCGCTAGGTGCAGCGACTGCAGGTCTGGGTGACAGAGGGTCCCGTGGTCCTGGGTAATCAGGTCCGGATGAAGGGGCAGGGGAACTGGGTCGGCTATGGCCAAGTCCAGCAGCATGGTGTACCAGTGCTGCCTGGGCCACGCCGGGGCCACCATGATCACGAGAGCCCTGTCCCTGCGCACCTTCAGGAGGACCTTGTGGACCAGAGGGAACGGGGGAAATGCATAGTACAGGTGGGTCGACCACTGGATGAGGAAGGCATCCGCTATCGACCCCGGCTCCCTGCCCTGAAAGGAGCAGAACGCTTGGCACTTCCTGTTCCCCTTGGACGCGAAGAGGTCCACCCGGGGATAACCCCACCTCCGGAAAATGGAGAGAGCGACGTCCGGGCGAAGGGACCACTCGTGTGACAGGAAGGATCTGCTCAATCGATCCGCCAGCGTGTTCCGTACTCCGGGAAGGAAGGAAGCCCTGAGGTGAATGGAGTGGGCTACGCAAAAGTCCCAGAGTCGTATCGCCTCGAGGCACAGGGAGGAGGACCTGGTGCCGCCCTGCTTGTTGATATAATACATGGTCGTCGTGTTGTCCGTGAACACGGCTACACAACGACCCTGAAGCTGATGACAAAACGTTTGGCAAGCAAGGCGGACCGCTCTCAACTCCCTCATGTTGATGTGTAGCCCCACCTCCTCCTGGGACCATAGGCCCTGCGTCCGCAGGGTCCCTAGGTGGGCCCCCCAGCCTAGATCTGAGGCATCCGTTGTCAGGGATACCGAGGGCTGAGACGGGTGAAAGGGAAGACCCGCACACAATACGGACTGGTCCAACCACCAGCCGAGGGAATCTAAGACCTTCTGGGGGATTGTGATTAACATGTCTAACGGTTGCCTTGGCCTGTAATGACTGATAAGCCACAGCTGGAGAGGCCTCATGCGGAGCCGAGCGTAGTCGGTCACAAAAGTGCACGCCGCCATGTGGCCTAACAGGGTTAGACATGTCCTCACTGACGTCAACGGGGCTGACCGCAAGCGTTGAACGATCGCCGCCATGGTCTGGAACCGCTGCCGAGGCAGCGAGGCCCTGCCCACAGTGGCGTCCAGGACGGCCCCGATAAATTCCACCTTCTGAGTGGGCCTCAGGGTGGACTTGTCTGTGTTTATCAAGAGGCCCAGACTCGCAAACATGCCGGTGATCACGCGGACATGGCTGTTCACCTGCTGTTCCGACGTGCCCCGAATCAACCAATCGTCCAGATAAGGGAACACGTGGACACGGTTGCGCCACGACAACTGCCATGCATTTTGTAAACACCCTCGGGGCCGTGGACAGGCCAAACGGGAGGACCGCAAATTGATAATGACGAGCCCCCACAACGAAGCGGAGGAAGCGTCTGTGGCGTGGCCAAATGGCAACGTGGAAATACGCGTCCTGCATGTCGAGGGCGGCGTACCAGTCTCCCGGATCCAGGGATGGAATAATGGTCCCCAGGGATACCATGCGGAACTTCAACTTCACGAGGTATTTGTTGAGCTCTCGCAGGTCGAGGATAGGCCTGAGGCCCCCCTTGGCCTTGGGGATCAGAAAATAGCGGGAATAAAACCCCTTGCCTTTCTCGTTTTCGGGAACCGCCTCTATAGCTCCTTTGCTGAGGAGCGTCTGCACCTCCTGCCGAAGGAATTGCTCGTGAGAGGGGTCCCTGAAGAGGGACGAGGAAGGAGGGCGGGAAGGAGGAAACGAAACAAACTGCAGGCGGTACCCTGTCTGCACCACGCTTAAGACCCAGCGGTCCGATGTTATTTGGGACCACGCCGGGAGGAAAAACGAAAGGCGGTTGGAAAACGGGGGGGAAGGATCCATAGGGGAAACTGTTACTGCGCCCTCGAGCGCACCTTCAAAATGAAGGCTTAGGACCAGGCGGGGGTTTTGAGGAGCCTTGGTTCTGCCCCCCTTGGTTCCCCGACTGCCTGCGCCTCCCGTTCCTGCCGCGGCGCCTGTAAAGGTCCTGCCGCTGGCGGAACTGGGAAAACGGCCTGCGTTGTTGTTGTTGTTGTTGTTGTTGCGGCCGGAAGGGTCTACGCTGCGTCACGGGAGTGTGCATCCCGAGGGACCACATAACGACTCGGTTGTCTTTCAGACTCTTGAGTCTGGGGTCTGTTTTGTCAGAAAATAGGCCCTGGCCTTCGAAAGGAAGGTCTTGTATAGTATGCTGGAGTTCCGGCGGAAGGCCGGAAACCTGCAGCCATGAGATGCGACGCATCGTAACTCCTGACGCAAGGGTACGGGCAGCCGAGTCCGCAGCGTCCAAGGAGGCTTGCAAGGCCGTGCGTGCGACCTTCTTGCCCTCGTCCAAGATGGCCGTGAACTCTTGGCGAGCATCCTGTGGCAGCAGCTCCTTAAATTTGTCCACTGCCACCCAGGAATCAAAGGCATATCTGCTCAGCAGGGCCTGCTGGTTGGAGACCCTGAGCTGCAGCGCCCCAGCCGAATACACCTTACGGCCAAGGAGGTCCATCCGCCTGGCCTCTCTGGACTTGGGGGCCGGAGCCTCCTGGCCGTGACGCTCCCTATCGTTCACCGATTGCACTACCAGTGAACCGGGAGTGGGGTGAACATGTAGATATTCATAGCCCCTAGAAGGGGCCATGTACTTTCTCTCGACTCCTTTCGCTGTCGGAGGGATGGAGGCCGGGGACTGCCAGATAGTATTGGCATTGGCCTGGATGGTCCGTATAAAGGGCAGGGCGACCCTGGTGGGAGCATCAGAAGAGAGGATGGTAACAATTGGGTCCTCTATCTCCGAGACCTCCTCTGCCTGCAGATTCAGGTTTTGAGCCAATCGCCTGAGGAGGTCCTGGTGCGCCCTAAGATCCAGCGGGGGGGGACTGTTGGAGGAGGTACCCGCCACCGCCTCATCCGCGGAGGAGGATGATGAGACCCCAGGCACAATAGTGTCCAACTGAGGGTCTTCCTCAGCCCTCGCCTCTGTCTCCGGAGCCACAGCGGAGTCCTGCTGTTTGGACCCTTCGTCCCCTTCCGGGGAGGGAGGGGGGCGAGACAAGGAGGCTTCAGGGGCCCTACGCTCCGCAGTCGCCGGCCTAGCAGGGAGCTGCTGGGGGCCCTGGGCCTGATGGTACGCCCAGGGTGTCCAGAATCCCCACTGTTGAGGGCCTTGGTCCTGCAGCGGCGGATCAGCAAACAGCGCCGCCTGCCGGTCGGTGCCCAGCGCATAGCCGCTGTCCGCCTGGGAGGATACGGACGGCTGCCTCGAGGGCCACGGTGGGGCCGACCCTGGATAGTACGGGTCTGCGCGGGCCGGCACGGAGGATCGTCTCGGTGCCGGGGACCGGTGCCGGGAGTCATATCGGTGCCGGGATCGGGACCGGGACCGGGATCTGTCACGGTGCCGGGCGCCGCTTCGGTGCCGGGCGCCGCTTCGGTGCCGGGACCTACTACCAGCTCGGTGCCGGGAGATCGACCGGGACCGGGACCTGCCACCAGCTCGGTGCCGGGAGGTCGACCGGGACCTGCCACCAGCTCGGTGCCGGGAGGTCGAGCGAGACCGGGACCGGGACCGGGATCTGCCACCAGCTCGGTGCCGGGAGGTCGACCGGTGCGGCGAGTAGCGTCGGGACCTGCTCCTGGAGTCGCGGTGCCGGTGTCGACTGGAGCCTGACCGCGACCGTCTCGATGCCGACCGGTGCCGCGAGTGCGACCGGTACCGCTGAGGGGAGCGGTGCCGGGACTGCGAGCGGCGTCGGGATCTGGAGCGCCCAAGACGTCGGGACCTGGATCGGGAACGACTGTCTGTGGGCGGTGCCGACATCATGGGCTTGCCTCTGGACGCGACCCGCACCGGAGGTACTGGGGGTGGCAGCCGAGTAGGCTCCGTCAGGGCAATAAGGTCCCGAGCCGAGGCGAAGGTCTCCGGTGTGGATGGGACCACTATCTCAACCCCAGATCTCATGGGGGAGCTCGGCGGCACCGGACTCAACGGACCCGCCGGTCCCGGAGTCAACGGTGCTGACGGTGCCGGCGGCGCCGCGGCCGATGTCGAGGCCGGGCGCTCTAGCCGGGTCTGCCTGGCCAGAGTATTAGACTTCGACGGCCTTGGCTCTGGCTCCAGTGCCGGAGAGGGTCGGTGCCGAGGAGTCTTCTCGGTGCCGGAGCGATCCGGTGCCGGTGCCGATACCACGGCCTGCGAAGCCGTCGGGTCAAGTGCCGCCTCCATCAGGAGAGTTCGGAGCCTTTGATCCCTCTCCTTCTTTGTCCTCGGCTTAAAGGCCTTACAGATGCGGCACTTGTCAGATCTGTGCGATTCCCCGAGGCACTTCAGGCACGCTTCGTGGGGATCGCTGGTAGGCATGGGCTTCTTGCAGGCCGCACACTGCTTGAAGCCCGGCGAACCAGGCATGAGCCCGGTGCCGGGTGCCGGGAAGGGCTAAGCCCCCGGCGAAGAAGTACTTTACAACTAATTAACTTAACTATCAACTTAACAAACTATTTAACAACTGTAATGGAACTAGAGAATAACAATAGATAACGATAGATAACTAGGAGAGCTAGGGACGTGGAGGACAGCTATGCCGCGCTCCACAGTTCCAACGACCGACACGGTGGTAAGAAGGAACTGAGGAGCGGGCGGGCCGGCAGGGATATATATTGGGCGCCATGGCGGCGCCACTCCAGGGGGCGACCTGCCGGCCCACTGGAGTTGCTAGGGTAAAAAAGTTTCCGACGAACGTGCACGCGCGGCGCGCACACCTAACTGGAATGGATGTGAGCAATCACTCGAAGAAGAATATCTTTTATTGGACCAACTTCTGTTGGTGAGAGGTAAGCCTTGAGATATACAGAGCCCTCCTTCAAGTGTGGGAAAGGTACTCAGTGTCACAGTGCAATGACATCGCACATCTCTTGAAAACACCCCTTGTCCAAGTGCACGTGCCTGCACTGTCTGTGGTGGGTCCTTGGTGGCTCAGCCCTCAGCCAAGTCACACAGTCTGTATGTGAAATAAATAGTTCAACAGGGGACCTAACTCAATACCCCTCAGTTTGCCTCTCTCTCAGGCCCTTCTGGACTCTTCTCAAATTGCCCCTGCTCTTCAAGCAGTCCTGGGTGGTGTGGGGCCACATCACCCAGGACTCCCTCCCTAGAGACTCTTCCCTTTCTGGTCCCAACTCTTTAGCTGGGCCACTAAAAGAGTTACACTCCTCTTTTGGGGTGTATCAAAGTCCAGGCCACTTTCCTAATGGCTGGTGGTGGGGGAAAGCAGGCCCACCCTCTACTCCAGGTCCCAGCCCAGGGACACTGAAGGTAGCAGCCATCCACTGATTCCCTTTATCTAAGCTGTATCACTGCTACAATTTCCTGGGCCACTTCACTGTGGCCATAGCACATTCTTCACCCTCCCCTGAGGGCAATGGGTCTTGGTCGTTAAAGGTACAAGGTAACTGGGTGAAATGTAATGGCTTGAGAGAATACAGGAGGTCCAGCTAGAACATCTAGTGGTCCCTTCTGGCTTTACGTGCCATGAACCTACCTACATCACTATAAATCTGTACTGGACAGGAGCAAAATGAAATGTTGCCCAAGTGGCTTCACTAAGGACTTGGCCGCACGCTCCCTGGCCACGATACGAGCTCTGCTGGTTGTTGGGGAAGTTCCGGTTTGGATCTGAATCCAGACACAGGTTGGGTGAAATGCACAAAAGTGCACCAGTGACTTGGGAGCCTCCATCCCATTTTCAAACATGACTTTGACACATAAGGGCAGATTTTCAAGAGTGTTTAGACACCTAAAAATGCAGATAGAGGCTAGTGGGGTTTTCAAAAGCCTAACGCCCAGGTGCCTAACCTGGGCACTATTGTTATTAATAATTTGTATTACTGGAGCACCTAGGAGCCCTGGTCATGAACCAGGACCCCATTGTGCTAGGTGCTGTACTAACACAGTGGAACAGTCATTGCCCCAGAGAGAGACAATCTGTAATCTAGTGCTCAGGGTACCCACCTGGGAGCTAAGAGACCTTTGGGCCAGTCTTCTTGCTTTGATCCACTGTGGCTAAATAATGTCAGAGTGAACAGCTTCAGCGGGAGAGTGAGAGAGCCCCACATCAGATTGTCTCACAGCTCAGTGAAAGGTGGGCAGTCCCTGTTCAAATGTACCCTTCTCCCCAGCATCTCTCACTGGCTAACTTAAGTGGCTCCCTACCATGTGTGCGGACCTTTATGGATTTCACGCTAATGCGCCTCTTTCCCCCCAGGCATTGTATAGGAGCCTGGGCACCAGCTCAGCTTTGTGGACAGCAGTGTCCTTCTTGTGATTTTTCTAAGCACCTGAAAGTTTGGTGTTGTGTCACCATGTCTGATTAAGAACATAAGACCAGCCATACTGGGTCAGACCAAAGGTCCATCCAGCCCAGTCTCCTGTCTTTCAACACTGGCCAATGCCAGGTGCCCCAGAGGGAATGAACAGAACAGGTAATCATCAAGTGATCCATACCATTGCCCATTCCCAGCTTCTGGCAAACGGGCGAAGGACACCATCCCTGCCCACCCTGGCTAGCCACTGATGGACCCATCCTTCATGAATTTCTCTAGTTCTTTTCCTAATCATGTTATGGTCTTGGCCTTCACAACATCCTCTGGCAAGGAGTTCCACAGGTTGACTGTGAGTTGTGAGAAAAAATACTTCCTTTTGTTTGTTTTAAACCTGCTGCCTATTAATTTCATTTGGTGACCCCTACTTCTTGTGTTATGAGTAAATGACACTTCCTTATTTACTTTCTTCACACCAGTCATGATTTTTTAGACCTCTATCAGGTCCCCCTTAATCATCTCTTTTCCAAGCTGAAAAGTTCCAATCTTTTAAATCTCTCCTCATATGGCAGCCGTCCCATACCCCTAATAATTTTTGTTGCCTTTTTCTGAACCTTTTCCAATTCCAGTATATCTTGTTTGAGATGGGGCGACCACATCTGCACGCAGTATTCAAGATGTAGGCTTACCATGGATTTATATACAGACAATATGATATTTTCTGTCTTATTATCTATCCCTTTCCTAATAATTCCCAACATATGACTGACACTGCACATTGAGTGGATGTTTTCAGAGAACTATTCACAACGACACCAAGATCTCTTTCTTGAGTGGTAACAGCTAATTTAGACCATTTTCTATGGTTAGTTCCTATTGTGCATTCAGGCCTAGGTACCTATCTGTCTCTTTGGACTCCTAAATCCTTTGGAAAATCTAGCCCTTCAGTGCCTCAATCCCACTTTCAGGCACCTAAGGCACTTTGGAAAATGTTCCCCTAGTGGGAAGAGGAGTGATGTATGTTTCATGTGAGCTTTGCACCACGTACTGCACTATGGCTCTAATCTCAGCCACCAGCTCTGAGTTTGTCGCCTCTTATGCCCCTTCCAGCCCTGCTCTGCCAGTGTTGGTGGTCTCTGCGCCCTCTCTAGTTCCTTCTCCCACTCCCTGCCCTTGTTCTATGCTCTCGTCATGTATCAAATGCTCTCCCAGAGACTTTTTGCCAAGCCACTACCCAACCCTCTTTCAGCCCTCTAAAAGCTCATTCCTTCCACATTGCTCATGAGAAGTGAGGAATTTTAGAAATAATCCCTCACAACACAAAACAAAATTATAGAACCACTAAGACACATACACATAAAGCTGAGTAAGGGCACAACCCTATTGTCACAACCAACATCCCTTCTGACCCTGTCTCCGATTGTTGCACGTATTCATTGCATCATGTACAAAACCGGGCCATGATCCTGCAAACAGCTGTGAGAGGATTGACCCTTGAGCCTTGCCAAAGCCCTGTTGAAGTCATTGAGGCTCTGCATGGGTGTAGAAGTCTCATTACAGGATCAGGGCCTTAAACTGCACAGTCTTTAGGCTGGGGGCCCTTGTCTCTTTGAAGAGCACAGCAGCCTCTGGGGAATGGCATAAATAATGGACCGTGTAACTGGAATGGTGCTAAGCTGCTTTACAGCAGCAGAGGGTCTGATCCAATATCAGTACTACCTCCCTCAGAAAGAACGAACTATATGAAGGTATCATCCCTCGTGCAAAGACCAAAGAACAACCAGCCAAACAAGACATAATTTATTATTACTTTATTAACAACGCGGCTGTTACAATTCTTCAAGTAAAAAGGGGATTCTTCATTTTGAATAAAAATTAAAATATAACTCTGAATATAGATTTTCATTTATTTACATGAAAACATATATACAGAATACAATCTTACAGCAAACTAACAACATGCCCTTTGCTCTGTTGAATTTTAAAAAGTAAAAACACCAGCAAGGTTTTTTGGGGAGGGGGGTTGTTACACACCAAAGGGGCTATATACATAAGATCTGAATCAAATCTGTGATACAAACTGGAATGCAAAATGGTCAAAGGACTTCCCACAGACACCACTATGAAGGGGTTATGCTGCTGGTCGCCATGCTATTTTCTATCATTATTTGCTTTAAAGAGATGATCGGGTGTAACTGATCATCTTTTTCTGATCTTGTTTTCATTCTGAGTTTACTAACCTAAGGGTTGGTTCTATCCAAACTGTACAGAAATGTCTTGCCTCCCTTGAACTGTTTTACCAGTGACACAGTCCAATGCCCAGGAGGATGACTAACCCTGCTGTAGTCTCAATGGTGGCAGCTCTTAAATAGCCACACAAGCATTTCTCTGGCAACCAGGTCTCTACAAAGGAGAGAACTTGGTTTATGTCCATTAATATTTACCACTGAGAGCCAAGGGCCTGATCCAGCAAAACACTGAAGCACGTGCAGGGGGGCCATCGCTTTGGTTTCCATGGAACTGCTCATATGTTTAAAGTTTAAGCACGTGCTTGAGGGCTTGACCCAATGTCTATTTAAGTCACTCTGTGTCTTTCTATTGACTGCAATGGAAATTAGACCAGGTCCTAAAGATGGGATACACAAAGGTATTTAGGCACCTAACTCCCTTTGGAATCACCTAAAGGTTTTGCTGTCATGGGCCCAAACTCAGCCGTTCTCACCCAGGATGAGATCCCCTCGATCCCAAAGTTGGAGACTTGAAAATGCCATAAGCTTCCTCCCTGAGGGTTTCCTGGGAAGCATCCCCTCCAATGGAATGAGTTTGATGGGGAGAGGTGGCCTCCTGAACCCACAAATCCAGGGGGGCCACAGGAAATGGAACCCCGAGGAAAGAACAATCTTATGCACTGCTCCCTCCTGCCCCATGAGTGTCCAAAGCTGTGCTGCTATTGGCCAACTCCCTCGGCAGTCATGGAGAAAACTAAACTCCTACCTGCAAACGTCTGAAAGCTATAGACAGAGGACCTAGCGTTGACTGTATTTCTATTTACTGACATGTTTTTCTTTTTTGGCACTTGAGTTTTTAGCCATAAGGAACAATCTGAGCCACGTCTATTTCAGAACACATTGCACGAGAAAAGAAAAAATGTTCGAAATGGCCTGACATTTCTGAACTCTAAGAAACTATAATGGGATTGGCTCTATTCTCAGAGATACCGAGCATCTGCAGCGCCCACTGAAGTCAATGAAAAGGCTCCAGAAATCATCAGACCTCCTTTTTTAAGTGGGTAGAGACTGATTTAGTGGTCTGGCCTTGGCCAGCTGGGTTTGAAAGAGCTGGTGACTGGGTTTGCTAAGGAATGCACTGACTTTCCAATCGAGACGTGTTTCAGATTAAATTTAGGTGGTGATAGGACAGATTTGTGGGGATTTAGGCACCTCACTCCAGCTCACTTTCAATGGGAGTTAGGCGCCAAGCCTGAGGAGCTTTTGTAAACCTCACTAGGCACCTCTCTGATCTTTAGGAACCTGTGGCCCTGTATAAATGGATATGCAGGTAGTAGTGTAGACAATATATCACTCACTTTCTCAATAAGGGCCCCGTCCTGCAAGGCGCATCATTGGAAGTGCTGAGTGCCATCAATTTTAATTGGATGTGGAGCGTACTCAGGGTATATCTACACTTCCCGTGGATCGATGCTGCGGTGATCAATCCACCGGGGGTCGATTTAGCGGGTCTAGTGAAGACCCGTTAAATCGACCACAGATCGCTCTTCTGTCAACTCCGGTACTCCACCGGAACGAGAAGTGTAAGGTAAGTCGACGGAAGAGTTTCTCCGGTCAAACCAGCAGGATGTAGACAATGTAATAAGTAAACCTAAGAGACATTGACTCCAGCTTCGTTATTCACGTAGCTGGAGTTGTGTAACTTAGGGTGACTTAACCCTGTAGTGTAGACCTGTCCTCAGTGTCCCCAGGATTGGGCTCTAGAGCTCCAGCCTTATCTCTCAGGGAAGAGCTGGGAAGGGGTGGAACGTCAGAACCTGGAGGCCAAGTGTCAGAGGAAGTCTTTCTTTAAAACCAAATATCAGTGCCCAGAGGTTGTTATGCCTCTGTCAGATGGCTCGCGGGGGTGATAGAGGCCAGGGGCAATGGCTTCTTGGCACAAAATTTAGGAGCAGCCTAGTGGTGTTAGGTGGGAGGAGGGAGCTCTCTACCTGCTGGGAGCATTGGGGGAATCTTCTAACAGTTCTTGTAGAGAGGTGGGAAGAACTGTGTTCTGCAGCTGGAGTGGGAGTGAAGGGGCAGGGATATTGGCAGGGAGAGGAGAGGATCAGGAGCTGAGACTTTCCTCCTTCACCCCCTTTGGGTTCTAAGGATGAATATATTTCTCCTTCAGGTTCTAAAGGGTGATCCAAGACGTCAGTGAGGAGAGGGGCTTATTAGCATGGGACCAAGGATATTACTTTTGCATCACATTTTAAATGCTTTAATAAGACACCAGAGAGTAGAGCTTTGCGGCCTATAGGCTAGGAGCTGGATTTAGGTCAGGGTCTATGCCAAGGGGACACTGGAATATGGTGCAAAGCTGCTACCATCTTCCCTGCTCTAGGGGCATCAGAATGGGCCAACCACGGACTCCAAAGTGGACCGGGCTCGCTTGGATGCTCCGATTCAGCACATTCTCCCTCTGCCAGTGGGGCTCCTGCAGAGCCTTGACTGTCATTTAGAGTTGACCATCCTTGGTGGTGAAACCCAAGGGAGGTCAGCAGCAGGACCACCACATGCTTCCTTCTTGGAGCATAGCTGCTCTCAGGCCCAGCGGGCTGGGCTAGCACAGTGAGGCGTAACGTGCGTCCTTCTCAGTGAAGGCAATGGAGCCAGAGTACTGCTTCTTGGCCTGAACAAATGACCTACCATGGACAATAATGTTCCCAGCCTTTCACCAGAGTAAACACGTTCAGGCCCTTTAGCTCTTCCATCTACAGAGACAAAAATATGCCATTGCAAACCCGAATCCCCTGTCTAAGAGCCAAATTCAGAACTGGGATAACAAGATGCAGCTTCATCAAGAGAGTCTGCACCCAATTACACCCATTCTGAATTTGACCCAATAGATCTTAGGTGAAAATGTGTCTGTTCCTTAGTATTCGACCTAGTAACTTTATCCACATTTCAGCCTAGAGCAATCTTTGTTCCATACATGACCTTAGCAACACACTATTCTAAAACCTTGTTCATTTTCTGGAACTTGAATTGCGTGCCGGAAAGAGTCATCCGTCAGTTCTGATGTCTGTTCAAATCTTTACGTGACAATCCGAGTACCTTGTACAATTAAACCGTGTTCAGAATGGGTTTTGTTTTACATACAAAAAATTGGTTAGGAAATTCAGCTCCACTTCTCTGCAAAGGCAATTATAACAACAGACTACGTACATCGGTTTGATACCTTCCCACTGGCTATTCTAGGTGTCAGTATAAGAACACACTTGCCACACAGGCCAATTCAGGGTAATTTCAGAATAACTAAGGACTGGAGGCCACAGCTATCAGCTGTCTCCAAAAGGAAGCAAGAACATAAATGAAGACGGTTAAGAAAAACAAGCTGAAGGTGGGGAGTAGAAATATACAGCTTATATGGGCGAAAATTAAACTCTGCTTTTTGATAGATGTGATTTAAATCTCACTGGTTATTACCATAAAGAAACAACCAACAGTAAAAACTCCCTTGTAACTTTCATGAGACTAGGTCAGTAGTCAAAGTACTGCCTCCCACATGTTCTGACTTTTGTTTTTGCCTGTGGGTGCTCCTCTCTGCCCCCTCCCCACCATGCAGGCCTCGGGGGAGGGGGGGAGGGGCGAGAGGCCAAGCAGGGTGGGGGCTTTGAGGGGGAAGAGGCTGAGCAGGGGCAGAGCCTTGAGGAGGAGCTGTGGCCAGGGCCTTGGGGGGAGAAGAGGCTGAGTGGGGGTGGGGTCTTGGGGCTGAGCATGGATGGAGCAGAGGTCCAGGTACCGGGGCTCACAAAAGATTAATCCAGTCCTATGGGTGGTGAGCACCCCCTATTTTCTTTTGGTGGGTGCTTGAGCCCTGGAGCACCCACGGAGTCAGTGCCTATGCTGCCACCCAACCTCTGGACATAGCTAAGAGTTTCAAGACTGGACATTATCCTGTGTGCGAAGTATGCAGCCATCCACACCCCGATTCATTCTTACAGGAGTATTTCACTGCCCCAGAAACAGCTACAGTTAGATGATGTTCATTCTATCAGCACGGTGAATGATCCTGAGTTCTTGCAGTAGTAACAAGGAGCTTGGATGCATTAAACTCCTCTCTGGGCCAGGTTCTCTGGTGAGCTTCAAAATGAGGCAAAGGGCCTGAAAATTCACTAGTATCAGGCAGCCCTTAGCTAGGCCAGCTCAGGCATGTTCAGCTCCTGTGCCACATACCCCCTGCCTGGCCCAAGAGTGTGTGTGCGCACTCTGGCCTTTCTTTGATAGGATATAGTCTCTTGGGACTGCTGCTGACTGACAGGTTAGAGCAGCCCTCAGGGTGCTCTAACCTATGCCAGGGTGGGAAATAGTCTCAGCTAGACAGGAAGCTGTAATAGGCTCCCTGGTGCCCCTTTTGGTTGTCCCCTATGCAAACTAGGCACAGAATATAATCTGGGCCCTTTCTTTATATGAGTTTAATCATAGGAAATTTTAAAAGAGATGGCGGATATTTAAAAAAATGAGGACGTTATAAAGCGATCATAAGCAATTATCAAAATGATTAGAGTGACATGGGCCGCTGCTCTGTGTCCAGTAGAATTTCCATTATAAAATTCATCTCTAATGACTTGTAGGACAAATTAAGGGTTAATTCATTTAGTGATCAAACAAAAAGCCTCAGCACAGGAGCAGCCACTTTCTCCTTGTCCTCTAAATACAGATGATTTAAACTTTAATACTAGGATCTGCAGGACAAAGCAGCTGAGCCTGATTCTGCCAGTCCCCCATGTATGAAACGTCTACCAAAATCAATAGGTGTCTGGCAGGATCCAGCCCCATTTGCAGCAATGTCTTTGTATCCAAATTCCAGAGGAATAAAATTAATCAAGAGCAGAAATAATGGAACCAAAAGGCAAACTAGAAAGACTCCTTGAGAATCTATAGGGCCATCTATATAGAATCTATACTGAGTCAATGGTTCTTGCATAAAACATGCTCCTAAGCAGATTTTGATTCTGTACGTAATGGATGTTTCCGAGTCATTACACTGCACCAAAAATACATAGAATTTAAGGAGTCCTCAAGAAGGAATTTGTATGGTTGAACCCAATGGCAGTTAATGGTCAGTGGGCTTCTCTGAGCATACCTAGTCTTCAGGATAATCAGATTCAAGTCAGCTGCAATGAGACAGTGTAAAGCAGAGCTTTAAAGTAAACTCCAAAAAGAACTGAAACCCAGAATCGATGTTGAAGTGATAATGTTCAAGATCTGGGTCAAGAGGGCAAAAACTCTGGCATTCAGAATGAAGACAAAGATTATGTTTCTGCCTCCATCGGAGTGTGATTTGACATCACAATATCCTAACAGCGCTGTGCAAAAAGTTCATAATAAACCCAAGATTCAGGCAGAGCTCCCTGAGCCTTGAGGACAATGGCTTGTTTGTGGCTTCAGAGAAAATCATGTAAAAGTCTGTGGCTTCCCCGGAACCCAGGATGAACATGATGATTTGGGCTGAGTTTTGCCTTTTTCGGGAGAGTCATTCAAACCTTAAACTCAAAGGGAAAAAACCCTCAATCTTGGTCCTGATTCTGATCCTGCTTTCAGCAGTTTTACAAATGGAGTTAATCCTGATTCACAACAGGCCCAACGTGGGGCAGGAGCCCATGAGAAATGGTAAAAAGGTCACACAAACCCCAATGACCCAAATCCTAGGTGTTTCACACAACTCTTTATCCTTGCCACAAGGATGCGCTGGGCCAGGTTCTCTGGTAGACTCCAGCTACTTTGCATCGCTCCAATGACACAAAGGAGTCCCATATTCAGTTGAACTGGCCAGAGTGGCACAGAACAGCTGCTGCACACTGGTGAATCTGGACCTTGATAGACATAGGCACAAAAGGATGGATTGGGCCAGATCCTCAGCTGGTGTAAATCAACATCCCCCCTCGCTGAGGTTTTGGGCCAAAATTCTGATCTCACTTACCCCAGCATAAATTCAGGCGACACAGCTGACTTCAATAGATTTACACAGGTCAAGATGAAATCAGAATTTGCTCCAAAATCTCATCCTTAAATCTGAATGTCCTTGTTTTCTGGGGATTCAAAGTCAGACCTTGAATATTAAGTGACTATAACTTAATGGTCTTTAGTATAAAATACTTCATGCATGCTCCATGGCAAGAATGAAGGAAATACTGTACAGATCCAACCACAGAGACAATCAGCTTACTGTACATAGCTATATTGGGCTTGAGAAGAGTTCCTGGGTCCTATGCTTTGATGCACGCCTTTTAGATCATTGTATTTGCGACTGATACAACAGAGAGCATGGTTTGGATTTCCCGTTTAAAAATCACATGATAACATGTTCCTCATTGCATCACTGTTATCTCTCTTTCCTTGTAAGACTGAACAGAAAAAAAAGCACATGATCATTAAGATCAAAGTTGCAGGAAGCCATGGGTCACTTGAACAACGATCACTCACATTTCAATATGAAAGAAGTGTTTTGAAATCACCGAAGGGATCGTTTATGTCCAGCAATTGACCTTAAGACATCACAATCAGTTATAAACGCTTGAACATTTTCCCTATGGAATGTGTTTGCCATTTGTAGGAAAGCTTGCTATATCATGGCCTCGCTCCCCCACAATATAACACTCTTGGAGAGTTTCACAAAAAGAGACGGCAGCAATACTTCAATGTGCTTTACAAATACGGAAATATTCATTCAACTTGGATTTTTTTTGTTTTTTTACAGGAGGTGTCTCAGAACTTCCAATTTCACATGTTTCGAGGAAAAACCCAAGTGAATTTTAACGTTAAAAAAAAAGAGAGAGAGAGAGAGAGAGAGAGGAGAAGGAAATGCAAGGACTAGTAGAGTCAGTTGGCATATTGTGCATAGAAAGCAACTTTTACTCGCTCGATCTGGTGACACAACTTGATGGCTGGGCCAAGTTTCAGCTCCATGCATTCTTGCACTGTTGGGAGCGTCAGTAGCAGAAGTGCTTGGCCATCAATGTCCTAGGGAAAGAAGAGACAATGAGAAGTTGCTGTTTGCAGACTACTATGCAGAACTTGAAAAGATGGAACAGTTGGTTTTGCTTTAGGGCTGGTCAAAGCAGGACTGACATCCTGGGAGAGGAAGGTGTCTAGCCACACGGCAGCAGCATATTAGTATGCATGATTTATCCTACATCTAGAGGTTCCACCGGAGACCAGAGCCCTACCGCTGTAGAGACAGTTCCTGCCCCATACAGCTTACACTTTAAATCAGGGGTAGGCAACCTATGGCATGGGTGCCAAAGTCGGCACGTGAGCTGATTTTCAGTGGCACTCACACTGCCCCAATCCTGGCACTGGTCCAGGGGGCTCTGCATTTTAATTTAATTTTAAATGAAGCTTCTAAAACATTTTTAAAACCTTATTTACTTTACAAACAACAATAGTTTAGTTCTATATTATAGACTTATAGAAAGACACCGTCTAAAAATGTTAAAATGTCGTACTGGCACACAAAACCTTAAATTAGAGTGAATAAATGAAGACTTGGCACACCACTGCTGAAAGGTTGCCGACCCCTGCTCTAAACAGACGTGGATGAGAAAGAGGAAGTACTATCCTCATGGTACAGGTGGGGAAGCAGGCCCCAGAGAGAGGCCTTAGGTCAGACAGGACATGTGAGACAGAGCAGGGAGCTGACTGCAGAATTTTGGAGTCCTGTTCCTTAACCACAACGCCATACTTCCTCTCTATGCTGCGTTGGCCCCTGACCTGGAAGGCAAATCTCTAGGGAGTAGAGGACAGTTCAAAGCATTCCCCGTTCAGTCTTTGGCTTCCTCTGCTACTAACAAAAGTGCTAATTTGGATTGGGCCACTGGGAACCAATTTAGGCCACTGGTGCACTGATACCACTGTTTATGATTGCTGATCACTGTGGTCTCATTCCCCCATCAATCTGTCTTATCCACCTGTTGTCTTTAGTCATGATTAGATTGTAAACTCCTTGGGGCAGAGACTGTATTTTTGTTCTGTGATTGTACAGCTCCTAGCATATCCGCTTCTGGTTCATGAGTAGGGCTCCCAGGCCCTGTGATATACTGTATAATAATAATTAATAATAAAATAACTCATTTCACATAGGCCAATGAACAGCTGTCAGAGGGCAATCGTTTTCAGACACAACCAATGGGGTTTGGCTTTGAACGGCAAGTGAAAGATTCCTATAGTTCTTCCCTGGTTCCCTTAGCTGCCCAGTGCCCCAGATGAAATAGATTTTATAACCATTATCTCACGGTTTCCTCTTTGGTTCTGCTGATTAATTAAGCGTTCAAGTCTTTAAGAAAAACAAAAACCTACCACATTTAAAGCCAACAAGCAGAATCTGAGCATACGATCACAGGGGAAAAATAGAGGTATCCAACTGCGGTCAAAGGAATTCACAATGTAGACAACACAGTAAAGGTCAGAAAGAGCACAAACTGTGTCCACAACTAGATTATTTACCATCCTCTGGACTCCTAAACACAGATGATGCATGTACATGATAAGCACTCTTCTGATCACAAACACCTACTCTATTTTTTTTTAACATTTCAACTCAACGAAGAGGCACATTGCTAGGGCCCCCCAGGTGCTGTCTTGCAGATAACTAGAGCCAAAGCATTGCTCATGTGCGGTTAGCTGAAGATCGATCCCATAGCACTTTAGGCAAGAGGAAGGGGGTTAGCTTTGGTGTCTTGGCAACATTCCAGTCTGGTTAATATCTTATTTCATAGATTCGTAGGGCAGAAGGGACCATTGTGATCATCTAATCTGACCTGCATGGAACCTCCCCAAAATAATTCCTAGAGGATATTTTGAGATATCATTTACTAGGATTCTCCCCTTCAGCATGAATTCGATAGCAGTGGATGTTATTCATTAGTGGAGTGACTATTTCTATCTATCTAGGGCCCATTGAAAGATACTATTAGCTTGATGACAGCAGTGCTCAGCTCCTGCAGATTTAATTGCCTTTAATTGGAAGTGTTAAGAACGTCTTAAAATCAGGACACGTTTTTAGGAGCCTGCCAATGGATTTTGGTGCCTAATTTCAGTCAGACAATTTCGACCTAGCCCAAAGCCATCCACTGATTCAGAATCTGGGTCTTCTGCGTCCTGGTCCGGTGCTTAATCTAATTATGGTAGCTAGGGTGACATTCACACTTGTGTCATCAGACATCCTATGTACCATTTAAGTGCCACCTAAGCCCGATGCACGGGCCCCATACTGACCCTGACAAGGATGAATTTCACCCTTAATGAACAAGGAAGATCTGTTCTTCACCCTTTTCATAAAGGCTCAGTTGCACTTTCTTGTACTGTGAATAAACACCATTAACACAGTGTCTGCACCCAGAGAGAGGTAAGATGTGGCAGCATACCTGTTCCTGAAATATTTTGGCTAGGGGAGCGCAGTCTGTCAATTTAATAAACCTCACAACGTCAGTCACTGTCCATTCCAATGGATTGCTGTCGAGGATGAGTTTCTCTTCCTCTTCTTGCTTTATTTCCTGCAAGAGCCAAAACACTTGTAAAGAAAAGGTTACAGTGCCCAGAATGACTCATCTGTAGAGCATGTGGCACTCTCTGCAGATGGTTAATACTTGATAGAGAAGGTTATGTCAATAGAAAAAATATTGCCATTAATTGGGAGCTAAGTAGTCCACCAATATACTCACTTCCTTGACTTGAGTGCACTTCTCTCCTTCAGGGGATGAGAGACACTGTGTTTTGCGGCCCCTTCTAGCTCTCTCGATGGGAGCGGGTCTGTCTGACTCAGTGCTGCTCCGTAATGTCACTGATCTTCTTGGTCGGGCTGAAGGTACCTCAGCAGAGGAGGTGTCAGTCTGGTCATCACGTAGCTCTGAGCTGGTTTCTTCGCTCCCTGTCTCATCTTCCATAGCATCTGGCTCCTCCTCTTCACTTTCCTAGAGCCAGATCGTCACGGAAACATTATGACATTAACATAAGGTCACATCCTACTCTCATTTACACTAGTGTCAAATCAGAGTCATAGCACTGACTTCAGCTGAATTATACCCCTATGTATGCCACAGTGTCGTACCATTTAGGCCCCCAAGTTTAGGTTCGGTTACAAAACCTAGTATTAAAATGAATTTGTATTCCTATTTTTTTAAATGTCAATGAAAATGGTTTTTCGTTTCAGTGTGAACGTTCCTCTGCTGTGCTTGCAACTCTAACATTGCAATCTTGTGCTAAGGCATGAGAACTGGGAAGTGAAACTGACTAGAAAAAGAATGAAACTGACTAGGTTTCTTCTCATTTTCCAAGCTGAGAGAAGGTAAAAAGCAAATTAGATGTTAAAGCATTCTTCTTTTGAAGTCCTCAAAGTGATGGAAAAATGTACTACATTCTTTGATAATCTACTCTAATGATTAATTACCCTGACTGTTAAAAAGAAGCACTAAAGCTGGTCAAACAATGTTTTGTTTCAAGTTTTTTACTGGAAAATACCATTTTCACAGAAACAGAAACATTTAGAAAAATGGGTCAATTTTGATGAAATTTTGTTTAGGCAAAAAAAACTGAAACAAAGCATTTTGATGATGTTGAAATATCCCACTTTCATATTTTCAGAATGGAATATTTAGATTTTTCATTTCAAAATGACTTTTCCAAATGATATTCATTGTTTTTATGTAAAAAAAAAGTTTTAAAAAGTGAAAAATTGTAAATGTTTTTATTTTATCAAAAGGAAACATTTTGATCGATCCGACACAGAGTTTTTTCAGAATTTCATTTGGTGAGAAATTGAAATGTTCTGATTACCTTTCCATTATGGAATGGAAAAAAATTAAAATGTGCAGAATTTCCTGCAAAACAGAAAATCCAGCTCCTCATCAGCTCTGATGAGCACGGTATTTCCAAATTTGTAATTCTACAATGTCCCTCATAAACAAAAAATGCTGGACATCGAACATATATATGTAAATGCACACAGCGGATGAATGCTGCTCAGAATTTGAGTTTCAGTAAGTGTCAGTGCATTGTTTTGCTCACATTTGGGTTTTCTTAATGAGAAACCAGAATTTGACCAAGAAGGATTATACATTAATCCTGCCACCATTTTCAAACATTCAAGCCCATTAACTTGGAAGGGCTTGAGCGGGTATTAAGACTGCCCAGTTTGTCTTGTCTTACAATGGATGGTTTTGTCTGTTACCAGAAATCACATTGCATATGTGAACTGGGTTAATAATGACTATTAACTGCACCACTCAGGGGCACACAAATCTTACCTCTCCAAGGGTAAATGTACACAGCAAAAACTGTGCATGAGCTAGCCTGAGTGAGATTGAATCCAACAATATCTGCGAAGATGGAGCCGCATGGGTCTCAGTGCACGTTGTTCAACCCTGGCATGGACCCTGAGTACATACTTGGCTCACAAGCGCACTCTGAAGCCCACGCTTTGCTGTTTTCATTACTATGGTTACCCATGCTAGCTGGAGTTAAGCTAGCTCAGGCAGGTTATCCTATGTGCAGCTTTTGCTGTGTAGACAAACCCCAAACCTTACCAAGCCTTGCCACTTTGTTCCACTTCATAGAATCATAGTCTTTAAGGTCAGAAGGGACCATTCTGATCATCCAGTCTGACCTCCTGCACAACGCGGGCCACAGAATCTCATCCACCCACTCCTGTATCAAACCTGTGTCTGAGCCACTGAAGTCCTCAAATCATGGTTTAAAGACTTCAAGGTGCAGAGAATCTTCCATTTATCTCACTTGCTTAAGGTATGATCCAAGGGCCATTGAAGATAGTGTAAAGTCTCCTACTGACTTCTCCTACTCTCTAACCACGCAGTGACAGACTTGAAGGTGGCAATTTTGCAACAAGAAAACTTCAAAAACAGACTCCAAAGAGAGACTGCTGAACTCGAATTAATATGCAAATTAGATACAATTAACTTAGGTTTAAACAGATACTGGGAAAGGTTGGGTCATTACACTAATTGAATCTATTTCCCTATGTTAAGTTCTCCTCACACCTTCTATGGGTCATCTCAATTATCACTTCAAAGGGTTTTTTTCTCCTGCTGATGATAGCTCATCTCAATTGATTGGACTCTTCCTGTTGGTATGCGTACTTCCACCTTTTCATGTTCTCTTATCTTCTGTCTGTGTGTTCCATTCTGTGCATCCGAAGAAGTGAGCCCACAAAAGGTTATGCTGAAATAAATGTGTTAGTCTCTAAGGTGCCACAAGTACTCTTTTTGCGGATACAGACTAACACAGCTGCTACTCTGAAACCTACTGACTTCAGTGTGTCTTGGATCCACACCTGATTTTGATGTGTGTATGATTTGGGCCCAAGTCCCACAAACACTTGCTCCTTGTCTACACTCAAAGAGTTTTCAGCTATAACTATATTGGCATAGCTATGCTGGCAAACCCTCCTAGTGGAGAGACAGCACAGGTGGCAAAAGAGTGCTTTTGTAGATATGCAGTAGAATCTCAGAGTTATGAACCCCAGAGTCACAAACTGACCAGTCAACTACACACCTCATTTGGAACGGGAAGTGGGCAATCAGGCAGCAGAGAGAAAAAAATAAAAGGCAAAATACAGTACAGTACTGCTAAAAATAATAAAGGGAAAGTATAAACAAAGATTTGACAAGGTAAGAAAACTATTTCTGTGCTTGTTTCCTTTAAATTAAGATGGTTAAAAGCAGCATTTTTCTTCTGCATAGTCAAGTCTCAAAGTGGTTTTAAGTCAATGTTCAGTTGCAAACTTTTGAAAGAACGACCAGAACGTTTTGGTCAGAGTTAAGAACATTTCAGAGCTACGAAAAGCTTCCCTTCCTGAGGTGTTCATAACTCATAGGATCTACTGTAGGAGAGGAGGGATAGCTCAGTGGTTTGAGCATGGGCCTCCTAAACCCAGGGTTGTGAGTTCAATCCTTGAGGGGGCCACTTAGGAGTCTCAAGCAAAAAAATCAGTACTTGGTCCTGCCTAGTGCCAAGCTTTGCTCAATGACCTTTCAGGGTCTCTTCCAGCTCTACGAGATAGGTAAATCTTCATATACTGTAGTCTATAACAGTTACCTGAATGAAATTAGCAAGAAGTCTTTTTTGCCAGCATAACTATATCTACACGAGGGGTTTTGCCAGCAAAGCTCTACCAGTTAGAAGCAGAATTTTTTTTCACACTCCTTACTTCCATAGCTATGTCAGCAAAGCTTTTAAGTTTAGACCAGGCCTTAACAGGTGCTTAACTTTGCCCATGAATAATGCCATTGGATTCACATGTGAAAAGTTAAGTATGTGGATAAGGGCTTGTCCACACGTGTTGCTGCATTGGTTTAACTTCAGGTGTTATTTCAAACAAACATAGCTAAACTGGTTGCAAGGGTTGGGTGGACACTTATTTCGTTTCAAGAGTACTTTATCTGGGTTTAGGTTAAGTTGATTAGACATAGGTTTAAGCTAAACCAAAAGAAGTCACTTTTAAACAGAAACAAGAGCGTTCACATGGGACCGGTTTAATGGCACCAGTTCACGCTGTTCACGGGTGCGCAGACAAGGACTACATCTTTGTAGGATTGAGGCCACAGAATGTAGAGTCGTTGGGACAGTCTTGTCGTTCACGTGTTCTATAAAGCACCTAGAACAATTTTAAGTGCTGTGAACTTAACATATTAAGCAATAAGTAATGAATAGAGTACTGGAACCCATGCTGACTCATGTGTGACTGATAAATGTCCTTTCCGCATCTAGCATTTATATTGCAGTACTGTCTCGGAGCGCTAGTCATGGCCCAAGAGCCCACTGTGCTAAGAGCTGTACAGACACAAAGACAGCCCTTGCTCCAAAGAGCTTACAATCTAAGTAGAAGACAAGAGACAATGGATGGATACAGACAGACAGATCACGGAGCACAAGGAAACAAGCTGCTTAACTATTGCCAAACTTTTCTAGGCATCACAGCAAAGCAGAGCTTCAAGGAGAAACGGATTCACTAAGGGCAAGTCATGCCTGACTAACCTAATTCTATGAGGAGATAACTGGGTCTGTGGATAAGGGGAAAGCAGTGGATGTGTTTGTTATTCCTTTACTTTAGCAAAGCTTTTGATACAGTCTCCCACAGTATTCTTGCCGGCAAGTTAAAGAAGTATGGGGCTGAATGAATGGACTATAAGGTGGATAGAAAGCTGGCTAGATCATCAGGCTCAACAGGTGGTGATCAACGGCTCCATGTCTAGGGGGCAGCCGGTTTCAAGCAGAGTGCCCCAAGGGTCGATTCTGGGGCCAGTTTTGTTCAATATCTTCATTAATGATCTGGAGGATGGCGTGGACTGCACTCTCAGCAAGTTTGCAGATGACACTAAACTGGGAGGAGAGGTAGATACGCTGGAGGGTAGGGACAGGATACAGAAAGACCGAGACAAATTAGAGGACTGAGCCAAAAGAAACCTGATGAGGTTCAATAAGGACAAGTGCAGAGTCCTACACTTAGGACGGAAGAATCCCATTCACTGTTACAGACTAGGAACCGAATGGCTAGGCAGCAGTTCTGTAGAAAAGGACCAAGGGGTTACAGCAGACGAGAAGCTGGATATGAATCAACAATGTGCCCTTGTTGCCAAGAAGGCTAACGGCATTTTGGGCTATATAAGTAGGGGCATTGCCAGCAGATCGAGGGATGTGATCATTCCCCTCTATTCGACATTGGTGAGGCCTCATCTGGATGGAGTATTGTGTCCAGTTTTGGGCCCCACACTACAAGAAGGATGTGGAAAAATTGGAAAGAATCCAGCGGAGGGCAACAAAAATGATTAGGGGGCTGGAGCACATGACCTACAAGGAGAGGCTGAGGGAACTGGGATTGTTTAGTCTGCAGAAGAGAAGAATGAGGGGGATTTGATAGCTGCTTTCAACTACCTGAAAGGGGGTTCCAAAGAGGATGGATCTAGACTGTTCTCAGTGGTACATAATGACAGAACAAGGAACAATGGTCTCAAGTTGCAGTGGGGGAGGTTTAGGTTATATTAGGAAAAACTTTTTCACTAGGAGGATGGTGAAGCACTGGAATGGGTTACCTAGGGAGGTGGTGGAATCTCCATCCTTAGAGGTTTTTAAGGTCAGGCTTGACAAAGCCCTGGCTGGGATGATTTAGTTTGGGGATTGGTCCTGCTTTGAGCAGGGGGTTGGACTAGATACCTCCCAAGATCCCTTCCAACCCTGATATTCTATGATTCTATGAATGGCTTTTAGGATATTTATGGGGAGCTCCTCCCAAAGGTGAAAGGCAGCCCTAGAGTGCTTACTGAAAATTTATATTTCCAAAAAGCAATGTCATGTTCTGAGCACCGTTCTCTAGCAAGGAGAATGAGCACAGTCCAATGTGTACCTCTGCAGAACCCGCAGCGTTAAAATCGACAGCTGATGACCTCCTTTTCTTCTGCACAAAAATGGATTTCCGCCTCTTTCTGCGTCTTGCTGGTTTGATGTGTCCACTTTTCATGTTGTTATTTTCCCCAATTGGAGGCTTAATGATTTTTTTTCTCTTCCCATAATAATAGGCTGGAGCAAAACATACAATAAAAACACAATCATATAGAAAATTAAGCTTTTGCTTGCTTATGCTATCAATCCAACGTAATACACCACTACTTCATAGCAGCTTTCATAGGGAAATTTAAAGAAATCTTGATTGTCAGACAAGGTTCCAAGGAAGAATGAAATACCTGATGCTATCTTGGCCTATTGTCACAAAATGGAAAAAAACATTATAATTTAGACATCTATTCAGACATATTTATCCACCATATGTTAAATCCTGAAGTCCTTACTTAATACTCACTTAGGCAAAACTTTTGCTGTACAGGCTGAGAATTTTGCCTGAGTAAGAACTGAATAAGAATTCTGATCTGTTGCACCACCTTAAATCTGGAGAGTATCTGCCCAGATCCATGGCGTTGCCTGGATTTACATCTGGGTAGCTGAGGCTCCAGTTGGGTCAGATCCTGAAGTTCACAGCATGCAAATTACAGGCCCAACTTTCAAAGGTGCGGAGAGTCTGCAGCTGCCATCTGCTTCAATGGGAGCGTCCAGCATTCGGCTCTTCTGAATATCATGGCCAAAGTATTTGTTGAGTCAGTGCAGCAAATATCCGATTTCTTTTGGTTTCAGTGGGCTTTGGCTCAGGTCCTAAAAGAATAAATATTTCTCTATATAACAGTGACTGGTCCCAGACTGCATATGAGCTGTATATAGAGACAGGGTCCAATTCTCCTCTCACTGTGCTGTCAGTCAGGAGTGACTCATTTGAAATCAATAAAATTATCCAAGTGCAAAATTTGTGTGAGAGGAGGATGTAACCCAATTCTACCTCCAGGACCTGATTCAGCAGTCCATTGCTGTTCAGCAAAGTTGACTTCAGGGAGGCATAAGCATGTGCATAACTTTAAGCGAGAGCCTTCCTGAACAAGGATTCACTTGAGTGTTCAGTTGGAGCCTCAGCTACCCAGACGTAAATCCAGGGCAGTGACACAGATTTTGGCAGACACGCTCCAGATTTATAGTGGTGCCACAGATCAGAATTTGACTTATTAGCAATGAATAATGTGGTTCAAAGAAATTACTCCTTTAAAAGTTAAGCAAAATACAGCCTGTGCAAGATCACCACTAACTGGATGTTGGTGCATATTAGTGAAAGTAAACACCTGATGCTGCAGAAGTTAAAAGAACAAAGAACGGCAAATAGTGTGGTAACCAACCAAATTCATCTTCTAAGGATGCGTACCGCAGGATTTTTCTGACAGTGTGGCGTGTACATGCACACACATCACAGGTATAAATAGCAGTGCAGATGATGAGGTTGTAAAGACACACCCAAGGAGTGTGGGTATGTACCTGGACCTACACCATGTGTGCGAGATCACGCCAGCTCTTCAAAATGGCCCCTCTCGGGTATTGTGACCTCACGTGAGGTCATGCTGGTGGGAACAGGGTCACGCAGGCGGGGCAGGCCCATGCCTTTCCCGGAATGACCAGTATTCTGAGAAAAGCGTAAGTGGCCACCCTTCTGCTGCAGTGGAAGCCCTTCCCCGGCCTGGGAAAAGATTCCGGCAGCAGGGAAAAACTAGTAGCTGCCTGCTGCTGGAGCCCTTCTCTTCCACAGGGAAAGGCTCTGGCAGTGGGGAAAGGTTTCCAGCTCCCCACTGCTGGAGCCCTTCTGCTTCACAGGGAAAGGCAGCTTCTCCAGTAAAGCCTTTCACTGATCCAGGTAGCTACACGCTGCAGGGTGGATGCAGCCTGCTTTTCACTGCAGCCTGTAGCTGTACATATACTCCACTCTGCCAAAAGTGGTGTGTTGTTTACACGGAGTCTTAATGTAACAGGTGGCCTGAATTGGAAAATATTAGATCAGGGATTGGCAACCTTTGGCACATGGCCCGCCAGGGTAAGCCCCCCGGCCAGGCCAGTTTGTTTACCTGTCGCGTCTGCAGGTTTGGCCGATCGCAACTCCCACTGGCCGTGGTTCGCCGCTCCAGGCCAATGGGGGCTGCAGGAAGCGGTGGCCAGCACATCGTTCCGACTGCGGCCAGTGGGAGCTGCGATCAGCCGAACCTGCGGATGGAGCAGGTAAACAAAGAAGCCTGGCCCGCCAGGGGGCTTATCCTGGTGGGCCGTGTGCCAAAGGTTGCCGATCCCTGTATTAGATACTCCAACTCGCATCCTTTTGTAGACAGAGAAACCATAAAGAGTCCACGGAAAAAAGTGAACACAATGGCAGGCCAAGCAAAGATCCTTGGGGCATGAAGTTGGAGGGAGACTCTAAAATGGAGACCCTGGAGCACTGGATTTGTGACCTCCCTGTTCACATATCCCACTGTGGGTCTGTCTCGCTTGGTGCACTGTGACCTGATGAGTGCTCAGTTCCCTGTGCTAGAGAGAGCAGGCGTAGGGTGCTGAGCACCAATCAGTGAGCTCAGCCTAAAGGACAGGCTGCATTTTGTTGCATTAGTGTTGCTATTTGCAATATCTTATACTACAGGTAAAGAAAGAAAGAAAGGTATCAAAATACGTTTATTTTTATAACTATATCATGAACACCCGCCCACCGCTCTGATTCTTCTAGCGACAGAGCAATAGTTTAGCTGATACTCACTGTATTTCGTTTTGGTATGAATGGAGCAGTTCTCAGGACAGACTTCGGCGACAAGCACAGGGCTAAACAAATTTGGGCAGCACTCCAGTTTTGCACAGACTCTTCTGCAGAAATCTGCCACTTGATCAGACGTTCGCACAATCTTGACTGTTGCCCTGTACGTTTTCCCTCTGTATCTAGGAAAGGATATTGCAAGATCACACATAACTAATAAAGCAAGAACAGGGGATGCTATAAACCCAGTCCTGCCCTCTATTACGTAGATGCTCCTCTCACTGACTTCCAGTGGGGTGGGACCAATGTATTGAAGTGGAGAATTAAGACATACCGGTTGTAATGATTGTTTCAGATACATTAAAATGAGGATAGGCAGCATGCAGTAAAGGTGGTGGAGGAGGTTACAGTACACAAGGCCAGAGAGACCACAGGGTGCACAAGGTTTTGAGCTGTGGGTTTAGAGAGAAAAGGGCATCGGAAGTCTGGCTATTTGGGGAGAAGGCGAGAGAGAAGAGAGTCAAAGATGACGGCAAGGTCACAACTGCGGGAGCTGTCAGTGGGGATGCTGCATTGCATTGCATTTTATTCTATGGTTCTGCACACGCCCAGTCTGCAGACCCTTGGGCCCAGGATTATGATCTCTGCCCGGCATGCTGACCATCTAGAAAAAGCTATGAGCAGTGTGGACTTATGGTGGTGCAGTTGCAAGCACGGGATGGCTTGCTGACAAAATGTCAATTCATGGGCCTAGCTGAGACCTGCTTCATAAGCCTCCTCCAAGTGGGTAGGTGCTCTCTGGGGTCACCTGTCTTTTAGGGGGGCCAGCACTGAACAAGATTCTAGAGTAGTAGCCACAGGGTGCAGAGATTGCTCCTGCTGGACCTCTGTCTGAAACCATCCATTTCTGCTTTAACCTGGAATCTCTATCATCCAAGAGGTTTTCACTCCGAGTCACGGTTTGCCTGGGTGCATGTCCCCCGTTTAGTGACACCACAACATTTGTCTTTTTACTACGATGGGTCTGACTTTGTTTATTTTCTAGTGTTCTTCACTGTGCTGTAATTTAAATGGCTGGTTCAGCATCTTAGGGGTCTATCCCCAAACCCACTGAAGTCAGTTGGAATCTTTCCAATGACTTCACGAGCCTTAAGATCATGCCCCCAAAGATCTAGATCCTTGAGGATATTTAGACACCTAATTCCCATTGGAACCATGGGAGTTGGGCACCTAAATACCTTTGAGAACCTGGGCCTAGGTACTTTGCGGTGAGTGGAGAAAAGGAAATGTTAGAAGAAAAATTCAGCTCTCAGATCTGTGCAGTGGACTTTGACTCCAGTATTCCGCTCTTCTCTAGGATCTGACCCAAAGCCCACTGAAAGTCCACAGGAGCCTTTCCATTCATTTCCTTGGGCTTTGGATCAGGCCTAAGTGCCTGGAATTCCTAGGGGAATATTCGGAACTCAGATTCATAAGGCAGAGGTTTGCCCTAAACCATGTGCTATGAAATCTTTTGTTACGGTGTTTTATACAGAGCATTTTTGAGCGATAAACGGCTGAAGGAAGGTAGAGTTTCATACCTTGTGTAATATACCAGAGGGGTGAACTTTGAAAAACCACTTATCCACATAATTTATTGAATAGCCGCGTAAAAGCTAGTGTAAACAGCGAGATACCGGTTTTTAAAACACGTCTTATGCACTGTGCATAATGGCAGCAGGAGAGACACCTGAGCGAATGTTGGTAGAGCAGTGGTTTGGTACCATAAATATGTGCAGAGGAGAGAAAAGTAGAAAGAGCTCACTGGGCTGGAACTAATGAAGAGCAAAGATACTGTGGCCAAGATGGACGGGAGAAGGGATGCAGGCAGCATGTGTGACAGTAGCACTGAGGCCTGGAGCTCTTGAACAGGGCAGATGCTACCAGGCAGACTTAGACCAGGGTGACGAAAGGAGAGTGGGATGTGGAACAAAGGAGAGATGACCAGACAGATGTGAGGAGAGGCATCCTTGGATGACCCGTCACTCTAAGACTGAAGGTTACGCCATAACTCAGAGGATAACTGTTAAAGCATAACTTCCTTCTTTAGTCCAACCACCACAATC
The DNA here is from genome assembly GCF_007399415.2 of Gopherus evgoodei. Classification (NCBI taxonomy): domain Eukaryota; kingdom Metazoa; phylum Chordata; order Testudines; family Testudinidae; genus Gopherus; species Gopherus evgoodei. Next base: position 357,109,782 of record NC_044322.1, on the reverse strand, counting down.
CTGTTCTGGAAACGTGGAGGTGCTTTAAGATAGCTATCTGAGCCTCAGGACCATTGCAAGTTATCAGTGCCCGTGATGCTCAGAGGACTTTATTCAATGGCGATTTAGGAGGAAAATTAAATACGATCTGAACTTTGTTTTTACAAAACAATAAGTGATCAAGGGTCAGCAAGGTGCAAATGATACTGCCATTATTACACTAACTGCAAATGGTGCTAGGGTATAATTAGCAATGACACAATGCTTTACAGTCACTGTACTTTAAGTATCTAATTCCCTCTGAATTAAATGGGAGTCAGTGCCTAAATACCTTTAAAAAACTGGTCCTATCTCATGAGTACTCCCATGAGTTTTCAAATGATCTGATTGTTTATGAGTCTCGAGAGACTCCAAAAGACGTGCTGTACAAAATGGAAAAAATGTTCCTTTTCCACTCCCAAGAGGTAAGAGAACATTACTGTCCCATTGCACAGATGGCATGACTGCGGGGAGAGCAGAGCAAGTCACGGTTAAAATGGGTTCTACAAAACCTAATACAAACAGAAATGATTCTATGGAAAATTACACCAACAGAAACCAGCCCTTCCAAGGGGACAAATTCTTCCACCTTTAATTCATGGATGCATAGACTTTAAGGCCAGAAGGGATGATCAGATGATCTAGTCTGATCTTCTGTGTAACTTGGGCCAGAGAATTTCATCCAGTAACGTCTGCACTGAGCCGCAATAACTTGTGCTTAGCTAAAGCATCTTTTCCAGAAAGGCATGATTTGAAGACATCAAGTGATGGAGAATCCACCACTTCCCTTGGCACCTTTTTCCAATGGTTAATAACCTTCTTAAAAAGTTGTACCTTATTTTTAATTGGAATATACACCGCTACCTTGATATAATGCCACCTGCTATAACGCAAATTCGGATATAACGCGATAAAGCAGCGCTCCGGGAGGAGGGACTGTGCGCTCCGGCAGATCAAAGCAAGCTCAATATAACGTGGTTTCACCTATAATGCGGTAAGATTTTTTGGCTCCCGAGGACAGCGTTATATTGAGGTAGAGGTGTATCTGGATTTAACTTCCAGCCATTGGTTCTTGTTGTACCTTTTCCCACTGGGTTAAATAGCCCTTTAGCATCTGGTATTTTCTCCTTGTGAAGGTACTTCTATTCCTCAAATGCAGTTACCTCTTGATCAGTAGCATAGTCAAGGGTAAACATCAGACAAACTGAGTTAATCCACTTCTCACTGGGCGAATAGGGAGTTTAGGTTACTTCACCCACTTCTTTTCCTATTGCTACACCACTGCTCCACATCTTCTTTTTCACAAAATAAACAGTCTGAGCTCAAAGTCCTACATGCACCATTTAACATGAGTAAGAACGGCAGAATCTCATCCTTAATGTGTACGCCCTGTGGTGCTGTGATCCCAAAGAGGACAGCATTGCACTACAGGGCCTGCAAAAGCAAAAGGTGGAACTAACAAGAAGGGGGGAAAAAAGCAGACCAGTCATTTCATTGTCCAGGCGAGATACAAAGAATGAAAAATTGGCATGGATGGGGAAACACAAATGTGAGTTTTATAATTAAATCTGTCTCGATGACTCAAGTTGTTATTAATGGCTACAGGTATGGAATATAATTTTAAACACGATTCTGGTCTTGGCAATATCTCTGTAAGCTGTAAAACAAGATTTACTAATATTTTCCATACGTACCACTCTTCAAACCTTTTACGCTAAAGTCATTAATGTAATCTGAACTACCCTCTGACAGCCTCAGGAAAAGACCTACACTGGCTACAATTAGAAAACCATTTTTCCATTAGTGTCATTAAAAATATTACTGTTATTGATATTATATTTTCCATCATGATAAGAATCTCATTTCGCCAGCTACTTTTAAGTAATAAGCATCTTGCACTAATAACCTAGGAGCACTGTACGACTTTAAAGTTCAGCAGTATCAACTGTAGCGCTAAGCTCAGTTGAACAATCTTGCTTTTCTAATTACATGTTTTACATCAAAAGCCAAAGGAAAAAGAATCTTCAAAGATCCCTATAGTAATGACCCATATAGGAGAATTTACTAGGAAAAACCAGCGAAGGCATCCTCCAAGACATGAAAAGCCTAGTGCTAAATAGATATTTCAAACAGCAGGAGTTCTCAACAGTACTCAAAGCACTTAAGCGTTTCAGAATTCAGCCAATAGTCCCACTGGTCACTGGGGCTATTTTGAATAGTCAACTGACTAGCAAACTTGAATTTCCTTCAACAGTTCTTAGATCCTGCCCCTTTCCGCAGCAAGGAACTCAATACTTACATCACTGGAAAACACACTCAACTGAATATGAGGGAGTGTTTTGCAGACACAAAGTACCCACCACAACAGACACCCCAGGCCAACCCCCACCATCCCCAAGAGAAACCGCAGCTCTCACAAATACAATACTAGAGGTTCTGAAGAACATCTGAGTGACTAAATACAAGCTGGACCCTGCCCATCATGGCTGGTGAAATCCAACGCAGACTGGGACTGCTACCAATATAAACTCTCAATGTTTCTCTCTGAGATCCTGACTCCTTGAAGCATGTTGTTTTTTTTCTAGCAAATTCTCCAAAACTAAATAATCCTGGATGCCAATGATCTCATAAATTACTGCCTCCTTTTGTAGGCAAAATTAATGAAAATGTGGCCATGACCTTACTCTAGCAGTATCTAATCTTCCACCAACATCTTAGACTCCTCATAATCAGGATTCAGTCTGGGAGCACTCCTGACAAGGCCTCATCATAGTTATGGAGAGAGGTTACACTTCTGTGCCAGTCCCATTTGATCTTTCCGCAGCCTCAGATGACCAAACAATGCTACTGACCCACACATGGGACATCACAGAGGTGGATGGTGAAACTGGCTCTAATAATCTGAAAGTTATCTAACAACCTAGGCCATTTCCAAACATGCACTTTACACATCCTGGATCATTTTAAAAATGGCCAAATGAAATGTTATCAAACACCTCCCTGAAAAATATTCACCATTGGGCTAAGAATGAAAAGGAGACATTTTAGCCAAAAGTAGCTGTAACAACGTGGGTGAAATGAGACAATCGCCATGCTCCTGAATGAATTAACACAGAAAAACAGTAAAAGACAACGACATCCTATCGCCTGTTAAGTGAACATTTTTCACACATAACTCTATATCTGACCTCTCAGTCCTCCTCAAAGGAAACCTGCACAACTCTTTCAAAAGACGAACCCAGGAGCTTAAATTCATAACTTTGCTAGACATTAAACATCATGGACTGAACAGACACACCAGATTTATGGCTCATTACAACAATCTATAACCGACTAGCCCTCCTTTGTCCTATAATTACAGAGATATTTACTGCCCACTTCAGCTTGAATGGCATCTTACCATGTGCTTTAACTCCTTATGCTAAACAATCTGTTCCATTTTGTATTTAGCTGCGATGCTCGGAGTACATTTCCCAGGGCTGAAGAAGAACTCTGTTTAAGCTCAAAACCTTGTCTCCTTCACCAACAGAAGTTGACCCAATAAAAGCTATTAGTTCACCTACTTTCTAATATCCTGGAACCAACATGGCTACAACACCACTGCATACATCTTTAACCATTACATTATTATTGCTGACCTACTCCCATGAAATATTAAAGGCCTGATTGTAGAACCCGTATGTACATTGGTGAGCACTTATTTGAGCTGGTAACTCCATGAGCACCAATGGGACTTCTCCTATAAGTAAATGTTCACCAGGGTTAGTGGTCCACAATTGGGCCATAAATTAGTATATTATGACAAAATTATAGATTATTTAAACAAAAGCAAATTATTTTAAGAATTGCTCTTCTAAAAACCCATTTTGATTGAATGTTAGAATAAAATAATTTTACCGATTCAGATACGCATGGAACCTAGCGACAGATATGATCTACTCGATCTGTCTAGTGCAGTGGTTCTCAAACTTTTGTACTGGTGACCCCCTTTCACATAGCAAGCCTCTGAGTGTGACCCTCCCTTATAAAGTAAAAACACTTTTTTCTATATTTAACATCATTATAAATGCTGCAAAGCGGGGTTTAGGGTGGATTCTGACAGCTCGTGACCCCCCCATGTAATAGCCTTGGGACGCCTTGAGGGGTCCCGACGCCCAGTTTGAGAACCCCTGGGCTAGTGTACCTCCCTGCCACAGCAGGATTGTTGCCCACTGTAAATTTATTAGTGTTTTGTCCACTCTGGCTTTAAATCTACCACGCTATGGGGCTTCTACTACATTCCTCAGCTAAAATGTTTATTATTACTATGTTTTACCATCATATCTAGATGCCCCAATGGAGATCAGGACCTGCGCACAGCACACATAGTGAAACACAGTCCCTGACCTGAAGAGTTGGCAATGTAAACAGATGGGACAGAGAAATGAAGGATTGTTACTGCTATTTTACAGATGGGGAACTGACATATAGAGAGACTACGTGACTTGACCAAGGTCACCCAAGAAAGTCTGTAGGACAGGCAGGATTTGACCTCAGCCCATTGCCGTTTCTGCCAAGTGGCATAACCCCAAGATCATCCTTCCTCTCTGCTCAGCTTACTCAAAAGTTCTTCCTGACATTCACCCAGCTACTACAATGCTCCAAGGCCACCAGGCTGACCTAGGCTCAGGCTTAAGGATGTTTGTAAGAGGAACTTGAAAATTTGCAACAGTGATACAAGCTAGGAAGATGGGGCTAGCAACTGGCTGCATTGAAGGGCTGCGCTGCACCTGGGAATCAAAGAGGCTGAAGAGAGGTGACTGAGAGAGAGGAAAGCAAAGTGCAGCAGGCCTCAAATGCCAGTTGTGCCCCGGCTTCATCTCTGGGCCCTGCTGCTTACGCCTGCATTATCTGTGGCAAGGACAGTCGCTTGAGAATTGAACTTTTGAACTACTTGCAATGCAGCAGCACATACCCAGGAACTAAACCGCTGTGGGGTGTACAGCATTGTCTTCTAATTGTCTTCGTGCTATGCATGGGGTAAGAACCTGTCCAGCGTAGAAAACATTTCCCCTTTCTCAGTTTCACCCCGTGACTCCATGTTAGAGCTCTTTGTACCAAAGGCACCAAAGGGAGTACTTGTGGAGCGTGCCCGGCTGCTTGTTAACAGAGCCTTCTCTTTGAAACTCAGCACAATCTAGTTGTGCAGTATAAATGAGCGATGGATTCAGATTAGAGATAGATTAACAGAATCCTACAGCTGTGATTGGCTGCTAGAGCTGGGCAGGGCACATCTTTTCTCTGGGGTGGATTGGCCACAGCTGATATTCTTGAGTTTCTAGTTTAAACAAGCCTCAGACAGGCACATATCTGTGCATTTTTCATCCATAGATCTCAAAGCATGGTATGAAAGCAGATAAGCATGATTAGCCCTATTTTACAGGTGTAGAAACTAGGACACTGGGAAGGCTCAAAGGCCCCATCTTTCAAATCTAGGTGCCTAAAGTCAAACATGTAAATCCAGATTTAGGCACTGAAATAAGTGTCCTGATGATCAGGGCGACTGAGCACCATCAGCTCCCATTGACCCCGGTAGGGATTCTGAGCATGGAGGGCTCAGCGGATCGGGCATGACATTTCTAGCTCATTACACCGTCAGGGAATACTGATGGGGCGGGGGGATGACTGTGATCTCGCTGGGTGCATGCATCCTCTTGGACCCTCTAAATTCTCCCTCTTCTTTGCAAGCCTCTTGTCATTCATTCTGTGATGGTCGCTGCTGACAGAAGAGTAAACTGAATACAGGGTTGCCCGGCTGCTGAGCTAATTTATTCCTGGCGGGCAGCATTTCAGCTTTCAGGCTGGTGGGGAGGCACATCCCTCCCTTTGTCTCCCTATCTCACAAGACAAATAGCAACACCATCAAGATCGAAGGAGTTGTCACTTAACATCAGAGGGAAGGTGGTGACGGGAGGCATCACGCTACAGCATGAACATTCCAGCTGGCTGCAGAGCTGTCATCATTAGCAGTCTGCTAGAAGATGCCATTGCGGTCCAATGTTCTTGAAAATTGCCTTAAACACACACATTCTCGCTCTGAGCTGCTCTTTAGGATTCAGAAGTGGCATGGGCTGTCATATCTGAAGCGACGTGTCGTGTGTCGCCTTCAGAATTCTGCGGCCTTTGATTTCATGGGTCTGGTTTTGATTTTGTTCAGCCAGATTCAATAGAAACATCAGCAGAAGCCCAAGCAAACTCAAAATGGATAAACCAAAATCAAGTCAGTCTTGGGGCTTGTTAGTGACCGCTTAAGTCACTGTAACGTACGTCGCTCAGTGGTCTGGAAAAGCCACTCCCCTGAGCGACGCAAGTTACGTCAACTTAAATATCAAGGATCAGGTGGTAGCCGTGTTAGTCTGTATCCACAAAAACAACAAGGAGCCCGGTGGCACCTTAAAGACTTCATGCATCTGAAGAAGTGAGGTTTTTTTACCCACCAAAGCTTATGTCCAAATAAATAAATCTGCTAGTCTTTCAGGTGCCACTGAACTCCTTGTTGTTTTTGTCAACTTAAAGTGTTCTCCATGCCACGCTATGTCAGCAGGAAAGCATCTCCTGCCAACATAGCTTCCAGCTCTCGTTGAGGTGGAGTAACTATGCCGACAGAAGAGTGCTCTTCAGCAGACGCGTTGCAGCAGCTGATGTTGTGCAGTAGTATACGCTAGCCCTTAGTATGCAAGTTCTTGGGGATTTAATCTGTTTTAATGGGATGTGGACCATAGCATTCCGTACACTTTGTGCATGGCTGGGTGTACAAGACACCACTGCTATCTTGTGGAAGGAATATCAGTCCAGCTCAAATGTTTGATTATGTTATCCTCTGCAGGCTGAATTTCAATGGGCCTATAAGTCCTACTACTCCTGTTTTAAGGATCTGATTGTGCACAAACTTCTACATGGGAGTAATTTTGCTCAAGCGAGTCATCCCACTGGATTCCAGATGGGACCATTCAGCAGCAGTCTCTCTCACAGGCTTAAATGTTTACAGGACTGGACCCTAAAACCGGACAATGATACCCTGATTTTCAGATGTGCTGAGAACTCGCAGTGCCCACTGATGTCAGGAGGAACTGCAGGAGCGACGCAATAATGAAAATCAAACAGCTTATATCTTTCTTTTTACCAAATTTTGAAAAAAAAAAAAATTCCGAAATTTTGCATCTGCCAAACTCCAGTTGATGCAAAATTTCAGGGAGATGGGAATGTTTTCCAGTGGAAAATATACAAAAAAATATGAATGTCCACGTTTTCAATGTGACACAAGCTTCATTTGAAACAGGTTTAATTTTGCTCCATAAAGGAGTCCTATTCCCTTAGTAAAATTGTGTGAAAAAACCACTTCTTTCTTGAATTCACAATAAAACACAAAAAGCTAAGACTTGTGAGTAGTTTTCCCTTTCTGACCATGATTCTTCCTTGGGCCAAATGATAAAAGTTCAGCGACTTTAGAGTAAAAGTGTCCTCAATTCTGCACCTCACAATCTGAGTAGAAAATAGCTAACCGTGGAATCTGTACAGCCAAAGAGTCAATACAACAGCAAACCATAGCACTGTATTTCAGAAACCAACTATTTCAATACATATAATGATAGTGTTCAATTATAATGGGGGAGAAACAGATGAGCACAAAGAACTGTCTACAATTATATGAAACAGACATAAATGCATAGATTTTAAGGCCAAGAGAGTCCATTACATCATCTAGTCCAGGGGTGGGCAAGCTTTTTGGCCTGAGGGCTAAATCAGGTTTCTGAAATTATATGGAGGGCTGGTTAGGGGAGGCTGCGCCTCCCCAAACAGCCAGGTGTGGCCTGGCTCCTGCCGCAATCGGACTCCCCCTGTTTCTCACCCTGACGGCCCCCCTGGGACTCCTGCCCCATCCAACCCCCCTGTTCCCTGTCGCCCCCCCGCCCCCCCCGGGACCCATGCCTCCATCCACCCCTCCCTGTTCCCTGACAATCCCTGGACTCCCCGCGCGACTGCCTCCCATCACCCTATCCAATCCCTCCTCTCATTCCTGACTGCCCCCCCAGGACCCCTGCCCCATCCAATGATTCTTTTTCCCTGACTGCCCCCTCTACAGCCGCACTGCCCAGAGCACCAGGACAGGCAGCCGTGCCGCCCAGCTGGAGTCAGTCACGCCATCGCACAGCACAGAGCGCCGGGTCAGGCTGCGGCTCTGCAGTTGTGCTGCCCAAAGCATCGCACCGGCAGCGCAGTGAGCTGAGCGTGTGGGGGAGGGGAGACAGCAGGAGAGGGGCCAGGGGCTGGTCTCCTGGGCCAGGAGCTCAGGGGCCAGGCAGGAGGGTCCTGTGGGCCGTAGTTTGCTCACCTCTGATCTAGTCTGACCTCTTGTATAACACAGGCCTTAGAATTTCACCCAGTAATAACTGAGCCTAGTAATACGTTTGGCTAAACATCATCTTCCAGAAAGGCATCTAGTCCTGATTTGAAAACTTCAAGACATGGAGAATCCACTACTTCCCTTTGTAGTTTGCTCCAATGGCTTATCACACTTACTGTTAAAAATGTGTGCCTACTTTCTAATGAGAATTTGTCTGGCTTAGCTTCCAACCACTGCTTCTTGTTATGGCTTTGCTAAAGGGCCCTTCAATTAGAGATTAAAAATAACAAATTTATTTTATTTTATGAGACCATAAATTGGATTAGTACCATTTAATAATAGATAACGTTTACATCAAAACAGCATTTCATAAAACTCAGCACTTTCTGAATCAACACCTGGATCTGGTTTTCCCACTGCAAGTTATTTCTCAAAAGAGCTGGTTGAAAAGGATCAAAATTGGAAATTTTGATTCAATTTTTTATCAAACTCTGCCCTGCTCCCAAAAATCCCCCAAACCAGCCTGAAACGAAATATTCAAGAAAATTTTGTTTCAATGTTTAAACTGCTATAGAACTGGTACAAAAAATAAATAAATAAAAAAACTCAAAGAAATTTTTTTGGGGAAAAAAACCCTATATGAAAAATTTCATGAAAATGTCCCTTGTCTTTTCCAGCCAGCTCCATTCATTCAAAATGGAAAATAAATGAATGAGTAGGTAACACATGGAAATACTGACTTTGCCTTGAGTGTTTCCTCCTGAAAATTCCACTGCGGGTCTTCTACTAGCTGCAGTTCTCGGAGAACGCTGCCTGGTTTGTAAGCTGCGTTGATTACCATGCTAAGAACCTAATGAAAGACAAAAGTAAATACTGATAGCTTTAATAGAGTGACCACATAGTCACTATCCTCATATCTGCAGTGAAGTAGCACCTGGAGGCACCAACTGACTCGGGGCCCCTTTGTGCTAGGCACTGTATATATTCACGACAGGGGTCCCCGCCCCGAGAGATTGCAATCTAAGCAGGGCTTTAAGTAGAATGCAGGCACTGTCAATGTGCATGTTAACATTCTATGGTATTTACACAATTCTGGGGGCGAGGCGGAGGGGTGAGCTAGTTTTAGCACCCTATACTTAACTTGATCCTTCACAGATTTGCAACTGACTGTAAGCATAGCTGCTCCCCACGCCCACCGCAGTCGCCTCCAGACGTTATTACAAGAGAGAAGCTGATTATATCATAATAGCATACAGTAGAGATGATCTCCTGCATCTTTTCCAGTCATGGGTAAGGCCCCACCAAATTCAAGGCCGTGAAAAACATGTCACGGACTGTGAAATTTGGTCTTTTGTGTAATTTTGCCCTAAACTACACAGATTTATGAGGGAGACTAGTGTTTCTCAAACCGGGGGTCCTGACCCAAAAGGAGGTTGTGGGGGGGGGTTTGCAAGGTTATTTTAGGGGTGATAGAAAAAAACCCCCGACCCCACCTTACCCAAGGCCCCAGGCTTTTTCTAAAAATAAAGTAAAAGTAGGCCCTTAGCTAAAAGCAAAAGTTTTAACTCCTGCTAAACTTGTTTTTCTGTACAAAGGGCACGCTGAGGCAAAAAGATGTGGTCAGGGCCCCAAAAAAAGGAACTAGAATTGAATAAAGGGGAACCAGAAAATCTGTTAAGTTATAACAGCTTTTAGTTTATTATGGTTTATTAAGTTGCTTGTGTGGGCGTAAAATATAACTCATAATCATTTAACCAAAGGTACACCAATAGGTATTTTTGGGTACAAGTTCCTCAAAAAGGCTCAAGCAACGTGTAATAGCTTAACCGTAAGTAGAAAAAAAACATCAGGTGTCAATAACCTAACACTTACAAAACCCGTAAAAAGGGGAAGTAACAAAGAGCAGGCTTGCAAATTAGCTCATAACCGGTATATTAATAGCAATTGTTTTTAGCAAATGGTTAAAAAAATGTTATTGTATTAACCAAATAAGGTATCATCGGATGTATAAGTTCATATGGTAATGTGCGGTTTTTGGCTATATAAACCCAGGTATCACTGCTGTAAGGTAAAGCGACTTCCCCTTGCTAGGGGACTTTGTCGTCTCTCCCTGCATATATGCTTGTATTCTTTAATTAATCAATAAAGAAGCCTCAGGCTGTCTGATCAACTCAACTGGGTGGTGGTCATTTTCCACGACAATTTGGTGCATTGGCCGGGAACCCACAAGAGGGCTTCTCCTGAATCAGAGGACCACAGGCAGTCTCCTTCCAACCCCAGGGCCCAATAATTAAAAGGTAAGAGACCTTTTGAAATCTCTAATGGGGTTTGGCAGAGGACTGGTCTGTACGCTCCGGTTTGGGGTAAGTCACGAGCTGGGTTCGAACTTTTAGCCATCAGACAGACCTGATGCCCTTTCTCTAGGGTTTCCAGGTAATACGAGTCTCTGAGGTGTAAAAGCCTTTCCAAAGGCTCCCGAGGTTTCAAAGGTACCGCCGGCAACCCACGGACCACGCTCCTTTTGGTCCGGAGAGTCCTGATCCGCTCTTGCTCTAGCACGCCCTGGGAGTTGATCGGGGGTCCCCATTCCTACCAGGTCTGGCGGGGATCCGGGTTTTAAAGTTCTTCGCCTTGACACCTGTGTCAAGAAAGTGCCTGTGTCTGTGTGTGTGAGGGCCAAGCGGCCAGCATGAATGCAGCTGTGGGAAGACGCCCTGAGCCTCCTGCGAAGCAAAAGCTCGTGACCGGGAGTGCCTCGAAAGCAAGCCCCACAGCTGAGCTTCTGTGTGTGGAGTGATTGTGAAACTTCCCAGCTGGCAGGCCTTGGTAAGTGGCTAGCCTGTTGGGTGCTTGTATGTTTCCCCGTCTTTTTCCCTTCCCTTCCATGACCTATGACCCTGTGACCGCTCCTCGAGCACTGTCCTTTCAGGACCGCAGGGTCCCTTTTTCTGCCCACTGGAGCCATAAGCTCCCTTCCCTTCTCGGAGAGGAGGGAAGCCCCCAGGAAAACCGTACCGCTGGGTCCGTAGCTTCAGAAGCATCGTTGGCTTAAGGCTGGTGCTCTGGGCTGACGACAGGTGTGCGGGGACCGCGGGTTCTCCGGAAGGAAGCCCGTCCCATCCTTTACCTCCTTCCTTGTAGGTACCTGCTGTTTCAAGGCGGGTCAGCGAAAGCCTACTCCCATTTCCCCTGCCCAGGTCAGGTAATAAGGCCATTGCTGTTAGAACCGTGGTAATCCAGATCAGCGTTTCCTTGGTGTGAGTGGCTTGAGAGAAGTGTTTGTTTGCAGTAAGAATGGAGTCTGGTCCCAAAGGCACTCCTGCTGCTTATATGTATGTGCACCATGGCCCGTCGACATGTAAATATTTGCAAAAGTGGAACTGGTATACCAGAGATGACCCAAAACTGCAATTTCCTGTAGAGAGCAGTTTCGATCTTGATAGAATTGTGCACCTCCGGGGTGCCCTTGTTGCTAACTCTGTAGGACAGGGACAGTTTGATGCTTATTTCGAATGGCATGATGAAATGGGTAAAAGACGTCAGGAATCCCAAGTTAGGGGTCTAAAAGATACCCAAGAAAAATTAAATAGTGGCTGCCTCTGTTGAAGAACTCTTGCCAAAGGTGGGAGAACAGTTAAGAATTAATATAGAAAGAAAAAAGGATGAAACAGAGTCTAAGCTCATGGCCTTACAAATCCAAAATATGCAGGATTCCGCTGGGAAAGGACCCAGGCGAAGGCCAAAACAGGCAGTAACAAAAGCTCAACCCTCTGCTGGAAATAATCCCCTGACTAATCTTAGCTCCACAGCCTGCTTCTCATGTGGGCAAGAAGGACATTGGAGAGCCAATTGTCCCCAATTAGGGAAAGACCAGTGCAGGTATTGTAAAAAGGAGGGACACCTTATCAAAAACTGCCCTACGCGACCCCCTAGGCAGTACCCACGGCAGGAGGGAGTGCCTCTTCCTGCTCCACCGCCCCCTAATAAATAGTTTCCCTACCCCCTGCTTTGTTGACACGGGAGCTACTGGCTCTACTCTAAGGGCACAAGATTGCTCCACTGTGCCCCTTTCTTCCAAAGTTGTGACTGCAGAAGGAATGGGAAATGCTCCCATTCCCCACTCTGTACCGTTTTTGGTTTTTTTTTGGTCTCTCTAACCGACATGCATTTCTCCTTAGTCCGTGTTCTCCCGTCAACCCATTAGGAAAAAATTTGTTGTGTGAATTAAATTGTACAATCTGTTGTACCCAAATGGTGTGTAACGGGATATGCCTGATCCCGCTCACAATAAGGCCCTGGCAGCTTTTTAAAGGAACACTCTAAGGAAAAGACTGACCCCAGCCCTTCCTCGTTGCAACAGGAACTGTTGGTTAAGGTCTCTCCCTCCCTGTGGGCATTGTGAGCCGATCATGCTGACCAGGTTGGGCACATTGGATCTGCCCAGCTGGCTGAAATTTGCCTGAACCCAGCAAGACCACTTCCCAAAAATATAGTTAAAATCCCTCCTCTCAAACTATACCGAGGAAGGAATTTTATTGTGCTGTTTATGCTGTTGTTCTCCCTATTTTATTTATTGTTTGTAGCCCTGTTATTATTCTCTTTTGTAGTGCACCGATGATGAAGGGTTGTTGTTGCCTCAGGGAAAGATTGCGTTGAGTCCAGACATTAAAAAAAAAAAATGTTGATCGTTGAACAGGATGTAGCTGGATGTGGTGTGTGTATGTGAATGGGTGTGCGTGGATAGATAGAAGGGGATTTGGTTGGGAGGCCCTCTCTCCTTGCCAAATTGGTAGTGGGACAATGCTTGTGCCCATGAAAGAAATAATGTAGCAAGAAAAGCAGGATCAGGCCCAGGCGGGCAGGCAACAGACAGAGAGATTGAAAAACGGGTTGGAAACTTTGAGAATGTAGTGAAAGGAAGGAGTCAGTAAGTGTAAGCATGGGAATTTCAAATACCCAGGACATACTTTGAATGGTGACTTAAGTTGATAAAACTAGCTGTTGGAAGACAAGCAAGTGATTTAAGGGAGAGTGAGAAGTTAACTCTGTAGTTGCTGGAGGAAACAGCAGTTGAATTTTGTAAAAATGCTAAAGAAGAAAGTTCTTGGTGTCTGTGAAATGTTTGTAAATAGATTCAGGCAAAGAAAATTATGGAATAGCAATTATTTGATTTGGTCATAAACAATTTAGTTAAATTAGCTGAAAAATGTACACAATGTTATGTAATTGAAAACCTGCACTGCCTATAAAACAAATACAGAAAAATATGGGGAGTAATTTAAGTAATTCCTCAGTTTTGCCTGCAATCAGCAGCAGCTCAGAGGATTTCTGGGAATGGCAGGCTATTGTAGGCAATGGATCCTGGGTTACGCATCTCCTGTGCAACCCTTACAAAATTTAACCCTGTATTGTCACCCTTACTTCTGCACCCTTACCATTTTGGATCAGGACCCCTACAGTTACAACACCATGACATTTCAGGTTTAAATATCTGTAATCATGATATTTATGATTTTTAAAATCCCATGACCATGGAATTGACCAAAATAGATCATGAATTTTGTAGGGTCCTAGTCTTGGGAGTCTGCCATCACTTTTGGAAACCAAGTTGGATAATTTTCAGTCATGAATTTCACTTATTGCTACAGATTACAATGTAAAGCAGGCATAATTTGAATAACCTGGTGGGTTTGCTTATTAGTGGAAGCAAGATACTAATTCATTATTAGACCTTCGTAGCTTTCACAAGACTGCTCATTAAAAGAAATGAACTCAGAAATACTGAAAATAGTGTCTAATAATAATACCCCCAGGTTCTTATATCATGCTTTTCACCTACAGATCTCAAAGCACTTCATAAAGGAAAATAGGGATTATTATCCCCATTTTACAGATGGGCAAACCGAGGTACAAGTTTGCCCACAGTCACTTAGCAGGCTAGTGCCAGAGCAAAGAATAGAGCTCCAGTCTCCTGAGTCCTAGTCTAGCATCCTACCCAGTGGTTCACACTGCCTTCCAACAATAACAAAAAGACAAATCCGTATGTTTCACTTCCAGCAGGTACAGAAAACACAGCAATGTGAACACCGGTGCCCGGTCCACACTGACACTCCCATCATTGCGACCACCAGCACAACTGCACTGGTGGTCCTGAAACAACACATGGTTTTCCCCAAAGACCTAATGTAGGCAAGGCCAATGGCAGAGAAAAGCCCCTTGGGATGGCTGCGAGCAGTCCCCAGTATGATTCAAGGGTTCTCCCTCCAGATATGCTACCCTTGGCATCTAGGCTTCAGTTCAGCAAAGCACTTAAGACTTGGATGTTTTGTTGAACCGGGGCCCTACTCAGCCTGTGTCTAAGATGCCCCATATCCCCTTCACATTAATCTGTCTTTTAAATCCAGCACCAGCTGGGAATAAACAATTTCCTGTTAGAGAGAGCTTTATCAATCGGCATGCGACCTCCCTTACTTCCTAATGCTGAGGGCTACTGAATTGCAAAACAGGACCCCCAGGGTAGTGGTGGCAGCCAAACTGTTTGACATATTAAAAACTAGACTGGACAAAGCACTAGGAAACTTAACACAGGAAGTGAACAATCCTGCATTGACAGGGAGATGGCCTCTTCCACCTCTAATTCTTATGACAGCCTATAGGGAATGAGGTAAATCGTCGGTAACAATTGTTTCTCTTGTATTTCTATCTGCAGGTCACCCACAAATGACCGCATGCTTGCTGTGCTGCAGCATCGTCTTCTCCTTTGCATGCACTTTGCTCTTATTTACTTCATGAGGTGCTGCCCACTCCTCATGTTTCATCGACTGTCCGATTGTGCCCCTGGGAGCTCTCTTGACATTGCTGAATTCCATTTGGACCTGGAGCCTGCTTCTCTTGGCACAGCTAGACACTGCTCCATCCACCAATTTCACGAATTAAAGAATCTGATTTAGATCAAGAACAGTTCAGTCACACAGGTCCCATTCCTGCAACCTTTCCCCTCCGTGCGTTCACAAGGACCATGGAGCAGGTGAATAAACACATCTCAGTTGTTCAGCAGTTGTAAGGGGAAGGAGAGCTCATTATTTAAATGGTTAGTTAATCCATAGATAATAAAGCTTAGCACTCAAACATTAACTGAACAGCACACAACCCCTATTTATTTTCTCCATTTTGCAAATGGAGGCAGAGTCATTATGGGCCAGATCTTCAACAGGGTTAAGCTCATGTAAATCTGGCCACTCATTTAGATGTTTAAATGGAAACAGAGCTGTTTTGGAAATGTGTCTCTAAGTGACTTGCCCAGACCACGCAGCCCATCAATGGCAGAGCTGGAAATGGAACTGAAGTATTTGATCACCAGATACAACACATCCTAGGAGCGAAAAGACATTCACTCTGTAGTAGGGTAACCCAGTTAAATAGAGAGCTCTGATTATTACATTGCGGCATAATGTTTCTCTAAACAAAAGCGCACTGTTGTGAGGATTATTGTTTCATCTCTGATATGCACATGGCAATGATCTGTAAACCTGTTCAAAGCTTCCTACCTAAATAAAAAGATAAGAAAGAAAGACAGAAATCAGGCATTTCTGGCCTGACTGACTCACTTAGACATCATTGCCTTGATCACCTATTAAAGTGATACCTGTTCTAAGTGCAGTTGGAGAGATTATGGGCACAATTTCTCCCTCCAAACAGAACAGAGTTCCACTGCTGAGTCTGTCTGGGTTTTACCTTAGACAACCAATTTATTTCAGCCCTGTACAGATGCTAACAATACCAGCGTTTTTCTCTGAATTGGCTTGTCTCCAACGTGACTCTTAGTAATCTAAACTCACATTGGAAAATAATGTTTTGACGGGATAATCATTTCCCTTGTGGGGGGGGAGGAGCTTTAGCTTTGTCTCTGTGTTTATTTCCTAAGTGTCCCTTGGTTTGTCACTAACCTCCCAGCAGGAGTCCATTACCACGTTAACAGTGTTCTCGTTCAATGACATTATCTCTTAATCTCACACACAGTTCAACACTACTTTACTTCTTGGGGGAAAGGGACCTGGGTTTTAAAAAGTTCCCTAAAACATATTTAGACATCTAACTCCCATGATTTCAATAGGACAGGGGTAGGCAACCTATGGCACGCGTGCCGAAGGTGACACGTGAGCTGATTTTCAGTGGCACTCACAGTGCCCGGGTCCTGGCCACCAGTCCAGGGGGCTCTGCATTTTAATTTAATTTTAAATGAAACTTTTTAAACATTTAAAAACCTTATTTACTTTACATACAACAATAGTTTAGTTATATATTATAGACTTAGAGAAAGAGACCTTCTAAAAACGTTAAAATGTATGACTGGCACGCAAAACCTTAAATTAGAGTGAATAAATGAAGACTCGGCACAGCACTTTTGAAAGGTTGCTGACCCCTGCAATAGGATCTGGGCCCAAATCCTGATCTCATTCAATTAAACTTCTACTGATTTCAGCATAGCTAGATAAGATCCAAGAAACTAATTTTGGGCAACTTCCTTGAATCAACATGTATTTCTCTGTCACTCTGCTTTCCAAAGCAAGTCAGGATGGATTCCATTTTTGGCCCATGATGTCATAAATACATAGTCTATGACAACATAAAGCAACTGTGTAAACTGGAATAGCTCAGTTGACATCAGAACTACAATGATTTACACCAGCTGAGGATGTAGTCCGCACTTGCTCCTATTGAAATCAATGGTAAAAATTGGCTTCACTTGGAGCACTATCAGATCCATAAAGCTTATACAAGGTACAGAGAATACAAACACCATATCTAATAGCTTGTGATAGCTCATGATAACTCCATCAGCCTTGCTCAGTCATGTTAAAAATTCAGTCTAAGCTGCTTAACTCTCTGAGCACCAAGACTGAGACATCTGATTTAATTATGCAACTTTCTCCAAGCTCCTCAATTTTAAATTAAAGAATGAGTGCAATAGTTTAACATTTTTTTCCTCCTGTTTTTCAAATACTGGCTTGTTCCCCTTTTGCGTGTCAGGAGAGGAGAGTCACCTTACGCCAAAGTCCAAAACCAACTACACAACTTTTTTTTTTTAGACAGTGAGGGTAATTAATCTCTGAAACAGATTATCAATGAATGTGGTCAGTTATCCATCACTTGCAGTCTGTAAAAAGAAATTGTCTGTCTCTTGGAAAGAGATGCCATAGTGCAAGCACAAGCTGTTGGACTAGGTGTAAGGATCAGTGGGTGGAATTTTATGGTCTGTGTTATGCAGAAAGTCAGACTAGATGATCATAATGATCCTTTCAGGCCTTAAAATCTACTAAATCTAGGAACTGTTAAGCAGAGTTGCTGTGAAAAGGGCTGTCATGTCCCACCCCAGAGGTGGCTGCATTCCTGCGATGGCTGAAGTCTTTGCTATCTGTCCCAGTCCTGAACCCCTTTTTTTTTTCCCCGCGGACAACACTCCCATCAAGGCGTTCAGGATTGAGTCTAAAGAATAGACTTTAAGCCATCACTGCAATGGACCTACCTCTGGGGTGGAACATGGCATGTAAAGTCCTTGATTCTGCAATCTGATCTACATGGGTGAACACCTAAGGCTTTGTATAGATACAAGGGGGTCCACCCGCAAGATTGGGGCCAAAATTTCAAAAGCACTGCTGGCTTATTTATTATCGATCTCAGAGTAATGCCTAGGAACTCGGACCAAGGATAAGGGTCCCATTTTGCTAACCCCAGGGGTAGACAACAGGCAGACCCTGGGCCAAATCCGGCCCATCAGATGCTTTTGACTGGACCCCAGAATCTTTTTATTTACTTATTACTATCATTATTGTTGGGTTTTTTTTTTCCATCTTCTCTAGAGTCTGGACCTTGACTATACCTTGACTAAAAAATTTGAACCTTGACAAAAAATAATTGACTACCCTCGGCGCTGCACAAATGAGAAACAGCTAGTAGTCCCTGCTCCGAGGAGCTTACAAATGTCAGAGAGTCCAACGTGTGACACCTGGGTAAAAAAGTCAAAAGGGCTGAAGGATGGGTGGGAGATAACAAAACAGAGCTTAGCGGAAGTCACTGCTTGCCACTTGCCTAACCAATGGGATGAATGGTGCCGTATAAATGTAATATGTTACTACAATCTCTCTTTGAACTCCGTTATGGGCTGTAAAAGCAGCAAAGAATCCTGTGGCACCTTATAGACTAACATATGTTTTGGAGCATGAGCTTTTGTGGGTGAATATCCACTTCGTCGGATGCATGTAGTGGAAATTTCCAGGGGCAGGTATATATATAAAAGCAAGAAGCAAGCTAGAGATAACGAGGTTAGTTCAGTCAGGGAGGATGAGGCCCTCTTCTAGCAGTTGAGGTGCGAAAACCAAGGGAGGAGAAACTGGTTTTGTAGTTGGCAAGCCATTCACAGGCTTTGTTTAATCCTGAGCTGATGGTGTCAAATTTGCAGATGAACTGAAGCTCAGCAGTTTCTCTTTGAAGTCTGGTCCTGACGTTTTTTTGCTGCAGGATGGCCACCTTAAGGTCTGCTATAGTGTGGCCAAGGAGGTTGAAGTGCTCTCCTACAGGTTTTTGTATATTGCCATTCCTAATGTCTGATTTGTGTCCATTTATCCTTTTCCGTAGAGACAGTTATGGGCTGATCCCCCTGGTGTTCCCGTCCAGTCTGCTCTGGTGAGTTTCAGTGTGCTGGCAGCCAAGTTACATCTACTGAAACTCCAGAATGTCCTGTATACAAGCCAGCGTTGGCTGAACCCCGCAGGACAAACCCCGCTTTCTACTACTGCCCTACGTAGGCAAGGCCAATGGCAGAGAAAAGCCGCTTGGGATGGCTGCGAGCAGTCCCCAGTATGGGTCAATGACGATCCCTCCAGGTACATCCCTTCAGCTAGGGAGGAGGTTTGGCCACAAGGTGCTCAGTGCCACCTCCTGCTCCGGCTCCAGCGCACTGGGTGCGTACCTAGAGTGGAATACACGGCTGCATCTACTCGAAGAACAACTTATTATAAGGCTGTGAGTCTGTCATGGAGGTCACGATTCCATGACTTTCCATGACCTCCATGACTTCTGCAGCGGCCAGCAGCAGTAGTTTGAGTGTGTGAGGGTGGCTCAGGGTTAGGGGCAGGAGCTTGGGGGGTGGGAGGGGAACTTATCTCATGGTGGGGGGCTCCTCGGCTCCCACTGGCCTGGCCCTGCAGCTCCTAAGCCCTGCCCTCAGTTCCTGGCCAATGGGAGCTGCGCAGTTGGTGCTTGTGGCGGGAGCAGCGTTCAGAGCCCTCTGGCTCCTTCTCCCCCGACCAAGAGTTGCAGGGACACGCAGAGCCAGGTAGGCAGCCTGCCAGCCCCGCCAACCCTTTCTCCCCAGCACTAGCAGGGGTCCCAAGCTGCGAGCTGCTGCCCATCCCCAGCATTAGAGTGGGTCCCGGGCCATCTCCCTCAGCCCTGCAGTGCCCCCGGACCGCCCCCTGCAGAGCACCTGAGGCCCCCCACCCAAGTTTTAGTTAGGGACATATAGTAAAAGTCACGGACCAGGTCATGGACTGTGAATTTTTGCTTACAGCCCGTGACTTTTACTAAAAATACCCATGACCAAAATGTAGCCTTACTTATTAGGAACAAACTCCAGATGCAACAGAAGGGCAAGAAATGGCATCAAAATTAGGAGTTTTAGAAGTAGGAAGTTGCAAAGTCTAGATGGGATTGTTGGCTCTATTTTGGGTTTATTTGGTTTAGGAATGTCAGTAAGCAGCAGGGCTGGTATGGAATATATAAAAAGACATTGGGTATTTTAAGAATGAACAAACAAACAGTTTTACAGGTGTGAAAGGGTTAGTTCTACAAGAAAATGCACCATTTATAACGTGCACAATATTGATATATTATTTAACTAAATACAAATAAAATCAATGTTAATTAATATAAATAAAAGGGAAAGATAAAGAGACTATTTGTTCTGTCTATGGGAGCTGTGTGTTAACCACTATCAGTAGCACCCTAAGAAATTTTAAATAAGGTAAAATTCCTCATCATTAAGGATAAACAACTCCTTAACTGATATTGTCCACTGTGCACTTCAAAATTTGGTAAGGAAAGGAATCGTGTCAAGTCCTGTAAGAAAGTGCCTTTTTACACTATTAGAAACTTGGGGTCATGGACACCACGTCAAAATCAAGGCTAATGTTATTTTAAAAGGTCATGCACAGTATTGGCTTCCCTTATGTATCCCTGCAGTGCGTTTGCCCAGATGAGACCCTGACACTGCACTATTCAACACACTGGCAGTGGTCTGTTCAGTAAAGTTATCTCTAAGACACCCCCTGACAGGAACGTCTGGACTTGCTGCAGTTACTGGTATATCCTAACAGCACACAGTCATTAAGGAGCCACACTCTTGGGGTACGCAGAGTTTTCCAGGGAGTACATCAACTCATCTAGATAGTTGCCTGCAGCAGGCTACATAAAAGCACTAGTGAAGTCAGTACCAACTAAAATTTCATATGACTTGTTTATACTGCTCTATATACTATACTCTGAAATGTAAGTACAATATTTATATTCCAATTGTTTTGTTTTATAATTATGTGCTAAAAATGAGAAAGTCAGCAATTGTTCAGTAACAGTGTGCTGGGACGCTTTCGTATTTTTATGTCTGATTTTGAAAGCAGGTCCTGGTCGTTTTTAAGTGAGGTTTAACTGGGGGTGCGCAAGACAAAGTAAGACTCCTGAAAGGGGTACAGTAGTCTGGAAAGGTTGAGAGCCACTGTGCTAAGGGACAGCGATACAAGTGTAGGTGTGATGTTTTTGGCATTGAGTCAAGTATCAGAGGGGTAGCCGTGTTAGTCTGGATCTGTAAAAGCAGCAAAGAGTCCTGTGGCACCTTATAGACTAACAGATGTATTGGAGCATGAGCTTTCGTGGGTGAATACCCACGTCGTCGGATGCATCCGACAAAGCGGGTATTCACCCATGAAAGCTCATGCTCCAAAATGTCTGTTGGTCTATAAGGAACCACAGGACTCTTTTCTGTTTTTGACATTGTCACTCCAGTGTGTAGTCATCCTGGTCTAGACCAATTGAGTGAGACTGGGGAGCTAGTTGCTACAATCTCGAGTCAGTGAAATGGAGAGGATGACCTATACGCCACTATTCCAAACTTTGTTGTATCCTACAAAAACCCACTGTGATTGGACAAACTGTTATAACCCCCAATCTAGTGTTTAATGATGTGTCTACAACTGACAGTGAGCCTGACCATCAGGATGAAATTGAGGCGATGGTACCCATTTTTGATGTATGCATTACCCCACTAATTTTGTTAAATCAGAAATATACCCGTGTTATGCAAAGTAGCAACAGCTATCTCAATCAGTTATTTCATGATGGGGATCTCAATATTCTGTGGTCGCATATTTAAACAGAAGTAACCTTCAAGGGTTTGACTGCGTCACAAATAATTAAAATTAACATAATGACAATTATATTTCGCCACTTACGTCTGGTTAAAGAGCAAAAAATTTAAACAAATGCTTTACTTGCTAATCCTTTTGAAACTCTGAGGAAACAAGTTAGTGTTACTGAATATCTTACTTACAGCTTTCTGCTTAAATAAGTGGCACCATAAATAAATTTACAGTGACAAGGCAGGGCCTGTTGACCTACGAACCAGACCTTTAGCTCACTCATGAACCAGACTCCCATAATCCTCTTTGGTCACACTAAGAAAGGAAAATATAAGCTTGCTGGACTTGTTAAGAAAGAAATAGTGACCTTTTCCTGCTCTTTTGACTGTGCAAGCAATGTCTGCAGCTGCAACAGCCAGGAATATACATATAAATACAACATACCAATACTAAAATAATGAGTAAGAAGGGATAAGCAATTATCAGGACCAAGACAAGACTGGGATCAGCTTGTCATCACTGCAGGACCAGTTCCACGGATTGTGGTAACTATGATTGATATCTATTTCTGTCATGCGCTGTTTTGATATCTAATTGTTTAATAAATTCAGTCACTCTGACTTATACTGTGATTCAGACCATCTGAGTAGCTGGCCACATCTTCTATTTCATTCAAAATGTTGTGGTTTATGTAATTCTGACAAGCTGTGGAGTTTTCTTTGATAATAATCAGGTTCCTGCATGGGAATGAACCAGGACTTGAAGGCTACAAAAAGGCTTTTCTCCCCCTCGTCTCTCTGCTGCACGGATTTGGGCTGTGAGGACCGCAACATGTCACATCATGTCAACTGGTATCTCCATTCCTGCTCATTTCCCTACCAAATCCACAAAAGACCATTTATTTACGGGAAGAAAGCTTTTTGGACAGCTGGGAATGGACGTTTCACACTTGAGTGCTTAGATAGAAATCAGTAAACCATGGATCTTCCTCTTAGACACTTGGGGTCTGACTCTCCCCTACCTTGCACTTTCTGAAGTCATTCACACCTGCAAGTGTAACATACGACTGTTCTAATTCGGTGCTTCCACTCTGCTCTTGTGTAAACGATGATACAAGATGCAGAGCAATGGAAAAAATCAGGCCCTGTGTGAGGATATTAGAGGGCTGATCAGGGTAGTCTCCTTGTATAGGGTAAGATCCTCAGCTGGTGTAATCACTACAGCTGTACTGAAGTCAATGCAGCTATGTCATTTTACACCAGCTGAAGATCAGGCCTCTTTCAACTATCCACTCTCTTTAAAAAACAAAATGTTCCACTGATAGAGGAGGAAGAGCATTAGTATAAGTACAAGCTTGGTGCAACTCACGTTTCTCTTCCACTTACAAAACTGAAGTGGATGCTCTTTCTTTACTCCCGTGTTCTCCTTCAGAAGATGAGCAGAAAGCCAGATCCACCATTAGCAAAACACTCAGGCCTTGCTTTCAGATTTGGCAACTGTCACCTTTTGCTTTGCAAACACTTTATCCTGCTTTCTGTGGGGACTATTTTGGATTCCTGAATTTCAAATCAAGCTACCGCACCTGGAAAAGCAGCTTGATCTTGGTGCTTTTTGTAGTGCTGCCTCCCATATCATGAGACAATAGGCTGTAGCCTTTCAAACAACACCAGAGATTTTTTTAAAATGAGTAAAAGAGTCCCTTGTTGGTACCAAGGCCGAAAATTTCAACAGTGATCTGTGATTCTGGGTGTCTCAGATTTTAGTGCTCAATTTGAGAAATCTTGAGACCGATCTTCCTGATCATCCAATTAAGCTGAAGTGAGTTAGAGAGATGGCTGAAAGTGCAAGACCACTGCTTATTCTACAGTATTGTCTTAGTCCTTGTCTACCCTATGGGGGTAAATTGATCTAAGCTACGCAATTTGAGTTATGTCAGTAGCTTAGATCTACTCCACACTATGCGACGTTGACGGGAAACGCTCTCCCATCAACTCCCCTTACTCTTCTCATTCCGATGGAGTACTGGAGTCGACAGGAGAGTACTCTGTGGTTGATTTAGCAGGTCAGACCCACTAAATCGACCCCTGGTGCATTGATTGCCACAGCGTCAATCCTCTGGTAGGCGTAGGCAAGCCCTTATTGTTTCCTTGTGCTCCACTGTCTGTCTAACCTACCTGCTGTCTGTTGTTATAAACTTATATTGTGAGCTCTTTGGAAGAAGGATCATTTTTGTTCTGTGTTTGTACAGAACCTAGCACAGCGGGTCCTGGTCCATGCTGCTCCTGGTGCTCTGTCATGGACACAGTTACCTGTGTCTGTCCCATGCCTGAATGCAAGTGAGGTGCCTGTTTTGAAATTCTGGTCCATATTCCCCACAATCCCTGTTTCCACACCATTACACAGACATCCAGTCCCCCATTGCAGGCAGATGAACCATACCTCTTTAAGCACTAGCACACACTTGCCAGGCCCAACAGACTGAGGTAGCTCTGCTATTCTCCCTTTGTTTAAATATGGACCTGAGAAGCAGCGGTGATTGATGAAGAGCTGGGGGCAGCAGTATCGCCCATTGACAGTACCTGCAAGAAGAAACCGATGTTACCAAGGTTGCAATTGTTTTCCTGCAGCAAACCTAAGAGTCTCTCTTCTTTCGGCTAGATGCTTGCAAAACTACCAGCAACTACCCTGGCAGTAGGATCGGGTCCCTGGTAAGCACAGCTCAGTGTCCAGAGAGATCTCATTCACGACACCAGCAATAATACTTAGAGGGCCATGAAACCAGAGTATCTGAGTGTGTCATAATTGTTAACCCTCTCCTGAGATGTCATTACAGATGGGAAACTGAGGCATAGAGAGAAAAAGTGACTTTTCCAAGGTCAAACAGGAAGTCTCCAGCTGAGCAGGGAACTGAACTCAGGTCCCAAGAATCCCAAGCTAGCACACTAACCACTGGGCATGCCTTCCTCTAAACACATGTGCTTAGGCCTCCATACCAGCTACTATGAATGGTACAAACAGATGGTTAATTTCCTGGTACAGGCTCCTGTGCCTGGACTGAAAGGCCTGGACGGTGCTGGCATGTAACTATGTTGGTGAACTGTGGGCCTGAATAACAACAGAGTGCTGGAGAGTTTAAGTGCCCCACACTTTTGGCTGGGAGAGAGCCACTCAGCTCTGTGGGGAATGGGGCAGCCCTCGTCATGTGAATCTGAGTCAGAGCCCACGCTTCTGTAAATCATATCCCAATTTCCATATAGCTTTCTTGGCCCTTTTCCCATTCTTGATGCCTTCCCTAGCCCTCTGTTGAGGAATGGGACCTATTGTGATCTGACTACAAGGCCAGGAGTGGAGATTAGGGATTTGGGGGGCGCCATTTTCTTCAGCATCGACTGTGGCGGCCAGATCTTCAGCCGCCCCAGTCACTGCCAGCATTTAGGTGGAGGGAGCTGGAGCAGGGGAGCGCGGGGAGGGCCGTCTGTAGCAAGTGGGGGAGGGGGCGGCACGCAGGGGAACTCCCCACCCCAGCTCACCCCTGCCCTGCCTCCTCCCTGAGCACGCCGCGGCTGCTTCACTTCTCCCGCCTACCAGGCTTGCGGCATCTAAGCTGATTGGCGCCACAAGCCTGAGAGGCGGGAGAAGTGAAGCAGCGACAGCGTGCTCGGGGTGCTTGTGCACGGAGCAGGGGTGAGCTGGGGCGGGAGGGTGCCTCAGGGCGGGGGGTGGGGAGCTGCCGCAAGGGGGGCGCCTGAGGGCAGAGGGGGGGAGCTGCCGCGAGGGGGGGTGGGTTAGGGCACGAAACATCCTTGCACCGGCCCTGTCTACACCTCTGGCTTTTCCACAACACTTTTGCCAGATGAAGTCTGAAATGATAAAGGCACTTTCTGGTCACTGAGCAGACTCACCTGTTGTGTCTGGCTGAGGGACTGGGCAAAGGTCATGAGGTATTTTCTCAACAGGCACTGTGGATGGCAACCTGCTTAACGACAATATAATGCACTTAATACCAGGATCCTGGGCGCTGGATCAGAACCTGAGCAACTCACGGTTTTGCATCAGTTTCACGAAAGTATGGTCATCACTTAGTACCCTGATATCTGCATGGAGATTATAATGCTGACATTTTGCCTCATATCCTCAAAAGGATTTAGGTGACTAGCTCTTACTGAAATCAATGGGAGTTAGATATCTAAACATCTTTGAGCATCTGGGTCTTTAAGCACAACACTATTCCAACTAGACTGACTCTGCTATGTCTTACGGCCAGGGATCCATGCATTTGGGGGCTTTCACTGAAATTCACCCCGGCTGTAAAATTGTGCTCCAGAATCTGAACTTTAATTTTTTTTTTTTAAATTAAATTTCTGGCTTAATGATGCAAAGATAACGTTAAAAACATGAACCAAGTGTAAACTGATGCAGCATTGTCTGCCTGAGTCTGCAGGAAGTCAGAAACAGCTTGTAAAGGTATGAGCTACCCCATCGAACCCAGTCAGGGTGCAGTGGGCAGCTCGATTTTGTGGATTCTGGAATTTTTTCCAACCTGCTGGAATTCAGCCTTTCTGCCATGGAATTCATAGAGTCTACAGTGCAGACCCAACAGAGATAACAGTCTGAAACGCCCTGTTTAGGCTAGTGACTATTTTATTTTTGAAAGGAACCCCTGCAAAAAAATTCAGCCACAGGATTGACACTGTAGTTACTAATATGATGTACAGTAGAACCTCAGAGTTAAACACCACAGTTACGAACTGACCCAGTCAACCACACACCTCGTTTGGAACCGGAAGTCTGCAATCAGGCAGCAGCAGAGACAAAAAAAAAAAGCAAATACAACATAGTACTGTGTTAAAGGTAAACTACAGGTCTGTCGCATCTTACGTGCATTTAACATGCACAATTTCAGCTTTACATGGTCAGCAAAAACAAAAATAAAAAAGAGAAAAATAACAATTTAAATACTGTTTCTGTACTGCGGGCAATTCAATGTATTTTGACTATACACGGTTTTCGCTTTACGTGCTAACCACGGAACAGAACCCCCGCTTAAGATGAGAATTGCCTGTACTAAAAAACCAAAGGGAAAACAGTATTTTTCTTCTGCATAGTAAAGTTTCAAAGCTGTATTGTCAATCTTCAGTTATAAACTTTTGAAAGAATGACCAGAATGTTTTGCTCAGAGTTACGAACATTTCAGTTACGAATCATCTCCATTCCCAAGGGGTTCGTAAGTCTAAGGTTCTACTGTAGCTGCTGTACCCCGTTCCCCATAGCGAATCGAATTTATCTACATAGCGAAACTGCTTTTAAACAGAAACCTACTGCTTTTCTGGTTGCACCACTGCAATCTTCCTCTTCTTTCGTACTGCAAAATGAGAGGGGAAGAAAGAAATATATGGTCTGTTGAATAAATGGCTGGAATATAAAATCACATTTAACACAACAAAAGGCTCTTCCACGCTCAGCCCCGCTTTCTGTATTATTTTTTTTAAATAAGCCACCATATCATTAAAAAACAAGTGCTTTAAAGAGGCTGTTGTACATTTATTCTTGCTACTGTAAAGCTGATATTGATTTTCTGGTATCTGTACTTAACAAATATTAAAAGAAAAGTAACACAAATATTTTTCCTTGCAGAAACACATGTTCAAGACTGCATTTTGCAAGCATGATTACCCCTGCATTGTCGCTCCCCATCTCTAAATTGTGACAACGCTGCTCAATGTTGCCATAGCAGTAGTCTTCCAAATTAGGTCTGGCTGCCTGATTTTTAACTCCGATATATTTAACTCTTCAAACGGGTTTGACACTTTTTTTTTTTAAACATTTGCCTTTCAAATGTTAATGAATATAAACTGACTGATGATAATTATTTCAGCTGAAGATGGGAGATTTGCATTCGTTATACCCCACGAGCGGCTTGATGACATCAGTTCTTGAGATCTCAATCTGGGGTCATGACCAGGCCCCAGAGAATGGCAGGACCATGCCAACCCTCCCTTTCTGTATTGTTAACTGTTCTCAACTCTTTCTGCCTCCTTCCCTTGGGAGGCTGGTTTTCATCCTCCCTTTTTTCTTCTCTGCACCCAGGATTGTCGCATTCCCCCACTGATCAGATGTCTTCACCTTGTCATCAGGCAGAGTTGGGAAGGGTGAGCCTTCCAAAGAGCTTCCTGGCGCCTCCTCCACTCGTAGGGCGGTGGCGGAAGTGCTTCTGCAAGAGGTGGTGAAAGCTAACACATCCTCCTGCTGTAGCTGCTCCTCGGCCCTGGCCTTGCACGACCCCCGCCTTCTCCCCAACCCCTTCCTCTCTTCAGGCCAACCACAGGCCACAAGGGAGGGGCACTGCTTGGAGTCTCTTTTGGGCTCCGCTTCTCTGGCTGGGTCTCCATTCACGAGAAGGGTTGCAGTGGCAGTATATACGTCCCTGGATGGAACCCACCTTGACTCTGGGGAAGCACAGACCCAGATCTCAGCTTTGTGTCTGGCATCTCTCTTTCAAAAGGGCTGGGCCCAAACCCCAGAACCAAATCTTTGAAAGGTTCCCAGCACATGAGGCCATCCTTGGGGTTTAGGTCCATCTCTTAATGGGACTAAGGAATTTGGGACCTGCTCCTGCACAAGAATCTCAGTGGGGATTGTGCAAGCAGAAAGCTTGCAGGATCTGGGCCCGTGGACATAAAGAGCATCTCTCCTCTCCAGTGTAAGGAAATAGAGAAGCTGGTCCTATAATATCCCCAGGACAATTACATTTTTTCAATACATGGATACTTTAGATCAACACTACAATGGGAGTACCCATGGAATAAGGCACTACCCAGTGTGAGTAAGGGAAGCAGAATCTGACCTAAAAGCAGTTATAATTTTAATGTATCCAGTGTAAACTGAGAGTAATTCTGCTGATGTCAATGGAATTACATCAGTGTCGAAGTGCAATCTTTGGGTAGATGTGAATGGCCGCTCGTGTAGACACAACCACTGGACTCTAGCTAGGCTGCTGAAAGCAGAAGTGAGGCAGTCCTGGTGTGGGCTTCAGCATGGGCTGATCCCTCGGGTCCGTACTTGCTTGTGCAGCCAGAGCTGAAGCCCGTGGGCCGTAGCATCCTCACTTCTATTTTTAGTGTGCAAGCTAGAGCCCAGCTAGCACCAGATCCATCTACATGAACTGACATCCACACCTGCGGCTGCTATGTAGATGTACCCCTTAACACTGGGAAACGGTGCTAGGCTGACAGCTCTGGAGAGCAAAGCCCTCCGTTTTACTGACCACCTGGGCACAGCATGGACAGTGGCAGCACTGGCTTCCCCACATGTATTCCTCAGTCCTGACCTGGAGAATAAAAGTTCTGTGGTGGCATGCCCCTAAGTGTCTAAGTGAGTTAGGAGCACATGTTCCATTGACAGTCAACAGGTCTTGCGCTCCTAACTCACTTAGGTGCTTTGGCTTGCTGTATCCCATGATCAGTTCCCTGTGCTGTCCAATTCCTGTCTCTCACTTAGGGTATGTCTACACTACAATCATGGGGCATGACTGCTCCATGTGTCGACATACTTCGACCAACTTTGATCTACCTAACTTGGGTTCAAGAGCAGTGAAGCCACGGCACCACATGGTTCAACGCAGGCTATACAGACCTGACCAGAATCTTTGGTAATTAGTCATACATGCAACTATAGCTTCACAGCTCCGGCACCTGAGTTAGCAACATCAAAACTAGCTTGGGTATGTCTACACAAGCTGCAATTGTGGACCGGGATTGCAATGCACCCTTAAAGCCTTTGTCACATATTCCTAAGGGACTGTGTTCTCCTTAAGGTCTTGGTAGGCTGAGAAATTAATTTCAGAGTGATAAAACCCAGATACCAGTGTTATGGCCAGGTTAGATATACCCAGGACCACATTCCACAACCCTTAGTCACACGAGCAGCAAACAGTCCCATTCGTAAAGGGATTCCTTGGGTGAACAGGTTCTAACTACTCAGTCCAAGGGTCGCAGAGTCTGACGGCCATTTAAGCAGGTTGGTAGGTAGGAGGAGCAGATTAAGTATATGTGGCTGCTGACTAAGAAACCTGTGTGTATGGTGTCTATTCACTTGTGGTTTCGCATACTTACAAACTGCTTTGTGGGGTGGTGTGAGGTTGTAAGCATTTGCTTCACACCAGCCAACTGGGAAAACGTCCATTGACTCTACATCAACTATATACTCAGGAGCAGGCATCTGTAAACCTAGAAACACAAATGTATAATGCAATTTACACACGGGACGTCTGAGCTCAGAGCGGTTCCAGCATTCGTCACAAACCAAAGCAAGGAAACGATGGGGCACCTAAAAATAAATCTGCTTCCCTGCATTGAGATAAGGCATCATTTTGTCTTCAATTTCCTACAGGTAGCAATGACAAGGCTGTTGCCTTTAAAGTGCATTGTGATTCTACAGCAGAACGGCAGTAAGAGACCATTAAAGATGTATGGCTGAGCAACTGAAAGTCAGCAAAATGGCAAGGTTAAGGCTGTGTGAGCCCTTCCCCATCCCAATACCACAGGGCACAATGAAACAAGCCCTTTACTCACAGATTCACTGATTTTAAGGACTCAAGGGCTCATTATGATCATCGAGAGACCCCATGACATCCACTAGAGACTTCGCTATTGCTATCAGTTTTACGTGGAAAGCACTCAGAGAGTACAGAGGAAGTGATTGGTGGGGTTATCAAACGCTCACGGAAATGATCAGTAGACATTGCTCTCCTGTATCCTTGCCTTTGCATCTGCTACAGCATCCTCGCCTCCTGCTTAATGCAGTGCGATTTGACAGTGCGCAGCCAGCTGACTGCAGGGAATTTTCCACTGATGAATGTTCACCAACAGCCATCAGCCAAACCAAAACAGTAATTGAACTTTGGGAGGGCAACACAGTCCTTCGGTGAGGGGGTGCCTGCAACGATGGACTCTCCAGCTGAGCCTGGGAGCAGAAGCAGATACACAGTCGCAAAGGCATAAAAATACGCCCGGGAGCTCACAACACTGGAAGAAAGGGCAAAGAAAATGACGCTGTGTGTCTCTACAGCCCTCATTAGAGTAATAGCTGAGCACCTTGAAATCATTAATGCATCATATCCTCACCATGCTCTTTGTGGTACCATTCCCGTTTTACAGGTGGGGAACTGAGCCATGATGCAGATTGCAAGACTTGCCCAAAGACACACAGGAGGTCTGTGGCTGAGCTAGGAATCAAATCCAAGTCTCTCGAGTCCAAGACCATACTTCCTCCCTTGTAGGAACCTCACTAAAAATGTTGCCAAGGAGGAACAGCCTGTTTTAAAGCATGCAGAATTTTAACTCCTTATACTTCAAAACATCTCATCCCAATTTCTGTGTTCGACTTCAGCTAAAGACCTGGTCCAAAGCCCAGTAACATCAATGGAAAGATTCCTATAGAAGTCCATCGGCCTTGGATGAGGTCCTAAATGCACAGCAAGATGCAAGAAATCAACTCAACTCCAGCACCAGTGTCATGACCAGGACATGGGCAGTCATACCCAGGGGTCAGAGCAGGAGTCGACAGTCAGGTACCAGGAGATCAGAGTCTGAGACAGGCTCATGGACAGACTGAGAATCAGGCACCAGGAGGCAGGCAGGGTCAGGTGCCAGGCAACAGACAGCAATCAAATAGCAAAGTCGAGGACAAAGCAGGATGGGACATTAAAGTCTAGGGTCTATCACAAGCAGGGTCTGGAGCAGAGACAGACTTTCTGCTGCTCAGATAGCTTCCCTTCATGGTGTCCTGATTTAAGTACTGGTACTGGCCAATCAGTGGGCTGCGAGGGGCCGCCACTCAAGTTTTGCTGGGCAGTGCATCCAGCTGAGCCCAGCCTCACAGGGTCCACCTATGGGATCCAAGCAAAAGCCTCCTGTGGTGGTGCAGAGGTGCCAGCAGGCCAGAACCTCCCTGGGCCCAGCACTGCAGGTTCTAATACAGTGACTGAAATGACTCAGGACGTCCTTTGCTTTCATTATTTCAACTGCTCTGTGTTACTGTTCTGATCCAATGTTCTTTTCCTTTTTCTGCTTACAATGACAGGTGCAACATTCAAGTTTGATCCTAAAAATTTACAACTGCAGCCACTCTGAATGGCAAGGACGCACCAAAATGTTTATTTTCTCATCCTGCCACACTGACCCAACGAAGAGACATACATCCAACCATGCTTACATGGTACTGTTTTTTACGTGAGCATTTGATAACCCCTACCAGTCACTTCCTGCATCTAATTGCTGCACTTAGCTTGAGTCATATAACAAGCTGGAAACAGCTGGTTTGCAATTTCTGTTTGCCTGATTTATGCATTTTACACCACTGTCTTCACGGCCCAAGAAATGACCACACGAATGGAGACATTAGGAATAAAAGTAGAATGCGTGAAGAATGAAAAATTCCATCTCCCGTTAAATATATTACATCATTGCAACTTCAGCAGCAATTCTTGAAAATATAAACCCAGTTTGTCCCTCAAAAATTACTAGCATGGGGTTTTTACTTCACCAAATTCCTAGTGTAGCCTTACATATTATGCAGAGAGTATACATTATTACTTATATAAATGCAAACAAGAAAGCTTCAGCATTAAAACCTAAAATGAACTAGTAAAAATTTACAATGCAGATCCTGAGTCATAAAGTAACAGAAAGCGATGGGATACACACATACAATCTTACATCAGCCCTATGCATCTTTCCTGCTTTGGATGAGCTATACTGCCAGTCATTAAATGCTCCCCATGAAATTTACAGAGTTTTGCTACTGCCTGAAACATGTTTTATTTAGCAAGGTCCCTTATGTCTAACTCGACATGGCTTAACTACCGCAGCATGTTTTACAGACAGTTTGTGTTGTCAAACTGCAAAACTGGAATGGCACAATCTGCCTGCTGCTTGGATCCCTTGCCCAGCGCTACAGACTCGGACCTGCCTAATGCCCAGTATCCTGACCTTGGCCTGACTTCTGGTGACCCGAATGGTGCCTGACCCCCTCCAGGTTAGTTCGACCGGCTCCTGCCTGGTCACCTGAACATTGCTCTCCTGAACCAGGTCGCTAACCACTAGACATGGCTGCCCACCTCCCAGCTCTGACAGCTGCTACCAAAATCTCATCTGAATCCCTAACGCTTACAGATTTAGCTGATGTGTGAAGTTTATGTGCCTTCCAAAACTGCCTTGAGCATTAGCTATTCTAAGGACGTAGCATTCACTATAACAGTAACTGTCATAGGGCCAGACTGTGATGCCATTGCTTACAATGAGTAGTACCATAAGCTTCAGTGGGACAATCCAGGGTGAAAGATGCTTTTTGAGGGGATATCATAATCCTGCTTGTAATTAGAGCCGGTCAGGAATTTGTTATGAAACCTTGTTTTTTAAATAAAAAACCAATGAGTTATAGAAACAAAAACTGTTTGCAAAACAGCATCAGGGGTTGATGAAACGCCTGACTCAGAAACTTTTGGGTAAAAAAAAACCTTTAAGATAGTTGAACTGAAAAAATTTGGTTCTTTGAATTGAAGTGACTTTTTATTTCAAAATTTTAATAAATTTACACTAAAAAGATAAAAGCCACCATGTTACTTTTGTTTTACACCTCTGAGAGACTTACTCTATGTCAGAGCTCAGGGAATTTCCCCACAAGGTATGTCTACACTACAGCCGAAGATATAATTCCCATGTACCTGTACAAACTCTGATCGAGCCAGTGTTCTAGAAATAGATTGCAGCCATGTTGGTGAGAAGGGCTAGCCGCCCCGAGCACATACCCATCGGAGACGCTAGGTATTCAGGAGGTTTGCCCCTCCCAACACTTGCACTGCTGAGGCTATGTTGCTATTTTTAGTGCACTAGCTCAGTTAGAGCTAGAATGGGTTTGTCTCCTCAAGCTGGCATTTACACCATCATTTCTAGTGTAGACACACTCACCATGTGCTGGGTTGGTGGAGGTTATTTTTATGAACACAACTGGAACATTTGATCTGTTTGGTGTTATGAAATACCTTGATTATATGCTTTGGTTGATTTATATACTTAGGGTTTAAGCCAAGCCCTGAGTATTAGAAGACAGGAGGAGACCTCGTGTGGGGCAGATTATCCCATATCTGCCTTCTGCAGGGTTCTCGTACCTTCCTCTGAAGTATTTGGTACTGACCACGGTGTGAGAAAGGAGAGTGGACTAGAACTAGTGGATCGGTTTTAGATCAGGGATCTAGTGTGCAGATGAATTTCAGATAACAAAGCTGGATTCAAGGAAAACTGATTTCTGATTTGGATAAGCAGTTAGAAATTCAGTCCGAAATATTGCACCTCAAGGTGTATAACTTGAAACAATGCATATGTTAGAATTCCTCACAGAACTTTGGCTTTAATATGAATCTATGCTACTTTTTATTTATACTACTTCAGCTCTTAAAGGGGCCAACTGAGACCAGGACCCTGCTGGGCTCAATGTTGTATATAAACACAGTTTGTGGCTATGCCAAGGTTTTAACCACAACCTTGGAACAAAGGTTTGTGGAGCGTCCACATTAGTAT
This sequence comes from Gopherus evgoodei, assembly GCF_007399415.2. Lineage (NCBI taxonomy): Eukaryota > Metazoa > Chordata > Testudines > Testudinidae > Gopherus > Gopherus evgoodei. Next base: position 357,075,397 of record NC_044322.1, on the reverse strand, counting down.
GTACAATCACATTAGCTAACTTGAGTTAAAGGCAAGTCAATTAATTTGAGTTAAAAAATTCAAGTGTGACAAAGCCATAGTGAGACAATCCCTGCACTAGAGTTTACAGGGGAAAAGGAAGGAAGCAGAGGTGAAGTAAGTTGCTCAGGGTCACATAGCCAGTCAGTGGCACTGCTGGGAATAGCACCTACATCTCCTGAGTCCTGCTCTAGTGCCCTATCCATTGCACCCCACTGTCTCATCTGTGTCATGCAGCTTTTGACTGTGCCACCTTGAGCTATGATTTCATTGGTTCTCACATGCTATGCAGCATTTGGCATGAAGCAGGGATGTAGAAAGAACAGGATACCTGCTGCCTATTTTATGTCTAGCTAAAACCTCCCTGCCAAGGTTCTGGTCAAATGGAATTTCTATTTAGATACCGACTGAGTTATAAAACACTGACAATGGGATCGATCAGAGTGATACTGACATCGCCTTGACGACAGCATGATGCTGTGATGCTACTTTCTCTAAACTCCACACGGCCTCTGCCTTCACTGTCCCTTCTACAGCGAGCTGTCAGTGCAACGACGGAGACACTTTGGGTTATGTGTCCGCATTTTCGTCAACTTTAAGGGGTCTACCTGAGTCCATGAGGGCACTTCTCACCACACATCACAGGATGCCGTGTGAAGCAAAGTGGCAGGTAACCCACAGTGACAGGGTCAAACAACCAGGAAAGGGTTATGGACCACCAGCAGGTCACATGACCCAGTGTTACCGTAACCCAGCTTTGAGAAATAAACCAGCCAGGCACTAACCAGGATATTGATCCGCCAGTGCATGTGAGGCTTTGGGGGTGAGGGGCAAATCCTTTCATCCTTCTCTCTTCTCCACCAGCTGAGCTCCTAGGCTCTGCTGCACAGAAGCAGATGCAGGTGCTCCTGAGCTTTGCAGGAGACAGCTTCCTCCATTGCTCCTGATCTCTGCAAGACACATCCCACCCCCCTCTGTGCCTGAACCCAGCCAGAGATTGACTCCCATTTCTCCTCATCCCTACCTTCTGCTAGGAGGAGAGAAGCTCAGGACCCCACGACACTGAACATCTGTGATGCACCACTTACCATCCTTGGTTTTTAACTTGCGAAGTATGAGTAGGTCAGTGGAGTTCTTGAGGGTTACTGGAATAAACCTGTGGTTGCCTGTATTCAAGTATCCGTGGTATTAAGTATCAGTCTGGGGATGCTGTACCATAGCGACATCACAAAATCCTTCTGGGATTTACTTAATGTGTTGACATGCGGAATGGCACCTGACCACAGTCATAGAAAGGCACAGCTACACCATGACTGGGTGGTATCAACACAATCACAACATCAAGGAGTCTATCCTGAAAGCTCTCAGAACAAAGAGCTCCCAGTGATATAAAGCAGAGCAACTACTGGATTGGACTTCAGGCCAGACTGCTCATGCCGTTGCTATTTCATAATATATTTACTGTTGCATTGCACGGTGACTTTCAAATGCTACTTTTTTTCACCCTGACTGAATTGGCTTTATCAACACTGGTTCTCCACTTTTTAGGTAACTCCCTTCTCCTCATGTGCCAGTATATTTATGCCTGTATCTGTAATTTTCATTCCATGCATCTGAAGAAGTGAGTTTTTTTACCCACAAAAGCTTATGCCCAAATAAATCTGTTAGTCTTTAAGGTGCCACCGGACTCCTTGTTGTTTTTGTGGATATAGACTAACACGGCTACCCTCTGATACTTAATAAGACATTTGCTCTGTATTGTACAGCACCTTTCAAATTGTGAACGGGATCTTCAGAATCAGACTCCCTGAGAAATCAGTTCTATGGAATCATGATACCTGGGACTCAGCTTGTATGTGCCGTTAGGGGCTGCCCTTTTGATTGTTTCAGTTTGGGCACCGTAACTAACTGGCCACACCTCGGCCTCCTGGAATGTGTCAGTGGTGAGCTGCAGAAACATAAATCTAACAGGAGCCGGTGACGGCAGGCCAATGGACCGTCAAAAGGGCCTTAGATGTGTTCAGAATTTTCAGAAAGCAAACAAAGGGATAGATTCCACCCTTAAATACACTCACCCAATTCCCATTGCCTTCAGTGGGGGGCTGCACATGTCTCTGACAGCAAAACCTGGCCATGAAATTAGTTCTTAAAGAGTCTTTTCCCTTACCTTTGCCATGAAACACCACTAGGCACAGCTGATCTCACATGAGTTCTGCCATGACAACGAAGCCAGTAGCTGTAAGTACAGCAGCTTCTGACTTCTCTGACACTAGTTTGGGCTTAGGTGGTGTCTGGTTGAGATACCCTCCAAGGCGAGGCGGTTTTTATTCCAGAAGCGGCAATCTGTCTGTACTTAACAAACACCACAGCCCAGTGTATGGGAGCTCAATACTGCATGAGGTGGCACCTTTCAGCTACGACATAAAACCAGGATCCTGGCCTTTTGTGATCAGTAACGATCCTAGTACACTCTTTTAAGCTCCAGTCTCATGGCCAAATTCCAAGCTAGGGGCTTGATCCATGGCAAGATTCAAGGAGGGATGGGACACTTATATGGATAAGATGACAACCCAGAGTTATGCTGATAAATAGTTTGGAAGGGATATTAAACCTCATGCTTCAGAGCTTTAACCAATCTATTAGAGATCAAGATGAGACCCATGTAGAGGGGAGATTATCCCTCATCTGCCTATTGCGGTGTTCTCACACTTTCCTCTGAAGCACCTGGTGCTGGCCACAGTCAGAGACAGAATTCTGGACTAGAGGATCCCGTCTGGCAGTTCCTTTTTTGCTGTGTGCAGAGGAGGGTGTGGTATGCATAAGAGTGCAGAGGGGAGATGCAGCAAACACAGATGGTGATGAAAAGTGCAAGATACTGAGCACAGCTCACTTTGCCTGCTCTGCTCCTATGGGTGCACAGCCCAGAAAGCAGTGGGTTGGGGCATGGAAACAGAGGGTGCTGGGCCCTAATCCAAAACATGTAAATGAATTGCTCAGCAGCCATTGGTTAGAGTGCTGAGTTGCTTCTCTACCCATCTACCTGGATGGAGAAGCAACGTACCAAAGTGAGTGGCTCATACACACCAGTCCGGTTTTTCCTAGTACCTTTGCCTCTGCTTCCACTCAAGATCAGGACCCAAGTGATTACATGGTGTCAACCTCCCTTCCTCATGCACTTGTCAACAGACATTGTATCTTTCTTTACTTCCTGTTCTACACCACTGTATAGGGTTGCTGTGCACTTGAATAATTGCCATGTTCTACCCCATCCTGACCACCAGTGCAGCACATTTTCAAGCCCTCTGAGATATCGGAGTAGAAAGGTGCTACAGAAGTACAAAGCACTATTCATTGTCCAGAGCAAAAGCGCAGCAGAATTAGATCCTGTACGGTAATTAGCTAAACATTTCTCTTTCTTTGTCACATGGCTTTAACAAACGTCCTTGCTTGGTGCTCAAACTATGATGAACATCCCACTTTGAAAAAATAGAGCTACGACCTTTATTTTGGACTCCAGGCCTGCAGCTTCAATTTACAGGTAATCACTGAACCAACATCATGCGCAGACAATACAAAATGTTACATACACCTAATGGAAACCCCAGATTATCTCAGCACCAATCAAGGCACATTTAAGATCTCTGCTTCCTTTGTAGGACATCAGGGAATAGAGACAATGGATTTCAGGAAGGCGGATTTTGGTAAGCTCAGGGAGCTGACAGGTAAGGTCCCATGGGAATCAAGACTGAGGGGAAAAACAACTGAGGAGAGTTGGCAGTTTTTCAAAGGGACACTATTAAGGGCCCAAAAGCAAGCTATTCCGATGGGTAGGAAAGATAGAAAATGTAGCAAAAGACCACCTTGGCTTAACCACGAGATCTTGCATGACCTACAAAATAAAAAGGAGTCATAAAAAAATGGAAACTAGGTCAGATTACAAAGGAGGAATATAGGCAAATAACACAGGAATGCAGGGGCAAGATTAGAAAGGCAAAGGCACAAAATGAGCTCAAACTAGCTATGGGAATAAAGGGAAACAAGAAGACTTTTTATCAATACATTAGAAGCAAGAGGAAGACCAAGGACAGGGTAGGCCCACTGCTCAGTGAGGAGGGAGAAACAGTAACAGGAAACTTGGAAATGGCAGAGATGCTTAAGGACTTCTTTGTTTCAGTCTTCACTGAAAAGTCTGAAGGAATGTCTAACATAGTGAATGCTTATGGGAAGGGGATAGGTTTAGAAGATAAAATAAAAAAATAGCAAGTTAAAAATCACTTAGAAAAGTTAGATGCCTGCAAGTCACCAGGGCCTGATGAAATGCATCCTAGAATACTCAAGGAGTTAATAGAGGAGGTATCTGAGCCTCTAGCTATTATCTTTGGAAAGTCATGGGAGACAGGAGAGATTGCAGAAGACTGGAAAAGGGCAAATATAGTGCCCATCTATAAAAAGGGAAATAAAAACAACCCAGGAAACTACTGACCAGTTAGTTTAACTTCTGTGCCAGGGAAGATAATGGAGCAAGTAATTAAAGAAAACATCTGAAAACACTTGGAAGGTGGTAAGGTGATAGGGAATAGCCAGCATGGATTTGTAAAGAACAAATCGTGTCAAACCAATCTGATAGCTTTCTTTGATAGCATAATGAGTCTTGTGGATAAGGGAGAAGCGGTGGATGTGGTATACCTAGACTTAAGTAAGGCATTTGATACGGTCTCGCATGATATCCTTATTGATAAACTAGGCAAATACAATTTAGATGGGGCTACTATAAGGTGGGTGCATAACTGGCTGGATAACTGTACTCAGAGAGTAGTTATTAATGGCTCCCAATCCTGCTGGAAGGGTATAACAAGTGGGGTTCCGCAGGGGTCTATTTTGGGACCGGTTCTGTTCAATATCTTCATCAACGATTTAGATGTTGGCATAGAAAGTACGCTTATTAAGTTTGCAGACGATACCAAACTGGGAGGGATTGCAACTGCTTTGGAGGACAGGGTCAAAATTCAAAATGATCTGGAGAAATTGGAGAAATGGTCTGAGGTAAACAGGATGAAGATCAATAAAGACAAATGCAAAGTGCTCCACTTAGGAAGGAACAATCAGTTTCACACATACAGAATGGGAAGAGACTGTCTAGGAAGGAGTATGGCAGAAAGGGATCTAAGAGTCATAGTGGACCACAAGCTAAATATGAGTCAAAAGTGTGATACTGTTGCAAAAAAAGCAAACATGATTCTGGGATGCATTAACAAGTTTGTTGTAAACAAGATACGAGAAGTCATTCTTCCGCTCTACTCTGCGCTGGTTAGGCCTCAACTGGAGTATTGTGTCCAGTTCTGGGCACCGCATTTCAAGAAAGATGTGGAGAAGCTGGAGAGGGTCCAGAGAAGAGCAACAAGAATGATTAAAGGTCTTGAGAACATGACTTATGAAAGAAGGCTGAAAGAATTGGGTTTATTTAGTTTGGAAAAGAGAAGACTGAGAGGGGACATGATAGCAGTTTTCAGGTATCTAAAAGGGTGACATCAGGAAGAGGGAGAAAACTTGTTCACCTTAGCCGCTAATGATAGAACGAGAAGCAATGGGCTTAAACTGCAGCAAGGGAGATTTAGGTTGGACGTTAGGAAAAAGTTCCTAACTGTGAGGGTAGTTAAACACTGGAATAAATTGCCTAGGGAGTTTATGGAATCTCCATCTCTGGAGATATTTAAGAGTAGGTTAGATAAATGTCTATCAGGGATGGTCTAGAGAGTATTTGGTCCTGCCATGAGGGCAGGGGACTGGACTCGATGCCCTCTCGAGGTTCCTTCCAGTCCTAGAGTCTATGAGGGTTGGAAGGGACCTCAGGAGGTCATCTAGTCCAACCTTCTGCTCAACGCAGGACCAATCCCCAGACAGATTTTTGCCCCAGATCCCTACATGGCCCCCTCAAGGACTGAACTCTCAATGCTGAGTTTAGCAGGCCAATGCTCAAACCACTGAGCTATCCTTCCCCTTGTTTCAGTAATTCATTGACAATAATTTTAACACACATGGAAGACGAGCACTGTGTTCTGAACATCAGTCCTGCAAAGCTGTACTCATTCCAGGAGTCCTTATTCACCCAAGCGCTGTCCTGGAGAAAGAACTACTCAGGTAAGTGTTTGTGTAACACCAGCAGACGTTGGTTAGCAGTGGCTGGGATCAAACTTGGGACCTCTAGAGCTTAATGCATGAGCCTCTACTGCCTGATCTAAAAGAACACATGGCTGTAGCAGGCTCATCAAATGTTAGCTGCCACTAGAGGGGGACAGAGTGCCACACCAAGCAGGTATGGGTTTCATAGGTATGATCCGGTCCATAATTATCTCATCAGCATCTCAGTTTAGGAGAGGATTAGTGGAAAAGAAACTCTTTTGAGATGAATGTGAGCCCAATTAATTACCGCTACTGCAGAGCCATTATTACTTCTAGGGTGGTGGTGCTTGCAACAGGCAGAGTGCTTTCCAAAGGCTACAGACAGTCCCCGCATGGAAGAGTGTGTGGCCTAAAATGAGAAGTGGCAGACAAAGAGCGGGAGAAAGGGCTGCTATATGCATGCAGATGGCCAGGGGGAAGGCTGGCCCAAGCCTGATTAGTTCCCAGGCGTTAGGTGGGTGGGTGCAGGTAGGAAATGGAGTGACAGGGAAAGGTGAGAAAGAAATGAGGCTGATTAGGTCAAGCAAAGGGGTCAGGGAGGTGGAAAGGTGGGAGCTATGAGAGTGCATGATGGGACTGGGGCAGAGTTCCAAGGCCAGCAGAAATCTCATTATGTCGTTGGCAGGCTAAAGCGCTGGAGACAGCTTCTGCGGTTGTGAGGAGGCTGCCTTGGAAACTTCCCACCACATTGTGTTCGTTGGTAATGGCCATGTGGGTGGAGAGGACCCTGTGATCTAGTGTCCTGCAGCCCTGTGGTCTGGTCCATGGGGGAGCAGGGAGAAGGACAACATCGGATAATTTAGTCCTTATTGACTGTATATAAAAAAGCAGGAGTGGGAGGGGGGGAGCTGCGAGGCATGCAGGGTGGCGGACAGCAATTGAGAGGGCTGGAATAAACTTGCCCAGTAACACAAAGACAATAGGCCTCTATGACATCGCAGTCATTTCAACGTACCTTCCAGGTGAAGCCACATTAACCTTCCTTTAACTGAGGTGATAGAAGCAACGCATATTTCAGCAGGGTTCCTGGGGTTCACAGCCTCCAGCTTCATGTTCTTAGTAAAGCCCCGGCTGAAGGATGTCTGAAAGAGGTCAAGCGTCAACACTGAAACACTGTACCACAGCACAGAATGGCTTTAAATAGACTCTCCCTTGGTTTCCATGGAGAACACAGGAGATGTCTAGGACCACATAGGCCAAGAACTCACCAAGATTCGAAAAGGGATTTAGATGGGTATGAACAACATCCAGCATTATCATAAAGACAACTTCTGGAAGAGATATTCAATCTTGTGCTTCCGGGCTTAAGTCAAATTTTGAATATCAGAGACCAGAATGAGACGTAGGTGGGGGAGGCAGATTATCTCACATCTGCCTATTGTGGGTCTCTGCATCTTCTTCTGAAGCATCTAGTGCAGGCCACTGTCAGAGACAGGATACTGAACTACAGGGACTATGGGTCTGATCCAGTCTAGTAACTCCTGTGTTCCCAGAACCAAACTTCCAGAGCAAACCCTCGATCTGCATGTACAAATTAGATAACTGTGCACCCATTTACTCACAGAGATCCCCAGTTTGATTGTGAGCTTGTCTGCAAGAACAATTAGTTCACGGCAAACTGGGGGTGTGAATCTACTGTTTGTTTTTAAACAGATTTAAAAAATTTATTAAAGCTAATGTTTAAAATCAGTTTTACATAAGTTTAAGAAGGAATGTACTTTGTATCTGAGGTCAGGCTTGAGTGATGGGACATTACAAGTATCGATTACAAGGTTCACAAGAAACATACCTATTATGTAACCAGCATAGAACCAGATTGGGGTGTGGGTGTTTTAAAGCGCCAGTGAATAAGTGATCTTGGGTATGCCACCCATAGAATGTAGTTAGAGTCCAAGTCAGTACTAAGTACACTTTGATCTAGTCCTCTTTGAAATAAGTCTAGATCAAAGCCCATTAACAGTCTGTTAATGTGCATCAGCTGGGTCCATGTGGGCAGTTAGTCCACAGAAGGCTACTGTAGGCTAGATTCACACCCCACTTGCCACAAACTAAAACATTCATGTAGTTAAGCCCTTAGTTCAGTACAGAGTGACACATCCTCAACTGGTGGAAATGGATGTAACTCCATTCACTTGAACACAGGTTGACTTCATGTCAAACTGTTGAGTTCTGCTGATGTACATCAGATAAGGATCTAGCCATGAGTTGTAATGGCTCATCTATACCACACAGCTCTGAGAATATGGCCCTTGCCAATTTTTCAGCCTTTTGAGAATAAGCATGTATTTGTCAATGCTAATTACCACCAAGATCTATCCTAGTGTATTTCTAAGATTTGGTTTATCCGGAATGATGTACATATAAAATAAAATCTTCAAATTTATTATTTTATTATAGGTGGAGCTGACAGTACTGCTGATTATTAAGGTTGCCCAACACTTCCATTAGTAGACCCAGTTGTTCAGTTGTTTGTCAGACTTTAATCGCTCGTGCTGAAATTTTCCATGCTGGGTGTTTGCATCATGCTGAATATTTTGGAAAATTTCAGCCAAAATGATTCAGTTGTTTCTGAGAACAAGACTAGGGAAATGTCCATGTTAAAAATTTCTGCTGGTTTTATCATTGACAAGCTCTAGCTTCTCTAGGCTTTGGCACAGGGAGTTGAAATTTAGCAGGTGGCGGCCTTTGCCTTTTGCCATCCCTGTAAAAATCTGCCCAAATTCAGCCAACTAACAAGCCTTTGAAAAGCCACAATGAGCACATGCTCAGTAGAGACTCGTTAGAGATTGGCAGATGAATTCCCCAAAGATTCCACCTGCATTGGGCATGCTCCAGCCGGATTTCCAGGGGGCCTAGAAGGACACTTCCTGCAATTGCAGTTCCCAGCTGCTCCAGGCCAGGCCAGGCCTGTGTCTCTGCCTGGGAACCGAAACTGAAGCAGGGAAAATGTCTCTCCTGTGCTGTCCGTGACATTCCACCTCCCCACACCCTGCCCCACTTGCCCCAGGTACCAGGGAAGAAGCAGCCACTTAAACTGAATGCAGAGAGGACAAGAGCCAGACTTGGGATGGGGCTGGAGGAGATTGGGACTGAAAGCTGGAGTGGGAGAAGAGGGAAATGGGCTGGGAGCTGAGTGGAGGAGACTGGGACTGGCTGGGCAAGGAGACTGGGAGCCAGGAAGGAAACTGAGAGGACTGGAAGCCAATGAGTGGGTGAGATACTGAGATCTGACAAAAGGTTGGGGCAGGGGAGGGAATAGGATTGGCTAGGCAAGGAGACGGGGATTGGGAACCGGTATGGAGGGGGAAAGCAGGAGAGAGATCTGGTGAGGAGCTGGGCACGGGGGGGACTGGAACTGGCTGGGTAAACAGACAGGGGCAAAGGGCTGGGGTGCTGAGATTGGGCTAGAAGCCCAGAGAGGGAGAGTGGCACTGGGAGTCAGTGAGGAGGGGAATGTGGGTGACTGGAGGTGGGGGCTGGAGGGAAGATGAGGGAGAGAAATGGAATGAGGAGAGAACTGGGACTGGCCGGGCAAGGAGACTTGGAGTAGGAGTGATGTTGGGGAGACTTGGACAGGGAATCCACAATGGTGTGCTCATGACTGGCTGGGCAAGGAGACTGGGACAGGGATGAGAGGCCTGTGGAGCGGAGACTGAGATTGGTTAGGTGAGGAGAATGGGACTGAGACAAAGAGCCAAGGATGGCGAAGAGTCAGGGCAGGGAATGGTTGAAAGACAAAGGGCAGGTGGGATCTAGCTTGGAGGGAAATAGGTAGAAGAGTCTGTGCCCACTAGGGAACTCTCACCTCCACAGGATGACAACCTACTACTGCTATCAGTTTCTCTGTTAGCTCAAGTGGCACAGATCTAAAGCTTCCAACCCTGCTGATGACCCATATGGGCGTCAATATGATACCACGTGATAGAATTCCTGGGGGGGGGGCACTTTGCTTTTTTAAAAAGCTAGGAAGTTACACACAAAAAACTATGTTAAAAGAACATTATCATGGGTGCAAAATCAAGCCATCAAAATTTAGGAAATGCAAGAATCAAGGCTGCCTGTGCAACCTAAATTTGGCCCCTTCGTGTATTTGCATTATGATACAGTCTTTAATTACACAACCACACACTAGTTTTTCTGACTCAATCAGTGCACAGGATGGACCTACTCTGGGATGAATTAGGTTTGTGTAGTACAGACGTGTTGCCTGTGGGACTCCTGCTTCATCTGTTGCCGGAGTTAAAAGGTGCAGTCAATAAGCAGGGGATTGCAGGAAGAGAAAAGATGGTCTCATGATTAAGGCCACTGACTGCTTCCCTGGAGAAATGGATTATACTCCTGTCTCTGCCACAGAATTCCTATGTGATACTAGGCAGACTCTGAGGTCTGATTTGCAGAAGTGTGGAGCACTCACAGCTGCAGCTGAAGTCAACAAGAGCAAACATATAAAATGTTAGTGTAACCCACACATCTCCTGGGTGTGGTGCTCTGTCCCCTCTAGTGACACTGAGGCCACTTAGAGCAGGAGTTCTCAAACTGGGGTCAGGACCCCTCAAGGGGTCACAAGGTTATTACATAGGGGTTGCGAACTGTCAGCCTCCACCCCAAACCCTGCTTTGCCTCCAGCATTCATAATGGTGTTAAATATATAAAAAAGTATTTTTATTTTATACGGGGTGTCGCACTCAGAGGCTAGAGGTGTGAAAGGGGTCGCCAGTCAAAAAGTTTGAGAATCACTGACTTAGAGCTTGATGAGTCTGCTATGGCCTCAACTAAGGGCTATGTGACTTTTAGCTCATGCAGTAGAAGCTCATGCATTTAGCTCCAGAGGTAAAAGGTTTGATACCGACTACCAGGGTCTCTCAGTATTGCAGAAGCCGCTGCTGAGTACTCTGAAAAATCAAGTCATAGATGTCTCAAATTAGGTATCCAAAATTAGTGGAATTTTGACCATTGTCTCTTGGTGTCTATGTTTCCCCACCTGTAAAGCAGGGATAATACCCACTCATTTCACAGAGTTATGATGAAAAGAAATCCATGAATGAAGCATTCGGATACTATAGCGCCGTGCACCATAGAAAGACCATGAGGCAATTAATCATTTAGTCTTCAGATTGGGCATGAATTGCGTGCAGTAAATAAGGGATGGGGGCCACACATTGAACAACAATTAAAACAGCTGCTCATTAAGTGAGCACCATCCATCCTGTGCACCAAACCAGGTAGTGGTCCCACGGAAAAAATAGGATGTGATCATGTTATTAAAGAATGTATCATAATCCATACGCCCAAGGGGAGTGAATTAAGGTTGCATGGGCAACCTTCATTCTGGCATTTCCTAATTTTTGGGTGCTTAACATTGAAACCTGATTTTTTTTTTTAAACATAGGGTGTTGTGTGTAATTTTGATTTCAACCGATAAAAGACACTGACTCAAAGAGTTCACACGCCCTTTGGGCCAGATCCTCAGCTGGTGTGAACGTGTTCAGCTCTCTTCACATCAATGGCTGTAGCTGTGTTCGCTTTAGCGGAGATTTACACCAGCTGAGGATCTGGTTGGTCATGATTTGGTGAGGCACTCATAGACCACAGTGACAGGGATCCATATAAGACCTTAGCTAGACAGACAGGCATGTGGGCAGAAAGTCAAAATCACAATTTGCAACAATGCACACAACAGCAGCAGATCATTCACAACCCCAGCACCAAAACAGCCACTCACTTCACAGAACAAAGAAGGATTCCCACTTTCGGTTCCCATTGAAGCCCCAGGACCCTATAAAACCTCCTCAGATTCCCAAACCCACACACATCAGCCTTTCCCAAATGCTCATCACAAGAATCTTCTGCTCACGCATGTACATTCCCCCCTGCCCTGTCCCCAGCGTTCGCTTTCCCTACACCCTTTTTCCCATTTAGCAGACCCCCCTCCTAACTAACCCCCACTCCCTCCAAACATTTGATGGAATTAATCTAACGTTTGCCTGCATCACACTGTTCATTCTACTTATGTTTTATACTCCTTTCCTCTATGATGTGTCTGTCTTGTCTACGTAGACCCCAAACTCTTTGGAGCAGGGACTACCTGCAACTCCGTGTTTGAACAGCCCTGAGTACAATGGGGCCTTGATCTTGATTGGTCCCTATACATCACCGTAATAAACATGATTATTAATAATTGTCATTAATCCAAGATATCTTGGGTTCCTTCTGGCATCCCCTACACATGAGCCATGGGACAATGGCTTTCATCTTTTGGTCAGGCTTAGCTAGCATGTACTCAATCTCTTTTCCTCATCAAGACAGAGCCAATGAGCATCGTCATTAACTTCCCTGGGGCTCCTCATGTGACTAAAGGCTGCAGGATGAGGCCTTTATTTCATTAAGATTTCTTGCAAAACTGAAAAAATGAATTGCACACAGGAGCTTTTTCCATGTTCTCCTTATCGCTTGGACTATTCAAAGCCAGGCCCAACACTCAGACAGGCTTCCCGCTTCTAATAGCAGCTAAGGGGCCATGTTTACAAAACATCTAAGTGAGTTTGTTGAAATGTTTTTTATGCCAGCTAACAAGGAAACACCATCTATCATCAGCCTGGCTCCTTTTATTGTGATGCAGCGCCGGAGGCTATTTTATAAAGAATCAATGGCAAAACAGTTAGCTGGGAGTTTATTTTCTTAAGTATTTGGCCATGTCAATCCATTTCATAACTACCTCTGCTTGCTAAATAGCCCCAAGGGAAATGGTTACAATGTATCCACTTCGCTGCCACCTCTCCTTGTGCTACCTGGAAGATGTGTGATTTAAAAAAACAACAAGTTTGTAATAAACATTCCATCAAAGAGCCGCTCTTCGCGTGCTAACAAATGGACCAGCCTGGCAGGGATGTCAGGCAGACGACAACGGAGAGACGGCAGTTCTCTGTAGAGAACTGTTTTATCACAAGTCAAATAATAACAGACATGCATTCGTACAATGAATGTTTAAAAAAAAAGTTATTAGAACCGATTTAATCTTTGGAGGACAATCTCAGGGTGGCTGGCATTGTGAGCACAGCTCCAGTGCCTAATGAAAAGAAAAAAAAGGAAGGCAGATAAAAAGAAGGGAAGAAAGAAACAAACGGAAAGGAAATTAGACAATCATCACCAGGATCATTTCTTTGCATGTTATCATCTCCCTGTCTCCCACTCTCCATCGGTTCCTGTGTTTTAGATTATAAATTCTGCCAGGCAGGGCTTTCCTTTCATACAGGATAGTACAATGCAGGACAATGTGGAGACTCCCAATCCTGAGGGGAGACCTGATCCAAAGCCCACTGATGTCAATGGGTGTCTTTCCAGTGCTTTTAATGGAGTTTGGATCTGGCTCTGGGGCCTCTGAGCTCTACCATAATAAGAAAGAAAGAAGGATCACCTATAAGAATTCTAATATGAACATCAGAGGACCTTTAAATACAGTCACACTGCAGGCATAGAAGAAAAGCCACACTGTACAAAGGGTGATGTAAGGTTCCCAACTCTGATCATTCCATTGGCAGCACAATGCCAGTGTGTAATGCCAGTTTAACAAGATGGAAGATGCACTGCAAACTCGGGAAAAGTGCACAACGTACATGAAACAGTAGCAGCATCATGCTGCTCCTAGGCTCACTCCTGCTAGCCGGCAGTGCCCATCTCCAGTACACATCATGCCGGTAGCAGGGACAAAGCAGGACAGAGAACAGAAGAGAGTAGGTTTGGCCAAAGGGACACTGACCGCAATGTCTGTTCCTCACTACAACACTTGGGCTGTGATCCAGTTCCGTGCATCACAACAGTTCCATGGTGGGTGGGACTGCAGAGAGGCTGCCCAGGGGAATCCAGGTCCATCACACACTTTGCTCTGCAGTGGTTCTCTCCCAGAATAGCATAGCAGGGGAATGACAGGTGGGGGAATAGCTTGTGTGTCTTCTGGCCAATGAACGACTGCTTGTAAGTGACCACGAGGAATCAGCTGCCCACCTGGTTCAAACAATGTATTATTTTGTACAGTTTCAAAAGAATGTTGGGCCCGAATTGCTGATGGGCTCCATGCTCCGATGAAGAAGGCAATCATTTTCTCATATGGACACCAGGCAAGAAGAGCGCTCAACATTGAAAAGACAGAAGGTTAATGCTTTGCTCAATGAGTGGTGGACTCCTATACATTAAGATTCATAGACGCACAGCTCCATTCCTAAGAACAGCCCAGCTACTCATAGTTTCCAAAGCTTTTATGAGCCTGCAGTGTCATGATGCATAGCACACACACACAACTCCTGCTGTATTAGAGAAACTCAAACACTCCCAAATGGTGGAGTTTCCACCTTGCTCAATCAATGTCCTACTTACTTATACCTCGATGACTTCACTTAGTCTTTTAGTGCCCTGTGTTCAAAATAAAACCCAAAATCAAGAGAAACACTCCAATGAGCAAAACAGCCCCACGAAGTCAATAGGAGTCTTTCCATAGACCTCTGTGGGCTTGTATGGTATTATTAATTACTTTAATCATGGTAGCACCTACAGTTCTCAACAAAAATCAGGGCCCGTCATGCTGGGTGCTGTACAAACGCAGTAAGAGATCATGGAATCGAAATAAGCAAGACAGCTAAAGAAAGTATTATTGCTCTCATTTTACAGATGGGGAAACTGAGGCATGGAACAATTAAGTGAGTTATTTAGGCTCACAAAGGACGACTGCAGCAGAGCTCCCGTCTCCCAGGGGTTTAACTACAAGAACATGCTTTTTCACAGAAGGCTTTGGATCAGGCCCTTAGTTCGGAGCAGTAAGTGGGTTTGCTCAAGCTTCAATCAACACCATCACAAAGGGAAGAATAAAAGTCTTACGTTTCTAAAGCAAAAGTGAGGAGCTGCCTCTGCTCCACATTGCTTCTGATAATCTGCCCAGTCGAAGTCCTGGCCAGAGTAACCTGTAGGAGAGAAAACAGGGAAACAAGGTAAGTCATTATTTACAGAAGAGAGAAAGAAATTAATATTTCAATGCAACAGTAACTTGCACTTCCATACTGCCTCCTCCCATCAAAGGATCTCAAGGCACTTTACAAACACCAATGAGTTAAGCGTCATATGCCGTTGGGAGGCAGGTAATTATTATCATCCCAATTTAAAGCAGGGAAACAGAGGCCCACCCAGTTTAAGATTACACAGTGAGGGAATGGCAGATCTAAGAACAGAGACCAGACCTCCCAGCTCTGAGTAAGACACTTAACCCACAAGATCATCCTTCCTGCTTCCCTGTAAATACTTAGGGACTGAAATATTGTATGTGTGGCATGGGTCCAGCACTCAAAGGAGAATAAATGTTGTCATGCTGCTCTGTTTAGTGCTAGTTTTATTTGCTATAGTCTATGTGTCGTCCAAAATTACTTATTATTATTCTTTGTAGTGGGAGAACTTAGAGGCCCTCATCAGGGATTGCAGCCCTACTTTGCTAACTGCAGTGCACTCACATATAACAAAAAGATGGCGCCTCTCTCAAGGAATTTACAATGCGTTTAGTTACAACTCTCTGTACACACCCGGTGTTGCTGGAACACAGCTGCCTCTGGGGTGGAGGGCAGCTGCTCAGTGGCACATGGCAGTCTACTGCCAGAGAGGAAATTCTTGCCATGTACATCAGGGCAAACCCTCTGAGCTTAATGAAAAGCACCTTGAGATCTTTAATTCTACTCCAAACCAGTTCTAGATATCTTAGGTATTTATAAGGCCTCCATTGCCATAAAATCTCAGCACCTCACACTTGTTAACGTATTGATCCTCACAACACTCCTATAAAGTGTTAGTCCTGTTGTACAGATGGGAAACTGAGGCACACATGATTGCTGTGACTTGCCCAAGGGCACTCAGGAAGTATAGGTGGAGCAGAGAAATGAACCCAGGGCTCTCAAGTCCTAGGTAGCACCCCAACTTCTGGACCCCTCCTTCTCCTCTAAAAGGCCTATTCAGAATGGAGGTCACGTTCATTTATAGGGCCTTGTCTGAAATTGCCCCAGCCCTATAGATGTCTTGTAAAACTTGGCTCTTTAGACTGTAAGCGCCTTAAGACAGGGCCTGGTTCTGTGTTTCTACAGTGACTAAGAAAATAGAATTCTTATCTTCACTGGGGCCCTCCAGGTGTTACTGTGATAATAATTGTAGAATCATGATCACTGGAAAGTTTCAAGGATGGTTTAAAGCCCAATTTCTCCGCCAGGTCTTCCTCTTTGTGGACACAATTTGGGTCCAATCATACAAGGTTCCGAACACACTCTAACTTCCGTTGTCACGCATGGGAAATGAGGGCACTCAAGAATGTACAGGACGGAAACCTTTATACCAGTGAAAGTTATTTCTGGGTTTTTTTTTCCTCCTGCAAATGAATTGCAGGTGCAAAAATTGTGGGTGCGAATAACATCTATAAAAAAGGAAGGGCAAGGTTTTAAACACATATCCCTAAGAATCCTGTCGAGAGGCTAGAATTTAGATTAGATGAGATGATCCAAAAGAGGTCCCTTCTAATGATGGTGTACATAACAAATAAAATAGTACAGCACCGAGCACAGATGGTCACAACAAGGTTAGCCTCTATGCGCTACAAAAATCAGGATAATGGACACAAGTCAGATATTAGGAATGGCAATATATAAAAACCTGTAGGAGAACACTTCAACCTCCCTGGACACACTATAGCAGACCTTAAGGTGGCCATCCTGCAGCAAAAAAAACTTCAGGACCAGACTTCAAAGAGAAACTGCTGAGCTCCAGTTCATCTGCAAATTTGACACCATCAGCTCAGGATTAAACAAAGACTGTGAATGGCTTGCCCATTACAAAACCAGTTTCTCCTCCCTTGGTTTTCACACCTCAACTGCTAGAAGAGGGCCTCATCCTCCCTGATTGAACTAACCTCGTTATCTCTAGCTTGCTTACATATATATACCTGCCCCTGGAAATTTCCACTACATGCATCTGATGAAGTGGGTATTCACCCACAAAAGCTCATGCTCCAAAACGTCTGTTAGTCTATAAGGTGCCACAGGATTCTTTGATGCTTTTACAGATCCAGACTAACATGGCTGCCCCTCTGATACTTGATACAATGACACAGAACATTTTCTGCAAAGATGTCATTGAGGATGAAAGGTTGTTTTTCATCAAAACGCATTTTCGGCTGAAAAATCTCAACCAGCTCCAAGAAAAAAAAAATCTTTATAGCCAAGTCAGTCTTCTGCGTGACACAATGGAATGGAATACAAAACAAAAGGCATATGTAACTTCATGCATTTGTCTTAACGAGAACGTCCTACAGACCTAACACTCTCTAGCATTGCTACTAAGACTCTGCTAAAATGTGCCACATCTGTTGAACTTTAGCCCTGAAGCAACAATTCTACCGTGGCTGAGGAACAGTAATAAACGATATGTGAAGACAGTTGTTTTGGACGCCAGCTGCCAGACTACATTGCTGTCAGAAGAAATAAAAAGCTGGATACGTTCTAAAGGTTCCCCCATCTCCAATTAAAACCCAGCAGACAGTTTTTGGATCTTTTATTGTGAGCGACAGGAAAGCTTTGCGGTGAAGATGGGAAAGGTTTGTGGCAGTGGATTCACTGGTAGGCTATCCAATTGTCACACCACCATCATTTTGCAGCCTGATACTGCACCATTGAAATCAGTGGAAATTTTACTACTGACTTCAACAGCGGCAGGATTGAGCCCTTAGAGAAGAGTTACAAATGAGTATGCCGCAATTCACTAATATTAAGATTCAGTAGCAGAAGGGTGATTACTCCAAGAGCTGGCACTCACTAATTCTGCCTGCAAAACACGTTTGGACCCAGGACCTTCTAATCCACATTGCAGACCTCACCTGCGTGAGCTAAATAAGTATCCCCATTAGCAGGTTGCATTAATAAACCATTATCCTCTTGTGGCTCAAGGTACATTGACTCGCTTTGCTAATGTGCTTGACATGCTGCCCACAAAACAGGGGGGAAAAGAATGTGTTATTATCTTGTCTGTACAAGACCGGAAGAGCCTAGTGGCTTACTCAGAAGTGAATATAACAATCCAAATGTACTGAAAGTTTTAAAGGGAGCGTTCCCTTAGTAAACCTTACAAATAGCAGCTCAACCAAAATGTTTCCCCCTCTCCTAATAGCTCATAAAAAGAAACAAAGGCTGTTACTCTGAAGGGAAGTGGTCTATAAACCCAGTTCTAATAAATATAAACTGTGCCTATTCAATGTTTATAAAAAGGTAGGAACTGGGTATTCATTTTTGGCACTATATATAAAAATACTGCTCTGTTTCTAGCAGCATATGTTTACAACTCCAGCACGACTCATCTACTGTACATTTTCTCTGTCAACCTCTGCTTTACAAAAGATGCGGTGGTGTACATGTAAGAGCGGGATGGATATTAAAAGCACGGTGATGCCGAATAATCAGACAGGCCACACTATGCCTGATGGAACAAGCTATTACTGTCCTAGGCAATGAATGTAAGGTAACATTATAATCATGGACCCTTATCTCCATTTAAAGTTATCCAGAGGATAGAGCGTAAATATACAAGAACAAAGACTCCTTGTACAAAGAAGAAATTCTCAGCAGTGGCTTTGCTTTCTCACCTCCTCCTGCATATCAATTTGTGGACTTTTCCTACAGATGGGCATTTTGCTGGCAAGTATCTTCAGTGTTTTTTCTACATGGGAAAGATCCTGGCCAGAAACTTCTCGGCACAGGATCATACGAAAGAAGTTCAGGCTCTCTGCTAAAATGGAAACCAGCGATTTACATGGTGAGTAGGAATCTAGTGAGGAGTGATATTATTTCCTTCTCTTTATTGATATGGTATATTTAAGGTTGTGAGTTTGTCAAGGAAGTCATGGATTCTATGACTTTCCATGACCTCTGTGACTTCTGCAGCAGCTGGTGTGGCTGGCTCTGAGCTGCCAGAGCAGCCCAGGCAGCCCCCCATGGCAGTCTCAGGCCACCCTTCCCACCCCCGCAGCAGCAGGAGGCGTTTGGGTGGGGGGGGGGGGTCTCAGGCCTGGAGGCTGGGGTGCAGGAGGGGGTGAGTGCTCTGGGTGGCACTTACCTTGAGGGGGAAGGGTGGTCTCACTGGGAGGGACAACATGTCCCTCCCTCAGCTCCTAGATCCATGCGCTGCCTCTGCCCGCAGACACCACCCCCGCAGCTCCCATTGGCCGCGTTTCCTGGAGAATGGTTGCTGCAGTACTGGCAGCATGTGGAGCTAGGATCTTAGGGAGGTACATGCTGCCACTTCTGAGAAGCCGGGTAGAGAGCCTGCCAGCCCCGTCAACTCCCTTCCCCCAGCACCAGCGGGGAGGGGTCCCGGGCTCCTCCCACCCAAGCACCCTCAGCCCCCCGCAGAACACTCCCCCAGCACTTGTGGTGGTCCCCTTATACACCCATAGTGCATCCCCCTGTGAACCCACGGCACCCCCTGGGCTGCACCCCCAAGCACCTGTGCACCCCCAAATCACCCGGGATGCACGCTGGGCCGCCCCCCCCCAGCACCTGTGGGCCCTCCATAAGCACCGTGGCACTCCCAAGATTTAGTCAGGGGTATAGTACAAGTCATGGCAGATCATGGGCTGTGAATTTTTGTTTACTGCCTGTGACCTGTCCATGACATTTACTAAAAATATCTGTGACTAAAACGTAGCCTTAAATATATTTCATCAGTTGCCTGTTCACATCATTGTTGTCTTTTGGAAACATCTAATTTCTGTAGCTCTCCACCCCTTTTATATTTGTCCTGTTTATTTCTTTAATGTTCAGGGCTGATATTGTCCTGTTCAGAAAGGGTTAGAGAGACATGGACTCAGTAAGTTCCCCCAGTACTCTTTGCCAGTTTGATTTCATTTTTATTTCCCATACACTTTTTAAATCAGGCATCTAGAATTGCTCAGCCCTCTCATCACCTTTGAGTGACAGACATAGCGCTTGTCAGATGAAAAGGCTTTCGGCACCCTGGGTGTTAAGATGTATTTTGGGCATAGAGCCATCAAACACACCAGAAATAATATGTTAATTTACTCTGTATGGGTATCTCTCATCTTCCTCATGTCATTTCTTACACGTCCCCTTCAGGATCCTTGATTCAACGGCCTCACCTACCAGACAGGAGATTTTCAGTGTGCTAAGTTAGCATAGTTTCCAGGCATGTCTGTTACTGGGGGACAAGAGGATTTCTAATGATTCCTCAAGAACCTTCGGGAACCCAGATCCCTGGAGGTGATACTATACATCTATTTTCTCTTTAAACATTTCTGGCCCAGGTACAGAAACAAGCACAGTAGTCACCAGAGGTGCAACTACGCTGCTGCCATGCCAAAAAAATTTGGCATCAAATGCAGAAGTCAAGGCAACCTGAATCATAAAATTCTGTATCGAAAGGCCTTTGTATCACCCTGAACTGAAAGTGAGTGGTATTGAACTTATGAAGCAATGGCCGCTCTAGAGAGAAACATATGGTCTATCGTCTTAGTTAATTAACAGGCCTGTATGAGATGGATTCTGAATAGGCAGATTACCTGGTCAAGTATGTGGTGGCTAGGGGCAAATACCAAGATTTATGAGCAGTGAAGCTGATAATTGTAGTGCAGTGAAATCAGGGAACCTCCGTGCTAGCCCTGGTACTGCCAGTGACTAGTATGAGTCCTTCGGCAAGTCTTCTGTGCCTTGGTTTGCCTTATCTAATTAGACCATAGGCCCTTTGGGGGAAGGCCTGGCTATGGGTCTGTATAGTGCTTATGATGCTGGGTCCTGTAATACAAATAGTAAACTAGAGACAATGGCTTTGGCTCAGGCTCTATATGAAAGGGGATTAACTAGACCATTATTTGATGAAATAGTTTTCCTAACAAACATTTGTGAACACTTAAGCAAGTACCTTGATTTTAAGCAGTATTGAAATCAGTGTCAAGAGGCCACATTTGTGTTCCTCGAACTACCCAAATAAAAGAGGATAAACTGTCTGCAGATATAAGTATACAGCTGCCACTGACTTCGGCATGGGCTTCAGATTAAGCATATGCTGAAGGGTTTTTTTGGGATGTGTGTCCAATACCTTGTATGGGTGAACCCACTAGAAACAGAGTTTTAACTCACTGCCAGTATTAGCGTGACAATGGAATAACAGCTTACAGGCTAGCATGCAGCAGCATTTTATTGCCCATTTAAATAAACTCACACCCACCAAATATTACGGGGTGAAAAAATTACAATTTTGTTTCAAGTGGTTTTGCTGCCACCAGAATATCAATTTTAGCGAAATTATGGCTGATCTTGCACTGAAGTAGATGGACTTTGGAGTTTCAAAAATTACACCCTATTCAAGATTTTCTAAAACTGGAACAATTTATCCGAATTGAACCAAAATGAAAAAAACTCCAGGTGGAAGTTCTCAGATTTTATTGCAAGTGTTTCTTTTGGCTTCCAGTCCTAATTCTACCCCCAATGTACTGTGTGTTCTTGGGCAGATAACGTCTTTGTGCCTCAGTACCCCCAACAGAATGGCCCCTTTCATAGCCGTGGGCCGCTCATTATCACTCTCCTTTAGCTACTTGCCATGTTATCTGAGCACCTCACGATGTATAAGTGTATCTTCACAACACCTGTGCAAGGCAGGGCAGTGCTATTAGCCCCATTTTACAGATGGGGAATTAAGGCACAGAGATGCTAAATGACCTGCCCAAGTCCAAACAGGAAGTAGATGAGAGAGAGGCAAGATTTGAACCCTCGTTTCCCAAGCTACTGCCCTAGCCACTGGACTGTCCTTCCTCTCTGGATACAGTAATGAGGGGAGCACAATACGGCCTTCCATGTTCATACAGCACCATGAAGGTGCTGAGTATTATAAAGATCCATATTACAAGAATTCAGAATATTTTGTGTTGTTGTAGCTATGTCGGTCCCAGGTCATTAGGCTTTTTAATCAACTTCAGTACAGCACCTAACGCACGTCAATAAATAAAACCATTTACAGGACCAGCTCAGCAGCTACTCTGATTTATTCCAGCTGTGGATTTGGCCCATATCATGTAGTGTAATTTTTTCCAGACAATTAGCACTTCTATCTTCCAATGTAAATTGGAACAGGGTTTTTAAAGGCATCAAGAGAGCCGGTTTGTCTTTTGGTAGGGGAAAAACAACAACAAAATACCGATCATCAAAACGCATAATACAGACCCTTGGGAGGTGTGAGATTGACTCCGTTTTTAAGGCACCATTGTACTGGTAAGATCCCTAAGGAATCAGCATGGCAGAGCATTGAGATTTTGCTGGGTTCGGGTCTCAGGTCATCAATGGTCACTTGTAAATAATGATTGTTAAAAACCTGAAGGGAAGGAAACAGGCCAATGTTAATTTATTGTAATACACACCACACTGGGGTAAAATAACGTATCTATGCCTGGTTGTCAGCAGGGCTCATTTATCAGCACAGACAGTCGAAATAGGCTCCTGAAACTCCATAGTGAGGGATGGAAATAGGAGTTACACTGATCATGTCTGCAGTGTGGGTGAAACTCATCTATAAGCAGAGAGCCAGCAAAGACTAGGCACCAGTTACCTCCCACTCAAAAGAGGGTGAAAGCAGGATTTAAAGCAGAGGTGGGCAAACTACGGCCCACAGGCTACTTCCGGCCCGTAGGACCCTCCTCTTGGCCCCTGAGCTCCTGGCCCAGGAGGCTAGCCCCCGGCCCCTCCCCTGCCGTTGCCCCTCCTCCCCCCCATAGTCTCAGCTTGCTGCACTGCCGGAACAATGCTCTGGGCGGCAGCGCAGCTATAGAGCTGGCTTGACTCGGTGCTATGTGCTGTGCGGTGTCGTGGCTGGCTCCAGCCGGGCAGCGCAGCTGCCTGGCCTGGTGCTCTGGGCAGCGCAGTAAGGGGGCAGGGAGCAGGGGGGTTGGATAGAGGGCAGAGGAGTTAGGGGTGGTGGTCAGGGGGCAGGGGTGTGGATAGGGGTCGGGATGGTCAGAAGGCGGGGAGCAGGATGGGGCAGGGATCCCAGGGAGGCGGTCAGGAATGAGAGGAGGGGTTGGATGGGGCAGCAGGGGGCAGTCGGGGCGGGGAGGGGGTCTGGAGCAATCAGGGGACAGGGAGCGCAGGGCGGGTGTATGGGCGGGGGGGGCCGTCAGGGGACGTGGGGGTTGGATGAGACCTGAGTCCCAAGGAGCCGACAGGGGGTGAGAAGTAGGGGGTGGACGGATGGGGGCGGGGTCCGGGCACAGCCTCCCCTAGCCAACCCTCAGTACAATTTCTTAAACCCGATGTGGCCCTCAGGCCAAAAAGTTTGCCCATTCCTGATTTAAAGGGCCATGGACCTCGTGCTGTCCTTTGGCACAGGGGCGAATTCCACCTGTTGTGTCACATCATAGTTACAAAGGGACACACTCAGATCCTGGGACCTCAGTGAGAGTCACATGTGGGCAGAACCTGGCCTGAAGTGTTTTATCTGAAGCATTGTGGCTTTTACCAGACCAGTTAAGAGGGATGATATACTTGCTAACGTTTCTGATGGTAAATACTGATTTGATGCCACATAAACATGCAAGGCACCATCTAAGATTCTGGGGCTGCTCACCAATTGAATTTGCTAGAAACAAATCCGGGCTCACAGGGGCGGCACTTCCACTAGGCGACTTGAGGCAGTTGCCTAGGGCGGCAGGATTTGCGGCGGCATTTTGCTGCCCTCAGCGGAAATTTGGCGGCGGCGAGTCCTTCCGCTCTGGGTCTTCAGCAGAAATTCGGCTGCGGGTCCTTCACTCGCTCCAGGACCCGCCACCGAAGTGCCCCAAAGATGCGGAGCGAAGGACCCCCCGCCGACTAATGCTCAGCGGAGGAATGCTGTCATCTAGGGCAACAAAAACCCTGGCGCCGCTTCTGCTGGCTCATCCTGGGCTGGAGATCAGAAGAGGCAAGGCATCTCTTTCCCTTTCATGTGTGCCTGGGGGCTTGAGCCTGCATCCACTGAAATCAATGGCACTGACTTCAAAGGTGCAGGATTGGGTCCTGCCGCACGTTGCCACTAGCTCTGCCTATGCAAAAAGGAGTGAACTGGCTAAGGCAGCTGGAAGAGGATGTGTCCAGAGTGGTTGTAGGTGGGGCTTTTATAGCAGTAGGAGAGACGGTAGAACACTCATAAAGGAAGTGTAGTGAGTTCCCAAGCCAGCACCTCTCAGCTGTTTACACCACCACACACCACCTCTAGCACAGCTCATGTGCAGACAGGCAAGGTTTAGCTCTTCTTTAATTACCAGGCAATGGTGGCCTTCTTGCCTGCTGTACGGGCCATCAGCTAGATAGTGCAGACAGCTGCTCAGCGGGCACGCCAGCTGTTTCTGGCATTGCACAGATAGTGCAATATTCTTAACTACCAGTGTGGGCCTTGGAGAACCTCAATGGTGACACAACCTAAACAGAAAAGGCAACGCGGGTGTGAGGATCCATTTTAACACATCAGTCCCTGGTCAGTAAGTTGGCCTGAAAAGCACCTG
Organism: Gopherus evgoodei; assembly: GCF_007399415.2. Taxonomy (NCBI): domain Eukaryota; kingdom Metazoa; phylum Chordata; order Testudines; family Testudinidae; genus Gopherus; species Gopherus evgoodei. Next base: position 357,050,649 of record NC_044322.1, on the reverse strand, counting down.
CTCACTGCTGAGATACCAAGGGACTGCAGAATGAATGGGACCATCTGTTGTTCTGGGACTCTATGCAAGCATGAGGATGTGCTCCCTTTTCCGGGGTCAGAGGCGAGTGGATAAAGAAAGTGGTTTTAGCATGAATTAGGGTGCAAGCCCTTACACCTGCCACTCTCTTTCCCTATGGAATGTGTGTGTTACCACCAACGTTGTACCAGCTTTATTGGGCAGGAGGGAGAAAACATGCATACTCCCTGTCCCTGCCCTATCCTGCCCCGTCATCCCACATGGTTGCCTTGATATGCAGAATAGCTTCTGTATGGCCAGGGAAGGGGAAGGTGAGATGATGCTGCATGGGCAGCCCAGTCCCCTCTTCCTTGTAGTGGGGGGAGAACTGCACACAAGGTCCCCACCATGTATAGGTCTAAGGAAGATATAATTCCGTGCCAACCAGCACAATAAAAATACACAGATGATCCATTAGGAGAGAGCGCAAGGTGAAGTGCAAGGACTTTTTTTAACGCACATTTATTATTCTGACCTCCAGCTAATGAAATTCCACTGGACAGTCATTTAAACGTGGTCATTAACCATGAGTGGTTATTAACCTATAGTTCGGGGCCAGCCTGGTATTTTCAGTCCCACTTGCAAGAGCTCACCTTAGTCACTGATGCAGGACAGATATTAAAGGGTTCCCTCATGTCCACCACCTCCAGCTTCATCCCCACTGTGAAGAAGTGGCTCCTCAAATCAGCATGATCCTGTGCATATATATGGGAGACAAGCAAATCGGCATATCAGTGATACCGGCCACAAACTCAGCATTTATGAGAACCAAGTGCCCCAGCATTTTATTTTACAAGAGGTACATTTGCCTGCATTAATATATCTGCCTGTATTGCCTAATTAATATGTTGCTCTGTGGCTTTAATTGCTTTCTCTGGGTGGACAGTTTTCCTAACAAAAGAAAGAAACCACGTATAAACTTTTAAGGTTATCATAAACAGATAGCTAAGGGTTAATGTCTCTTTCACCTGGAACGGAGTAACCTGAAACACCTGACCAGAGGATCAATCAGGAAACAAGACTTTTTCAAATCTGGGTGGAGGGAAGTTTGTGTGTGAGTCCTTTGTTCTGGTCTTGTGCCTGTCTCTCTCTCGGCTATGAGAGGATTTCTGTCTCTTGCTTTCTAATCTTCTGTTTCCAAGTTGTAGGTACAAATATAGTAAGGCAGTAAGATTTATATTGTTTTCTTTTGTATTTACATATGTGTAGTTGCTGGAATGTTTTGAATTGTATTCTTTTTTAATAAGGCTGTTTATTCATATTTCTTTTAAGCAATTGACCCTGTATTTGTCACCTTAATACAGAGAGACCATTTTTATGTATTTTTTCTTTCTTTTTATATAAAGCTTTCTTTTAAGACCTGTTGGAGTTTTTCTTTAGTGGGGAACTCCAGGGAATTGAGTCTGCAGCTCACCAGGGAATTGGTGGGAGGAAGAAGTCAGGGGAAAATCTCTGTGTGTTAGATTTACTAGCCTGACTTTGTATTCCCTCTGGGTGAAGAGGGAAGTACTTGTGTTTCCAGGACTGGAAACAAGGAGGGTGGCGTCCCTCTGTTTAGATTCACGGAGCTTGCTTCTGTGTATCTCTCCAGGAACCCAGGGAGGGAACACATGGAGGGGGGAAGGGAAATGGTTTATTCCCCTTTGTTGTGAGACTCAAGGGATTTGGGTCTTGGGGTCCCCAGGGAAGGTTTTTGGGGGGACCAAAGTGCCCCAAAACACTCTAATTTTTTGGGTGGTGGCAGCTTTACCAGGTCCAAGCTGGTAACTAAGCTTGGAGGTTTTCATGCTAACCCCCATATTTTGGATGCTAAGGTCCAAATCTGGGAATAGGTTATGACAAAGGTAGACTAGGATAGGCGAGAGAATGAAAGGATCCCATACTAATGCTTGGATCCCACAGGATGGATATTCAGGGCCAAATCTTTCAATCCTTAAACAGCCACAACTTCCACTGACTTCCCCTGAAATTTCTCAGTGGATGTTGGCAGCTCGTGACCGTGAGCAGCTAGATTCTCATTTTCACAAAGGTGCTTCTGTGCTGGCCTGACAGCATAACAGGGTCTTAAATGGGACAGAAATGGATAACTGAGAATATCACTTGTATAGGATCCCCTCATCTGGTTTAAGGGATCTATGCCAGTCCTGTTCCTAGCCCCTCAGCATGGGGAGCACACTGGGAGCTGTAACAGTGGAATGTCAGGGGTGTGGCCAGAGTGCACTGTCCTATAGCTATTCTCCATTTCCCAAGGCCCACGGGGCAGATGTGAAGGAGAGCAGCCCAAAGGCTGCTCTAAGTTTACATGACGGGCTAGACAGGGTCCTACGTGACAAGAGAACACAGGAAACACAGACACAACTTTAAAGAGACCTTAACCCATCTCCCACTTTGACCCTGACCAAGCATAGATAACTCAAAATTAAGCCCAGGGACCAAAATCAGTCTCTCCAGCAGTTGAGACAAGGGACAGCACTAGATGTCAGCCATTTATTTTAGAAGCCATGCAACGAGACCACACATTACTGCCTTAGGGCTATGTTAAGCCTCACGAAGTGGGCGTGAAGGGATCACACAGCAGTTGGGATACTCTGGCTGACTCAGCAAAACTGCCTGTAGTCATCAGTGCCCATCCAGATCTGCTGGATGGGACAGAAGAGGGCAGGGGCCATGTCCCTGCCCCTTTGGTGAGCCCAGCTCTGGGGAATGCATTCAGGGGATGCAGGCCCTGGGATTGTGGCTGACCCCCGTGCAGCATCATAAGAGATGGAGGGATGGGCGGATCCTTGGTCCCTCCTCCAGCTTGCAGACCTGCCCAGGAGTGGCAACAGCCACACAGGATTTCAACAAGGTTTCCCAAAAGTCACCACTCCAGCCGCACAGGATTTCAACAAGGTTTCCCAAAGTCACCGCTCCAGCTGGCCCCCTCAGCTGAGCAGAATAGGCCATGGAGACAGAACAGGTCCTCAAAACCCAAAAGGCTGGCAGCAAGGTGGCACGTTTACAGGACAGCACAGGGAAGCAGGCCAGTGCTAAACCTGGTCTGTGCATCAGTAAAGCGCCCTCCACAAACACTAAATCCACTAACGTAACAAAGGGCCAGAGTCTACCAGTCTAACAGGAAGGATGGCGCCAGTGGTTATGGCATTAGGCTGGGATTCGGAAGATCCACATTCAATTCTCTGCTCTGCCAAAGGCTTGCTATGTGATCTTTGGCAAGGTCACCTAGTGTCTCTGTACCACTGTCCCCCATGTGTAAAATGGAGATATTAGTCCGTCCCTCCTTCACAGGGGTGGTGCGAGGTTTGTAAAGTCTGAGAAGTGATGCAATAACATTATCTTACTCAGGCTGAGCAGTACCTTATGCTGCAAGGAGAGATTTCAGTGGAAAAAAAGACTATGAATATCGGTGGACGAATCTGGACCTAGACACCCTGATTTGCTTTCCTGTGCATGCACGATTAAGGGGGAGGTTTGCCCAACTATGTAGGAAATTAATTAGGGTGTTCAAATGCCTTAATTGGCTTTTAAATTCTCAGCCTCAGACTCCAAACTGGGACGGTGCTAACCATGAATTTATCCCTTGCAAGGGGCAGGCAAGTCTTGTTCCCATTGTTCAGACACCTATTTCCTCAACAGAGGACTTCACAGGTAGAAGCCCTAGGACCGCATTGCATTAAGGATCATGTTTCAGTTTTATTAGCTCAAGAGTGATCTCCTTTCTGTGATAAAAGAGTATTTCCGAACCATCAATCCATTAGCCAGTACATCTCCTGTGATAAGAGGTATTGTTTCACTTAAAACAAAAATGCTATGGACTCCAAATTGCATGGAGAAAACCTAATAGTACTTGGCAATGCCATTCCCTTCTACATTCACCGCTACATGTTATATTCTTGTCCTAAAGTGGTTTTATATTGATTCAAAGTAGTATGTCATTTTTCCCCACTAGAACTATCTTTACTTATGGATTTAACAGTTTCTATTTTGGGGAACTTCTGTTTCTAGTGACATTGAAGGAAGAGTTTTACAAGCTTTAGCAGAGACGGAGGAATCGTTGTTTTAATCTTGCTTTGCACTTCTATTGTATCTTTCATCGGAGGATCTCAAAGCACTCTAAAAACATTAATGGATTTAGTCTCCCTGCAGGGTAGATATTATTTTCTCCATTTTGCAGCTAGGGAAACTGCCGAAAGTTAAGTTAATTGCCTAAAGCTACACAGTAAATTAATGGCAGGGAAAGGAGTCCTAGCCTCTGGCTGTATATTTTAACTATTAACAATAAAGCCTAGCACTTATACAGCACTTTTCACCTGTAGATCTCAAAGTGCTTTACAAAGGAGGACAGTATCATTATCCCCATTTTACAGATGGGGAAACTGAGGCACAGAGAGGCAGTGACTTGAGACGCTTACTCATGTTTGCTAGTTATCATTCCCTCTGGCAAGGGCCTAGTCCTGCTCAGTTCTAATGGCACGATCTAGCCCACGAAGAGGGTGACATCCAATTTCTACTAGCCTTACAGTCAGCAGTACTTTATCCTGGGATCAGTCCCACTGCGTAAATGGGATTGCTTATGGAGTAAGGCAACTACTCAACAAGAGTAAGGGTAGCAGAATCTGGGCCTGTGTAAATAGTGCCTAGAGTGTATGATGGATGCTTAAGAAATGCATATCGTCATCACCACCAAAATCATCAGCTTTGCCACTGAATGTTTCAGTTAGAGACGGGGCACGGTTGCAAAATTCAGACCCAAGTCCAGATCTAAATTTCAAACCCCCAAAGTTTGGAAGCATTCGGACTGAGGATTTTGATTTGACCTGTTACAGACACAGGGTCCAACCATGAAGTTTGTTTCTACACTTTGAATGCCCCCAACCATTTGCTTCAAAGTAAACAGACGGATCATTTGCAAAATGTGCACTTGGGAACTAGATCTGGACTGCAACACCTCCCTCCAGATCTGGGATATGATCTTTTCTCAAGTGTCAATACCTTTTAAAAACCCAGATCCAGCAAAGCACTTAAGCATGTGCTTTACTTTAAATAAGTGAGTAGTCCCATTGACCTCAAAGGGGGTTGCTCATATGCTTAAAGTTAAATCCATGTTTAAGTATTTTGCTGATTGGGGCTTAAATACCTAGATCATATTGCGAATCATTTTCATCTGCATCCATTTCTGGGGTTGAGTTTTCCATAGCTAGTTTTTGTTGTTACTTTCTTAAAGACAAAATTAATTCAACAGAAAGAACAACTCTGTAAAAGTCTAACAATACCGTAGCATAGTTTTAATTCCAAAGCACATCCATGTCTGCCTTTGGATCTTATTTTGCAGCCCAGCACCTTACTGTCTGAGCACCTTGCATGTCAAATCAATACCAATAGTGAAGTCCCTAGTGGACTTCATGGAGTCTCTGGTATTTCTTTCTTTTTGAGGTGAAAACTCTACAGAGAGTAGAGAGTTTTTTGGGGGGAAGCGGGGGCTCGGAGGGGACTGATTTGTTTTATTCAACAGTTGCATAGGGATTTAGGAGTAAAAAGGGTGGTGCAGCAAGGTGGTTACCCGAAGGGCTTAAAATAGCCCTGGGGGAAGGTTGTGGCTGGGAGCTGCTAAGCTGGGCTGATTGGGAAGTGGCTGCAGCTGGCCTACGTCCCAGTCAGGCCACAGCTGGCCTACGTCCCAGTCAGGCCACAGCTGGCCTGTATAAAGAGGCTAGGAGCCAGGAGCTCACTGGTCTCTGCCTGTAGAGGGAGATGTGCCTGGCTGCAGGGAGCTAGCGACAGGGTACTTGAATGGAGCAGGGCTGGGGAAAGGCTGCGGAGCTCCAGCTTGGAAAGCCCCATGCTGTGGCCTAGCATAAGGCTAACAGGTACTGGGGGTTGCAGAGGGCAGTCCATGGGTAGGCAATGGCAGCAGGTCCAAACACAATCTTGCCAGTGCTGAGTAGGCTGATACTGCAGTCTGCCCCAGGGCGTGGGGCTAGACAATGACTGGCAGTAGCAGTATAAGCAGCAAAGAATCCTGTAGCACCTTATAGACTAACAGACATTTTGGAGCATGAGCTTTCGTGGGTGAATACCCACTTCATCAGATGCATGTAGTGGAAATTTCCAGGGGCAGATATATATATGCAGGCAAGCTAGAGATAATGAGGTTAGTTCAATCAAGGAGGATGAGGTCCTGTTCTAGCAGTTGAGGTGTGAAAACCAAGGGAGGAGAAACTGGTTTTGTCCAGGATGGGTTGTAGATCCCTGATGATGCGTTGGAGAGATTTTAGCTGAGGACTGTATGTGATGGCCAGTGGAGTCCTGCTCTAACCCCTCAGACAGAGACCAACACCTACAAAATCTCCACCAAGCATTCTCAAAACTACAATACTCGCACGAGGAAATGAGGAAACAGATCAACAGAGCCAGATGTGTACCCAGAAGCCTCCTACTGCAAGACAAACCCAAGAAAGAAACCAACAGGACTCCACTGGCCATCACATACAGTCCCCAGCTAAAACCCCTCCAAAACGCATCATCCGGGATCTACAACCCATCCTGGACAATGATCCCACACTTTCACAGGCCTTGGGTGGCAAGCCAGTCCTCGCCCACAGGCAACCTGCCAACCTGAAACATATTCTCACCAGTAACTGCACACCGTGCCATCGTAACTCTAGCTCAGGAACCAATCCATGCAGCAAACCTCGATGCCAACTCTGCCCACATATCTACACCAGCGACACCATCACAGGACCTAACCATATCAGCCACACCATCACCGGTTCATTCACCTGCACATCCACCAATGTAATATATGCCAGCAATGCCCCTCTGCTATGCACATCGGCCAAACTGGACAGTCACTACGGAAAAGGATAAACGGACACAAATCAGATATTAGGAATGGCAATATACAAAAACCTGTAGGAGAACACTTCAACCTCCCTGGCCACACTATAGCAGACCTTAAGGTGGCCATCCTGCAGCAAAAAAACTTCAGGACCAGACTTCAAAGAGAAACTGCTGAGCTTCAGTTCATCTGCAAATTTGACACCATCAGCTCAGGATTAAACAAAGACTGTGAATGGCTTGCCAACTACAAAACCAGTTTCTCCTCCCTTGGTTTTCACACCTCAACTGCTAGAAGAGGGCCTCATCCTCCCTGATTGAACTAACCTCATTATCTCTAGCTTGCCTGCATATATATACCTGCCCCTGGAAATTTCCACTACATGCATCTGAGGAAGTGGGTATTCATCCACGAAAGCTCATGCTCCAAAATGTCTGTTAGTCTATAAGGTGTCACAGGATTCTTTGCTGCTTTTACAGATCCAGACTAACACGGCTACCCCTCTGATAGTAGCAGTATACTGAGATGAGGTAGGGATAGTGGGTAGTGGCTCCCTGGGGAGGGGAGACCCTAAAACTGAGGGGTTATTGCCAGGGGCATCATGGCAGATAATGGGGCACTGGCTCCTGGGAGGGACATGGGGGCCAGAGAGAGGACAGGCAGATCTGTGGCCTGCAGAGGGTGCTATAGAGCTGGAATGAGCTAATTCCCAGAAATTACCAGCAGGAGGTGCTGTAGGGGTGAGTCTGCTCCTCTACAGGGTGTCACTGTGGAATTTCATTCTTATGACATTTGCTTCAGCCCTAAAACCTGTTAGACTCTGGATTCACCTAATCTCCCCTTGAAGCTTGTTACACAATAACAATATTTATGAAAAATGTGTTAAACCACACTTTCACCACAACAATGGGGAGGGGGGGAGAGAGAATCCAAAACACAGTCCTCCAGTCCCAGTGGTCTGACTGCTTTGGGCCACTGGCAATCGGCGAGGCTACGGCATATGCTTCTCTTCAAAACTCCAATCAACTGACATTGTTTCTAAGAATAGTTTCACTGAAGTGAAAGGAAAGCTTTTAATTGGTATTACTCTCAAACTGATATACGGCATAATGAACTACTCTCTCATTCCTGTATTTGCACTGCTACATGATATGCCATGTTAAACAGGAAAAAAAGAGACTTTCCTAGTCATTCCACACTGTGTTCGCTCTCCTGGTTTATTTCCTTCTATAAGGATGACTGAGTGTTTTAAGCACCTTTCTTATATTTAAATCTGCATTAGGAGCTCCTTGTTCCCCCAAAATGGATACCCTCTGCAGCGGGAGTTTTGGATGTACAAAGGAAGGGCTCACTTCGGGGGAAAAGCAGTGGGGGTGAGCAGATAGGGCATGATGCCGCAACTCAGGAGATTGTTTTTTAATTCCTGGCTCTGCTGGGTGACCTTGGACAAGTGACTTAATGTCTCTTTTTCCACTCTCGCCCTTTGTCTGGCTTCACCTTTGGAGTCTGCCCTGAGTGAGAGATGGCCTGTGGTTATGCTGGCCCAGGCGCACACCAATGTGATGAAAGGTGGCAAAATCTGGCCTTTTGTTATTATTTCACAAGGTTCAACAGTTAAGAATCCAAAGCACATGCTGGAGCTGAAGAGTGAGGAAAGCTGCCAGCAGTTCGGTGCAGCTGGCACACCTTACAAACTCTGGGCTAGTCAGATCCAGGGCTTTCATTCAGGGTCTGTTATAAAGGCAAGGGCCACTTGCAGAATTCAGACTGGCTGTGGATAATAAACACTTTCAAAGTGAGTGAGTGAGTGGATCCAGAATTATCTCCACAATGAATAGGTGGGGACACCAAGGAGAAAATTACTTAATTCCCAAAGAAAGGGACTGGGCATTTGGACTCCTGGGTTCTGTTCCCAGTTCAGTCAGTGACATAGTGTGGGACAGGTGACTGGTCACTTCACCTCTCACAGCTATCTACTCAAGGTGACCACGGCTATCAGAACCTGGCCCAAAAAGGGTGGGAGGGGGTGAAGATGTCTTTAGCAGTTTCCAATATTTTATTCCCCTCATTTAATGTATGAGCCAGACTGTGAATTTTTACTTTGTGGCTGAGCAATTGCTCGCCTCACAGACTGTAATGGAGCCTGATAGATGAAGATTTGGCCCACCAGGTTATATGGCCTGTATATAGGGCTTAGAACAGAAATGCCCCCTCAGCGTTAACCAGAGAAGAGGGGTGTAGCAGGGGGGTGGAACCGCCAACCCACTAAGATGCTGCAAAGTTCTTTCCCGCCAAGCGCAATTTCTCCTCAGCAGGCAAAGCCCAGAGAATTAACATGGTACAAGCATGGCAGTCGCTCATTCAAAGGGGCACGATCTACAACGTAAGCGGTTAAGGCCTACAACAGCGTTCCTGAATTATGAATGGCAAATTACAGAACCTTTGCTGGACAAAAGAAAGCCCATCATCTACAGTCTGGACCACCTCGGGAAGAGCCAGAGCTGTAACGAATCTCACCGAGAATCTCAAGAAGCAATTAAACTGAACCACATTCTCTCTGGTGTCTAGGGCAAGCACAGCAGATGCATTTGCAAATCTTCTGACGCGTTAAGACCCTGATCCTTTGCGTTGTTGGAAAGATGGCAGTCGACAGCTACATCTGAGAAATCATCATAACAGTGGGCTGCCCCTTACTATGAAACAGACTGCCGCAGCACCTCTCAGCGGAGGATCTCAGATTGCTTCACAATCATTAGCTAACCAAGCCTCTCTGCATTCACGTGCAGCATAATCCCTGGTTTACATGCCCACAGAGCTGCAGGATTCAATGCTGTGAGAGGCGAAGTGACCAGTCAGCTGCCCCACACCAAGTCACTGACTGAATTGGGAACAGAACCCAGGAGTCCAAATGCCCCATCTCCTTCTTTAGGAATTAAGTAATTTGCTCCTTCGTGTCCCCACCTGTTCATCTGATAGCATTCTTTGATAGGATAACGAGCCTTGTGGATAAGGGAGAAGCGGTGGATGTGATATACCTAGACTTTAGTAAGGCATTTGATATGGTCTCGCATGATATTCTTATAGATAAACTAGGAAAGTACAATTTAGATGGGGCTACTATAAGGTGGGTGCATAACTGGCTGGATAACCGTACTCAGAGAGTAGTTATTAATGGCTCCCAATCCTGCTGGAAAGGTATAACAAGTGGGGTTCCGCAGGGGTCTGTTTTGGGACTGGCTCTGTTCAATATCTTCATCAATGATTTAGATGTTGGCATAGAAAGTACGCTTATTAAGTTTGCGGACGATACCAAACTGGGAGGGATTGCAACTGCTTTGGAAGACAGGGTCAAAATTCAAAATGATCTGGACAAATTGGAGAAATGGTCTGAGGTAAACAGGATGAAGTTCAATAAAGACAAATGCAAAGTGCTCCACTTGGGAAGGAACAATCAGTTTCACACATACAGAATGGGAAGAGACTGTCTAGGAAGGAGTATGGCAGAAAGAGATCTAGGGGTCATAGTGGACCACAAGCTAAATATGAGTCAACAGTGTGATACTGTTGCAAAAAAAGCAAATGTGATTCTGGGATGCATTAACAGGTGTGTTGTAAACAAGACACGAGAAGTCATTCTTCCGCTCTACTCTGCGCTGGTTAGGCCTCAACTGGAGTATTGTGTCCAGTTCTGGGCACCGCATTTCAAGAAAGATGTGGAGAATTTGGAGAGGGTCCAGAGAAGAGCAACAAGAATGATTAAAGGTCTTGAGAACATGACCTATGAAGGAAGGCTGAAAGAATTGGTTTTGTTTAGTTTGGAAAAGAGAAGACTGAGAGGGGACATGATAGCAGTTTTCAGGTATCTAAAAGGGTGTCATCAGAAGGAGGGAGAAAACTTGTTCACCTTAGCCTCCAATGATAGAACAAGAAGCAATGGGCTTAAACTACAGCAAGGGAGATTTAGGTTGGACATTAGGAAAAAGTTCCTAACTGTCAGGGTAGTTAAACACTGGAATAGATTGCCTAGGGAAGTTGTGGAATCTCCATCTCTGGAGATATTTAAGAGTAGGTTAGATAAATGTCTATTAGGGATGGTCTAGACAGTATTTGGTCCTGCCATGAGGGCAGGGGACTGGACTCGATGACCTCTCGAGGTCCCTTCCAGTCCTAGAGTCTATGAGTCTATTGTGGAGATAATCCTGGATCCACTCACTCACTCACTCAGAAAGTAGGGTTTATTACCACTCAGTTTGAATGCTGCAAGTGGCCCCTACATTTATAACAGGAGCCTAAATGATTTAGTGCCTAAGTGATTTAGACTCCTAATGCTCATTGGAAGTCACTGTCCAATGGGACTTCCAATGGGAATCAGGCACTTAACCTGCTAAAGCACTTTTGTAAATACTAAGTTCCTGACTCCCATTGAAAGCCAGTGACCAGAAGCCTAATTCACTTAGGCACTTTTGTAGATGCCTAAATATCTTTGGAAATCTAGCCATTTGTTAGGCACTAAGGTGTCAAATTCTTGTTGAAAGACGCAAGTTCCTAAATCACTTTTGGGACTGGGACTTAAGCAACTAAGCCACCTAGGCACTTTTAAAATGTTGCCCAAAGCCATATTTTGAGCTGCCTACTGCAGCTGCTCCCACAAATTTTGAGAAGTGCACCCATTTTGCAAATACACAACCACATTCATAGTCCTTTCTGCTGCTGCCTGGATACAATTATAAACCACAGTTTGGCCTAGCGTTGGGAATAATGGATCCAGCAGTTTATACAGCGAGCTAGAATTCAGCTTCTGATTTCAAACACTCCCAAATTCTGGGCTATTCAGATCCAGGGCTTTGATTCAAAGTCCAGCATGAAGATGGGGCCAACTGTGGAATTCAGAACTAGGTTTTGATATTGAACATCTCCAAAGTGATTGGATCCAGGATGACCTCCACATTGAACAAAAATGAGTAAACAAATGATGAGCCTGATTCTTCTCTTACTTCCACCAGCTGCACTGGTGTAAAACCCTAAAGACTTCACCTGCGTCTACACTTTATTGCTACAGGAGCACAACAACAGCTGGACCAATGTAACACTTTAATGTAGCCACTCATTACCGCAACGGCAGGGGTTCTCCCATCATTGTCATTAATCCCCCACCACGAGAGGCAGTACCTAGGTTGACGGAAAAATTCTTCCATCAACCTAGCACTGTCCATACCAGGGGTAAGCTCAGCTTAACTCCGTCACTCGGGGGTGTGGTTTTTTCACACACCAGTGAAAGTTAGGTGGATCTAACTTTTTAGGCCTTCAATAAAACCTCATCCTGGTTTATGCTGCTTGAAGGGAGGGGCAGAATTAGATCACAAATTGTATTTTTTGATCATAGACTGTATTTTTTTGTTCTGACTTTTCAATATGTTCCTCTCAATGTTTTCCTCAATGCCCCTGGGAACTGGGTGTTTCCAATAGTTTAATTTCAAGCAGACAGTTCATGTGTGATGTTCAGTTCAGGACAGAAGGGAGTCGTGATTAGAAGGATCTCTAAGCTGTCTCCACAGGAATCATGCCCTTCTTTTAATTGACAAAGAAGAACCCTCCCAAATGTAGACCCCGGCTTTATTTCCACATGAACTGGACTTGTTTGAAATTCAACGTCCTTTTCCGAACGTGGAGCGATTTCCAGGAGGACACACGCAGAGGAAAAGAGAAAGCAGACGCTGGTGCCTGCTGGTTGGGCAGGCAGTGCTGGGAAGAAACTAAAATTTAGTGTGGGAGGGGGAAATCATTCGAGATATTATGACCCCCCCCCCAGCGGAAGTAACTGTTAAGCTGTCTGAACCCAATTCTGCCCTCTGATGTGTGACTCGAAATCCGTGGAAGCCCTATGCCTACATCTGAGGGCCGAATTTAGTCTTCGGTATTTAAGGCCTCCTCTGTTCAATAAAAAATAGTTACCATAGAAACAGCCACATTGCAGAGTAGCCATTCTAACTCTGAAATACAGAGCACCTTTGCCTTATCCCTCTGCCTGATGCAGATGACATAAAATGCAGGCAGGCAAATATTCCCTCAGTCCCAGGTTCTAGGATTCTTCTGGATGATGGAAACGTAGACAGTAGAGCAAGGGTTAAAAAGACACTCACCTATGTACATGTTACTGCCTTCAAGCAAAAGTACAGAGTTAGGAACCTCCAGCTAAGGCCAATCACTTTACAGCCATTCACTAATGAATCCTCGCTATGTAATACGTATTATGCCCACTTTACAGATGGGAAAGTTGAGATGCACAGACATTCCTGCCAAAGTTTTCTAGCTAGAGTGTCTAAAACGAGGCCCCCAAATCCATATTTAGGTATCTGGGTAAGTAGCAGGATTTTTAAAATGTATTGAGCTTTCACAGCTACTCGTTTGGGCCAATTCTCCCCTCACCTCTAAATGTGTAAGTCAGGAGTAACTCTGCTTAAGTCAATGGGATACAGCAGAGTAAGTGAGGTCAGAAGAGGCCCACTAATGTCAATGGGAGCTGTGGATGTTCAACATCATTGGCAGTCAAGTCCTCTATTTAGATGACTACATCTATAGTTAAGGGCCAGAGTCTGCTCTCATTTATCTCATGAATCAGAGTAATTTGGCTTTACTCCAAATTTACACCACTGTAACTGAGAGAAGAATCTGGTTCTAGGTGAACACTGTTAAGCATCCCAGTCAAAAAATGCGTGCACTAGTGACATGGCCAAGGACAAACAGCAAGTCAGTGTCAGAGACTGAACTCTGGAATTTCCCCAGACCCAGTTCTATCAGTAATACATTGGGCCATTCCACCTCACTAACCTCTGGCTGGCTGAGCAACCACTGATGTTCATTAATAAAATAAAAGGGTGTGTGCTAAAAAGCAAAGCCAGGGGGAGGGATACTTACAAGGCTCCCATCCCCATGGCATCTGGGTGCCTCACAAATATTAACGCATTTAGATAGGGACATGTTATTATCCCCATCTGTAAGAACTGAACCATAGAGAGGTTAAGAGACTTGTCCAGGGTTCCACAAGAAGCCTATGGCAGATGCAGAAACTTAAATTCCCATCTCTTGAGTCACAGTCCAGTGCCTTAACTACAAAGCCAACCTTGCTCCTGGAAGGGGTGAAGGGTTGCAAGTTGATAAGGCACTTTAAGATAATGTGATTAGCCATATTTAGGGCCCTACAAAATTTACAGCCATGAAAAAGGCGTCAAGGACAGTGAAATCTGGTCTTTTGTGTGCTTTTACCCTATACAATACAGATTTCATGGGGGAGACCAGTGTTTCTCAAACTGGGGGTCCTGACCCAAAAGGCAGTTGCAGGGGTGTTGCAAGGTTATTTGGGGGGGAGGGGAGCACAGTATTGCCACCCTTACATCTGCACTGCCTTCAAGGCAGGGTGGCCAGAGAGCGTCAGCTGCTGGCAGTGCCCTGCCAGCAGCAGCACAGAAGTAAGGGTGGCAGTACCATACCAGGCCATCCTTACCTCTGTGCTGCTGCTGGCGGCAGCTCTGCCTTCAGAGCTGGGCTACCAGCCAGCAGCTGACACTCTCCAGCTGCCCAGCTCTGAAGGCAGCGCCACTGCCAGCAACGCAGAAGGGTAGCACCCCTCCCTACAATAACCTTGCAAACCCTCCCTCTCTCCCTCCACAAACTCCTTTTTGGCTCAGGATCCTTACAATTACAACACTGTGAAATTTCAGATTTAAATAGCTGAAATCAGGAAATTTACCATTTTAAAAATCCTATGACCATGAAATTGACCAAAATGGACCGTGAATTTGGTAGGGCCCTAGCCATATTACAGACAAAGATAAAGAGATTGAAGGAGCTTAGACAGAAGCGGATCAAATGTAAGGGATTAGCAGGGTGAGTCTATGCACAGCGTAAAGCAGCCATGGAAATAGCAGTCAGAAAGTTAAGGATCCCACCAGAAGGCTGATGAGAGTAATGGATGCGAAGGAACAGATGGAGTATAAACAACCTGGCAGGCTGCAACAAAATGGTGACGAGCAGGTTATTAAAGCACAGCATGCATCGCAAACGCCAGCCAAGCAATCAGCGCTCAGGGAGCAGGGAAATGCTTACATTCAAGTTCGACTTCTAAGTTAAACCAAAGCACGTCCACTTTAACCAGCAGCGGCAACACATGCCCAGCTATTATGGGAGTCTGAGAAGGAAAAACCTATTAGGTCATCTAGTCCATCCCCTTCTTCCACCCAGTACTGTCCCCCTCCAGACCGTAAACTGGGTCTCGCTTACTTTTCAACTTCTCAAGAAGAGCTGGTCAAAAAAACAAATTGAAACGATCAGCATGACAAGTGTTGGGATAATTTTGCACCTTTTTTGGTCAAAATCTGGAAGAAAAATGCTATACAATTGGAAAAAGGGGAAAAATATTAATGTTTTACCCATTTAAAAAACATTTAAATTCTAACTAAAAGTGTCACTGAAATTCCAGATTTTGAATTTTTTTCAACCAGCTCTCATCATAAGGGGTGGTGCTTCCACTCCTGGCCTTAGGAGAGTCTGAATCCTAAATGATCCTTTCTTAAAAGTTCATCCCATTACCCAAGGTATTGATTAACACCATTGCTGGGACAGTGGTAGTGTCCAAAGACCCCAATCAGAATCAGGGACCCACTGTGCAAGGTGCTGCACAAACACATAGAACAGATGGTATCTGCCCCAGAGATCTAACAATCTAACATGTAGCGAGTATAACCAACAATTAGAAGGTCTGGGGTAAAAGCCCAAGGGGAGCAGGAATAAGATCATCCAGTTACTGTGGTCTAGCTAGGTGCATAATTTGATGAATCTAAATCATTTAAAAGTTTTAAATAAATAAATTCCAGCAGCTTGCCCCAACCTAAATAATCTCTCTCCTCCATTTTTAAACACTTCTAGTACTTTGCATCTGATGCTCATCCATTATTTTATCCAAACTATACAGATTGGATGCGACTTTTAAAGGGGCTTCATTTTCAGCACTCATAGATTTTAAGGCTGAAGGGACCTTTATGATCAACTAGCCTGACTTCCTGCATAACACAGATGGTAGAATTTCACCCAGTAATTCCTGCGTTAAACCCAGTAACTTCTAGTTGAGAAAATGCATCTCCTTTTAAAATATATCCCATCTTGATAAAAAGGGGCAGATCCTACACTGGTATAAACTGTTGTAGTTCTGTGACAATGTGGGGGGGGGGGGGGGTTTCTTTCCCAAAGATTTTAAGTGACGAGAATTCAACATATCCCTAGGCAAAATGTTTCCGTGGCTAATTCGCATAATTGTTAATAACGTGTGAGTTATTTCTTGTCTGAATTTGTCTAGCTTCAGCATCCAGCTGTTGGATCTTGTTGTGTCTTTGTCTGCTAGCTTAAAGAGCCAGCTACCATCCAGAATCTCCTCTCCAGATAGGTACTCATAGACTATTTCCAGGCTCAGCTGTCAGCATGCACAAATGCAGAAAGAGCAATACTGGTGCTACTGTCACAAGTTACACATGGAGAATCTGAGGAACAAAGGGGTTAGATTATTTATTGTAATCTGTATTAGGGCAGTGTCTAGGATCTCTAGTCATGGACCAAGCCTCAACTGTGTTAGGTGCTGTACACACAGAGAATAAAAAGGCAGTGCCTGCCCCAGGGAGCTTACAATCAAAGTATGAGACAAGAGACCACAAATGGATACAGATAGGCAGATGGGGAGTACGAGGAAACAATGAGACAATGCTGGTCAGCATGACAGGCATTGGTCTCTGCAGTCTACTTGTAGATGACATACCAAAGACAACATTCCAAGTTAAAGGCAAAGTGACCAAGTCCCAGTTTATGCTTGATCTCACAAAACACACTGCCTGTAAAAACTGTAGGCTAGCTTTTCAAAGATGCCCAAGAGATTTAGGCACACAAGTCTTGCACTCAAGCCAGTTTTGTGTAATTCGCTCAGGCAATTTTGAAAATCCCATCCTCATTTGACATTTGTCTCTTTGGGAGGTGTTGGTTTTTTTAAAGGATCGATATATTTTCCTACAGTAAAATGAGGAACAAAGTGTAGTGAACACATTAATAAAGCTTGTTTTGCAAAATATAACTTCTTTATACAGCCTGTTCTAGGAGCTGTGGTTTGCCAAGCATACATTTAGTAGTAAAACACTCCGAATATTCACTAGCAGTGATATCCGTTTTCTCCCAAAGGACCCCATAGCATTTTACAAACCACATGCAACATCTGTGCAAATGACAGCACAAGACGCATATAAAACGTCACCAGATAGGGAAAGATAATATTTTCACCCTACTTGTAGTAGAGAGGCAGTGTTGTTTAATGAATAGAACACTGCATAGGGATGCCTGAGTTCTGGTACTGGCTCTGCCACTGGCCTGCTGGGTGACCTAGGCAAGTCATTTCCCCTCTCTGTGCCTCAATTTCCTCAACAGTAAAATGGAGATAATGGCATTGCCCTCCTTTGTAAAACAGTTTGGAACTGATGGACGGACAGTGTCATATAAGAGCTAGTAGTTATTAATATTATTGTACTTGTGTGCACTGATAACACCGGGGGCAAGTCAACGGAGTATGAGGCCCCAATTAGAGCCTGCTCCTGCCCCACTGAAGACAGAGGAAGTTTTGCCGTTGAATGTAATGGGAATATGATCAGACTCATACATATAGGAGTCACTTTACCAACCACAGAATGGCAAGCATCGCTCTGGAATTAGACTGCAAAGTGCAACAATGGCTCTATTCTTCCTCTGGAGACTGACATAGGCTGGGGGAGGCTCAGCCTCTTCAAAAAGCCTGGTGTGGCCCAGCCCATGCTCCGCCCCCACATCTCCTCCGGGTTGCTTCCAGTTCCCTTCCCGCTCTTCTGTAGCACTGAGGCTGTGGCCGGGGCGGGCAGGCTGAGGCCGGTGCTCGCAAGCCTGGGGTAGGGGCGCTGCCCACCCAGTGTTCCAAGGCTGGGGGCACTGCGGCCATGCTGCACATCTGGTGTTCTGGGGCAGGGATTGGGGGCGCTTTGGCCATGATGCTTACTCACCCGGCACTCTAGGGCTGAGGTTGGGGGCACTGGGACCAAGCCGCCGGCCTGGCGCTCCAGGCCTGGGGGCGCTCGGGTGGCCTGGGGGGCCAGTGGCTACCATGGGGGTGCTCTGGGCAGGCAAGGTGGGGGTGATAGGGGAGGGACCTCGGGCAGCGGGTAGGGCAGGGGCTAGTCTCTCTCAACAGGTCATTCACCCGCCGTCCGTATGTGCACAACTGAAACTGCAAAAGTAATTTAGACCCCAGTCCTGCAAAACACTTAAGAATGTTCTTAACTTTAAGCATTGATTTCAACTGGATTACTTGTGTGCTTAAAGACACGCTTAAGTGTTTTGCTGGATCTGAGTCGATGGAATATAATTACCCAAACCAGAATTTACAGAGTACACCAGAGTAGACACGTCCACTTTTGCAAAAATGCCCCCGGATCTTTAACAATTGCACAATCTCTGTTTTACAGCTCATTTAACAGATGACAGCTATAGCACCAAGGAGCCTGTTGGGAGAAATTAGTTCTCCTCTGACTTTCAGTGAAGAACACCACCTTCTGGATCACCATCACCACCACATTGTTGAGTATCTAAGGTTTTCCTTGGAGGTCCATCCTCTAAGGAGCAGCCAAGTCAGACACTGCTTAGCTCACAAGAGCAGATGAACCCATCATCAGCTGGGGCAGCTGCTGGCTTTTTTTAGTTCATGTCCAAGACCCCACCAGTGGCAGGACATTTTCAAACCGCACAAACGCTGAGGCCTTATTGCTTAATTAAAAGATTTTTGTGCCAGACATTTAGACAATGGGCCTGATCCGCCTCATCCTTATGCTGGTGTAAATCAGGAGTAATGCAGATGAAGCCAGCATTAAAGCAATGTAGGAGAGGAGGATCAGGCTCGGTATGTTTTGAATGAAGGCGTTCTGGATCTATTGGCTGAGTAAATGAAATGCGAGCTTTTGTCAGCCAGATTCATCTTGTTCTCGTGCCCATGTGTCACGAAATCCCAGCTCCAATGAAGTGAATGGAAAAACTCCCCATTGAGTTCAGAGGGGCCAGGATTTCAGCCATTATTTTAAAATAATAGGAATCAAATAAAACCAAAGGAAAATAATGGGGGGAAAAAAGAACCAAGATAGGCTTCAAAATACTGCTCCTGCTGAAATCAATGGGAGTTGTGCAATGGACTCACAGAAGCAGAAATGGACCCCAAATCAGAACCTAAGCCAGATCATCAGCTGGTCACCAGTGGAGTAACTTCACTGACATAAGTGACTCAACAGAACTACCCTGACCTGGCCCCTTGCAGTCAAACATTGCCCCTCACCCCTAGTTCTGGAGACTGACATAAAATGAGACACGGACATGAGTCTCTCTGGTTTTGCAAAGCAGATGCCTGGCTGATGGTGGTGTTTTCAAAGCAAAACAAAAACCACCCTGTGCTTTACTCATTTGCAACTGAAACAAGAAATGGGCCCGGAGCAGAACTATTTATCCAATCCCCCCACCATTTAATGGGTTTTGGTCCTGCTTTGAGCAGGGGGTTGGACTAGATGACCTCCTGAGGACCCTTCCAACCCTGATATTCTATGATTCTATGACCACTGATGCCCAGAATCAGGGGCTTGGAGAAAACAGGGCTGAGCTGAACCTTATGCCAGGTTTAATTTGACAGAAAAAAAGCACGTGTGCTCTTTGCCCTTCTCTGTGTTCAGTCCCAAAGTAATGCTCATCTTAGTCGATTCACTGTGCTTTGTGCTGCTTTTTCCTCTTAACAGATGAGCAGCCTGGCAATCTCCCACCACAAGGCACCTTAAAAGTGGGACTCACTGAATCTAAAAACACAGTCCTGATGTCATTATGAAAGTAAGCGGACATAAGTTTGCATGCTGAGAAGAGAGGATCCCACAGCCAGAAGGAATACATTCAGAAAAGCTTTTTTTGTGCCTTGCCAGGAATATTCTGCACTCTTTGAGACATGGAATATGATCAGGAATAGAAATTAAGTATCAGCATCACCTCTTTGTGGTCTAATCTTAGCACCACCATGGTTTGACCTTGAAACAGATAAACGAAATAAAAAGTGTATATTCAGAATTGTTAGTAATACGGGGACAGTGACTGGATAACACCTTTGTGCAGTCAGCCAACGCAAGGCCTATGCATCCCTTACGTGCTGGTTATAGTCTCAGAATAGGGCATAAATGGGACTTCAGTGAGCATGGGCTTTGCATTAGTCCTCTGCCAGATGTGGACTTCACCCAGAGAGTTTTGAATAAAATTGTTCTAATTAAAGTGCTTCTTAGTTGGACCACAGAGTCTTGAACCCTTCTTGGGGAGTTGACTGCACCTATCTTTGGAAAGTGAAAAAAAAAAAAAAAAGGATAGGAGATTGGGCAGAGAGAGTGATCTAGTCGATAGAGCCTGGGACTCACAAGATCTGGCTCTGTCACTGGCCTGCTGTGACATCTTTGCCAAGTCATATCCCCTCTCACTGCCTCAGTCTCTTGAGCTGTAAAATGGGGATAATTATACTGTCCTTGTTTGTAAAGTGCCTGTAGCTCTACCGATGAAAAGTGCTATATAAGAACTAGGTGTTATTGTCAGCAGACAAGCACAAAGTGGCTGTCTTTCCTAGCACATAAATAAAATATAAATCGGGGGTCCTTAAAGGGCACAGAATTACAGAAATGAAGGACTGGAAGGGACCTTAAGAGGTCATCTAGTCCAGCCCCCTGCACTGTGGCAGGACAAAGTAATCCTAGCTCATCTGTGACAGGTGTTTGTCCAACTTGTTTTTAAAAACCTCCAGTGCTGGGGATCCCACAACCTCTCTGGGAAGCTTATTCCATTCCTTAACTACCCTTCTATGTATAAAGTTCTTCCTAACAGCACCACCAACAGAGTAAAAGTCATCCCTGTGTAAGGGGCCAGCACCAGACATCTGTAATTGCTTAGCGCCCATGTAACCCCTATTTTGGGGTCGCAGTAGAATGTGAATGATGCACCGGTCTTGTACTGACTCGCTGCACAGGGGTGAATTCCACCCCCATAGAGAGTAATGATGAAACCTATATTTAAAATGCTTGGCGAATAGGCGAGGGGGACGCAGGGGAATAGGCAATGATGAAGGAAGGGATGCAGAAGATTTGCTAGGAGATGCAGTGCAAACCTGCTAGAGGGCTCCATGAGACAGTGGGACAACATTCACTCAGACGAGTAGGTTATCAGCTGAAGGAAGGCAGAATGAGGAGAGAAATGACTGGGCGGCCATGGCACAGTACATGGCAGTACAACCATCTAGCCTGTATCTTTAGGCCTTCTTATTGCAGCTATCACCAGCACATCTCTTCCACAGACTTAGAGCAGCATTTTATCACTATGTTCCAATTCTTCTAGCTGTGCAATGGAACTAACAAAGCTTCCCTCGGTGTTTGTAATGTACCTTTTGATCTTCAGATGGAAGATACTCTTGAAATCCAGAGTATTACAAAAATGGCACTAGTGGCACCAGTTTAGACCACCAAAAAGATTAACGCTGACTCAAGCAAGGGTGAGCATAAAATATTCTTTGCATGACACATATGACCAGCTATTATAATCTCCTCTGCATGGTCTGATCTTGCTCTCATTGAAATCAATGGGATTTTGCCATTGATTTCTATGGTAGCCAGACTGGACCTGTGCAGCTTCTTGGGACAAACACAATAAAAGAACTAAGAGTTTCTGAAAAGATTTGACCAACAATAGGATGAAACCTACCCTAGTGCAGAGGGCCAGTATAAGGACTTTGAAACATTGGTCCTACTGAGTGCTGTACTGGTCAACCCAACTTTAAAAAATGGTATTGCAGAACTGGAAGGAGTTTAGAGACAAGTGATAGGAATGATCCTGGGCTCGCAGGAAGAGAGGCTGACAGACTGGGAAAGTTCGCTTTAGAAAGCCAATGGATTGGAGGGGACATGGTAAAAGTATATACAGTTATGAATGGTCTAGAGAAGGTAGATAGGGAAAACAGAAGCACCCAGTCTCATTAATAGAAGATCCCATTCTTCTTGTGTAAAGTAAAAGGTGGGAAATTCAAAACGGATAAAAGGTGGAACTCATTGCCACAAGAAGTAACTGAGGCCAAGAATTTAAGAGACTGGATATTTATATGGCAAAATCAAAAATATTCAGAGTTCTCATAATCACTGACAACAAAAATTTGGAAGGGATTTTAAATTTTGTGTTTTGGGGCTGAAACCAATCTCTGACTATTACAGACCACGATGAGAAGTAAGTGGGGGTGGAGGCAGATTACCCCGCATCCGCTTACTGCAGGGTTCTTTCACCTTCCTTTGGTGCTGGAGACAGGATACTGAACTAGATGGGCCTTGGGTCTGATCCAGTCTGGCAATTCCTATGTTCCTAAGTCCCACTTAAACCCTACTTTGAAGACATAAGTGGGGTCTTTTGCACAAGCTTTACATAGCAATGTGCTTTAAAACGTGAGGTGGGAGAAAACAATGCCAAGCACCCCCTACTCCCATAATAATCTTTGACTCCAAGGAGTCAATTTTCCAAATGGAAAATCTGTAGAACAACAA
This sequence comes from Gopherus evgoodei, assembly GCF_007399415.2. Lineage (NCBI taxonomy): Eukaryota > Metazoa > Chordata > Testudines > Testudinidae > Gopherus > Gopherus evgoodei. The sequence continues at coordinate 357,028,113 of NC_044322.1, read as the reverse complement.
AACCCTTTTATTTCAACTTATGCAAAAATCTCACATGTGACTTTTCGCAGCATAACCTATAGAGTATGATTCTCCTAGTAGAGTTAAACACAAGATGCTATTCACTCCCTGACGTATTTATTCATCGGTGGCTCTCTAATTAAAGAATAAATGGGTCTCTTTTACCTTGAATACTTCCATTGGAAGAGGAAACTTTGCTGCATCATTAAGGGATTTTTCCAGAGCGCATTTCCACTCAGATATATTCTTCAGAGAATAAATTTCTATAACAACAACAAAAATCACAAAATTGTTTCAGAAGCAAACACTCCTGTAGCATGTTAATCTCATACACCATGTAATGGTAAAACCAACAATGCAGTGTATACCCCATATTGTGTAGTTGTGGTAAAAACAACAAAGAAGAATGACTCCACTCAAACAGAGCCAGGGAGCAATGCACTTTATTTCCTGCAGAAAAACAAACCAAAACAGGACAATGAACACTTTTCAGGTTTTTTGTCAAAAAAGCCAAAACTTGAATTTTGTTTTTGAAAACCAAAAACTGAACTTGTTTTATGTTTGGCTGCCAAAAACTGATATTTTTGCTGTTTGGGGTTTTACAACCAAAAGCTGAAACATTTTGACAAAAAAAGGGGAACGTTCTCAAACACTGTTCTCATTGGTAGTAGAAAACACACTTTTTGTTATTAAAAAAAAACAATAAATATTTGCAACCAGCGCTATACACAGACATACTTGGCACTATAACAATCAGAGTACATCAACCCAACAAACAGTATTTGCAACTGAAATACAGTTATACTACAGCAGCTTCTTTAAATAGATATAATATCGTTAGTTATATTACCAAATCCTTTAGTGATTCATTCCAGTAAAATGCCTATGAATCATCTACTGTAGGGACAATACAGGGATGGAGAATTTTATATTGGCTGTACTTCTGTTCTAGGAAACATATTGTTATCCAGCACACAAGTTATTGCAGAACATTCATCTCAAGCTCTTAAACTTACGAGATAGACAGATAGAGAGCAACAATTATTAAAATGGAAATGAACAGAATAGGCTTGAATCCAGATAGGGAATAAACAGAGTGCAATTCCAGTGGTGTCAGTGTAGATATGTACACCAGTGCTGCGTTTGGCTCAAATTTTCATTTGAAATTCTATGCTTATAACAGCCGCAAAGATTTACAGCTGTATCTTACAATTCTGAAGAGGGGTCGGGGAGAAGGAATTGGCAAGCACAGTTTTCACCTAGCATTGAAGCTACAAAGGAATGTTATGCTCTGATCTCAGCAGATTTAAGACCTTATCAAAATAGGATTTGCAGACTCACTCACTGGAAGTGGATGCATTTATACATCCACTATATCAAAACTATCCAACTTCAGACAGACATCAAGGGTATGCATATGAATTTAAGCACATTTAGAGGGACATGTTAACCTTTTAGGGCTATATTTTTAATTCCTTGCCTGTCTGGATTTCAGTGTGAACACATATTTTGATCCTCTGTTTGCAGTACAGATTGCAGTCAGAGTCCTCTGTACCAAGAGTTCCTTTTAAGTGATTGTTACTCAGGGTGCCTGTTATGGCAGGTGTCCCTTTCCTTTTGGAAGCACTGCTCACCCTCGGGTGCATTAATAAAGTGACCCAGTCCTACCACCCTTCCTAGCATGAACAGCCCCGTTGCCAAGAGGAATGCTCACATATGTAAGATATATTCACACAGGGTTCAGTCAAGCAAGGAGGAAGGTGCTGTGGCACTGCCCCAGGAGCAGACCAGGAAGCAGATACTGTCTTAGACAGTCACAATCTGCCTACAGGTCTCACCCTGCACCAAGCCTATCCCAGGTGAAGCGCACTTTCCTGGCATAGCTGGTGCACTGAGGGGGGTGGAGCCATGGCTCTGCCCCACTCCCTGCCCCATCCCACCCATGCGTGAGTAGGTGTGACTAGGAGAATACACAGAAGCCCCACACAGACTGCTTCCTGGTCTGCTGGTAGGATCCTGCCTGGCCCTTAGGTATGCTGTGCAAAGAGCAGGGAGTCTCCTTTAGTCTCTCCCCTGCACTCGACTCCCAGCGTGTGAAAGGCAGCTGGCACTTTGCAGGGACAGCCCCATGAGGATTCAGGGCTGGATCATGGTCAGCCCCATGCAGATGGGCCATGTACAGGAGAGAGACTTGCCTCTAGTGGCGCAGCATCACTGAACCTTGGGACCTTCAGCCCTTCCCCACCCACCCACTGATGCAGAGCCAGCGGGAATGAATGCTTCTCTGAAATGGAGTTGCTCAGAGAGTGCCAGGATGCCAAGGGACCTGGGCTCTGGTCTGGGGTTTGTTGGTAAAAAGGAAGGCTCTCTGACCATCTCTAGGCTTGGTCACTGTCTGGCCATCTCCCTCCATTATTCTTTCCCAGCCATCTGTTTTTATTTTCCGTTTGTTAAGCTTCAGGCTAAGATGATTCTCCCTGCCCCTCTTCAGATTGATCTGCAAAAGACAGCTGTCAGCCAGGGGATAGCTCACTACCCAATTCAGCAGCCTCTGGCCCAAGTGAATGGGAGATTTCTCACTTGGCACAGGGATCAGCCTTCCAAGGCCAGCAGCCACTGAGTGCTAAATTTCTGGATCCCTAAATCAGTGCTCTTCATCTTGCAGGATATACAGTTTGCAGTCAGAGACTGGCACACGGTACACAACACTGTTACCATCTCGATTTTATTTGGAATGTTATGATATTTCTTTCCTTACAGACCCCTTCCTGGAGGTATTTGATTACGTGGAAACTTCAGTTTTCATTAAGAAAAGAAAAAGTAATTTCTGGCTCCGACAGCTGCTGGAAAAAAAGCTTGAAAATGGGACTCCTAAAGGTTATGATTTTTTTTTTAAATCTCAAGGTTTTTAAGCCAATCTTATGATTCTTGGGAGGCGGGCTCTGATTTTTAAACACTTGGGGTTGGCAACACTGCAGATGCAGAACCTCACTGGTATAGAAGCAATGCCATTACACCAGCTAGTGTAGGAGTTATGCCATTAAACAAGCTGAGGATCTGACCCCTGGTGTTTCCTTAACTTCTTATTGTGTTTTATATTTACTAATGACCTGCAATGTTTTATGTTTCCTACAGTGGCTGCAATGAGCGAGAGTAGTCGAGTGGTATTTATTGTTCTTCCATTTGAGTATCTGAGGGGTCGCCGTGTTAGTCTGGATCTGTAAAAGCAGCAAAGAATCCTGTGGCACCTTATAGACTAACAGACATTTTGGAGCATGAGCTTTCATGGGTGAATACCCACTTCGTTAGATGCATGTAGTAGAAATTTCCAGGGGCAGGTATATATATGTGCAGGCAAGCTAGAGATAATGAGGGGCAGAGCACTTTTGCCCTTAGATTATATAGAAAATCTATGGTAGAGCGGGGAACTGAACCAAGGTCACCTAGGTCAGAGTCTGAGCCACAAAACCATCCTCATGTCCTTAACCAGATCCGCCAGCCTAATGGGTTTAAACTGAGTAACTAGTGGTCAAAAAAAACATGACTGATAAACTAGAAGAAATGAACAGCAGATCCACAGAATTCTCAGTAAATAAACAGGTTTCAGATGCAAATGATGAGAGCATATTTTTAACGAGCCATTTTACCTGCAGGTGGGTCCATTCTGTATTTATTCTCTTGACACCAACCGACTGGTCGAAGTCTGCAATCCAAGTAAAACAACCACTGGTCATAGGATTCAGTCTCCTCCAATCCCACATAGCGAAGGCGTAATCTTCCTCCAACATTTTCAACCACACTAACTATCCAGTACTGAAAAGGGTTCTGGGAATCCTGCAGCTCTATTAAGGAATCAACTGTAATGAGGTCTACAGGGTTTTTTCCTCGCAGAGGCTGTTTGAATAGAAGCAAAACTCCTTATTTTAAATTTTATGTGAAGACGTCTCAAGGAAACAGATGACAGCAGAAGATTATTTTTGTTTTTCACACCATCATCCAAGCTATCAGCAAACAGTCTGTTCTCCTCTTTTACCCAACGGCTTCCAAGCGCAAACTCAGAAGAAAACAGAAAACAACAGTTGTGCTAATTTCTCAACCAACAAAAAAATAAGATTGCTGTTGGATCCTTTAGGATTCTGAAGAATCCATCTAGTAGGATTCTTCCTAAGGACTCAGGGCCCAGTCCTGCTAGGGGATTTCACCCCCACCGACTAACTGGAGTTTGGGGTGTATATCCCATCACAGGAGTGGGCCTTGAAATCAGCCTAGAAGGCATCAGAGCATGATCCTGAAAGCCCCCTGTGCACAAATCTCTCATTCACCATGGACTTGATCCTGCTCCCACTGATCTCAATGGGGGCAAGACTGGGCCATCCAGTGGGAATTTGAAGGTCACTAGGTCCACGGAAGACTCCTATTGACTTCAAAGTGCATGAGATCAGGTGCTAAAAGAGAGCGGTTTTCTGGATCAGGCCCTCATAGCTAATTTAAAGTGAAACAAGAAGTTTCAATGAAGATGTGTATTTTCTTACACACTGAGCAAGTTCTAAGGCCCCGATCCTGCAAACACTGAAGCACAGACTCAGCTTTACCAGCACTACCGCCAACCTCAGGCACTCAAAACTGTGAGTCAGACTCTAAAAAAATCATGTGATTGGGATAAAAAAAATCAGGAATGGGGTTTTTCCATAAAATAATATATTTTGGATACTTTTTATTTCCCTTCGGACTTCTGAGCCTTTAGAGTGCACTTGCCTCACATTTTCAAGCTTTTCTCTGAAATTCATGAGGTCTAGAAACATACATTTTTAAAAATATAAATGAAAGCTAAGATTCTCATGCACAAATCTCTTGATTCCAGAAGTTGGGGCTTTAAGAAACACACTAAAAAAATCATTTGATTCATGATAAAATTCTGAGAGTTGGCAACCTTGTTTCTTCAAGCAGTCCCAATTGCTCACAGCAATAAAATTAAGCACATGCATAAGTGTTTGAAGGATCAGGGCCTAAATTGTTAGCTGTTTGTGTACCAAGCCTGTTGAAAGAAACAGACAGTAAAAACCAATAGCCTTTATAGGGATTTCTAAAAAATTTTGCAAATCAGAGACAGTTTGAAAATGGTTCATACTAGGGCTGGTTGAGAAAAAAAGGGAAGCGGATATTTAAAAAAAAAAAAATGTCCCTTTTTTTCCCCCTCTCTCTTTTTTTTCCCCATTCAAAAATTTTGCAAAAATTTGAAATTCAAACTTCAGCCAGCATTAGAGTTGATCAACAAAATGGAGGGGTGGGTTGGAATCACAATATTTCTTTTGTAATTTGTTCCCTTTTAAATTTGAAATTGCATAACATGAAAATTTTCAACCAGCTCTGTGACTAGTTGATACATCTCAGTGCAATACATTTGCTTATAGTATTAGCAACCTTCTTGTTGTATTTATTAAATGCATCCATACAATCTCTTAAAGGATCATGTCATGGCAAAATGCCTTTTCTAAATACTGTATAACAAAATCATAGGACTCCGATTTAATATCATTTTTCTTCCATGCAATTGCTTCAGTGCAATAAAACATTCCTTAACATCAAAGGACATAGTAACACTGTAATGGCAATTTATTATAATAGATGCCTGGCCATTATAAAGCTAATAATATTGCTTCTCTGATCTGCATGCTAGAAGCTAAGCCAAACAATCAGTTGTCACTTATCCATGAGAGCAGAATGCTAACATTAATATTTGTACTGTATTGAGTATTCATTTTGAAAGTAGAGCAAGAACCCTTTTATGAACAGCTCCAGTACAGAAAATTACCTTGTTAAATCAATATGCAATGATAACAATGATCTGCAGTGCTGATTAACAATAATTCTATTTATCAGTGGGTTACAAACACAGCATGACGTGCTGTATTACCCACATACCTCACACATAACAGAGCATAACACCATTAAACACAAGATTGCAAACAGTTTCTATCCAAGCTGCTGTTTCCTCCCTCCACACTTCTGCCTTTGTTGTCTGCCTGTTTCTTCTACCAACATCAAAGGAGGTAAGGTAGAGCCTACAAGCGACATGGGGGCTTATTCTGATCCCATTCACATGGTTTGGAATTGCACCAGTGTGAGATAGGAGTCAAGCCCTTAGGCTCTTGGCATATTCTAGCTGGAAGCATGAAAGTGACTGTGGAGCCATCTGCCATGATCATCTAAGGCTATGTCTACACTACACCCTATGTCGGCATAACTTAGGTCACATGGGGTGTGAATAAATCATCCGGAGTGGCATAAGTTACACCAACATAAACACCAGTGTGGACAGCGCTGAGCTTCTGCTTGCCCACAGGGGCTGCAGGAGGTAAGCCGCCGGGAGAGGTCTCTCCAGCTTAGAGCAGCTACATTAGAGAGCTTTCAGCTGCACCGCTGTAAACTTGCTAGTGTAGCCATGCCGGGATTCTTTGAATGTTTAGGATTTTTGGCCTTGTGGACTGAAAAACCCTGGGTGATATTCTACTAAGTCTACCCTGTGGTTAACTAGTGAAGTACCCGCCCTCGTTAAAAATGAGTTCATGTGTTTGTGACTTGCACGAGCGGGCAGAAACAAAGCGATCAAAGCGAGGACTATCTTGAAATGCATCTGCATTCTTAAGGTAAACAAGCGTTTACACAGACGTAAACCACATGTTTACTTTAACTCTGGATCCATCCAAGGCAGGGCAGAAGACCAATCTTCTCCAAGGTCTATCCCAGTACTGCAGATCCTGCAAACCTGTTCTCTACATGCCTGACCTCTACACAGCAATACGGCACGTATTGCAAGCATCTCTAGCACCCCAATTGCTACTGTAAGCAATTGCTCCTGCAGGAAAAAGCGTTCTCCAAAACACTAAGGCAGCATTCAGTTGAGAGCACAGAGTTCCAGCAGGGAAGCTGCCAATTTCACACGGTTTCAGGATGAAACCATAAATGGGCCCAAGATTTACTTGAAGGGGACTGTGCGCCTCAGCACATCTTCCCACGAACCTTTTAAGTGAGCCCGGCACCGGATGAGTTTGGCATGGATGTCGTTCACCCTGCAAACGTGCTCGGTGCCTAGAGCTTCAACCATCTGGCTGTGTTTTTACATGTCCCCATTGTCTCACCTGAGCAGAACAGAGAGACTCCCTATTGCCAACAGCGCTTTCGTGCACTAATCGCCAAATCCTGTCCCCAGTGAGTAACTGGACTTTGCGCTGGGGAGATCCATGTGGTCAGAGGGAAAATGAATTCTCCCTACATGGGCAGAACCACCCCACAGCTTTATCTAGTATTGCTCTATGGACTGACTAGTGGGTCCAGCAAATCCCCACCCCCACTTGTCTGCTGGCCGAACACCCTAACACCCGACTGGCTGGAGAGACCTGTAGCGATGTGCTCCAGGGTGCAGACTCCCTCAGGCCCCTTCCTCAAACCCCACAATGAAGAGACGTAGATTCTTCTGCCTTTGGGGCTTCCTGTGTCTCTTACTTGGGCCTACAGGTGATATGAACTCCCTCCTATAGGTTTCCAATAGGAAGACTCCTTTGACCTCAAGGGGCACTGGATCAGCCCCATAACGTTATGTCTACACTGTAGCTGGGAGGTGCGATCCTAGCACGGGTAGACAGATTCATGCTAGCTCTCCTTAAGTTAGTGCGCTAAAAATAGCAGTGTAGATGTTGGGGGTGGCATGTAGGGGTGTGGCAGGTGTGGCAGCTCAAGCTAGCAGCCCAAGACCATGCCCTGGGCCCCCAGGGTCCAAGCTGAGGTGGTTACCCCAAGCCGTTGTGATATCCATACCTCTATTTTTAGCATGCTAACTTAAGTGGAGCTAGTGCGAGTCTATCTACTTATGCCAGGATCACACCTCCCAACTGCAGTGTAGACATACCCTAAGGGGATACACAGACATTGCAAGCACAGAGCCCTATATTTTAATGGTTAAACATCACTATAATATAAGTACAGTGCCACGTTATTAAATATAAACTGCAATCTAATACATACGCCTTCCAGTAAATTTGCAGGTGCCGTTCGGGAACCAGTTAGATCGTGTATAAGAAACACCGTCCAGTCGGTGTACTTCTCTTTGATTGCTGTGAGGGGAAATAAAAGAAACATTTAGCACTGCAGATGATGCCATGTACATTATAGAGCTAATTTCCATGGTCAGGACCAGCATGGCCATTATCGGCTCTGCGCTGTTGCTGTATCCAACAGAAAACAGAGCTAAGAGTTTAAAGTTTTAGATGCAAATACAGTTTGCACTATGAAAGAACAGGCCCCAGAGAGGCTACGGGCACACACTCAGAGTTATAGCCTCAGTTGGTGGAAGTAGGCATTGCTCCACCGAACTCAAGGACATTGATTTATGCCTGATGAGGAGGCGGATGACCAGCACCAGCAGCATCTTCCCAATTACATGCTTCATGTTCACCACTTAGGCTCACACTTGTCATAAAAGGTATCTTTGAATGTTTTATAAATCACCTCAGAGGACAAAAGCCATGATCACATCCAACTCATTGACAAGGTATTAATATGCAACACTCCACACAGCATTCTTCCCAGGTAACAGACAAAGCAGCCCTTAGGACATCACTAACTAGCTAGTGAATAAATATGTTTGTGAAAAACTAAGGAAGGATTGAACCAAATTCCTAGGTACTTCTATTCTGCTTCACAATATCTGATCCACTATCTTCTAGTCAAACAACACAAACCTGTATCTTCTTAGGATTCAGCATTAACTAATTTTTGTTACATTTAGGCTGGATATTACAAAGTCATCTGTAGGATTTAGATACCTAATTCCTTTTAAAAGGAGTAGAAACTGTGCACTCAAGCCCCTTCAGCAGCTCAGAAAACCTCAGCCTTAGTACAAAAAAACTCCTGTAATTAATCTTGTGTGTTTGCAGCTGAGGAGCTCTGAGGATACATTATAATTTCACCTGCCTATAATTGGGAGTTAGAGAGCAGTTTTTTTCTCAGACCTAACGTACACAAGGGTTAGATAATATACTGATAAAACAGAAATACTGTTACATTTCTAAATGTAGCAATGTTAGCTGCAAAAGAAAAAAAAATATTGTCAACGGAAAACTGGAAGCAACTGGATAGAGGATTTAGAGACCACCATCCCCTAGCAGCATGCAGCAACTACAGTGCTAAAAATACAGGGTCAGATCCTCAGTGACTGTTGGTTGGCATAGTTCCACTGATATCAATGAAGCTATGCCCGCTTACACCAGTGGAAAATCTGGCCCAACTGATGTGGAATCCTTTTGTTTGCGGTCTGAGAAACTTTCAGGTTAGCCAAGAAAGAACTTAAAATCCTGCTTGTAAGTCTTGGAAATCATATATTCCTTTACATTTTTGTACAGCACCTTCCACACTGGATTTTCTAAGTGCTTTGTAAATATTAATTAGAGAAGTAGGTATAATCCTATAGAAACTGAGGCAGATAGCGGTTGCATGCCAAGTTTCCTGACAAAGCCTGCCCTTTTGCAGGTGCAATATATACTTGCAAAACTGCTACTGGCTTTTTTTGCACCTGCAAAACATGTTGCTGCAAATCTGAATGCTTGCTCTTCTAACAAAAGTCCAGCTGCACTTGTGGTTGGCTAGCTAGAGTAGCAAATATTCAGATTTGTACAGCAAGTCAAGTGCAGACACAACAGTGCAAGTGTTGCAGGTTCAATTTTCATAGAAGATTAGGGTTGGAAGGGACCTTAGAAAGTCATCTAGTCTAACCCCCTGCTCAAAGCAGGACCAAACCTCAGACAGATTTTTATCCCAGTTCCTGAATTGGCCCTCTCAAGGATTGAACTCACAACCCTGGGTTTAGCAGGCCAATGCTCAAACCACTGAGCTATCCATCCCCCCTTCAAAAGGAGGAGTCCAGGCCTCAGAACTTTTAAACAGGTACCCTTTAGTGACTTGTCCAGGGGTGCCAAGTCAGTCTGTGCTACAGCTAGTATGAGAAATAACTCAGAACTTAAAGCACTATATTGGGATCTGATTTTCTCTTACACTCCAGCCACTACACTGCTCTGGTGGCAGAGAAGGGTCTTAAAGGCTATGTTTATGCAGCAATCACAGGGTACAACTGCACCTCACGGAGGTGTATCCACACTAGCTTTAATCTAGCTAGCTCAGGCACCAGAACAGCAAAGCTGCAGCAACCTGGCCTTCAAGGGCAGCTCTACAAGCCCACCTGGGTAATCACTTGTGGGGCTAGTCTGTGCTGATCCCATGGTGCCACAGCCTCACCTAGGGTGACCAGATGTCCTGATTTGATAGGGACAGTCCCAATTTTTGGGTCTTTTTCTTATATAGCCTCCTATTACCTCCCACCCCCATCCCGATTTTTCACATTTGCTGTCTGGTCACCCTAGGCTCTCACCTCTCTAGTACCTGAGCTAGCTAGATTAAAGCTAGCTTGGCTAGATCTCTACAAGCTGCAATCATATCCTGTGACTGCAGTGCAGACATAGCTTAAGAGGGCAGACATGCCCCCAGGGAAATGCCCTCAGCATACAAAGGCTCCAATGCCCCACACCAGGTCCAACACAGTGAGCATGTCAGGAGCAGGAAAAGGGTGTGGCTCTTTGCAATGCGGCTCTTTTCTTCCTTCTCACACCCACAAAGCAGCATGGGAGTCAGAGGAGCTCAGAATCCTCTCACTGAGAAGGCCCATAGGCTTGTCTACACAGAGCTATTCCGGACTCGATGCATGGGTGGACACATTTATTCTAGACTAGGAATGTCCATACATGAAGTTGCTTAGGGATAGTTACTGTGCTTTGAATTCTCACCCTACATTAATTCAAATTAGCTTTCAAGTGTAGACAAGCCCCCCCAAAAGTCACCTGAAAGCAATTCTGGCTGTTGGTGCCTGGTTCCACAGGAGAGTCAAAAGCAACACATAGTGATGGGTACTGAAGGTGCTGATAGATTTAATTTTATTTGCATGGATGTACAACTTCTTTCCACTACCCGAAGGCCATTACAACAGTCAAGGCACTTTCCATATCATATCCAGCTCAGAAGCCCAACTCACTAAGCTCCAAAAAAATGGAAGGAGTACAGCTGCTACAGGAGTTGGCTTGGCACTACCTTCTTCCTGACCTTCCCCACAAAGTGAAGGCTGGACCTTGTGAGATAATTTATGCCATTTCTCTTGAACAAGAGCTGGGCCGCCCCCTATTTGAAGATTACTGGGCCCAGACTTTGCTCACAGGCTTTCACCAACAAAGGCAGCCCAATCCCCAGCGGACACTAAGAAGTAAATTTTTACACAGATTCACCACTTCCTGCTCCTTCCCAGGGGAAACCACATTGAGTCAGCTGCATTCTGGGCCTTCCTCCACTAAAAGGATTTGCTTCTTTCTGATTAGGTTGCAGGGTTCCTGAACCGAAAGCTTCAGGCAGCCCCATAAGATACCAGCCCATCATTTTACCCTGCTCGGTACGCAAGGGAAAGTCACCTGTTAATTCATGGATAGGAGTGATAATGCTGTTAGCTGGCCTACAGCCAGACTGATGGGAATCCAAAACCTTCTGAGCACTTGCAAATCAGAGCCATTAATTTGTGTCAGGCTCATTTCTCTAGAAGTTATTGGGCTTGAGAAAGCAGCGAACTAGCTCCATAATCTGAAATTTTATGGCTATTGCCAGACTTAAATGTAGGAATAAATCCTGATATTTGGTGGGAACTGAAATTGTCTAATCTGCTTATCCTGAGTATTTCTGAGACACCTAACAATGCTGCTGCACTAGGTAAGGACCAACTACCAAAGACGTGATCTAGCTCCCATTGAAGTACGTTGAATGCTGCAGCTGACTTTAGTGGGAACAGGACTGGATCTAAAAGGTGTCGAACGTGTGCATTCATTTTGAGTGCCCAATGTGAGCCTAATATCCAGAGGCACTCAGCACCCACAACTCCAAGTGAAGTCAATGAGAGCTGCGGGTGCTCAGTGCCTCTGGAAAAAAAAATCAAGCCCAGAGGGTCTCAAGGAGGAGAGTCAAAACCAGAGGCTTTTGTCCAAGAGGCCTGATCCCCTTGGGGGAGAACAGAAGGGAGGAGGGGAGGAATAGCTCAGTGGTTTGAGCATTGGCCTGCTAAACCCAGGGTTGTGAGCTCAATCCTCAAGCGGGCCATTTAGGGATCTGGAGCAAAAATCTGTATGGGGACAGGTCCTGCTTTGAGCAGCGTTTAGACTAGAGGATCTTCTGAGGTCCCTTCCAACCCTGATATTCTATGATCCAAAACTCTTTGAAGCCAACAGAAGCCTATTAACCAAGGAGTTTGGGGTTAGCTGCACAGATAGTACTGCCAGGGGAACCTGTACTGTTTCAATGCCTGAGCCCCATTTCTCAAAGCTTTGGGCATTTGTCATGGGGTAGCACTTTGGACCACTGACTCTTAAACCTCTAGGCACTGATGGGCAGGAAAGCAGGCATAGGGGGGGTGACAGTAGCTGAGCAACAGCTTGAAAAATGCCAGTGGAAGCCTCCATGGCAGACTTAGGCACCTATCTGCTTCCTTAGACTGCCAAGGACCTTTTGTAATTTGGCCTCAACATGCCAGAGCCAGTGACAGAGACAGGATCAGAATTCAGGACTCCCCACACTGGGCTCTTTCCTCTTCTATGCAGGGGCGGTGCAAGAATGTTTCGCGCCCTAGGCGAAACTTCCACCTTGCACCCTTCCCGCCCCGCACCCCACCCCCGTGGCAGCTCCCCATTCTACCCTGAGGCACCCCGTCCAGCGCAGCTCCCCTACTCCACCCTGAAACGCCCTCCCCGTAGCAGTTGCCCCCTCTGCCCTGAGGCGCCCCCCTTGGAGCATCTCCCCACTCTCCACTCTCTGCCCTGAGGCAATTCCCCGCCGCAGTTCACCCCTGCTCCACGCACGAGCACCCTGAGCACGCCGTTGCTGTTTCACTTCTCCCGCCTCCCAGGCATGTGGCACCTAAGCTGATTGGTGCCGCAAGCCCAGGAGGCGGAAGAAGTGAAGCAGCCATGGCATGTTTGAAGAGGCGGGGCAGGGGAGAGCTGGGCAGGGAGTTCCCCTGTGTGTCACCCCCCCCCCTTATTTGCTGCAGGCGGCCCTCCCCATGCTCCCCTGCCCCAGCTCCCTCCACCTAAATGCCGGCGGCGACTAGGATGGCCGAAGATCCGGCTGCCACGATCGCTGCCGAAGAAAATGGCGCCCCCCAAATGTCAGCACCCTAGGCAACTGCCTAGGTCGCCTAAATGGTTGAACCGGCCCTGCTTCTATGCTCTTTTAAAAGCCCAGTCTAATGGCATTTGAACTATGTAGTCAGTTTTACATAGCCAAATAAGGTGACCAGATGTCCCAATTTTAGGGTCTTTTCTTATATAGGCTCTAGGGTGACCAGACAGCAAGTGTGAAAAATCAGGACAGAGGGTGAGGGGTAATAGGAGCCTATATAAGAAAAAGACCCAAAAATCAGTTCCTATAAAATCAGGACATCTGGTCACCCTAAGTCCTATTACCCCCCACCTCTGTCCCGATTTTTCACGTTTGCTGTCTGATCACCCTAGAGCCAAAGATCTTCCAAATTTATTTAAATCAGCAAAATTAAAAGTACTTGTATAAAATAAAGATTAAACTAGTCTCTAACTTCCCCATATCTTATATAGCACCATTTTTGCATCAATTTATCTGGCAGAACCAGGAGATTTATGGCCTTTAAAATATTTAAAGGACAGCAATAGCCGGAAAAGAAACTATTTATAAAAATGTCTTCTTTTTTCACTATTCCCGGTCTCCGTTCTATTCCTGTCTGCTTGCTTTAGTGTCAGAAACTCTGGTCTTATCTGCAACACCAGTGGGAACACAGGAACTACATACAGAATCAAATCCGAACAATGGTCCGGATAGTCTAGTATCCTGGCTCTAATAACGGCAAGTGGCAGATTCATCAAAGGAAGCTAGCCGATCTACGGGACAGCAAGCTGGATTGTATTCTGGCTCACATGTCAATCAAGTTGTCAGCCCAGTTCTGACTGCCGAAGCTTTGTATTTAGTGATGACGTGGGATGCAGAGAGAACCCAGTTTGGAATTTTCAGGGCTGGCAGGCAGAAAAAAACGCACCCAGCATTTTCCAAATCGCCTAGTGATTTTGGATGTATCAATTTTCAGGTGCCCAGTTTTCACAAAGTGCTGAACACCTGCTCCCTTGTAAATCAAGCCCCTTTTAAAGTGTTTCAAAATCACAACTCACTTTTTAAAATCTTGGCCTTTGTTTTTTTACGCTGATTCCTACCAACCCAACAGTAGTTGCCTGTCTTCCTCACTCATTTCTTTTGGGCTTTTGTCCTAACTGCTCTAATTTTCTTTTTTCTAAATAGTGATTCATTGGGGCTAAGGTAACTTTTTGTGTCTCCTCCTTCAACAGGGACATGTTTATTGCAGACTCTTCTTAGGTTCTCCCATACAGGACCTGTCACGCTGAATCTATCTGTAGGATCTAAGCCAACTTCTGCCATTTCACGGAGTCAGATCGAACAAAGAAAGCCAGCTCATCAAATTCTTTCAAACAGCTTTATTTCATCCATCATGGTAGTTCTTTACTCATAATTCACTACAGAAGCAATGCATTACCAAGTGATCATTGAAATCTTTAGACAGAGTCCCAGGGATTTTAGGGGGGGGGGAAGGGGAAGAGGAGTGTAGCCAACTGATTCAAAGCCATGCAGACAGCATTGCATGTTCACTGGTGGGTTTTTTTTAATTAACTGCCCTAATCTAAATTCTGATCACAATGCATTTATAGTCTCTTCACCTCTTTGAAAGCCATTCAGCATTACTTCTGTCTGGACTGTGTGCGACTTAGACAAGGTGGGCAAGGTAATATCTTTTTTTGGACCAACAACACTGTACGAGACTTATACTGACAGGAAACATCCTTTGCTTTATAAATACAATAGATTTCCGCTTCAGAGACATTAAGATGGTTTTCTTGGGCTGGAGACTCTGATCCTGTGTTCAGTGTGTGAATTCACTCTGCGTAGGGATTAGCGCCCAAGATCGTCTGCATCATTTAACCCTCTGCAGAGGAGGTGTGCATGGGATCCCTCCCAAAGAGATCTATGCACAAAAAGGGGGGTGGATCGAAACAGGCCAGCAGACAAGGTAACATTCAAGGTGGGCTGGGGTGGACTACAATGAAACTGTTCATGGGACTATGTGTTCTTCGAGTACTTGCTCATGTCCATTTTAATAGGTGTGTGCGCACCACATGAATGATCGTCAGAAAGTATTAACCTAGCGGTACCTATCGGGTCAACTGTAGAGCCCCCTGGAGTGGTGCCTTCATGGCAGTGTATATAGGTCCCTGGCAACCCACCTCCTGCTCAGTTCCTTCTTGCCAGAATACTCTGACAGAGGGGGAAGCGGGCAGGATTTGGAATCGACCTGGAGCAATACATCTCAAAGAACAACAGTTACAAGATGGTAAGCAACCATTTTTTCTTCTTTAAGTGCTTGCTCATGTCCATTCCAATAGATGACTCCAAAGCAATTTCCCCGGAGGAGGGGTAGGAGTTCACAAAGTTGCTGAACGCAGGACTGCCCTCCCAAAGGCCACATCATTTCTCGCCGGTTGAGTGATGGTGTGGATGGAAGACCATGTTGCTGCCTTGCATAAGTCCTGAATAGGGACTTAAGCGTGGAATGCAGCAGAAGAAGCCTGCGCTGTTATGGAGTGCACCCTCAATGCCAGGGCTGGGATCTTAGCTAGGTCGTAACATGTTCTGATGCACGATGTGATCCACAATGACATAGAATCATAGTTACGAGATAGTAAGTAACTGTTTTATAATCTCAGTGCAGGATCAGGCCCTGAGACAGAGGGTGTGTGCACCATTGCCCTCTACTGGATGGAATGTCAGATCTGTTCAAGCACATGTGATTTCGTTGCCCATGAAACACAAGTCTACAGAGGATACAAACAGCTATACTAACAGATCTCCTGTAACTCAAGCTGTGCAATTCTATGTTATTTGGAGAGGTTCAGCAGGTGACCTTGGAGCCACAGATTGGTAAAGCTTGGAAGAATTAATTTTTTCTTGGTAAATGTTGATCAATGTCAATTTCACCATAAGCACACACACAACTGTCGACTGTCATTAAATAATTATCATCTAACACTCCTATTGTCTGGCATCCCCCTAGCTTCCCACTACTGTTAACATTTAAATGGATAAAAACAAAAAACAAAAATGCTTAAAACCCACAATTTCTGCACAACTGAAAATTTAAGTCAATAAGAATTTGAAAAAAAATGCATGAAAATAAACCAATTTTATCCACTAAAATGATAAAATTAAAAAAATCAAATTCTGCCAAGTCTACACATAAGTGTATGTGCCAGTGCTTCTTTGGGGCCTTGTTCACTGAATGCAGGAATCAGTGCAGATGTTCCTTCTTTCTCTTCTGGGGCTAGAAGGCCGGCTGTATTTTCACCTGCACTGAATCCTACATTAAAGCCTTTTTCTCCAATAAAAATGCAACTGAAGCAATTGCAGAAAAATAAACTGGCTAGAAACACAGGACAAGTTCTGCTCTTCTTTGCATCCACACACATCCACACTAGCTGGACTAATGGAACCACTTCAGATTTACACTGGTGTAACAGAGAGCAAAGTTTGAACCCAAAGCTTTATCTGCAGAACGCACTTATTTACTGCATCACTCTTCTGCATGCATTTGTCATGTGTAAAATACAAAGCTCCACTACCCCCTTGAACCAGAGAATATTCATTTCAAACAGTAGCTCCCAATTTGGAAATAAAAAGAAAAGTGAGCAAATACAATTTTTAAAGCAGAGTAAAAATCAACCAACCACTTTAATACAAAGGCTGCATTTATTCCTTGGACCTTACTGAGGCCTGGTCTACACTAAGGGGTGGGGTCGATGTAAGATACGCAACTTCAGCTACAGGAATAGCATAGCTGAAGTCGACGTATCTTATTTCGACTTACCTCCCGTCCTCATGGAGCGGGATCGACGGCCGCAGCTCCCCCCATCGACTCCACTATCGCCACTCGCCCTGGTGGAGTTCCGGAGTCAACGGGAGAGCATTTGGAAATCGATATATCACGTCTAGATGAGACGTGATATATCGATCCCTGATAAATTGATCACTACCCGCCGATCTGGTGGGTGGTGTAGACATACCCTGAGAGTCTTAGGAGGAATTTAAGGCAAATATAATTTCAGAGATTCTTTCAACTTTTCCCCCTATACAACCTCTCCTAACCATCACCACTAGTCTTATGTCCGTCCTAATCCCTCACTTACTCCCTGTGCTCCTCTTGCCTTCCTTATTCATTATCTCCTTTTCCTGGGCAAAGGATTGTGGGACACACTGGTGAATTAAAGGCTGCAGATAGCCACACACAAATAGAGCAGGTGAGCGGCTGAGGGCAGGTTGCTGGGCTAAATGGTGCAGGAAGATGTACATGGTATCCCTAGAGCCAGTTACCACAGTAGCCTTTCTCCCGTCTTAACTGTCAGCTCTTCAGAAAAGGGACTTTGTTAGTGCAGGTAAGACCTCAGCCAGAGTATTGTGTCCAGTTCTGGGCGCCACATTTCAGGAAAGATGTGGACAAACTGGAGAAAGTCCAGAGAGCAACAAAAATGATTAAAGGTCTAGAAAACGTGACCTATTAGGAAAGATAGAGAAAATTGGGTTTGTTAAGTCTGCAGAAAAAAGAAGACTGAGGCAGGACATAACAGCTTTCAAGTACATAAAAAGCTGTTTCCAGGAGGAGGGTGAAAAAGTGTTTTCCTTAACCTCAGAGGATAGGACAAGAAACAATGGGCTTAAATTGCAGCAAGGGAGGTTTAGGTTGGATACGGGGGAGGGATCACTCAGTGGTTTGAGCATTGGCCTGCTAAACCTGGAGTTGTGAGTTTAATCCTTGAGGGGGCCACTTAGGGATCTGGGGCAAAAATCAGTATTTAGTCCTGCTAGTGAAGGCAGGGGGCTGGACTCAATGACCTTTCAAGGTCACTTCCAGTTCTATGAGATAGGAAGTTTTTCCTAATAATAATATATGGGGATACACCTAACTGTCAGAGTAGTTTAGCACTTGAATAAATTGCCTAGGGAGGTTGTGGAATCTAAGTCAGTGAAGGTTTTTAAGAACAGGTTAGACAAACACCTAACAGGAGTCCTGCCTTGAGTGCAGGGGACGGGACTAGGTGACCTATTGAGGTCCCTTCCAGTCCTACACTTCTATGATTCTATATAAACAAACTAAAGAACTGGTAGCTAATTGGAAACTGTCACTGCAGCAGTGCTGATAAAACGAAAACAACAGAGGAGAAAAGACACAAGTGCTCCCATTAAAGAAATAGACTATAACACTAGGGCTGAAGAGCAACACATGCTGTGGTCGAGTGGTTAGACCATGGGCCTACGAGCCAAGAATCTACTGTTCTATTTGTGCCAGCGACTCACTCTGTAATATAGCATGACCTATTAACCTCTGCATGCCTTAGTTTAGCTATTTGTATGATGGGGATAATATTTATGAGCTCACAAGGGAGTTAAGAGACTATGCCCATAATCTACACTATGAAATTAGGTCAAATTTATAGAAGTAGGTTTTTTAGAAATCGTTTTTATACAGTCGACTGTGTGTGTCCCCACACAAAATGCTCTACGTGCATTAAGTCGGCGGACTGCGTCCACAGTACCAAGGCTAGTGTCAACTTCCAGAGCGTTGCACTGTGGGTAGCTGCGGGCAGCTATCGCACAGTTCCTGCAGTCTCCGCTGCCCACTGGAATTCTGGGTTGAGATCCCAATACCTGATGGGGCAAAAACAGTGTCACAGGTGGTTCTGGGTACATGTCATCAGGCCCCCCCCGGGAAAGCAATGGCAGACAATCGTTTCGCACCTTTTTTCCTGGGTTACCTGAGCCGACACCATACTACAGCAAGCATAGAGCCTGCTCAGCTCACCATCACCATACGTCTCGCGGGTGCTGGCAGACATGGGACGGCATTGCTACACAGCAGCAGCTTGTTGCCTTTTGGCAGCAGAGGGTGCGTTACGATTGTTAGCCATCGTCGTACTCCTGAGTACTCTTTTAGCCGACCTCAGTGAGGTTGGTCAGGTGTACCTGGGCAGACATGGGAGTGACTCAGCCAGGTCATTCCCATCTTCTGCTGAACACCCAGGAGATGATGGAGCTGGCAGTCATACTGCACCATCTTCTGGCAAGGAGCCAGATGATGATGGCTACCAATCGTAATGCAGCATCTTCTGCCAAACACTCAGGAGATGACAATGGCTGGCAGTCGAACTTCACTGTCTGCTGCCAGCCTAAGATGTAAAAGATAGATGGAGGGGATCAAAACAAGAAATTGATCCAATTTGTTTTGTGAAATCAACGGCCTGCTAAAACCAGGGTTTTGAGTTCAATCCTTGAGGGGGCCATTCTGTGTGACAGTTGTTTGTGTTTCTCCTTGATGCAAAGCTACTCCTTTTGTTGATTTTAATTCCCTGTAAGCCATGTCGTCAGTCGCCCCTCCCTCCGTCAGAGCAATGGCAGACAATTGTTTGTGCCTTTTTGCAGCGCAGAACCAGAAGCTGAAAAAGCAAAACCAGGCAAGGTTGAATCAGCATTAGCTCTCCTCTCACCCTTTGTCATCCCTCAAAGTGGGGGTTCAGGCTTGGGAGGGAAGTTGGGAAGCATGGCATAAGGACAGGCTTCCTACATGAGCAGCCCAAGATCCACAAGGAGAGTGTGGTTTCCCCATAGAGCCTCAGGCCGCATGGGATTTCTAGGATTCATCTCCTGTGTGAATCCAACAGCCCTGTTTCAGAAATCCAAGTTCCGCATTCGATAGGGTTCACATCAAGAGCAGAGCACTTAGCCAGGATCTTTAAATATCTTAATAAAACAGCATCTTAAACTCTACCTATTCCAAGGAAGCAATGCTGAGGTCTAGTAATTAGAGCACAGGCTGTAGACTGAGGCTACGTGGAATCTAATCCTAGCTCAGGGAAAGTCACTCCACCTGATCCAAACGCCAGTGTAGACAATGGATAGACTAGACCAGGCCCTAAGCCTCCTTGTGTCTCAGTGTCCCACTCTGTGAAATGGTGATGATAGCAATATTGAAACACCTTTATAAAGTGCTTTGAGACCTGTGGATGAACTGTTTGAGTTACAATGCACGCAGTTATCCAGTAAACTGTTCCTGTTTGAAACAGTCAACCGCCCTTGGGATTCTAACAACCCGAGGGACAATAAAATAATTCAAGACGATTTGAAACTTGAAAATTCTGCTCTACAGGAAAATTGTGAGATTTTGGAGGAGAAAAAAAATATTACCAATCAAAGTGAAAAGAGGATATTTTGACATTTCCGGCAAAACAAAATATTCCAAAAAAATTCAATTTGGGATTCTTGAACTATTTCATTTTGATGGGGAAGCGTATTGTTTCCATAAGGTAAAAATCTTTTTATTTCATCTTTGTCATTTTGATTAATTTTGTTTCCACTTTTAAATTATATTTCTACATCCATAAATACTATAATAAAATTAATCTTTTAACGTAAAGTCAAAAAGATAAAGTCAAAATGAAATGTTTGAACATTCTCCAAACGAATAGATTTGTGTCCACTTTTTCCCCATCAAATGGTTCATTTCCACTTTTCCCTGTTGAAAATGTTGTCAAAAGCAACACCTTCCCATAAAACAATTAAATTTTGATGAAACAGTTTTTCTGTTGAAAAATGCAGTGTCGAAAAAACTGCGATTGGCTCTACAAATAATGCCCTTGTGAATTAAATCCCAGCCTGGGTATAACTTTTTTTATTTTAATGTATTTATAAATCATCCCCCAGTGGTTGTGGTCTCAGCTGATGGCTTGATTTGGAGAAAAAGTGGTTAAGAGATGGGACTGGGACTTGGAAGATGCAAATTCAATTCGCAACTCTGCCACCAACTTCCCGTAGTCTCAATTGTGCCTCAGTTCTCCAAGTAAAATACAGGGATAATTTGTCTAGCTCGTCTCTTTAGATTGTAAATTCGTCAGGGCAGGGAATATGTCTTACGTTATTTTTGTTCAACGCTTAGCACAATGAGGCCTTGATCTCGGCTGGTGCCTTTAGGTGCTACTGCAACATAAATAATAACAATTTTAAAAAATTAAGTTTAAAATTTTAAACTTGTTTAAAAAGTTCAAACAAGAAAAAACTAAATTTATACATAAGAGGTTTAATAACGCTTTACAAATGAAAATGATTGTTCATTGTGGGTTCTTCAGTGGGAATCCTGAAAAAAAGCCAAATTCTCATTACTAAAATACACATCTTGAAAATGGCCAAAATGGCTCTGCTAGTCCAGAGATTAAGTTTTGAACTGAGTGGTTTTGTATTTTCACAAAATTCCAGAAGCGTGCTGTAAAAAAAAACAACAAAAAAAACAGCATGATTGCTTGTTTAACCAACTGCTTCATGATCTGGGCCATAAACAGAGAGGTCTGTGAATCAACTTCAGATCACACGATCAGCTCTTTTTACAGAACTCTCCTGAAGAATGCAAAACACCTGATGAAAACATTAAATGCTGTATTTTCACTGAAACTGAAGGTTTTAAATAAAAACTTACATCAAAGACTATGGGAGCATTCAAAAATATATACATGAGTTGGTGATAATTTATATTAAGGTTCCATGATATATGATTTATAAGGGATTAATAATAGATGTTAGAAGCATGTTATAAATGAGAGTAATATGTGTTATAGCTCTAAACACAGCAGTAGAAGGTCTTATATATAGGTGATTAGAGAACATGGTTCCACTGAAGTATTAGACTCAATAATCTGCAACAATTGATTAACCATTTATTAAAACACCTATTATTAACCCTTTATAAATGGAACCTTAATTTGAGGCTTATATTGTATATTAATCTTCTTTTATTTAGACCATCAAAATAAAACAGATGTCATAATAAATATGCTGTATGATTTTTATCATGTCTTCAAGATTGATAGCTGTATCTCTACCTTTTAGGCTACCACAAATACTCTGATAAGTGGGTTGGGAAAGAAGTATTCACACTGTCATTTTAAGTGATTAAATGGTTGGCAATTTTCTGACAGAATGTTTTTCCACTGCAAAATGCCTCGAAACTGACACATTTGGTGAGAACTGCACAGTTTCCTACCAGCCCGCGGGCAGTTGCAGAGACAGGACCATGGGGGTATGTCTACACTGCATTGTAAAAACAGGTTTGCAGGACCCAAGCTCAGTGTTTCTTAGCCCATGCATGAGCATCCACACTGCACGGTAAACTTGGGTTTACAATTGCTGGCCCTGCATCTCGCAACCGCGCTCATGTGTCCATATTGCACTACTCAGATCTTCTGACTCAGGTCTGGGGGATGAGCTGTGTCTACACTGCAGAATGACAGGGATTGGACCAGAGTCACAGTGGAATTTGGGCTTGGACCCCACCCCTCCCCAGGTTGGTCATAGGACCCAGGTCTTAAGTGCTTGCTGACCTGAGTCAGAAGGATTTGTGTCTGGATAGTAGTGGGGGTTGGGCTCAAACCTGAGACTGACCCTGGATTTACAATGCACTGTAGACATACCCCCATTGGCTTGAGCAGGAGTTCTCTGGGTATGTCTAAATTGCAAACAAAATAAACTCCACAGCAGCAAGTCTCAGAGCCTGGGTCAACTGACTCAGGCTAAAAATAGCCGTGCAGACATCCCACTTGGGACCTGAAACCCAGTGAGGAAGGTGGGTCTCAGACTCAGAGCAGGAATATCTACAATGCCATTTTTAGCCTCGGAGCGTGAGCCTGGGCCAGCGAGCCTGGGCTCTGAGACTTTCCACTGCACATTTGTTTTGAGGTTGTTTTGTTTGTTTGGGTTTGCAGTGCAGATGTACCTGTAGGCTCACAGGGCGTTGGACTAGATGACCTCCTGAGGGCTCTTCCAGCCCTGATATTCTATGATTCTAGGTAATCTTCCAGGGAGGTGGTCGAATCCCCGGCAGCTCGGGGAATCTTGTCCGTTTTATTTCGAAAAATACTCAAAACAAAAAAGGTCACTGCAATGTTTTTAAACAAAGCTTTCAGACTCCCAATGGGAGCTGTGTTGCTAGCTCTCGGGGAAAGGGTAGTTTGCAGAGCCGCTTACCGTGTCTCTGCCTAGGAGCAGCCGGGACAGGTCGCTGCTTGCGGGGAGAGGCCTGAGGTGAGTGGCCCCCAGATCCAGCACCCCAAGCTCCCTCCTGCACTCAAACTCCCTCCCAGAGCCCACACTCCACAATCCCTCCTGTACCCCAACCCCCTGCCAGCCTCGCACAAACCAGATTATAAACCGGAATTTTAATGAAGATCAGAAATGCCAGTTTCTAGAGCTTTCTAGTTGGTGAAGTGCTGGATAAAACAGCTTTTACTGTACCGAGTATTGTATACTTCACTATGAATGCCTACTTACAGTCTGAGCAAAATGCTAATCAAGTGATTGCACAATCTCCAGGGGAGATTATAGACAGAACACAAGTAGTGGGGGTTCTCCTGTTTGCAAGTGAAGACAATGGGTTTGGGGGACTATAACTCAAGGTACAAAGCTCCAATTGGCAGCTTTCACCTAGGAGTAAGCCGACAGCAGGCTTGCTTCATGAACAGAAGATCACAGCCAGGCCTGGCTATAATACACTGGAAGGGTTTGGGGTGAGCTTTTGCTCTGTAGTACACAACAATGTTTTGTTAAATTAAGTTTAGACTCTAGTGTGCGTGTTGTGATTTTCTTTTATAGGTCATAGAATATCAGGGTTGGAAGGGACCTCAGGAGGTCATCTAGTCCAACCCCCTGCTCAAAGCAGGACCAATCCCCAATTAAATCAGCCCAGCCAGGGTTCTGTCAAGCCTGACCTTAAAAACTTCTAAGGATGGAGATTCCACCACCTCCCTAGGTAACCCATTCCAGTGCTTCACTCTTGGTGTCCACTATTTCCGTGTGCTATTACTCTAAATCTCTGTCCTTTGTCAAATAAACTGGCATGTGCTTTCTCTGCAAACAAATCGACGTGCTGTGTGTGAAGTGGAGCTGCGTTCCCTGGTGTAACGGAGGAGCCGAGGATCTGGGAATTCTGTCAGCATCCAATGGATCGGGGGCTGGGCACACCAGGGAGATGCATGGAGGACTCGGGGTGGGTGGGTGCCCATCATTAACCAGTAAAGAGGGGCCTAGAGGGCAATGCTTGTGTTGCCAGGGGCTGGTGGTGTTGGGGAGCTGACCCACAGCAGGCACAGATGAGGCTTCCTCATGCCAAGGGCAGGGGGTAGCAAGGGGCCTAACAACCCTGGGCATCTCCGGTCATCACCTAAAGGAGATGCCTTTAAAGTTCTGCCAGATGGAGCCTAAGGGGAAGCTGGCTATGGCCAAACCTATGCCACATCAATGATGCCTCTGGTTCTATGCCAGCTCTTCTGGAGGAGAAGGGTAGCTATATGGCTAAGGCCCTAAACAAGGCTTTGTGAGATTGTGGGGTCAGTTCCAGGCTCTGCCCCAGGCTTCCTGAGCAAGTCATTTGTTCTATCTGTGCCTCATCCCAGGGATAATAATCCTTTGTTTTCCTCACCTTCTGTCTGTGGGAATTGTGAGTTCCTCTAGGCAGGAGCAGTCGCTTATTATGTGTATGTCCAGTGCCTTGTACAACAGAGCCAGGATTGCCTTTATGGCAAGGGTTCTCAAACCAGGGGTCAAGCAGGGGGTTCTCAAACCAGGGGTCAAGCAGGGGGTCACAAGGTTATTACATGGGGGGTCGCGAGCTGTCAGTCTCCACCCCAAACTCCGCTTTGCCACCAGTATTTATAATACTGTATATATTATATTTATTTATAATTTGTATAAATTTATAATTTGTATAAATATATACAAAAAAGTGGTTTTAATTTTTTAAGGGGGGGGGATCGCACTCAGAGATTTGCTATTTGAAAGGGGTCACCAGTAAAAAAAAGTTTGAGAACCACTGCTTTATGTGCTACTGCCATATTATGCCTCATCAGAAAGATACATTTTTGACACCATTGAGCCACTGAGCCATTTCCTACTTTTGACACGTGCATGGAATTTTAAGTATGTCTGTTCTGATCAATAAAAAGTGTTAATTTTTACGTCTCCGGTATACGATAAGCAGGTGCAGTAATACTTAGTTAGCACGTGTTCTGCAGCATTGCTTGTCTTTAGCTCACAACGCGCATCACCAAAGGGTGCGGGGGAGGGATCATCATGCTTGGGTTAAAAGTGGGCAAATTGAGTGTGGGAACAGATCTGATGACACCTGGCCTATCCACCAGATCTCAGTCCTCCCCTTCCGAGGTTACAGAGGAAAGGAATAAACAGGGAAGCTAAAGTTAGAGGAGGCTCTCCAGCCCCCTCTCCCTGGCTTGCAGGAAAACATTCCCCCACAGATTCCCCCCCTCCCTGGCTTTTGCTGTGAGAGCACCTCCTCCGGTTTCAATTACCAGCCTACCATCATACTTGAACTGGTCTCCACCAGGTGAAATAGCAGAAGCCACATTAAGCGGGACTTTTAAAATCAGATGAGGTGAAACCCAAGTAAAATATACTGAAGGGAACAATGCTGCAATTACAGGGAGATGGGCAGGATCCACTAATGGGCATTTAACAATTCTAATTTCTACAAACTCATCCAATCAACTTAAAATAGGAGGAAGGAGAAAAGCCCCTGCTGCAAATGACCGGCCTGTCCTTACCTGTAAACTGAGAGTGCTCAGCACCTCAAAGTGGCTGCAAGAGGAGACACCTAATGCACTGGCAGTGTGAAACTTTTACAGCAGTTACTGTCCCTGCCCCCGGATGCATCAACGTTAATTTCATCATTTGGCAGACAATTTTTAATCATCATCATCCAGATTAGGGAACATTAAATAACAGCAACAGCTCCATTATACTGACCTTGCGTACTCAGCCATGAACACAGGAAAGCAGCCTCTAGGCAATTTACTTAGTGACACAAAAGATCTTCCCCGGGCATGAACATGCTGTCGTATTCTGGTTGATTACCTGTTCTCTTGTATTTGCAGACATAAAACTGCTCTGTGAAAAATGCAGTGTACGTGACGATATTATGGTGTGCACATACAATGAGAGAGAAAGAAACCTGTCGCACTAAAACAAAATTCCAAGTGCCAGATTCTGTTCCTGGTTACACCCTGTGTGAACCTAGAGTAGATCCAAAGAAGTAAAATGAGTTACACCAGTGTAAAACCTAGATTTGTAGGGTGAAATCGTGGCTTCAATGAACTGAAAGAGTTTTGCCACTGACTTCATAGAGCAGAGGTAGGCAACCTATGGCACGGGTGCCAAAGACGGCACGCAGTTGGTTTTCAGTGGCACTCACAAGGCTCAGGTCCTGGCCACCGGTCCGGGGGATTCTGCATTTTAATTTAATTTTAAATGAAACTTCTTAAACATTTTAAAAACCTTATTTACTTTACATACAACAATAGTTTAGTTATATATTATAGACTTATAGAAGAAGACCTTCTAAAAATGTTAAAATGTATTACTGGCACGCGAAACCTTAAATTAGAGTGAATAAATGAAGACTCGGCACACCACTTCTGAAAGGTTGCCGACCCCTGTCAAAGTATATTTTCAAACTTATAAAGCCAGAAGGGACCACTGTCATCAATTAATCTGACCTCCTGCAGGACACAGGCAAGAGGACTTCCCTGAATTAATTCCTGTTTGATCTACAGCAGATCTTTCAGAAAGACACCCAATATTTAAAAATTGCCAGTGATGGAGAACCCTTGATGTCAGTGGGGCCAGGATTTCTCCCAAAGATTTTAAGGCCAGAAGGGATCATTATGATCAGCTACTCTGACCTTCTGTAGAACACAGGCCAGACAATTTCACCCAGTGATTGCTGCTTTGAGCCCAACGACTTGTGGCCACACTGGAGATGATTTAGAAAAGCATCCAATCTTCATTGAAACACTCCATGTGATAGAGAATTCACCACTTCCCTTGGAAGCTGTCCCATTGGTGAATTACCCTAGTAACCAATGTGAGTGAGATCAGACTCAGAGTGCAATCATCATCAAGAGCAAGGAAAACAGTCCCACTGAACTGCACTTATTTAAAAAACACAAGAACAGATGGTCACCTCATGGATAAGATACAGTGTCTGAAATCCTGTAGCAGAGCTCCTGTTTGGGGCCAGATCCTGATCTGTGTAAATCCAGAGCACCTCCACTGATGCACAATGGAGTTAATCCAGATTTACACCAGTGTAATGGAGATCAGAATTTGGCACTTGATTTGTTCAGGACCCTTTTTTATAATGTATAACTTGGATTTTTACCCAGCTTCGCTTTCAGAGATGGAAAGTTAATTCACCATGTTAGAAAATAAACTCAGGCTCTCAAGGCATTCAGGGAACAAATTCATAGCTGGCATCACTCCAGTGAAGTGTGCTGGCTCATTGCGATCCAAGTCCCACTGAAGACTTTCCACTGCCTTCAACACAAGTTGGATCAGGCCCTAAATTCCATTCCCAAGTCAGAAGTGAGAGCTTGGTGGGTTTTGTTTTTACCATGTCTGGACCTGTAGACTCAGGTTCTATCTATACCACGTAAACTGAATGTGGCAGACATACCGGAGTTTAGTGAGGCATCAGAAGTATCTAAAAACACAACCCTCTGGATTGAAATCAGAGGAGTCTCAGCAGACAAACCAAAGATATGGATGAGACACATTCTGTTGGACGTGTCTGACCACACCAAGGCCCAACTCCTCCCAGCGTTCACAAAGGGGTGGTAGGGCTCTGCACCACCCCCGACTTGGGGCTGAACACTGAAGGCATGATAGAGCCCTGAACAAGAATTTCTGGATTTGGCCCATTACTGAAGTGAGGAGCCTAAACTTCTCACTGCTGCTTCTTCAATATTCTTTTTCCTTGAAGACCTAGGTGTGGAACATCTTTCAAACTCTGGTCCGCCAAGCCACTACCCTTACTTCATTCAGACCCCTCTCTAAGACTCACTCGTCCCACAACACTCACAAGAAGCAAGGCAAACATGAGTCGCACCATGTTTTAATCATTGAGCCACCAACCTTTGAACATGCCTAAACTGAGCAACTGTGAAATATGAGTGTTGCAATGCTCATTCTTCTAAAACTTAAACCCACTCGGGCCAACAGCAGGGTTTGAATCTAGGACCTTCTGCACGAAAAGCCCAAGTCTCTTGAGCTAAAGGATGAATGTCATTAGTTAGAACCAGCAGCAGATTCTAATCCCTTATTTGAACCACCAGCCACAAGAAGTCAACTGGGACCTACCTAGAGTGCACTATAGCAAGGAGGAAATGGGGAGAAGAAAGTGTTTGTGACCTTCACTCATCGTGTCTAAAAATCAGATTTTAAGCTGTCTGGGGCAGGGACCACATCTCACCATTGGCTCAGCAAAGCCCTTTCAGGCACTGGGCAACTAATTACAAGGATTATTAGCAATAATAATTAATATTAAACCGAACTGCTCACTTTGGGAGGTCTCAAATGATTTTTTTCTCTCTCTCTCTCTCTCTCTCTCTCTCTCTCACACACACACACACACACACACACACACACACACACACACACACACACACACAAACTCAATCTGAAAGCTTTAAAGCAGCGATACTCAAACCTCAGTGGTTCAGGAGCCAAATTAGCAATCAGCCTTACCCAAGAGTCACAGTCGTGTGAATTCATTTGTTTCACTTACTATTTTTACACACACACACACTTTTCTCACAGCAAAATGACTGACCAAGTATTATTATTTTATCAACCGCAATTGGTTAGTAACATAGTAAAAGCATCGTGATTGGTTAATAACTTAGATTGCTTAAGAATCAAATCACACCATGTTTTAACATCATGTGCTGCAAAGAGCCGCAGGGGACACACTGAAGAGGCACGTGTGGCTCTCAAACCTAGGACTGAGTATCACTGCTCTAAAGTGACCATTCCCGTAACAATAGGGGCTGCTTTGTCCCTGCAATCTGTCTCTGTTAGAATGACAGCTCATCAGGAAAACGAACATTGCAAACGCCATTTCCTTTCTACACTTAACCCAAAATCTCAGTGTAAATCCCCTGGGTTTTTTATTTACCTGTATTATATAATGGTCCGCAAGATTTACCATTTGAGGCAAGCGCTCAAAATCCTAAAGCGCAAGTTTGAATATTCTAACAGAGTGGGGCCTAAATAAAGAACTTCCCTGAATTTTGGAAGGAAGAAGGGTTTTTTTATTAGAATTCCAAAAATAAAAGGACTCCATTTTCCAGTCAAAATCAGCACCTTAAACCACACTCAGAAACTGACTGGCAGCAGATGCAGGTCACAGACGCTGTGGAGGTCAGTGTTATATGATACACCTGAGTTCAAGACAGCCAGGTATGCTGGGCTCTAACAGGCAGAAGGTCACAGTCTGCACTACCTGGCACATCTCAATAGTATAATGGGGACTTTGCGGGGAGAGGTCGCCTTCCTCTGTGGCATAGGGAGCACACTGCTTGCTAGGATCATCTGGGAATATCTCACCTAATCAATTCCCTGCCGCCACATGGCCCTCAGCCACTGGTGGCACATCAATCCCTCTTGTTCTCTGCTTGTGGCACACAATTGTCTCCTGAGGACTGAAATACTTGAGTCTAATATAGGTCATTGGGAATGGTTTAGTGGCCTGTGATATACAGACTAGATGATCCAGTGGCCCTTTCTGGCCTTAAACTCTATGACTGTAAGATAAATGTAAGGCGGCGCTGAGCTCCTTTATGAAGCAACGAGGGTCTCCACGCAAAACAAAACCACTTGCAAGACTGGAGTAGCAATTAGCCATGCAGCTGCAATGGGGCTCCACATGGATCTGATAACAAACTAAGGGCCGGGGACTGTTTGGCTTGGAGCTGTGCATTTGCATGTGTGAGAGTGAGAAGCTATGGGGGACATCACAGTAAAAGACACAGCGAAAAGGAGCAGAAAGCCAAGGAGGTGGCAGAACAAGCAATGGGAGCACAGCCCTGAGGAAAGCCTAGAGAGATAGCTTTTGGGCTGAGTACTGGCTAAAAAAGGCTTGGAACTGTGAGCGAAGCAACTATCACCTGTTCTTTTATTGTTCCTGTATTTAAGGAAACAAGACTTTGTACGTTCTTTTCAGGGCTGTCAATTAAACGCAGTTAACTCAAAAAAATATATCGTGATTTAAAAAAATTAAAATTAATCGCAGTTTTAATTGCATTAAACAATAGAATACCAATTGTAAATTTATTAAATATTTTTGGATCTTTTTCTACATTTTAAAATATAATTGATTTCAATTACAACACAGAATACAAAGTGTACACTGCTCATTTTATTACAAATATTTGCACTGTAAAAATGAAAAAGAAACAGTAATTTTTCAATTCACCTCATACAAGTACCGTAGTGCAATTTCTTTATTGTGAAAGTGCAACTTACAAATGTAGATTTTTTTTGTTATATAAGCGCGCTCAAAAACAAAATAACTTTTGAGCCTACAAGTCCACTCAGTCCTACTTCTTGTTCAGCCAATAACCAAGAGAAACAAGTTTGTTTACATTTACGGGAGATCAGGGGTGTCCCTAGAGTTTGTGATGTCCTACGCAGCCTCGAGCCTCCATGAGGGGGGGGCAGCCATGGTGGGGAGAGCTATGCCCAAGGGCATTGGGAGGCAGGAGCAGCCAGTGCAGAAAGGCAGCAGGGGTCAGGCCCACCCCCACACTCATGGGGCAGTAGGAAGTGGAGCGACCCAGCCCCAGCCTGCTCCACTCTGCTCTCCCGGCTCCCAGGTTTGGGGGAAGGGGGGAACTGCCCCCCAGCACTCAGCTGCAGTGCGGCTGGGAGCCAGCAGAGAGGAGTGCGCTGGGGCTGGGTCGCTCCACGTCCCACTACCTTGTCAGTGGAGGGCAGGCCCAACCCCTGCTGCAGTCCCCCGGGACGCATAGCACAGGGGACAGGGTTTGGGGTGGGGAAGGGGTGGAGTGGGGACGTCAACAGGGCTGGGGCGGAAGCTATGGGGAAGGGGCGGGGCAGGGGCAGAGGCAGCTTTCCGGGCCCTGCTGTGCGCAGCCCATGAGGGTCCAGTTCAGCTGTCCAGGAAAGCGGGCTGGCCGTTGCAGCTGGATGCAGCATGCAGCTGCAACAGGGCACCAGGAAATCTGGGGCAATTTGGTGCCCCAAATTTCCTGGTGCCCTACGCAGCTGTATAATTTATGGTAGGGACAGCCCTGCGGGAGATAATGCTGCCCACGTCCTATTTACAATGTCACCAGAAAGGGAGAACAGGCGTTCGCATGGGACTTTTGTGGCCAGCATTGCAAGGTATTTACGTGCCAGATATGCTAAACATTCAGATGCCCCTTCATGCTTCGGCCACCATTCCAGAGGACACGCTGATGATGCTCATTAAAAAAAAATGCGTTAATTAAATGTGACTGAACTCCTTGGGGGAGAACTGTATGCCTCCTGCTCTGTTCTACCCACATTCTGCCATATATTTCATGTTATAGCAGTCTCAGATGATGACTCAGCACATGTTCATTTTAAGAACACTTTCACTGCAGATTTGATGAAACGCAGAGAGGGTACTAATGTAAGATTTCTAAAGATAGCTACAGCACTCGGCCCAAGGTTTAAGAACCTGAAGTGCCTTCCAAAATCTGAGAGGAACGAGGTGAGGAGCATGCTTTCAGAAGTCTTAAAAGAGCAGCACTCCGATGCAGAAGCTACAGAACTTAAACCACCAAAAAAGAAAATCAACCTTCTGCTGGTGGCATCTGACTCAGAAGATGAAATTGAACAAGCATCAGTCCACACTGCTTCAGATTGTTATCGAGCAGAACCCGTCACCAGCATGGACACATGTCCCCTGGAACAGTGGTTGAAGCATGAAGGGACATATGAATCTTTAGCACATCTGGCATGTAAATATCTTGCAACGCTGGCTACAACAGTTCCATGAGAACGCCTGTTCTCACTTTCAGGTGCCATTGTGAACAAGAAGTGGGCAGCATTATCGCCTGCAAATGTAAACAAACTTCTTTGTCTGAGCGACTGGCTGAACAAGAGATAGCTCTGAGTGGACTTGTAGGCTCTAAAATTTTACATTGTTTTATTTTTGAATGCAGTTTTTTTGTACATAATTCTACATTTGTAAGTTCAACTTTTATAACAAAGATTGCATTACAGTACCTGTATTAGGTGAATTGAAAATACAATTTGTTTTTTACAGTGCAAATACTTGTAATCAAAAATAAATATAAAGTGAGCACTGTACACTTTGTATTCTGTGTTATAATTGAATATATTTGAAAATGTAGAAAACATCAAAAAATATTTAAATAAATGATATTCTATCGTTAATAGTGCAATTAATCACGATTAATATTTTTAATCGTTTGACAGCCCTAGATCTTTTTAAACAAACGAAATTGCCTTAAAGAAACATTCAGCTCAGTCATCAATTTCTCCTAATATAAACAACCAGCAAGACCCTAAATTTTAGTTAACCATTAGATCAAAAAGAGGTAACGACAGTTTGAAGGTGTAGCCTCTTGTAGAATATGCTGCAGTCCTACAGCCTGTAGACTCAGATAGCTCTGGGGCAGTCCTACAGGGTGTAACATCCTTCCTGTGTGCAAATGGTAAGAAGCATTTTTGCTGACTTTTGCTGCCTGAGAGGTGGAAGGATCCAAAAAGACAGTCCCAGTCAACATCTGTAAAACTCTCAAACGTCCCCAAATTATATCTCTGTCACACATGTGCCATATGCAAAACACAGTGGTGTAGGATAGCAAGGTTTTATGAACACTCATTTGGGGCAGATTCCGATAACCTACCTTGATTACTACCTATGGCATTAGAATAAGTTCAATTTGAGAAAAAGGGTAGCAGAAGTTAACCCCTGAGGATGCCTTGCATAAGCCATTTGTGGCTGTCCCACTCATGAGTAATGTGACCATTCAATTGCAATAAAAGCTTATATCACATCAAATATTCCACATACATTTTATCCAGGAGGCTAGTGTCGGAGCATGAGTAGAAAGAGCTTGGCTGTGCTGGGTGATTTGAAGGGAGAGCTCAGCCAGAACCTAAGCCAAATCTCGACATGAAGTCTGCCTGCAAAAGCCTTGACTTATCTCTGCTTGTGAAGAAGAGAAACACATTTATGTCCTATCCTATCAGGCCAGTCCCTTGTTGATTCTGCCCCAGAATAATATCTAAAAATTTAAGAACATTTGGTAAAAGGAATGCCATGAAAGTACAAATACCATGCCCCAGGCACTGACCTCACCTCAGCAAACTCTGTCCAATTATCTCTAACACCAAGTGCCTTTTCTCACTTCTAAATCCCATAGCCACATTCTGAAAGCTACTCTTTGGTGACAGCTCCATAAAACATACCAAATTTTCAGCAGTGCAATGATCTTGCACAAAAAATTCCAACTACCGTGCTGCACAATTACATTTTTTCCTGGCAATATCCAGTGCCTACAATGGAGAGACACAAATAACATATATAATTTTAGAGAGTCAAGGTGGGTGAGGTAATGTCTTTTCTTATGCCTCTGTTGGTGAGAGAGGCAAGCTTTTGAACTACACAGAGCTCTGCTTCAGGTGTGGGAAAGATACTCAGAGTGTCACAGATAAATACCAGGTTGAACAGATAGTTTAGCATAAGTAGTTTGGACATATTCATCTCGAAAGCTCCCTTAAAATAAGTGTTAACTATTTATGCTAAGCTAAATTTAGCTGTGACACTCTGAATACCCTTCCCAGACCTGAAAAAGAGCTCTGTGGAACTCGAAAGCTTGTCTCTCTTACTAGGGGTACGTCTACACTACCCGCCGGATCGACAGTTAGCGATCCATCTATCGGGGATTGATTTATCGCGTATAGTGTTGATGCGATAAATCAATCTCTGATCACTCTCCTGTCGACTGCCGAACTCCAGCTTGGCAAGAGGCGGAAGCGAAGTTGACGGAGGAGCAGCAGCAATCGACACCGCGCTGTGAGGACGTGAGGTGAGTCGAACAGAGGGCTTGGCTACACTGGCACTTTACAGCGCTGCAACTTTCGCGCTCAGGGGTCTGAAAAAACACCCCCCTGAGCGCTGCAAGATACAGCGCTGTAAAGCCTCAGTGTAAACAGTGCCGCAGCGCTGGGAGCGCGGCTCCCAGCACTGCAAGCTACACCCATAAAGGTTGTGGTTTACGTGCAGCGCTCCGACCACACTCACACTTCAAAGCGCTGCAGCGGCAGCGCTTTGATATTTCAAGTGTAGCCATACCCTAAGATACGTCGACTTCAGCTACGCTACTCTTATAGCTGAAGTTGCGTATCTTAGGTTGATCCCCCTCGCCCCTCCCAGTGTAGACCGGGGTAAGAGAAGTTGGTCCAATAAAAGGTATTACCTCACTGACCTTGTCTCCCTAATGCCCTGAGACCAATGTGGCTACAACAACACTGCATACATATATATGTCTGAATAGAACAGCTCTGAAAAGTCACTTTCATACTCCAGTTCCTACAGAGGAAAAGAAACAAAAAAAAAAAAACAAACAGCAGAATGACTGACGAGAGGAAGCATATAGCACAATATATGCGAACAATTATGCCATCATGTGCCAGCAATGCCCCTCTGCCACGTACATTGGCCAAACCGGACAGTCTCTATGCAAAAGAATAAACGGACACAAATCTGACATCAGGAATCATAACATTCAAAAACCAATAGGAGAACACTTCAACCTCTCTAATCGCTCAGTGACAGACGTTAAGGTGGTAATTTTACAACAGAAAAGCTTCAAAAACAGACTCCAAGGAGAAGCTGCTGAACTTGTATTAATATGCAAACTAGATACCATTAATTTAGGTTTGAACAGAGACTGGGAATGGCTCGGTCATTACACTAATTGACTCTATTTCCCCATGTTAAAGTATCCTCACACCTTTGCGTCAACTGTCCGAAATGGGCCATCTTGATCATCACTTCAAAAGTTTTTCTCCCCTGCTGATAATAGCTTCTCTTAATTAATTAGCCTCTGACAGTTGGGTATGGGTACTTCCACCTTTTCATATTCTCTGTATGTATAAATATCTTCTTACTGTATGTTCTATTCTATGCATCCGATGAAGTGGGCTGTAGCCCACGAAAGCTTATGCTCAAATAAATTTGTTAGTCTCTAAGGTGCCACAAATACTCCTGTTCTATATGCGAACACATCATTTAAAAGAACACAGAAGAACACATATGAAAACCAAAACAGGGATCAAAAGAAAAGCCTCCTATCAGAGAACAGTCTCTGAGACTCTGTGCAGAACCCCACAGGGCAAAAGACAGCCTTGTCTAGTTGTTGAGGCACTGTACTCTGAGGCAGAATGCCCAGGTTTCCTGGCTCTGCTCCTAACTTGTTATGTGACCTGTGGTGCAAGTCACTTCAGCCTAATGCACACATGATTTTTAGGTACCTCGTCTGAGATACCTAGAGCCTAACTTTTACAGGTGCAAGCGTGGTGACTGACCTCCTGGCTAACACACCGGCAACTGAAGCAGGGATCTCCTGAGCTAAAGCCACGGGTCGCTGCAGCTTGTGCTCAAGACTCTGTCGGTGGGGGCTGTAACAACTCACATCCTCTGTGTATTGGCAAAACCTGTAACGCACACTCACAAGCGGGTTACACAAGCACCTGCAGCTCCTGTTGGAGTTGTGGGGACCTAGTTGTCTCAGACTGGACACCCAAAATGGAGGAACCCCAAATTAGTGGAAACCCTTTGAAAAAATTTAAGTTTCAACTGCTCCATGACTCAGTTTCCCCATCTTTAAAAGGGAGATGATAAAAGTTAGCTAACTCACCAGGTTCATGCAGTAAATCACTAGCAGAGCCAGAAGCTGAAATTTTTACTTCCTGTTATATGATCTAATCCTAATCCACAGTTCCTCCACATCATCATCATCAAGCAAAATAACTAATAAGCCTGGTTTCACTTGTCACCTTCTCTCAACCCCTTGTAAAATCAGAAATACATGGAAAAACCTCACCACATGCACTTCCCTCACTTTGCAGCATATTCTGTGATTAATCTGAATTCTGTTGCCTGGCGTCTAATGATCAAATCCCATTTAAAATTGTTTGAGTGTCCCATGGACGTGTGATGTAAGCAACACAAATCTGAACTTGGAGGGCCTTATGAACATTCATCACATGTCTTTTCTGAAACTAATGGCGCAGCCAGGCCCCAACAGATGCCCTACGTCCTATGTGCGGGATGTAAATCCACAATCCTCCTCCTCCTCCTCATCATCATATCACCAAAGAAATATTCCATCAAGTCACCTTTTGCGCTAGCTAAATGTGCATTTTCCTCTCTTGAGACTAGAAATGGAATTGAACTATAAATCCAAGGATCAAAAACCACCACCAAACTTTGGAAGAGTTCAGGTCTGCTTCTGGACCCCAGATTTCCAGCTCAGCTCCATCTCTACAGAATACACTTTCTGTACATAACCTTGAGACCTGGCTTCTATTCCCAGCTCTGCCACTAAATTCCTGGGTGACCTTGAGCAAGTCACCTCTTTGTGCTTCAGTTTCCCCATATGTAAAAGGAGGCTAATGATATTGACCTCCTTTTTAAAGCACTTTGAGGCCTCCAGATGAAAAGTGCTATATAACAGCTAGGTATGACTGTCATTCTTAACTGTTATTTATTATTTATGTTGCAGAAATAGTTAGCACAATACAACCTTGATCTGGGTTGGTGTGTCTGGGTCAGGGGTGGGCAAACTTTTTGGCCCAAGGGCCATATTGGGGTTACACAACTGTATGGAGGGCCAGTTAGGGAAGGTCATGCCTCCCCAAACAGCCTGGCGCCTGGTCCTTGCCCCTCCCACTTTCTACTCCCTGACTGCCCCCCTCAGAACTTCCAACCCATCCCACCCCCACTGCTCCTTGTCTCCTGATCGCCCCCTCCCGGGACTCCCCACTTCCTATCCAACCCCCCTGCTCCCTGTCCCCTGACTGCCCCAACCCCTATCCCACCCCTGCCCCCTGACAGGCCCCCCAGAACTTCCACCCCATCCAACCACCCCCTGCTTCCTGACTGCCCCCCAGGACCCCCACTCCCTTATCCAACCCCCCCCCCGCTTCCCACCCCCTTACCAGCAGCAGGAGCTCACAGCTACGCCACCCAGCCAGAGCCAGCTGCGCTCCCCACGCCACCCAGCAGGAGCGGCTCAGAGCGCGGCCTGCACAGTGGTATGGATGCAGGGGAGGGGGGACAGCGGGGGAGGGGCCGGGGACTAGGCTCCCCGGTGGGAGCTCGGGGCAGGCCAGGATGGTCCCGCAGGCCAGATGTGGCCTATGGGCCATGGTTTGCCCACATCTGTTCTAGGTGCTGTACAGATAAGCTGTATCAAGATAGCCTCTTGCCCCAAAAGCTCACCATGGAGGTGATGACAAGTTACAAGAGGTGGATGAGGCAAACAAATGTGGCAGAGTGAGTAGAGGGAAGGAGCAGATAACAGTAAGACTAATAAAGCCAGCAAATCACCATACAATAGTCCTAGAACAAGCACAAGGCCTTAGAGCACTTTGGGCCAGATTTTCCAAAGGAGCTCAGGAGTGACCAGATTTTCAAAAGAGGGTGCTGGGTGCTGAACTCTGGCTCCTGGTGAGATGTCTAAACAGGAGCTGAGCTCTTGCGGAAATCAGGTGCCAAGTGTGGATGCTAAAAGTTTGCCCTAAGTGTCCAGCCATTGCCAACCGGAAACACGGTTCCTGCTGGTTGCACT
Source organism: Gopherus evgoodei (assembly GCF_007399415.2). NCBI lineage: Eukaryota > Metazoa > Chordata > Testudines > Testudinidae > Gopherus > Gopherus evgoodei. The sequence goes on along the minus strand of NC_044322.1, from coordinate 356,990,185 downwards.
GCACCAATCCAGGCCTGCAGGCATTTTATCGACCCTGGCCAGCAGAAAACAGAAGCAAAAGGGGTGTTGTAAATGTAAAGATGGGAGTTTAGTGATGAGAGCAGGGGACTAGTATGCAGAACTCTAGTTTCTCTCTCAGCTCAGCTACAAGGACACTATGAGAATGAATGCTGCCAAAAACAATCCGTACCAGAAATGGGGAGAAATGAGAAAAAAAAAGGATAGTAAAGCTGGCCAGCCTTCCAGGAGAAGGGAGAGTCTCATTCACCCTTCCTTGTTTCTATTCAGTCCCTAGTTTCTTTTTAAGTCAGGACAGTTAGGGCTAGCCTACACTACACCGGGTTTGCCAGTGCAGCTATACAAGTATAGCTATGCCGGCAGAGCCCCCTAGTGGAGAGGCTGCATATGCCAACAGAAGGAGTTCACCCATCATAGTGACACCCTCTTCTCACTGACTTGCAGAGATGTACTGATTTACACCAGCTGAGGACCTGGCCCAGCCTTTTATATCTCAGCAGGTACTATATTTAAGGATCAGTCACCATCTTATTATTATATCGTTGCATTAGCTACTGAAGTCTATACTTAAGGCTGAGATGGCATCTCCAATCTAAAACTCCTACTTTGAGTCACTTGTCATTTTCCCCTAAAATACCATTTGGAATTTCTCAGATTTTTTTTTAAAAGAGTGTTTTGTAAAAGTCCATCCAGCTCTGTGTTGGGTAAACTGCCCGTGTAAAGGAAAAGCTTTTTGCATCAGTTAAAATATTATCTAATGCAATTTTTCCATTTATCTAGCTTAGGGTTTTATGCTGCTGCCCATCACCATTGTCTCTGAGCACACTCCACATCAGATGTAGGTCATTAGTATAAGAATTCAAAACAGGCTTTGCTTTAGAACTTCATAGTTGGCATATCCAAAGTCCTGAGTGAGGAAAGCCTGTTTTACCCTCTTTGCGATAAGATGTTGTTACTTCCCTATCCATCTCTACCCATTTGTTCCTCTTGTCTTATACTTACATTGTAAGCTTCTTGGGATAGAGACAATCTTTTTGGTCAATGTTGTTATACAGCACCTAACATAATGGGGTCCTGGTCCATGACAAGTGCTACCGCAATACAAATAACATCACTTAAAAAACTACTCCCTAAACATCCTTAAGCATACACATACTGGGTTGCTCCAACTTTTCATGTGGTTTTGCTCTGAATACATGGAGGATGTCAAAGGGCAACTTAAAAATACAGACCTAGGGACAAGGTGTTGAAAAAAAACAGCTGCCTGAAGCTCGGCCCCAAAGTCCATATCAAGGCACCTAAATAATATTCCTGGGGGAATTCTGTGCCATTACACAGATGCAGAATTCACGTCCACAGATTTCTTTGCTTCCCCGCAGAAAAATGACTTCTGAGAGGAAGCAAAGGGAAGCCACAAACGTGGTCATTCATCCCTCGCTGGCAGCCCACAGCAGCTGGCAGAGACATAAATCAGCTCTGGGGGACTGGGCATGTGTGCGTGGGGAAATATCAATCACCACTGGGGGGCGGGTTAGGCAGGTGTGTGAACAAGAAAGATTGTCCCTCTTACTTGCTATTGCAGCATCCCCAGTGTGGAGGGACAGAGCTTCTGGGCATTTGCAGGTAGGCGCTCCTATAATATGTTCCTATATACAACTTGAATCTTTCATTTATGGAGCAAGCTGTCTAGTCATACTAACTCCAGTGCCATTGCCCCCTTTCCTGTGACTAGCATTGTTGGAAGCAAACGTTGAAACTGCAGGGTCTCTATCATTAATTTTAAACCCCATTACTCAGTCCTGGAAAATAGTGTCTTGTCCAGGGCTCTCCATTGAGTAATGTTCTTTAGTTGATTGGACTTGGGAATTTCAGGAAAGACCACTTCTAGCCACTGTGAAGGGGCAAGGCCAGATGGCTATAGTAAAGTAGTGGGAGACAGATATATTAGCCACAGGCTAAACAAATCCCTACTACCAGGATAAGCAAACGGCAGCTGCTCGAGGTCAGTTAAGACATCTGGGGCCAATTAAGATCTTTCCAGAAGGCAGGGCGGACAGCTATGCTGATTGGGACACTTGACATCAATCAGGGGCTGGCTGAAACTAGTTAAAAGCCTCCCGGTTAGTCAGGTGGGAGTGGGTGTCAGGAGATGTGGAAGGGAGCCACGCTTTTGGAGAGACTGAGTAGTATAAACCATATCAGGCACAAGGAAGGAGGCCCTGAGGTAAGGGTGAAGTAGATATTGAGGAAGTGGGGGGCTGCTATGGGGAAGTGGCCCAGGGAATTGTTTGTGTTCTATTCCTAAAAAGTCAGCTACCATAGCTGACACTATTAGGGTCCCTGGGCTGGAGCCCGGAGTAGAGGGTAGGCCCCCCCCGATTAATCACTGAGACTGGTCTACACTACGCGTTTAAACCGATTTTAGCAGCGTTAAACCGATTTCACGCTGCACCCGTCCACACAACGATGCCCCTTATATCGATATAAAGGGCTCTTTAAACTGGTTTCTGTATTCCTCCCCAACGAGAGGAGTAGAGCTGAAATTGGTATTACCATATTGGATTAGGGTTAGTGTGGCCGCAAATCGACGGTATTGGCCTCCAGGCAGTATCCCACAGTGCATTACTGTGACCGCTCTGGAAAGCAATCTGAACTCGCATGCACTGGCCAGGTAGACAGGAAAAGCCCCGCGAACTTTTGAATTGCATTTCCTGTTTGCCCAGCGTGGAGCTCTGATCAGCACAGGTGGAGAGGCAGTTCCAAATCCAAAAAGAGCTCCAGCATTGACCGTACGGGAGATACTGGATCTGATCGCTGTATGGGGAGACAAATCTGTTCTATAACAGCTCCGTTGCAGAAGATGAAATGCCAAAGCATTTGAAAAATATCTCCAGGCTATGATAGACAGAGGCCACAGCACAGTGCTGTGTGACAAGCGTAATGGAAAGCCAAAGAATCAAATGGATGCTCATGGAGGAAGGACTGAGGACTCCAGCTATCCCACAGTCCCCGCAGTCTCCGAAAAGTATTTGCATTCTTGGCTGAGCTCCCAATGCCTGTAGGGTCAAACACATTGTCCGGGGTGGTTCAGAGTATATCTCGTCAATTTACCCCTCTTTCCCCCCCGTGAAAGAAAAGGAAAGAAATTGTTTCTTTACTTTTTTCAATGTCACCGTATGTCTACGGCATGCTGCTGGTAGACGCGATGCCGCAGCACTGAACAACAGCATCCTCTTCCCTCCCTTCCCCGGTGGCAGACTGTACAGTGCAGAAGGATGGTAGCCATCCTTGTCATCACCCCGTGAGTGCTCCTGGCTGGCCTCAGGTGAGGTCGGCCGGGGGCATCTGGGTAAAAATAGGAATGACTTCCGGTTATTCCCAGCAGATGGTACAGAATGGCTGGTAACCGTCCTCATCATAGCAACTGTGGGCTGAGCTCCATCAACCCCACCCCTTTCATGTCTAAAGAAAAGATTCTGTACTGCCTGGACTATCACAGCAGGGGGATTGTCATAACATATTCCCAGATTTGGACCTTAGCGTCCAAAATATGGGTGTTAGCATGAAAACCTCCAAGCTTAGTTACCAGCTTGGACCTGGTAAAGCTGCCACCACCCAAAAAATTAGAGTGTTTTGGGGCACTCTGGCCCCCAAAAAACCTTCCCTGGGGACCCCAAGACCCAAATTCCTTGAGTCTCACAACAAAGTGGAATAAACCATTTCCCTTCCCCCTCCTCCTTCCAGGTGTTCCCTCCCTGGGTTCCTGGAGAGATACACAGAAGCAAGCTCCGTGAATCTAAACAGAGGGATTCCACCCTCTCCTATTTCCAGTCCTGGAAACACAAGTACCGAGAGCCAATTCTCCCCCACTCTCCCTTCTTCCAGAGGGAATGCAAAGTCAGGCTAGTAAATCTAACACACAGAGATTTTCTTTTCCCCCTGACTTCTTCCTCCCACCAATTCCCTGGTGAGCTGCAACTCAATTCCCTGGAGTCCCCCACTAAAGAAAAACTCCAACAGGTCTTAAAAAGAAAGCTTTATATAAAAAGAAAGAAAAAATACATAAAAATGTTCTCTCTGTATTAAGGTGACAAATACAGGGTCAATTGCTTAAAAGAAATATGAATAAACAGCCTTATTCAAAAAGAACACACTTCAAAACACTCCAGCAAGTACACACATGTAAATACAAAATAAAAACCCTATAAATTACTATCTTATCTTTTGTACTTACAACTGGGAAAAGACGGTTACTCACCTTTGTAACTGTTGTTCTTCGAGATGTGTTGCTCATATCCATTCCAGTTAGGTGTGTGCGCGCCGCGTGCACGTTCATTGGAGAAACTTTTATCCTAGCAACCCTGGCAGGTTGGCTGGGCGCCCCCTGGAGTGGTGCCGCTATGGCGCCCAATATATATCCCAGCCGACCCGGCCACCCTTCAGTTCCTTCTTGCCGGCTACTCCAACAGTGGGGAAGGAGGGTGGGTTTGGAATGGATATGAGCAACACATCTCGAAGAACAACAGTTACAAAGGTGAGTAACCGTCTTTTCTTCTTTGAGTGATTGCTCATATCCATTCCAGTTTTAGGTGATTCCCAAGCCTTACCTAGGCGGAGGGGTCGGAGCGAGATGTGGCAGTATTTAGAACTGCTACGCCAAAGGCCGCATCATCTCTTGATTGTCGGACTAGTGCATAGTGTGCAGTGAAAGTGTGGACCGATGACCAGGTCGCTGCATAGCACATCTCCTGGATAGGCACGTGCGCCAGGAAGGCTGCCGACGACGCCTGAGCTCTCGTGGAATGTGCCGTGAGGTGGCCAGAGGGGACACAAGCTAGATCGTAGCATGCACAAATGCATGCAGTCACCCAGGAGGAAATCCTCTGAGAGGAGATTGGTAGACCCCTCATCCGTTCTGCGACCACCACAAACAGTTGAGGAGACTTCCGAAACGGCCTTGTTCGCTCAATGTAGAAAGCGAGTGCCCTGCGTACATCTAAGGAGTGTAGCTGCTGTTCCCTCCGAGAAGAGTGGGGCTTCGGGAAGAAGACCGGGAGGAAGATGTCCTGGTTGGTATGGAAGGCAGACACAACCTTAGGGAGGAACGCCGGGTGGGGTCGCAGGTGTACCTTGTCTTTATGGAAAACGGTGTAGGGCGGGTCCACTGTGAGAGCTCTCAGCTCGGAGACCCGCCTGGCCGATGTAATGGCCACCAGGAAGGCCGTCTTCCATGACAGGTACAGGAGCGAGCAAGTTGCCAGTGGCTCAAATGGTGGAAGCGTGAGCCTGTTTAGAACAAAGTTAAGGTCCCAGGTAGGAGCAGGGCGGCGTACGGGAGGGTAGAGACGCTCCAGGCCTTTAACGAATCTAGTGACTAGGGGGTCGGAGAATACGGAGCGGCCACCTTCTCCTGGTCGGAAGGCAGATATGGCCGCTAAGTGTAACTTCAAGAAGGATGTCGCTAGGCCCTGCTGCTTAAGGTACCAGAGGAGTCTAGGACCGTGGGAATCAGAGCCTCTGAAGGGGTCACACCCTGAGTAGCACACCAGCAAGAGAAGCGCTTCCACTTAGCCGTGTACGTTGAGCGGGTGGAAGGCTTCCTGCTGCTAAGGAGGATATGCTAAATCGGTGCGGAGCAGTTCAACTCTGCCACGTTCAGCCATGCAGGAGCCACGCCGTGAGGTGGAGGGCTCGTAGGTCCAGGTGACAGAGCCTGCCGTGATCCTGTGTGATCAGGTCCGGGTGGAGAGGGTGGTGGATTGGATGGTCCACAGACAGATCCAGCAAGGCGGTGAACCAATGCTGTCTGGGCCATGCAGGCTCGATCAGGATTAGATGCGCTTTGTCCCTGCGGAGTTTCAACAGGACTTTGTGCACCAGAGGAAACGGCGGGAAGGCATGCAATAGGTGGTGGGTCCATGGCAGGAGGAATGCGTCCGTGATCGACCCGGGAGAAAGACCTTGAAAGGAGCAAAACTCCTGGCACTTCCTGTTGGACCTGGTCGTGAATAGGTCTATGTGGGGAAATCCCCACTTCTGGAAGAGAGAATGGATGACATCCGGTCTGATCGACCATTCGTGGCATAGGAAGGATCGGCAGAGTCTGTCCGCCAGTGCGTTCCTGATCCCTGGGAGGAAGGATGCCACAAGATCTATCGACTGGGCTATGCAGAAGTCCCAGAGTCGAATGGCTTCCTGGCATAGGGGAGACGAACGGGTTCCCCCTTGTTTGTTGATGTAGTACATGGCCGTTGTGTTGTCCGTGAATACAGAAACACAACGGCCGTGCAGGTGTTGTTGGAACGCCTGGCACGTGAGGCAGACTGCCCTCAACTCCCGGACATTTAGTGACAACTCTTGGGACGACCATAGGCCCTGGGTACATAGGTCCCCTAGGTGGGCCTCCCACCCCAGGTATGATGCATCGGTTGTTAGAGTCATCGACGGTGGCTGTGGGTGGAACAGCATCCCCGCGCATACTAGGGATGGGGTCAGCCACCTGTCGAGGGAGCGGAGGGGGCCGGAGGGGACTGTCACCAATACGTCTAGGTGGTCCTTGCCCGGGCAGAATACCGAATGAAGCCACGTTTGGAAGGGTCTCATTCGGAGCCTGGCATACTTTGTCACATAAGTACATGCAGCCATATGCCCCAGTAGTGCGAGACAGGTGCGAGCTGAGGTGATTGTGGAGGCCTGCAAGCTCCGTATGATCAAGACGATAGTCTGGAAGCGGGGCTGAGGCAAGTAAGCCCTGGCTTGAGTAGAGTCCAGGGTCGCGCCTATGAAGTCCAACCTCTGTGCGGGAACCAGGGTGGATTTCTCGGCACTGAGAAGCAGTCCTAGCTGGGAGAAGAGGTCCGTAACCACCTCTACATGTTGCTGCACCTGCGACTGGGAGGACCCCTTTAGGAGCCAGTCGTCGAGGTACGGAAACACGTGGATTTGCCGCCGACGGAGGTGGGCAGCCACGACGGCCATGCACTTGGTAAACACCCTCGGGGCTGTGGAGAGGCCGAAGGGTAGGACTTCGAATTGGAAGTGCTGATGTCTGACCGTGAAACGAAGGTACTTCCTGTGCGGTGGAAAGATGGCAATATGGAAGTATGCGTCCTTCATGTCGAGGGCGGCATACCAGTCTCAAGGATCCAGGGATGGGATAATGGTTCCCAGGGAGATCATGCGGAACTTCAACTTGAGCATCCATTTGTTGAGGCCCCGCAGGTCTAGGATGGTCTGAGATCTCCCTTGGACTTGGGAATCAGAAAATATCGGGAGTAGAATCCCTTTTCTCTCTCGTCTAGAGGTACCTCCTCTATAGCTCCTGCTGCGAGGAGAGAACGAATCTCCTGCAGGAGGGTTTGCTCGTGAGAGGGGTCCCTGAAGAGGGACTGGGAAGGGGGGCGGGAAGAGGGTGAGGAAGCAAATTGTAGGTGGTATCCTTGCTTCACCGTGCGCAGCACCCAACGGTCTGAAGCTAACTGGGACCACGCCGGGAGGAAGTGGGAGAGGCAGCTGGAGAAGGCAGGGGAAGGATCCTGTCTTGAGGCTGGTACGCCGTCCCCGGGCGCACCTTCAAAAGCCAGATTTGGGGCCCGGTGGTGCCTTGGAGGGCCCTTGGTTTTGGCCTCCCTGGGAGCTGGACGGGCGTCTGCGGCCCCCCCGGCCACGCCGTCTACTGAAGTCCTGCCTCTGGCAGGGTGGGAAGTATGGGTGGCGTGCTTGGGGCCTGAAGGGTCTACGCTGGGTGGAAGGTGTATGCATCCCCAGCAAGTGTATGATGACTCGATTGTCCTTCAGGTTTTGCAGTTTGGAATCCGTTTTGTCCGAGAACAAACCCTTCCCGTCAAAGGGTAAGTCCTGGACGGTATATTGTAGTTCCGGGGGTAAGGTGGAGGCCTGAAGCCAGGAAATGCGCCTCATGGTGATTCCCGAGGCCAAGGTTCTGGCTGCTGAGTTGGCCACGTCGAGGGAGGCCTGAAGAGAGGTCCTGGCAACCTTCTTACCCTCCTCCAGGAACGCATTAAATTCTAGGCGTGAGTCCTGGGGTAGAAGCTCGGAGAACTTGCCCACCTCCGCCCATATATTGTAGTTATACCGGCCCAACAGGGCCTGTTGGTTGGCCACACGGAGTTGCAAGGCCCCAGCTGAGTACACCTTGCGACCCATGAGGTCCATCTGCCTAGCCTCCTTGGATTTGGGGGCCGGTGCCTGCTGGCCATGCCGTTCCCTGTCGTTGACAGACTGAACAACTAGGGAGGAGGGTGGACATACAGGTACTCGTACCCCCAAAAGGGTACCATGTACTTTCTTTCCACTCCCTTAGCCGTCGGTGGAATGGAGGCTGGAGATTGCCAAAGGTTATCGGCGGTGGACTGGATAGTCTTGATGAATGGGAGGGCTACTCGGGTAGGCGCGTCCGCAGAGAGGATGCTCACTATTGGGTCCTCAACCTCTGGGACCTCCTCCACAGGTAGGTTGATGTTAAGGGCCACTCTGCGGAGGAGGTCCTGGTGGGCCCTGAGGTCTATTGGTGGCAGCCCTGACGCTGAAGACCCAGCCACGGCCTCATCTGGCGAGGAGGAGGAGGAGGAGGATACTCCGGGGATGAGGGCATCCTGTGTGGTCTCCTGCTCCTGGACCGGTTCTTGCTCCAGTTGACCAGGGGAGTCTGGTGGCAGTTGTTTTTCCGACTCAACCGCGTGGGGGGCGGGAAACCGTGGCCTCTGGTACCCGATGTTCTGAGGTGGCAGAACAGGTCTGGGGCAAGGGGCCACCCTGGGTCTGATGGTATGCCCAGGGTGTCCAAAAACCCCACTGTTGAGACCCCACGTCCTGCGGGCAGGGGTCACGGAACACTCCCAGCGGTACTTCGGGATCCTGGTCCCGGTCGTAGTAGCTACCCGCCTGGGAGGACGCCGACGTGCCTCTGGACGGCCATGGTGGAGCAGCGAAAGTTGGAGCCGAGGTTCCGACAGACCTTACACCTCTGGGTTGTGGTGACCGGCGTCGGTATTGGTGACGGTGCCGAGAGCGAGACCGGGACCTGCGACCGGCTCGGTGCCAGGAGGTCGACCGAGATCTCGAGTCTCTCAGTCTCAACCTGCTCCTGGAGGTGCGGTACCTGCCGCGGTGCTGTGAGTTGGAGCGGTACCGCGAGTACCGGGTTGACGCTCGAGACGTCGACCGGTGCCGGGAGCCTGACCAGTGCCGGGAGCGTGAGCGGTACCGAGGTGATCGGTGCCGGGAGCGTGAACGGTGCCTAGGTGAATGCCGGTGCCGGGAGTCTGACTGGTGCCGCGACCGAGATTGCCGTCGAGAGTGTGAGCGACGTCTCGATGTAGAGAGTCCGCGGGACCGCAATCTGGAGCGGTGCCGGTCTGCTACGCTGACCGAAGCTGGTCTGGTCAGGGCCAGTTTGCCCATTGAATGCAGTATGCGCACCGGCGGTGCCGGGGGTAAGGGCGGTGGCGCATCGGTGATCACAATCAGATCCTTCGCTGTGGCAAACGTCTCCGAGGTAGATGGCGAGGCAGGCTCTACCACGGTGGGCACCGGGGAGCCACCAGGTGCCTGACTCGACGGCCCTCGTGGGGTCGGAGTCAACGGTGCTGGCTTAGATGGTGACGCGGCAGGTATCAGTGCCGGGCGGTCCGTCTTTGGCACAGGCTCTGGCTGCGATGTGGATGTTGGCGGGATGATTTGTGCCTTCGCCGTCTTCGACCTCGGGGAGAGGGAGCGGCTTGGAGCCGGTTTCGGCGCCGGCGGAGGCCGGTGCCGTGAGTCATTGGAGGCAGCGCTCGGTGCCGTAGCGGTGCCCTTGCTTACCGGCTGGCTTGTGCTCGGTGCCGAGGGTGGAAGTGTCAAGGCCGCTTCCATAAGGAGCCGTCTTAATCTAATGTCTCGCTCCTTCTTGGTTCTCGGCTTGAAAGACTTGCAAATCGAGCACTTAACCGATAAGTGTGACACCCCGAGGCACTTTAAGCAGGAGTCATGGGGGTCTCCAACTGGCATAGGCTTGTGACAAGCCGAGCACTGCTTGAAACCCGATGAACCGGGCATGAGCTCCGGCTCCGGGTGCAGGGAAGGGGGTGATCCCCGATCCCCTCAAACTATAACTAATAACTACACTATTAACACTAACTAACTGACTGTCTAACTATATATATATATATATATATATATATATATATATATATATATATATATATATATATATTTACACACACACACACACACACACACACACACCAATTAACTACAACTACAGTATAGCACGATAAGGAGAAAATGAGCTGCTAGGGAGTGTGGAGGAGCGAGGCCGCTCTCCACAACCGACACGGGCGGTAAGAAGGAACTGAAGGGTTGCCGGGTCGGCTGGGATATATATTGGGTGCCATAGCGGCGCCACTCCAGGGGGCGCCCAGCCGACCCGCCAGGGTTGCTAGGGTAAAAGTTTCTCCGACGAACGTGCATGCGGCGCGCACACACCTAACTGGAATGGATATGAGCAATCACTCGATGAAGAAACAGAAGATTAGAAAAGCAGGAGGCAGAAAAATCCTCTCATAGGCGAGAGAGTACAGGCAGAAGACCAAGAACAAAGGACTCACACACAAACTTCCCTCCACCCAGATTTGAAAAAGTCTTGTTTCCTGATGGGTCCTCTGGTCAGGTGTTTCAGGTTACTCCTTTCCAGGTAAAAGAACATTAACCCTTAGCTATCTGTTTATGACAGGGATGCTGGGCTCCTCTCCCCCCCATCGTTTAATGTCCTGCCTGGACTATCATAGCAGATGGAGGCTGCCTCCCCCTCATTTTTTCTCACTAAAAACTCAGTGTTTCTTATTCCTGCATTCTTTATTACTTCATCACACAAATGGGGGGACCCTGCAACAGTAGCCCAGGAGGGTTGGGGGAGGAGGGAAGCAACGGGTGGAGTTGTTGCAGAGGCACCCCCTAGAATGGTATGCAGCTCATCATTTCTGCGGGATCTGACACGGAGCGGCTGTGCTCTCTGGTACACTGGTTCTCCAGTACACTTGCCCCATATTCTAGGCAGGCCTTACTCTATTTTTAGATACAACATAAAGGAGGGAATGACCTAGGGGGTCATTCCCATTTTTGTCTTTGCGCCCCCGGCCGACCTCAGCGAAGGCCAGCCAGGAGCACCCATGACAGCAGCAGACGGTACAGAATGACTGGTAACCATCATCTCATTGCCAATTTACAATGGCACAGCAGAGAGTACAGAACGACTGGTAACCATCTCTGCTACCTTGCAACGGCAAATGAATGCTGCTGTGTAGCGCTGCAGTACCGCCTCTGTCAGCGGCATCCAGTACACATACGGTGACAGTGACAAAAGGCAAAACGGGTTCCATGGTTGCCATGCTATGGCATCTGCCAGAACAATCCAGGGAAAAGGGGCACGAAATGATTGTCTGCCGTTGCTTTCACTGTTTTTGCATTGGGTTCGCAACCCAGAATTCCAATGGGTGGGGGAGACTGCAGGAACTATGGGATAGCTATGGGATAGCACCCAGAGTGCAACGCTCCAGAAATCAACGCTAGCCTCGGTACATGGACGCACACCGCCAAATTATTGAACTTTGTGTGGCCGCGTGCACTCGACTTTATACAATCTGTTTTACAAAACCGGTTTATGTAAAATCGGAATAATCCTGTAGTGTAGACATACCCAGACTGTGCAAAGGAGGATAGCTTCTCCTCACCTCCCTTGCTGGTTTATGAGGAAAATGGCTCAGTAGGCTGTGACCCTTGCCTCTAGAGAGAGAAGGGCTATGTAGAGGGTCACAGTGAGCCTCTGAGGCTAGTGAAATCCACCAGGAAACGCGGGACCCAAGGAGACAAGATCAGAGCTTTGTCACACCACACTTAGTAACTGTGCTATTCCCCGATATTACCATATTCAATACTGTTGCAGGGGACTTTCCTCTTGTCAAACAACAACTAAAAAACAATATATGTGGATTTTTTTTTTAAAGAAAATCTTTAGTTTTCATGAACTACAGAGAAATATATCACGATGATCTATAGTTCTCAACCAACTCTTTGGAGGCAACGTACCAAAAGTATCAGCCTAACAGATGAATAGAAGAAAGATGGTCTTGTCGTTAAGAGGCTGGCCTGGACCTACTTGTGGTCAACTCCATGACTTTTACGGCAAGGGCAAATCTGGCCCATGTTATCTGTCTCGATAACAGTGACTCAGATTATACTAACAGGATTAAATGAGTACTTTTACTGAAATCTTCCAAACACGGAAAAGAAATGGCCAGATCAGAATACGGTGCTGTGTACAGAAATGAACTAATATCAAGCTTGACTGAAAAAGTTGATTAAATTAGTTTAATTTAGGAGCCTAAACAAACCCTGAAGGAGGTTCTTTGTTTATTGCTTTTTACCTAAACCATGCTCTGCTGAAAAGCACTGCGTGGGCATGAAATATTTATTCATTAAATCTTTCATAAAGATGCACACTATTGTTTTCAACCATTATATATTTATAACTTGTCATATACCAGGAAAATTTTTTTTTTTATTTTTGTTCTCCTCCAGGCTGTTTATATGAGACTTGGTTCTTGTCAGCTTATCACACTGGGTCTGATTCTTATTTACACCATGGCCTTCTCCACAGACAGAAGTCAGACTGTTTTAAGTACAGGTATGGCTGTGTCCGTAGTACGAATTGTATCAATCAGTTAAAAAAAAGTTACAGTTCTATCCTCAGTTATGTTATACTGGAACAAAATTCATGTTAGACTAGATCCCCTTATACAACACTGGCAATATCAAGGTGCCACAAAATTGATGTAAACTTGGTGTCTCCCAGTGTAAAGTGTCTCTCTGGTGTGCTCCCTGCACATATTGGGAGTGGGGAGGGGCAAGCAGGGGAAGTAGCTGGAGTGTGATGTGCTCCAGCAATCCCCACCTGTTGTATGGTCCATTGGGGCCATAGAGACAGTTCACACTACAGTGAATTTCAGCCTCACTACAGTGTGTTCTTCAGCAAAGTGGGTTTTTTCCCCCTTCACTTGAAATACACCAGTTTTAGCGAAGTGCTACATTTTAAAAGTTCGTTAAGAGTAATCTGCTAATCATTCTGTGCCAATGCATAAGGCTGCCTACTATGCTAATAGAATATTTAATTGATGTTTATTTGCTGACTAGTTATTTATGTTAACATCCTTCCTGCATAATTAATACTCAGCTGAAGTCAAGGCTAAGACCACATATAAATACATTTTACTAAGAGAGCCAATTACAGTGTTTAAAGAAAGAAATCCTGGAATCTATTAACATTAAGGGAATCTAAAATCAGCTTTAATAGGATAAGCCAACAAAGGATTTGGCAGGGAAGATAAAAGAATGTGTAATTCTTCAGCACTATCCCCAATACTGGGTGCTGTGATTTGCTAAAGTAGGTGTTTGAGTTTCGTTTTACAATTCAATGGCCCAGTTAGCAGCTGGTATAAACTGGCATAGATCCCTGCATCTCTGCTGATTTTAGATCCTCAGCAAGTAATTTCAGCTTTGCACAAAAGTTAAAATTTTACAAAACTGGGGCCAAATCCTGCTCTCAATCTTCAAAGCCATCTCAGTTAAATTATTCCATTCCAGCGTAACCAGGAGCAGAATTCCACTCTAAGCAGCTGATCTCTATGGAACATTATCAACATCAACTTGCAAATGTAGGTGAAGTTTAATTTCCTTTGGGGATCTCTTACAGGCTAGTAGCAGACATTGCTTTTGGTTTTAAGCATCCAGGATTCCACGTTCTGAGAGATGAGCTGGGAGGATGGTGGTGGTTCAGAACCACCACAATCTATGATGGAAATGATTAGTTTCAGAAGGTCACTTGGTTCCTCCTAGTGTGTGGAACAGAGGAGTGCTAAAACTTGCTAATCTCACTGACATGGCTGGGCTTCCCCCAACCCATTGCCTCACTGTCCATGAATGCTGACCAGAATGTGGTGGTGCTAAGGAGAAATGACACTATGCAACATATGCCTCTGTCAGTGACGCTTCCTGTACTCATCAAGATACAATACAAATTAATGTTGCCCACTGAGGCGTTATCTCTTCTCATATACTTATGTGGGACCTCAATTACCACTCCTTGCACACCCAAACCACCCACTGAAACCAATGGAGTACTGGTGGATTACCAGTTTGGCTATTAATGTGCACCCTAATTGATGATGGGCCCAATTCTGACCTCAGACATGAAGACACAAGCAACACCAGGGGGAGCATCCTAGTTCTGAATTCATTATGATGAGGTTACCATGAGGCTAATTGGCCAGACTGTGTCACCAGTTGACACCAATGAAGTCAATGGATGTAACTGAAGCCAAAATATGAGACCCTGCATTTTTACAAAATACAGAAATATCTGCGTGTCAGTCTCTCTGAAGGCCCTGACGATCATCTCTCTGGCCATGAATAACTTCTTAGAATAGATCAAATTCTCCCCTGACTTGTACTTCCAACAATCTCAAAGGGTAAAATGAGGTCCTAGGAATATATTCTTAGAGATAAATCTTGAAGGTCTTATTTAGTCGAAGAGTTCTTATCAAAATTAAAGTAATTTTTTTTCTTGAGCAAGGATGAAGTAAAGCTTTCTGTTTGTGCCTTAGCGTCTTAAATAAGACCTTAGCACCAGTCCACTAGTAGGTAAGAGGTAGGATGTGTGAATGTACTTCAACTGAACAAGCAATATCATTTTGAATTACAAGGCAATCCATTTTGCTGCTCATAGACTCATAGACTTTAAGGTCAGAAAGGACCATTATGATCATCTAGTCTGACCTTCTGCACAATGCAGGCCACAGAATCTCACCCATCCACTCCTGTAACAAACCGCAAACCTATGTCTGAGTTACTGAAGTCTTCAAATCGTGGTTTGAAGACCTCAAGCTGCAGAGAATCCTCCAGCAAGTGACCCATGCCCCATGCTGTAGAGGAAGGCGAAAAACCTCCAGGGCCTCTGCCAATCTGCCCTGGAGGAAAATTCCTTCCCAACCCCAAATATGGTGATCAGTTAAACCCTGAGCATGTGAGTAAGACTCACCAGCCAGCACCCAGGAAAGAATTCTCTGTAGTAACTCAGATCCCATCCCATCTAACATCCCATCACAGATCACTGGGCATACTTACCTGCCTATCTTATGAAAGGAGACTCAAAGAGCTTGGCTTATTTAGCCTAACCAGAAGAAGGTTGAGGGGGGATATGATTGCTCTTTACAAATATATCAGAGGGATAAATATTAGGGTGGGAGAGGAATTATTTAAGCTTAGTACCAATGTGGACACAAGAACAAATGGATATAAACTTGACACTAGGAAGTTTAGACTTGAAATTAGACGAAGGTTTCTAACTATTTGAGGAGTGAAGTTCTGGAACAGCCTTCCAAGGGGAGTAGTGGGGGCAAAAGACATATCTGGCTTTAAGACTAAACTTGATAAGTTTATGGAAGGGATGATATGATGGGATAGCATAATTTTGGCGATTAATTTGGCAATTGGTCTTGCAAGAGTCCAATCCTGTTCTGCATGAATATAGTGCTCAGGATCACGCCGTAAGTGAATCATGCCTTCACCATGGAGGGAAAGTCACAAATTAATCTAATGCAAGTAAAGTGGGAAAAAAAGGCACAAACAATCACTATTTTAAATTATAGCCCTAGCGGCATGTTTGCCTGAAAGGCCCAATCCTGCAGGATGCTGAGCATCCACAATGTCCACTGATGTATTTGAGATTTGGTGAGGCTCAGCACCAGCCAGGATCAGGCCTTTGAGTTTTAACTCTACCCACACAAGTGAATCTTGCTAGAAAAGGCTGCTTGCTGAACCTAATCAGAAGTGCAGGCTTACGAGTTAACAGGAGCACATCGATCCTACTAGAATTCTATTGGGGGGAGGAATTGTTCCTCAAGTTTTTCATCCCTATATCAACATATCCCAATATTAGAAAACAGGCCTGGTTCTCTACTTCGTTGACTCCTACATACGTCCCCTGATTTTACTGGTGCTACTTCCAATTTACACTGTTGTAATCGAGAACAGAATCAAGCACATCGCATGGATTTTACAACAGGGAAGGAGAATCTGGCCCTCCTTGAATTACTGTCTGTCAACAATGTTAAGGCAAAATTACCCAAGCAATTCCAAGTGTACACAATAATCTTGTCTTCAGTGCATCCTAGAATGCATTAAGATAATGCCAGAGGAGACGCTGCTCTGTTGGCTCAGCTGTAAATCTGCAATCTGTACAAAAACCAGATGTCAATCAAAAGATGTTACTGCTCTCTGCGCATTTCACGATGCATAATTTAGCCACACTTGTCAAGTTCCGTGCATGGCTCTTCTACCTGACGGTAAATGTGTTCAGGAACCCAACTGTCATCAAGAGAGGGAAACAGCACACGGAGACAAACGGCTAGGAGAGGGAGGAGGTCTATTTTCTTTCACAATTAAAGACATTATTAGTAATGAACGTTCAGCAAGCCACAAATTATTTTTTAACTCTTCAGAAAACAGTCCAGGATATGCTTGCAGCTATTACATTGTCACGCATAAAATTCACCTAGGGAGTCTAAGACCATTGGAAAACCCATGTCAGTTCTGTGGCAGAAAGGAAGGTGGTCCATGAGGAGCAGCTGAGTTCTGCACCAGTTCCACATACCCCAAACCTCCCCTTCACTTTAGCCTATGTCTACACTCCAATGTGAGCCTGGGCTCTGACTCAGGCTTGAGCCCAACCCCTGCCTTCAGTCTACACACAAATCTCTCAGACTCAGGCTCAGACCCAGTGACTAACCAGATTCACGGTCAAGGAGCTGTGATCATCCAGATCCACAAATCCACTCCTAATGAGTGAGCCTGTGTTGTGGCCCCATTCCAATCTGGAGACAGGAACAGCAACAGCAGAACAGCCCTACAGTATGCCCTGCCCATGACTTGAGCATGAGGTACTGTGCCACCCAGGCCTGGTCCACACTATAGCGTTAAATCGATTTAAACAGCGTTAAATCGATTTAACGCTGTACCCGTCCACACTACAAGGCACTTAAAATCGATTTTAAGTGGTCTTAAAATCGATTTCTGTACTCCTGCTCAACGAGAGGAGTAACCCTAAAATCGATATTACTATATCAATTTAGGGTTAGTGTAAATGGAAATCGAAGTTATTGGTCCCATTCTTTTACTGAGCTACCCAGAGAGCACCGCTCCGGAAATCGATGGTAGCCTGGGACCATGGACGCACACCACCGAAGTAATGTGCCCTAGTGTGGACGCGTAAAATTGATTTTATAAAACTTGTTTTATAAAATCGATTTTATTAATTTCGATTTTACTCTGTAGTGTGGACGTGGCCCCACTTATGGTCTAAACCCACTAAAGTCAAAATGCCATTGTTTTCAATGGGCATTCAATTGTTCCCCATGCAAATCATATTTGCTTAGGCTTTATGCAGAGGGGTAAAAACACAAGGGGTGAAATTTACCTGTATTAGGCAGCACTGGTTTATGCCAATGGTTAACTGGTAATTTAAAAAAAAAAAAATCTGTCCTAAGATGGGACTTTACAGCCGATCAGCAAAATGTAGCTATAGACCATAAGGATGTCTTCACACTTTCTTCCGCAAGTTCATGAATAAACATTGGTTCATTCAAATGAGTTTTATATTAATTCATTTAAATAATTTTCATTTTGATTTGAATGGTAAACAGAGCTATTCTGCCAGGATAGTTGAGTTTGCAATTCAAATTACACACCAATTTGTAATGAGAAAAATATAATTAATGGCAAGAGCTGAAGTAACTAATTTTACTCCTTTGATTTTCTACCGTAAGGAGTGGGGAGGGCGGGGCACAGGGAGAGATACAGGTTATGTCTACACTGCAGCTGGAAGGATGCACCCCTCCCAGCCCTGGCAGACAGAAACGCCTGCTCATACTCATGCAGCAAAAATAGCATTGTAGATGTGGCAGTATAGGCAAGCTAACAGCCTGACAGAGCTCCTGGGTCCATACGTGGGTGGCTAGCCCGGGTCACCACATGTGCTGCAATGTCCACATTGCTCCAGTTAGCGTGCAAAAAACAGCAGAGTCAGCACACCTCCGGCTGCCATACATTCTGTTCCAGTGCATCATATCATAATGTCACTGCAGGATATAACATGACTTGACAATATGCTCACAGGCACAATGATGCAAAGTTAGCACCTCTCAATACATAATAATGTAACAGTCAGTAAATTAAATGACTTCCTTACATTGGGATCATAAACAATAATTATGTGGCAGCTGTCCCTTGGAAGCACTGTATGTGCCGAAGAGTAAATCAAGCCCTATCTATTTGCTAAGCTGAACAAACCTGTTCTCTCCCCTCTAATAAAATTCATAATCTCCTTTTTCATTTTGTGCTGCTGTAATGTGGTATTACTTTTACATGTAAGACTAGCACTGATCAGTTCTTTCTGGTAAGCAGAACATAATACAGTCCCAGTGCAGCCGTTCTGCCAGTTTAACAAGTGTGTCTTTGCGGATTTGCTTATTAAACAGAGCCCATCAACTACTGAATGAAAGCAAATCTTAATGGCTGGCCCACGGCCATGCTGCTTGCACTTCTCTTTGCAGTGACGGCCCAATCCTGCATTTCATAAGCAGCAGGTATTCCAACTCAGATCAAGGAGTGCATGACAAGCCCTTAAAATACTGGCTGCTCTCATTAAACATGGAGATTAAATTATTTTTTTGAAGGCATGATAGTGAAATAGGGTGTGATGCTAAGAACACAAAACATTTTGAGGAACGTTGTATAAAACAGCAATTTCTCTTATACCAAATACAGGGGCTTATCTTGCACCTCTTACTCAGCCAAAGCTCCCACTGACTTCAATAGGAGTTTGACAAAATAAGGACAGATGCACTCACTGATCCAGCAAAGCAGTGAAGCAGAAGCATGACCTTAAGCCCAGGACTACATGCGTGAAGTTATGCACACACTACCAGCCAGATCTTCAAAAGTGCTCTGCACCCAACAGCTCCCGGTGTTCTCGATGGGAGGCAGCGGGGGCTGCGTATTTTTCAAAATCCTGCCCACTTCATTAAGGTGCCTAAAGGGGAACTGAGCACCTCTGAAAATCTGGCCTTTTTGTTCCTTCCGGGATCAGGGCTAGAGTTAAAAAAAAAAAAATGAGTAATGACCCCAGGACTTAATCCAATAGGCAACGGGTAAAATTTCAAAGCACCTACGTGATTTTGGAACCCAAGCCCAAAGTGATTTAGGCATCCAGGAACCTAAAGTCCATTAACTTTTAAGTCTGCTGAATGCCTAAGTCTAACAGTTACGTGCCCCATAGATCTTCAGCTGCTGCCTCACCTTGCAGGCACCTAAATTCCCAAGATGCCTAAATTTCCACCAATAAAGTCACTATGGTCCCTATGTTTCTGCCAGTGGGCATGTGCAAAACTGCCCCAATCCTGCGGCTGTTGAGCTGCTCAGCCTCCTAGCTCACTCCTCAGCCCTGGCAAGAGTCACAAACTGGGCCTCCTCCACCCATCTCACCTGATCTGATAGCATGCCCTGAGCATGCCTAACCGGCACAAGACAACTGGGAAGGCACAGAGCTGGTGAGAGTGTGGCTATATCCAACAGCCCAGAGGTGAGGAGAATCAATGGCAGACCCAGGTTTGTGTCCCCACTCTGCCTGATTTGAAGCAGAGACTTGGCCCCAGGTCTCGCACCTCCCAATTGAGTGCCCTGACCACCCGCTTACTGGATATCCTGGGACGGTTTCCCATCTGTTCTGTTGATGCTGTTCCACTTTGTATAATTAATAATCATGTGGCCAGAGTGTATGTGTGTATAAAAAACTCTACAGCCCAGTAGCTGAAGCACTCAGCTCTGAGACCTGTATTCAAATCCCAGCCTCTAAGCAAGCAGAGCAGGGATTTGAATCCAGATCTCCCATGTAAGGGCTATTGGCTGGCTGTCTTTCAGTTTTCATGAGAAAGTGATGATCTGGCTTAGCCACATAACTCCAGAAGATGGCTCACAGCCATGAATCCAAAGCAGAGGCAGGTGCCTTCCTTGGGCCTAACTAGGCACCTAAGTACCTTTGAGGCTGGTGGGCCCTAAGGCCACCCATCTCCTTAGCATTATCTACTGGCTATCTTAGGAAGCTCCCTGCTCAGCCTGCTGGCTTCTCAGAATCCTGTTCTTATGCCCCTAACTATCCCCTATGTATTGTACAGGGAGCCTGGGGCCTAGCTCAGAGCTGTAAATTCCACTGGGCACCTAAGAGGTAGATGTTGCACCACTTAGCACTGCAAAATGCCAAAGTCCCTTTGTGGGCCTAACTCTTAGTATTTCAGCTCCTAAGTTCCAAGGAAATGAGACGTAGGCACTTTGGAAAGTTGTTTTCCATCATCTGTGCATTAAAGTTTGTTTATTCAGTGAAAAAATATATATACACACACATACAGAGTTTCCACTGCACTTTTTCAAGCGAGCAGCCTGAATTCAGCACCTACCCTGACCTATACCCTACGCAACCCCAATGGTTTCCTGGTACTGCACAGGGCACACATGACATCCCGACAGTACAAATGCTGAACACTGAACTGTACATCAGCGCAGAATTTGGCCACCCAAGCTGAACAGTGCACATGGAAGTAGCCAGGACCAGAAAAAGATTCCAACCCTTCCCCGAAGAG
This sequence comes from Gopherus evgoodei, assembly GCF_007399415.2. Lineage (NCBI taxonomy): Eukaryota > Metazoa > Chordata > Testudines > Testudinidae > Gopherus > Gopherus evgoodei. The sequence goes on along the minus strand of NC_044322.1, from coordinate 356,969,420 downwards.
CAAATGCCTCCAGTTATAAAACAATCATTATTTTCTATTACTGCAGTCGATAAATCCTCTTACCTCTTGACCCAGGCATTTCATGATTTAGTTTATGGCACTGTATATTTTCTTACAACATTGATTATAAGCCACATAATAAAAGGGAGTTTAAAAAAAAAAAAGCCGCCACATAAAAGATTAGGAGACCAATAAAAATCTAACCCCTCTCAAATCAGCCTGATTTATTACGGCTTGGCTAACAAACCTTTCCATCACATTTGCATTCAAGTATCAAGCTCTATTTCTGTTTTTTATAAATCCATCCTTTTTTATTCAAGGGACACAGTCAGGTCAAATCGGTCCAAAGATGTTTACAAACCAGATCTGTTTTCTGCCTATGCTAGGAAATGGGCCAAATTAATCCTTAGCTCAAGTGAGCATAGCTTCCATTGAAGAGGCTGATGCAGTATCTCTGCCATAATCATGTACAACATGCAAATGAAATTTCAACCTTCTGAATAGCCATTATAAATAGGAAGTAAACCTCGCCCCTCCCCCAAAAAACCCTCCTATCTCAGAAGCAGGTTTTTAAACTTTCCTTCATTTGATTCCCAAATAACGCGGGTTTGGGACTAAATCTTCATCCCACAAAGATTGAATGAACTGGAACAGTGCAGCGAACATAAATGGAAGCGTGGTGAGATCAGCATCCTCTGCCCAACTAGAGCAGATATGTACCATTCCATAGAAGCAACTACAGCCAACAGACTACAGCAGCCCACTATATGCCCTCTATGCAAGGGCATGGCCAATCTATGTCATGGAGCCACTGGCCCTGCTTGCTTCTTTCCCTACCATACTGTTACCCAGGACCACCAGGATACACTGTTCCTCCGGCCGGGAATATGGAGCTCCCCTGAGCCAACTGTCTCTCCTGCACAGCCAAACTACAGCCATCACCCATCAGAATCTTGCGCCTCTCCACAGCTGAGGAGCCATAGTTGCCTCTTAGTGAACAAGGCCCAAATTCAGCAGTCTTTACTCAGGCAATGCTCCCATTGTCTTTAAAGGGCCGAGTAAGGACTGCAGGATTTGGCCCTGAATGGTTTCTGATCTTTCCGAAGCAAAGCCAATCAGGATTCTAGCATAGGGACAAAGGGGCTGGAAAGGTTTTTAGGAGGATTGTAGCATAGGGCCAAATTCTGACCTCAGTTACACTCAGCCTACACGAGGGTGGACTGGAATAAGTGAGATCAGAATTTGGTCTTTTCTTGCTAGAAGTACAAGCCCATTTCCCCCTTCCCCCCGATGGAAAATATTGGTTTTGCAATATAGGGACAAATTCCCTTCCCGACGCTTCCGCCTACAAAAAGCTTTTATATTATCATTACTACGATTTGTTGCATAATTCCCTTCCTAGGATCTGATCTACAAGTTCTTTGGAAGCAGGATCCATCAGTGAAGTCTAATGGCCAATTTCTCAGTTGCTGTAAAGTGACTTCAATGGAGCTACATAGGTTTACACCAGCTGAGGACCCAATGCAGGTTGATTGTAGGCTTGGAGTCGAACCACATCTTATACAAGACCATGACCCTACCAGAAAGCATAGAACTCACCATCTGGAGGCATCAGCACCTTGTTGTTCTGCGTACACCAGCCCACTGGATGAAGGTCAGCTGTCATCACATCGCACCAGAAATCTGCCCTGCGATCATCTCCATAGCCACAGTAACGTAGCAACAAGAGCTGCCCACACGTTGTAATGATCGTAGCCACCCAGTAAGTGTCCGGATTGTTCTTGTTGGCCACTTCTAACTTCATCCCTGGTTGGAAACTGCTCTGAAGGCTGATTTCAACCTTGCAAAATTAGAAATAGGTATTATTTTTCCATATAACAGAAGGAAAATACGGCATGATCTCTAGCTGAGCAATGCTAGCAGGCAACATTCTTAGGTGCAGAGTGGCATGGTCTAGCAGACAGGACACTAAACAACAGTTTGGGGGACCACAGTTCTATCCTTAGTTCTGCCACTGACTGGTTGAGTGACCTTTGGCAAGTCACTTCACCTCTGACCCTCATCTATTCAGAACATAAGCTCTTTGGGGGTAGAAACTGTCTATTATGATGTGCCTGTAGAGATAGTGGCACCTTGATCTCAGTTAGGCCTCTAGAGGAGACTGTCATGCCAGTAATAATTTTAAGCACGGCCGGGAATGGGTGAAACCCAGCCCCATGCAGAGGGCCAGCACAAGCCCTATGTGCCACTACTAAAGACTCGCTTGAGCTTGAGCTGAGGTATGATGCAAAGAACTTGTTACCACACAGCTCCACCAGGTAAATAACAGGCCCCCTTCTGCTTGCGTGTGAGATGCTTTATAATTGATGCCTGGTCCTCAGAGGTGCTCCATACCTGTAATTCTACCTCTCAGGTATAGAGCAATTCTGAGGACCAGGCCACAATTATAATAATTTGTATAGAACACCTCACATGCAACCATGTCAGAGCCCTTTACAAGCACTCTGGGCCGAATCCTGCCCCCACTGACGTCAGTGATAATGCTTCCACTGACGTCACTGGATGCAGGTCCATGCTCTAGCCGATTAAAGTTCTTAATACCCTGCTGAAGAAGGCGCAGGCAGCATCACCAGCCGCTATTACAGATGGCTAAAGACAAGAAGCTCCCACCGAAGTTTGCAGCAAAACTCCCATTGATACCGTCAACAGAAGCGGGACTGGGTCCCAAGCAACTTGCCTGAGGAAAACTAGAGAATACAATACATATTCTGCAGGACAGTGGTTCTCAGCCAGGGTTACATGTACCCCTGGGGGTACTCAGACGTCTTCCAGGGAGTACATCAACTCATCTAGATATTTGCCTAAAGCACTAACAAAGTTAGTACAAACAAACACTTCAAACAATGACTTGTTTATACTGCTGTATATATGGTACACTGAAATGCAAGTATGATATTTATATTCCAATTTATTTATGTTATAATTATATGGTAAAATGAGAAAATAAGCAATTTTTCAGTAATAGTGTGCTATGACATTTTTATATTTTATGTCTGATTTTGTAAGCGAGATTTTAAGTGACATGTAACTTGGAGGCAAGGAAGACAAATAAGACTCTTGAAAGGAGTACAGTGGAAGAAGGGTGGGATTAGCAAGGAGAGCTATCTTAGCGAGGTCAGAACATAAAGGGATAAAGTGAGAAAGGCTAAAAGCCAAGTAGAGTTGAACCTTGCAAAGGGAATTAAAACCAATAATAAAAGGTTCTATAGCCATATAAATAAGAAGAAAACAAAGAAAGAAGAAGTGGGACCGCTACACACTGAGGATGGAAAGTAGGTTAAGGATAACCTAGGCATGGCCCAATATCTAAATAAGTATTTGCCTCAGTCTTTAATAAGGCTAATGGGGAGCTTAGGGGTAATGGAAGGATGACAAAATGGGAATGAGGATATGGAGGTGGATATTACCACATCTGAGGTAGAAGCCATACTTGAACAGCTTAATGGGACAAAATTGGAGGGCCCGGACAATCTTCATCCGAGAATATTAAAGGAACTGGCGCATGAAATTGCAAGCCCATTAGCGAAAATTTTTAATGAATCGGTAAACTCAGTGGTTGTACCGTACGACTGGAGAACTGCTAACGTAGTTCCTATCTTTAAGAAAGGGAGAAAGAGTGATCCGAGTAACTATAGGCCTGTTAGTTTGACATCTGTAGTATGTAAGGTCTTAGAAAAAATTTTGAAGGAGAAAGTAGTTAAGGACATTGAGGTCAATGGTAATTGGGACAAAGTACAACATGGTTTTACTAAAGGTAGATCGTGCCAAAACAACCTGATCTTCTTCTTTGAGGAGGTGACAGACTATTTAGACAAAGGAAATGCGGTAGACCTAATTTACCTCGATTTCAGTAAGGCATTTGACACAGTTCCACATGCGGAATTATTAGTCAAATTTGAAAAGATGGAGATCAATATGAGAATTGAAAGGTGGATAAGGAACTGGTTAAAGGGGAGACTACAACGGGTCGTACTGAAGGGTGAACTGTCAGGCTGGAAGGAGGTTACTAGTGGAGTTCCTCAAGGATCGGTTCTGGGACCAATCTTATTTAACCTTTTCATTACCAACCTTGCACAAAAAGCGGGAATGTGCTAATAAAGTTCGCAGATGACACAAAGCTGGGGGGTATTGCTAACACGGAGAAGGACCGGGATATCATACAGGAAGATCTGGACGACCTTGTAAACTGGAGTAATAGTAATAGGATGAAATTTAATAGTGAAAAGTGCAAGGTCATGCACTTAGGGATTAATAATAAGAACTTTAGATATAGATTGGGGATGCATCAGTTGGAAGCAACAGAGGAGAAGGACCTTGGGTTATTGGTAGATCACAGGATGACTATGAGCCGCCAATGTGATATGGCCGTTAAAAAAGCTAATGCGGTTTTAGGATGCATCAGGCGAGGTATTTCCAGCAAAGATAAGGAGGTGTTAGTACCGTTATATAAGACGCTGGTGAGACCCCACCTGGAATACTGTGTGCAGTTCTGGTCTCCCATGTTTAAGAAGGATTAATTCAAACTGGAACAGGTTCAGAGACGGGCTACTAGGATGATCCGAGGAATGGAAAACCTGTCATATGAAAGGAGACTCAAAGAGCTTGGCTTGTTTAGTCTAGCCAAAAGAAGGCTGAGGGGGGATATGCTTGCTCTTTATAAATATATCAGAGGGATTAATATTAGGGAGGGAGAGGAATTATTTAAGCTTAGTACCAATGTAGATACAAGAACGAATGAGTATAAACTGGACTCTAGGAAGTTTAGACTTGAAATTAGACGAAGGTTTCTAACCATTAGAGGAGTGAAGTTCTGGAACAGCGTTCCAAGGGGAGTAGTGGGGGCAAAAGACATATCTGGCTTTAAGGTTAAGCTTGATAAGTTTATGGAAGGGATGGTATGATGGGAGAGCCTAATTTTGGCAATTGATCTTTGATTATCGCCAGATAAGTATGCCCAGTGGTTGGTGATGGGATGTTGGATGGGATGGGATCTGAGTTACTACAGAGAATTCTTTTCTGAGTGCTGGCTGGTGAGTCTTGCCCACATGATCAGGGTTTAGCTGATCGCCATATTTGGGGTCAGGAGGGAATTTTCCTCCAGGGCAGATTGGCAGAGGCCCTGGAGGTTTTTCGCCTTCCCTTGCAGCGTGGGGCATCGTTCACTTGCTGGTGGATTCTCTGCAGCTTGAGGTCTTCAAACCACAATTTGAAGACTTCTATAACAAACCCCTAACCTATGCCTGAGTTACTGAAGTGGATGGGTAGGGTTCTGTGGCCTGCTTTGTGCAGGGGGTCGGACTAAATGATCACATTGGTCCCTTCTGACCCTAGAATCTATGAATCTAGGATTACGGGGCACAGTTGGCAAAGGCTGAGACCCATTGTTGTAACACATTCCTAACCAATAGAGTTAAAACTGAGGATATGCCTTATGCACTAACTTTCTGTATCAATTAAGAGTTCTTTTGATACCTCCAGTTTTCCCTCCCAAGCTCGGAAGAAAGTTAGTCCGCTGGTTAGGGTATCAGCCTAGAATTTAGGAGACCCTAGTTCAGTTTCCTGCACCACTTCAGACTTCCTCTATGACCTTTAGCAAATTAGTCTCTTTGTGACTCAGTTCCCCTTCTCTAAAATGGGGATAATAACACATCCCTACCTGACAGGGATGTTGTGAGGATACATATGTTAAAAACTGCTACTATGGATACAGAAGAGGAAAACAAGTCTGCCTAAATCCATTTCTTGTGTCTTGTCTTAGACTACAGGCCCCTGGGGGCAGGACTCCTTTCTGGTCTGTGCTTGTACAGTGCTGAGCACAACGGGCTCCGGGCCCATGACTAGAGCTCTTAGGTGCTACAGTAATACACATAACAACTGCCTGGGGGCTTCAACCAAATGATCCAGGAGTCAACCGTAACAGTGGTTTGTTAGTCGAGAGGAATGCAGCTCCTCTGGAGTTAGGAAGACGCCTCCTTTACCTGCCTCACACATGATTACTGCAGTCTAAGCACTGATAAATTGCATCATTTAATTATTTTCATATCACAAGTACATTTGTCCGGCATCTAGGCATTCACGTTCCATCAACAGGAACTGCACGCGTGGCTCGGGGCTGGTCCGTGGCCCTGCTAGCTAGGCTCTTAGATAGTGACCAACTCCACAGAATCTGAGCACCTCGTAAAATGATCAAATACACACGTTAAGCTGTAATGATTTCTCTCGCTCCGCCTCTCAGCAATGACCAGACTGTGACATTTTGGGGAGCAGGGGATTTGGGGGGGTATAACTATACAAAGAGTGGGTTGAAGACGTGGATTTTGTCTCTGTCTCCAGGGTCCCCAATCTCTTCTGAGAACAAAAGTTCCAGATTCATAGCGGGACATGCCCCTGTACATGAGTCTCACCCCTGAGGCTGACAGTTCCATTCTCCCAGTGGAACGTAGCCATTGGGGAAGGTCACAATCACAAAGGATGAGGTAGGGCCCCTAGGTAACCCAAGCCAATGCCATAGACCGGGGTTCTCAACCTGCTACAGAAATTCCACGGTCCTCCTGTGCCATAACAACTGTTTTCCTGCATATCCATTAGATTAAAAGCCAGGGCCAGCGTTGGGGAGTAGCAAGCAGGGCAACTGGCCAAGGCCCAACACCACCGGTGGCCCATGAAGCTAAGCCACTTGGGCTTCGGTTTTCAGCCCCGGGCAGCAGGGCTTGGGCTTCAGCTTTCTGCCCTGGGCCCCAGCAAGTCTAACGCCAGTCATGCTTGGTCCTGAAACCTGCTGGTCCTGAAATCTGCTTGCAACTCCCTAGGGGGCCCCAGACTCCTGGTTGAGAACCACTGCCACAGAGGGCTTGGAGGATGGGGCGTGAAAACTTGACCTGGAGCCAGAATTCAGCAAGATGCCAGTGCACAGAGCAGAGTGCTGGAAGGAGCGAGGTGCTCTCAAGGGACAGTTGTTGTGCTCTGAACCGAATGTCGATTGAAGATCAGGAATTTCACATCAAGGACAGAGAATTACATCATCCAGCCATGCGGTCGGTGGTATGTGGATCACTGTGGCTATGTTGGAATTTGATAGGAGGGACTGCAATCTCCTTGCCTCACATAGGTGGAATTGGGAGCGTTTTGCAACCATCGCTCTTTGAGTATCCAGAGAAAGAGACCAGGTGAACACTCATGCAGAGGATTCTCCAAAGAGCATGCCTCTCCCCTCCAGCGTCAATTCATCATTTCCAGGGTTCAGCGTCATCCAGGAGCCAGTCTCAGCCAGGCCCCTGTACAGTCCGCTGGGAGATGGTGCTGTTCGCATCTGAGCAGAAGGTGTAGTAGTGCCGGTTGCATCTGTATCAAATGGGATGGGGAGAGACAGGAATGCTGTGGGAAATAGAGGAGCAGGTGCCCATCATGGCTCTGAGGTTGGCCTGAGAGGGGCAGCTGAACTCACCTCTGTGCAAACCCACTAATCCCAGCATAACCGTGAGGTGGGATGGCACCATTTTATAGCTGACTATATCAAATGCTATGGAAAGGTCTAGCAATAAGAGCATGAGCATACAGCCCTGTCCGTAGCTGAGACAAGATCATCCCTCAGGGCCATCTCTGTTCCATGTCCTAACCTGAACCCTACTTGGGAGGGATCCAGGATATTGGCGATATCTAGGAGTTAAGCTTCCCAGTTAGTTTGCTTAGGAACTGGAGGTTAGACAATAGGTAGCAGCTGGAGAGGTCAGTCGCACCATGCAATGGTTTCTTAAGTACTGGCTGCATTGTGATGTGCTCTGGGACCACAACAGATTTCCCTTCTCAAAGAAAGTGGCAACAATCTCAGTCCATAGGGATTCCAGGTGCTCTCAACGCTCTTCCACAAACCAAGAAAGGCATGGGGCCAGAACTGCAGACGGTGGCTGTTTTACCACAGTGCTTCCAGAATTCCATTGTGCGAATGGACCAACTTCACATGAGGGAAGGTATCATATTCTCAGGCCTATGATGGTTGTACGGATTTAGGTGCCCCAAGATGCCAGTTCTGCTACCAGAGAGTTTCTCTGAGATGTAGGCTGATAGCTTCTCACTGCAAGAGACATCGTTTTCTGGAGCTGAGAGGAGGCATCCCATGGTAACCAGGCTATTTAACATTGACAGGCTTCTCAGAAGAAGCCTGTCTGAAGGAGGGCTTTGAAGGAACAACATGCATGCAATTTCTGTGCAGTGGAGTAATATGGATGAAATTAAAGGGATCAAGGAGGTGGGAGAAGCAAAGGATGCAGGATGCGACATGGTAGGGAATGACAGCTGAATGTAGGCAAGAGGAAAGCAGTACAGGGCCTTGAGAAGGGGGTAAGGATAAGAAGCCTGAATCCAAAGTAGAGAGAAGCCAGTGGACCCAAAGAAAGGCATGAGAACAGGTGTTCAACCGGAGAAGGAAGAGGATTTCAGAAGGAGAGGGAAAGGATTCCAGCATTTTGGATTGGGAGGAAGACATTTTGAGGCAGAGAGAAAAGTTTGGTGATGTTTCCTCAAGAGCCATTATCCGTGCCTTTAAATTTTCCAGGATGACCCTCTCCAATCAGAATGAAAAGAGGAAGGGCACAGGACTTTCTCACGGCCCAAGTGAAGTACGTACGTGTCTGAATGAGGTGTGAGGAGCAGTGCTTGCTCCCGTTTCTTCCAAGTATTCATCCCAGTTGAAGTCGGTCTCCTCGATGCTAGAACCTTCATCTGTTTGGGGGGAAAAAAGCAACATAAAATTAGAACATGGTTAATGCAGGCAATAAACTACACAATGGTATCGGCCAAAAGTGGGAAATTGGCAGGCAGTAAAATCTCCACACAATATTTTAAAAAACCACTGTTTTAATAGTTATGCATATTTGGATTCCATGGGTTTTGTTGCATTTCCAAGATATAATTTGGTATGCTGGCTTCAGCAGTTATGCCTCCAGAGACTCTTCCTTTGTGGGCCAGTTGGGTGAGTGAACAGAAAGCACTGTACCCAGCAGTGCAAGAGAGTCCACACTATTTCACAACTCTTTTTATAATGTTCTCAAACTTTCACGTCTCCTCCATCAGTCATCATGAGTGTACGTTTTGCAGTACAGTAAATAAACATGCCAAACAAATAATAAAGTCTCTGCCCCAATGCATTTCTGAACTAAGGGTCATGAGCCAGATCCTCAGCTGCCCTAAGTTAAAGTACTGCCATTGAAGCCAATGCAGGGGTAGAGATTTACACCACCTCAGCATCTGCCCCCCCCTACTGGGTGCACTATTGCAAAGAGGTTAGTATCTATGTGCAATGCTGCCTTTTGCTGGATGGAATCAGAACTACTCAACTGCATATCATAGGCCCTATAATGCTAACAACTAGGGGAAATTCCGCTTTTATTTAATTAGTCAGAAGCTGAGCTTTGAAAGCAGGAGCTCTGTTGTGGCTGTGAAGAGCCAGATGATAGAATTCAGGTGCCATCTCCCAGTTTCCCATTACAGCTACCTATAATTTTTGCTTTTCTATCACATCTTTCATGTGAAGACATGAAAACACTGTACAAACAATTAACTGATCCTCACAACATCCCATGAGCTACGTAATGCTACCCCCATGTTACGGATGGGGAAACTAAGGCACAGACCATTTTTGTATCTAGCCTGAGATCACACAGGAAATCCGCTGCAGAGCTAAGAACAGAATCTAGATCTTCTGACTCTCAGGCCTCTGGATTAACCCTTATATACTCCATCCCACAGCTAAAGTTTCATAATTATTCACAGGTTTTGCTACATATCTATACAGCCCCTAGCAAAATGGAACTAAGGTCTCAAAGTGCTGCTGAAATACAAATAATACAAATTACAAACAAATCTTCTTGCACTTACAGAAAAGCAGCCAAATCTGATTATTTTAAAGTAAAATAAAAGCAATGTTTGCAGGCAATCTTGGAAGAATGGTTTCAACTCAGAGCAAATATTTACAGTCTAATAGTGAGGCACTGCAATAAGGATTTATCAGGCAAACTCTGAGAGACCCTTTTCCTTCCAAAGCATTCATCAGCATGGCCATGATGTAATTAAAGTGCCTCATGACAAACTGAAGGAAGAAACCTCCCCCGACAGTTTTATGAAGAAAACGGCAGGGTTAATTTATTGCAATTATTGCTACAGGTCTCCCATTTTCAAGATCCAAAAGTTATATCATGTAAGAGGAATGTCTCATTATTAAAAGGAAAAGGAATAGGTTATATTTGCTACTGATGTAGCCAGACACACATCTGAGAAAAAAAAAAAAAAAAAAGATGACAGCAGAACTGGGTTTTCTAATCTTAACCAGCATGGGAAAGAGATTGGGAGAAGAAACCACAGCCCTATTTACTGTTAAATACACTAGAACTTCTTTTGAATACTGGGTTATGAAGACTGAGTCCTGGGGCCAGTTTTGTTCAACATCTTCATTAATGATCTGAATGATGGGATGGATTGCACCCTCAGCAAGTTCTCAAATGACACTAAGCTGGGGAGAGAAGTAGATGCGCTGGAGAGTAGGGATAGGGTCCATAGTGACCTAGATAAATTGGAGGATAGGTCCAAAAGAAATCTGATGAGGTTCAACAAGGACAAGTGCAGAATCCTACACTTAGGATGGAAAAATCCCGTGCACTGTTACAGGCTAGGGAACAACTGGCTACATGGCAGTTCTGCAGAAAAGGACCTGGGGATTACAGTGGACGAAAAGCTGGATATGAGTCAGCAGTGTGCTCTTGTTGATAAGGCTAATGGCATATTGGGCTGCATTAGTAGAAGCATTGCCAACAGATTGAGGGACGTGATTATTCCACTCTATTCAGCACTGGTGAGGCCACATCTGGAGTATTGCATCCAGCTGGGCCTCTCCACTACAGAAGGGATGTGGGCAAATTGGAGGGAGTCCAGCAGAGGGCAACAAAAATGATTAGAGGGTTGGAGCACATGACCTATGAGGAGATGCTGACAGAACTGGATTTATTTAGTCTGCAGAAAAGAAGAGTGAGGGGGCATTTGATAGCACCTTTCAACTACCTGAAGGGGGGTTCCAAAGAGGATGGAGATAGACTGTTCTCAGTAGTGGCAGATGACAGAACAAGGAGCAATGGTCTCTAGTTGCAGTGAGGGAGGTCTAGGTTGGATATTAGGAAACACTATTTCACTAGGAGGGTGGTGAAGCACTGCAATGGGTTCCCTAGGGAGGTGGTGGAATCTCCATCCTTAGAGGTCTTTAAGGCCAGGCTTGACAAAGCCCTGGCTGGGATGATTTAGTTGGGGTTGGTCCTGCTTTAAGCAGGACTAGATGACCTTCTGGGGTCTCTTCCAACTCTAATCTTCTATGATTCTATGATTCTCCCTCACCTGCGCTACTTCAACCTGGTGTAACTACATAGGTGTAAATCAGGAATAACTCAGTTGAAGAGATTTCTGATAATAGTTGGCTCTTCAATCTAGCAGGAAAAGGCATGACAAGATCCAATGGCCGGAAGCTGAAGCTAAACAAATTCAGTCGAGAAAGTGAGGTGCACACTTTTTTTCAACAGTGGAGGGTAATGAACTATTGGACCAACTTATCTAAGAACATGGGGAATCTCCAGCACTCAACGCTGGATATCTTTCTAAAAAAGAGAGGCTATAGCCCTGTCATAAACAGATAGCTAAGGGTTAATGTCTCTTTCACCTGAAACACCTGACCAGAGAACCAATCAGGAAACCGGATTTTTTCAACTTTGGGTGGAGGGAATTGTGTGTCTGAGTCTTTTGTCTGTCTGCCTGCTGTCTCTGAGCTTTGGAGAAGTAGTTCTGTTTTCTAATCTTCTGTTTCTAAGTGTAAGGACAAAGAGATCAGATAGTAAGTTATATGGTTTCTTTTCTTTGGTATTCGCATGAATATAAGTGCTGGAGTGCTTTGATTTGTATTCTTTTTTAATAAGGCTGTTTATTCAATATTCTTTTAAGCAATTGACCCTGTGTTGTATCATCTTAATACAGAGAGAACATTTGTATGTATTTTTCTTTCTTTTTTATATAAAGCTTTCTTTTAAAACCTGTTGGAGTTTTCTTTACTTCAGGGAAATTAAGTCTGTACTCACCAGGGAATTGGTGGGAGGAAGAAATCAAGGGGAGATCTGTGTGTTGGATTGCTAGCCTGATTTTGCATTTCCTCTGGGTGAAGAGGAAAGTGCTTTTGTTCCAGGATTGGAAACGGAGAGGGCAAGTCCCTCTGTTTGGATTCACAGAGCTTGTGTCTGTGTATCTCTCCAGGAGCACCTGGAGGGGGGAAGGGAAAAGGATTATTTCCCTTTGTTGTGAGACTCAAGGGATTTGGGTCTTGGGGTCCCCAGGGAAGGTTTTTCAGAGGGACCAGAGTGCCCCAAAACACTCTAATTTTTTGGGTGGTGGCAGCAGGTACCAGGTCCAAGCGGGTAACTAAGCTTGGAGGTTTTCATGCTAACCCCCATATTTTGGACGCTAAGGTCCAAATCTGGGAATAAGGTTATGATATGGTGGCAGCGGTGGGATCTAGACAGAATCCAGAAGCCAGTAGGAATATTATATTTTTCTTTTCTCTGCTAAGGGCTTTTTAGCAGAGAGAAACAGTTTGGTTTTAAAAGGGAACCAGAGAGAATTTTTTTTTTCTGCTCTCTCTAGCAGTTTGTGGTTTGCATGTTAAGCGAGAAGCCATTAAGAGACTGTTGAGGGTCTTTTGTCATGCAATAGCCCTCCCATTAGGAGGCAAGTACCAGCACTTATATGCATGCAAATAAAGTGGTTTTTCTGGTTTCCCTTCATTGAACATTAGCTAGAGAGAGAAAGGGAAAAAAGCACTGTTGCTAGGCAGACTCCAGGAGGGAACAGAGCCTGCAGTTCAGAAGATAAACACCGGAGGGCACCCCAACACAAGAAAACAGGAACCATGACTTCTAAGGCAAAAATTGGCGCCGAAGAACAAATCAAAGAAGCTGAACACAGGCGACAACTGGAAATAAAACAAAAAGAGATGGAGATAAAAGAAAAGGAAGAAAGCATCAAACTGGCAGCCTTCCAAAGAGAACAGGCAGCCCAAGAGGCAGCACACAAAAGAAAACTAGAAGAAGAAGAGGTAGCCTACCGAAGGAAACAAGCAGAAGATGAGTTGGCCCACAGAAGGAAGCAAGAAGAAGAAGAGGCGGCCCACCGCCGAGACATGGAAAAACACCAAAAAGAAATGGAAAAACAACAAAAAGAAATGGAAAAAGAAAATGAAGAGAAGGAAAAACAGAGAAAACATGAACTGGACTTGGCAAAAGCTGGGCTGCATGTGCCAGCCAACCCTAACAACCCGGCGCCAATTATTGCTCCACAGCACAGGAAATTTCCCACCTACAAGGCAGGTGATGACACCGAGGCCTTCTTGGAAAATTTTGAAAGAGCCTGTCTTGGGTACAGCATCCCCGAAGACCAGTACATGGTAGAATTAAGGCCACAACTCAGTGGACCTTTAGCAGAGGTGGCAGCTGAAATGCCTAAGCCGCAAATGAATGACTATAAACTTTTTCAAACCAAGGCCAGATACAGGATGGGGATAACCCCAGATCACGCCCGTCGGCGTTTCAGAACCCAAAAGTGGAAACCAGAGCTGTCATTTCCCAAACACGCCTACTACATTGCAAAAAACTATGAGGCCTGGCTAACAGGAAACAACATTCAAACCTTGGAAGAACTGAACCTCCTCATACAAATGGAGCAGTTCTTGGATGGTGTTCCTGAAGACATCACACGGTACATACAAGATAGAAATCCCAAAGATATCGCTGAGGCGGGGGAGATTGGAGCCAAATGGATGGAACTGGCAGAAAGCAAAAAAGCTACTGTCAAGGGGAACGATTACCACAGGGGGCACACAGACCATAAACCCTACAACCGAGGACAGCCAAAGACCCCACATATCACCCAAATAAAGCCACAGATACCCTACCCTTCAACCTCACCAGTCTCCAGTAACTCACCTCGGCCCAGTGACCCATCAGATGGAAGATGCTTTAAGTGTAATGAACTGGGACATATCAAGGCCAACTGTCCCAAGAACACCATGCGAGTGCAATTCATTACACCACCATCACACCAAAGATCCCCAGGCCCGGATGCCTCTCAAATACCCTTGGAGCGAAGGGAAAATTTGAGAGTGGGCGGAAAAAAGGTTACTGCGTGGAGAGACACGGGGGCACAAGTGTCAGCTATCCACCAATCCTTCGTAGACCCCACATTCATCAACCCAAAGGCCAAAGTTACAATTTACCCCTTCATGTCACAGGCTGTAGACTTGCCTACAGCTCAACTGCCTGTCCAGTACAAAGGCTGGTCAGGAATGTGGACTTTTGCAGTCTATGACAATTATCCTATCCCCATGCTACTGGGGGAAGACTTGGCCAACCAGGTGAGGCGGGCCAAGAGAGTGGGAATGGTTACCCGTAGCCAAACCAGGCAAGCTTCCAGACCCATTCCTGTTCCTGAGCCGTCCACAGACGCCCCGTCTGTGTTACCAGAGACCCAGACAGAGGTAGTGGACCCGGATTCCATGCCTACCACTGAAACAGCCACAGCACCTCCAGTCCCAGGCCCGGAACTGGAACAGCAACCAGCAAGTGCAACCACATCTTCAACCTCAACGCCAGAGGGGGCCAGCGAGCCAGAACTGGCAGAAGCAAAACACAGCCATACCCAAAAGGCTCAGCCAGAGCCTGAAATACCCTCAGGTGCACCAGCGGAGAGCGGTTCACCAGCAACGGAAACAACCCCATCACCTACATCGCTTCCAGAGGGACCAAGCCCAAGTCCACAGTCTGAGGAAGAACTGGTGACCCCAGCCTCAAGGGAACAGTTCCAGGCTGAGCAGGAAGCAGATGACAGCCTTCAGAAAGCGTGGGCGGCGGCACGGAGCACCCCACCGCCTCTCAGCTCTTCTAATCGATCCCGGTTTGTTATAGACCAAGGACTTTTATACAAGGAAATTCTTTCTGGTGGACACCGGGAAGAATGGCAGCCGCAAAAACAGTTGGTGGTTCCAACTAAGTACCGGGGGAAGCTCTTAAGCTTAGCCCATGATCATCCCAGTGGCCATGCTGGGGTGAACAGAACCAAGGACCGGTTGGGGAAGTCCTTCCACTGGGAGGGGATGGGCAAGGATGTTGCCAAGTATGTCCGGTCTTGTGAGGTATGCCAAAGAGTAGGTAAGCCTCAAGACCAGGTCAAGGCCCCTCTCCAGCCACTCCCCATAATTGAGGTCCCATTTCAGCGAGTAGCTGTGGATATTCTAGGTCCTTTCCCAAAAAAGACGCCCAAAGGAAAGCAGTACGTACTGACTTTAGTGGACTTTGCTACCCGATGGCCAGAAGCAGTAGCTCTAGGCAACACCAGAGCTAACACTGTGTGCCTGGCCCTAACAGACATCTTTGCGAGGGTAGGTTGGCCCTCTGACATCCTTACAGATTCAGGGTCTAATTTCCTGGCAGGGACTATGGAAAAACTGTGGGAAACTCATGGGGTAAATCACTTGGTTGCCACCCCGTACCACCATCAAACCAATGGCCTGGTGGAAAGGTTCAATGGAACTATGGGGGCCATGATACGAAAATTCATCAACGAATTCTCCAATAATTGGGACCTAGTGTTGCAGCAGTTGCTGTTTGCCTACAGGGCTGTACCACATCCCAGTTTAGGGTTTTCACCATTTGAACTTGTGTATGGTCACGAGGTTAAGGGGCCATTACAGTTGGTGAAGCAGCAATGGGAGGGGTTTACGCCTTCTCCAGGAACTAACATTCTGGACTTTGTAAGCAACCTACAAAGCACCCTCCGACACTCTTTAGCCCTTGCTAGAGAGAACCTAAAGGATGCTCAAAAAGAGCAAAAGGCCTGGTATGACAGACATGCCAGAGAACGTTCCTTCAAGGTAGGAGACCAGGTTATGGTCTTGAAGGCGCAACAGGCCCATAAGATGGAAGCATCATGGGAAGGGCCATTCACAGTCCAAGAGCGCCTGGGAAATGTAAACTACCTCATAGCATTTCCCAATTCCCCACTAAAGCCTAAAGTGTACCATGTTAATTCTCTCAAGCCTTTCTATTCCAGAGACTTACAGGTTTGTCAGTTTACGGTCCAGGGAGATGATGCTGAGTGGCCTGACGGTGTCTACTACGACGGGAAAAAAGACGGTGGCATGGAAGAGGTGAACCTCTCAACCACCCTGGAACGTCTGCAGCGGCGACAAATCAAGGAGCTGTGCACTAGCTTCGCCCCATTGTTCTCAGCCACCCCAGGACGGACTGAACGGGCATACCACTCCATTGATACAGGTAATGCTCACCCAATCAGAACCCCACCCTACCGGGTGTCTCCTCATGCCCAAGCTGCTATAGAACGGGAGATCCAGAACATGCTACAGATGGGTATAATCCGCTCATCTACCAGTGCATGGGCATCTCCAGTGGTTCTGGTACCCAAACCAGATGGGGAAATACGCTTTTGCATGGACTACCGTAAGCTAAATGCTGTAACTCGTCCGGACAACTATCCAATGCCACGCACCGATGAGCTATTGGAGAAGTTGGGACATGCCCAGTTCATCTCTACGATAGACTTAACCAAGGGGTACTGGCAAGTACCGCTAGATGAACCTGCCAAGGAGAGGTCAGCATTCGTCACCCATGCGGGGGTGTTTGAATTCAATGTCCTTCCTTTCGGCCTTCGAAATGCACCCGCCACCTTCCAGAGGCTGGTAGATGGTCTACTAGCTGGACTGGGAGAATTTGCAGTTGCCTACCTCGATGATGTGGCCATTTTTTCAGACTCCTGGCCCGAACACCTACTCCACCTGGAAAAGGTCTTTGAGCGCATCAGGCAGGCAGGACTAACTGTTAAGGCCAAAAAGTGTCAAATAGGCCAAAACAGAGTGACTTACCTGGGGCACCAGGTGGGTCGAGGAACCATAAACCCCCTACAGGCCAAGGTGGATGCTATCCAAAAGTGGCCTGTCCCACGGTCCAAAAAGCAAGTCCAATCCTTCTTAGGCTTGGCCGGATACTACAGGCGATTTGTACCACACTACAGCCAAATCGCTGCCGCATTGACCGACCTGACCAAAAAGACCCAGCCAAATGCCGTTAAGTGGACTGATGAGTGTCAAAAAGCCTTTACCCAGCTTAAGGCAACGCTCATGTCTGACCCTGTGCTCAGGGCCCCGGACTTTGACAAGCCATTCCTAGTAACCACGGATGCATCTGAGCGTGGTATAGGAGCAGTGCTCATGCAAGAAGCAACAGATCACAACTTCCATCCTGTCGTGTTTCTCAGCAAGAAACTGTCTGAGAGGGAAAGTCACTGGTCAGTCAGTGAAAAGGAATGCTATGCCATTGTGTACGCCCTGGAAAAGCTACGCCCATATGTTTGGGGACGGCGGTTCAAACTACAAACTGACCATGCTGCACTAAAGTGGCTTCATACTGCCAAGGGGAACAACAAGAAACTTCTTCGTTGGAGTTTAGCTCTCCAAGATTTTGATTTTAAAATTCAACACATCACAGGAGCTTCTAACAAAGTTGCTGATGCTCTCTCCCGTGAGAGTTTCCCAGAATCCAGTAGTTAAAAAGTGTTCTTAAAATGTAAAAGTCTGTTAGTTATATACTTAGTAGTATATGTAAAGGTGCATGTGTTGTATTAACCTGGTTATTTTCAAGTTCTAGAAGGAAATTGCCGCCAGTGAGCTTCCCCACTGTCTGCAATTTGGGGGGCGTGTCATAAACAGATAGCTAAGGGTTAATGTCTCTTTCACCTGAAACACCTGACCAGAGAACCAATCAGGAAACCGGATTTTTTCAACTTTGGGTGGAGGGAATTGTGTGTCTGAGTCTTTTGTCTGTCTGCCTGCTGTCTCTGAGCTTTGGAGAAGTAGTTCTGTTTTCTAATCTTCTGTTTCTAAGTGTAAGGACAAAGAGATCAGATAGTAAGTTATATGGTTTCTTTTCTTTGGTATTCGCATGAATATAAGTGCTGGAGTGCTTTGATTTGTATTCTTTTTTAATAAGGCTGTTTATTCAATATTCTTTTAAGCAATTGACCCTGTGTTGTATCATCTTAATACAGAGAGAACATTTGTATGTATTTTTCTTTCTTTTTTATATAAAGCTTTCTTTTAAAACCTGTTGGAGTTTTCTTTACTTCAGGGAAATTAAGTCTGTACTCACCAGGGAATTGGTGGGAGGAAGAAATCAAGGGGAGATCTGTGTGTTGGATTGCTAGCCTGATTTTGCATTTCCTCTGGGTGAAGAGGAAAGTGCTTTTGTTCCAGGATTGGAAACGGAGAGGGCAAGTCCCTCTGTTTGGATTCACAGAGCTTGTGTCTGTGTATCTCTCCAGGAGCACCTGGAGGGGGGAAGGGAAAAAGGATTATTTCCCTTTGTTGTGAGACTCAAGGGATTTGGGTCTTGGGGTCCCCAGGGAAGGTTTTTCAGAGGGACCAGAGTGCCCCAAAACACTCTAATTTTTTGGGTGGTGGCAGCAGGTACCAGGTCCAAGCAGGTAACTAAGCTTGGAGGTTTTCATGCTAACCCCCATATTTTGGACGCTAAGGTCCAAATCTGGGAATAAGGTTATGATAAGCCCAAACAAAAGTGATGGGCTTAAGGCAAAGACTAATGAGTGAGGGTCCATCACCTGTGTTACGCATGATGATAGTGGTCTCTTCTAGCCTTAAAATCTAATGACTCTATGGTCATGTCTACACAAAACACTTATTGTGCGGCAAGCTGGGATATAAATCTACAATGGTCAAGGTCACACATGTTAGTGACAGAGCCAGAAATTTAACCCAGATCTCCCATACCCTAAGCATCACTAGACTGAGCTAAGAAATCAGGCTCTCTTTGCATTCAGTAGTAAGATGGGTGCAGTACAGTGACACACCTAAAAAGTATCTGTTTTAAAAATCAAAATGAAAAGGGCAAGATTGAGCCAGACAGGTTGCTTGGAGGGCCAGGCTGCCTAGCAGTTATTGCACCAGACCTCCAGCTGCCATCAGGATGGTAGAGGTACCTGGTTCTTGACCCTAAGCCAGGAAACTTCTGGCCTCCACCCACATTTGGATGTCAGCCCCTAAGGGGTTGTGGTAGGGAGACCTAGACACTCCTTCTGGAAGCAACAGTGGCAAGGTCCTCCCTGCAGAGAGTCTATGTCTGCTGTCCTGGACCACTTCCTATCTATAGATCCCTTCAGTTTGGGGCACGGCCCCTATAGTCCAAACAGTCAGTTACTTACCAAAAAATAAATAAATAAATAAGCCCAATGGACCAGGATGCTGCTCGTTCTCAAGGGGGTGGTGGCTGGAGAAGGCTCTGCTTGTGGGCCTTACCTGTCCCGTGGTGCCCCTCTCAGGCTCAACTTTCTGACTGGCTTCCCAGAGAAGGATTCCTCTCTCCTGCAGCCTGTCCAGCACCTGTGCCTGGGCTCCTGGAGCAGGCTCAGCAGGCCCAGTCGGTGGGGACTAACAGGGCTCAGTTTTGCCTTTTAATACATTTGGGTCCACACTGGGTTTGCATACCCCATCGCATTGAGATGGAGGGCCGCCAGGGGCTGAGCACCCCTCCTGCTGCAGAGGTTTCAGGCCTTTACTCTCAGTCCTTCCATTTCATTCTGACACAGTAGAAGGCTGATTCCTCTACAGACTTTA
This sequence comes from Gopherus evgoodei, assembly GCF_007399415.2. NCBI lineage: Eukaryota > Metazoa > Chordata > Testudines > Testudinidae > Gopherus > Gopherus evgoodei. The sequence continues at coordinate 356,949,643 of NC_044322.1, read as the reverse complement.
TCAGGAAATTACGTTTACTGTGTCTGTAAAAATAACATCAGGGAACTGGTTTATCATGGGCTCAGTGTCTTGTTTTGCTCAGTTTCATTACAGAGAAATGGAAGGGACTGAAAATTCCCCAAAACCTCTTGTGTTGTTTCTGTTTCTTTCCTGAAGTTCTGCAATAGCATCGGCTGCGACCACAGTCAGGTTGCAAAGGGGTTAGGCCAGGAACAGAGAGTCAGGACATTCTATTCCTAACTCTATCAGTGATTTACTGTGTGTCCATGGGCAAGTCATGTAACCTTTTTCTGTGCCTGGGTTTCCAAAATCAATTTTTGCTGATTTCTATAAAATGCTTCAAATCCCTCAGATTGAAAGGAGCTACATAAATGAAAAGTATTTAATATTATAATTATAATTACTCTAACGAGCGGTTTTCACAAAGCCATACCATCTACCAGTACTCAAATCAACATTCCAAGGGTAAAAACCTAGCTGCTGAAGTCACTGGCAAAACTCCCATTTATTCCATGGGCTGGGGTGTCAAGATTTCACCTCAGGAGTTCATGGGGTGATGGCTAATTTTATGATGTGCTTACTTTGGTGGGTTTCAGTTATGGATCCTTTTGCTCTATGTTCTTTTTTGGTGAAACAGTCACACCTGTGTAACCTACTTTACATTTCATGTTCGTGTGGGCCTCAGTGTGAAAACAAAATAAATAGTAATGAACTGCTACCATCTCAATGGTTTTGAAGTGCTCTGGGATCATCAATTGATAGATGCCATAGAAATTAAAGGTACTTCAATAAAACTGCAGCCATCTAGGACTTCACTGTTAACACTGTAGGCCACGTGACTACAAGAAAAAACTCAGAGTGAAAAAAGAACCTGGATCCTTTGTTCAGAAAGCCCAAATTCCCTACCAACCTATCTGTTGGATATTTCCCTTTAATTCTTAGCTGTATAGAGTCTAAGGCACACAGCTAAGCAGTTCTGATTCTATCCTGTATCTATTCCTATGTTCTAGCTAGTTATGTTACTTTATCAATGAAAGAATGTAAGAACGACCATACTGAGTCAGACCAAAGGTCCATCTAGCCCAGTATCCTGTCTTCCGACAGCAGACAATGCCAGGTACCCCAAAGGGAACAAACAGAACAGGCAACCACCAAGTGATCCATCCCCTGTCACCCACTTCCAGCCTCTGGCAAACTGAGGTTAGGGATACCACCCATGCCCATATTGGCTAATAGTCATGGATGGACCTGTCCTCCATTCAGGGCCATCCCTAGACACTGTGGTGCCCTACACAGCCCCAGGCCTACGTGGGGGAGGGGGGAGGCTGAGCTGAAGGTCTCGGGGGGTAGGAGAGAACCGCCCCCCAGCACAAGCCAGAGGCACAGCTGGAAGCTGGCAGAGCAGAGAAGGTTGGGGTCAGGTCGCTACACTTCCCGCCGCCCAGTGAGTGCAGGGAGCACCCAATCCCTGCTACAGTCCCCAAGGACGTAGTTCAGGCGAAGGGATGGAGTGGGGGCAGGGCTAGGGCAGAGCAGGGGTGGGAAGAGGCAGGGCGGAGGGGGGACAGGGGCTATGGGTAAGGGGTGGAGTGGGTGCAGGGCAGGAGTGGGTGCAGCTTTTCTGGCTGCCTCAGCTGGCCGAGGGATCGGGCTGGCCACTGGAGCAGCAAACAGCTGCATACGGCACCAGAAAATTTGAGGCAATTTGGTGCCTTACACAGCTGTATAGTTTGCGTATGGGTAAGGATAGCCCTGCCTCCATGAATTTATCTATTTCTTTTTAAAAAAACACTATTATAGTCTTGGCCTTCACAACATCCTCTGGCAAAGACTTCCACAGGCTGACTGTATGACCCTTGAAAAAACACTTCCTTTTGCTTCTTTTAAACCTGCTGCCTATTAATTGCATTTGGTGACCCCTAGTTCTTGTGTTATAAGAAGGAGTAAATAACACTTCCTTATTTACTTTCTCCACAGCAGTCATGATTTCATAGACCTCGATCATATCCCCCCCTTAGTTTTCTCTTTTCTAAGCTGAAAAGTCCCAGTTTCATTAATATCTCCTCATATGGAAATTGTTCCATATCCTTAATCATTTTTGCTGCCCTTCTCTGAACCTTTTCCAATTCCAATATATCTTTTTTAAGATGGAGCGATCACATCTGCATGCAGTATTCGAGATGTACGCATAACATGGGTTTATATAGAAGCAATATGATATTTTCTGTTTTATTATCTATCCCTCTCAATGATTCCCAACATTCTGTTAGCTTTTTTGACTGTTGCTGCACATTGAGTGGATGTTTTCAGAGAATTATCCACAATGAATCCAAGATCTCTTTCTTCAGTGGTAACAGCTAATTTAGACCCCACCATTTTATATGTAGAGTTGGGATTATGTTTTCCAATGTGCACTACTTTGCATTTATCACCATTGAATTTCATCTGCCATTTTGTTGCCCAGTCACCCAGTTTTGTGAGATCCCTTTGTAACTCTTTGCAGTCTGCTTTGGACTGAAAAGATCTGTCCTGGATTCCAGTCCGGAAATAGAAAACTGAGGGAAGGATGTGCCAGCATTTAGGGCACTAGTCTAGGACTTGAGAGACCTTGCTTCAAGCCCCTGCTCTGTTACAGGCTTCTTGTGTGACCTTGGGTAAGTCACTTAGCCTCAGTTCCACATCTGTAAAATGGGGATAGTAGTATGTCACAAGGGTGGCATAAGGACAGATACATTAAAGGAAGTGAGGCATTCGGATCCTGCAAGGCCACCCAGAGGATTCAGGGGGAGCAGGGGAGCTGTGGCGCTTGTACTCACCTGGCGGCGATCCGGGTCTTAGGCAGCATTTCAACAGCTGGGGGCCCTTAAGTCACTCCGCATCTTCGGCAGCACTGAAGGGGCCCCTGCCGCCAAAATGCCGCCACAGACCAGGACAGCCCTTGGGCCAGGGCTCACAGGGCCCCTGCGGGGCCCAGGGCAAATTGCCCCTCTTGTCCGTCCCCGGCAGCCCTGAGATCTTTTGGTGATAAGAGCCGTGTAAGTACCTTAGTTAGACAGATAAATTCAGATCATTTTACAGATGAGAAACTGGGTTAACTTTATGTGATGATTTTGGCTGTAATAGCCGGTGAGCATCAGAAGCCAGACTGACTGGTGAGAAGAAACAGCACTTTGATTATCTCCATAAGCACTCAGCTGAAACTGACTGACTGTTCAGGTTTCTGGAAATCACTAGTTCATGCTCAGAGAATTTAATACACACATTAGCATAGTGCCTCCCCTTCTTGTAACCTGCTACCTGTCCTTAGAGTGGGGAAGGTGATGTTTCTACTCATTGCATGGGTTTTCTGTGTGCATACTTAAGAACAATGGTTCTATACCAGAACTCCTTGCTACATCCCTCCCCTCTACTCTGGTCCCATTTAGGCAGGATCTTCCCCACCATCACCACAACCACCACCTCTCCATTAGCAATATGGGAAGGGCAGCATGATCATGAGCCCATGACATCAGCTCACGTCACCAAGCTTGAAAAGAGATGCTTAGGAATTCAGTAAAATTCACTGATTAGCTAGGACCATAGATGTCAACAACAACAACATGGCCCATGGTTGCTCAGGACCTCAAAGTTATCATCCCTACCCAGCCCAGCAGGTTGCTTGGAACTTCTCGATAGCAACAAGCTGAGAAATAATACTTCTGTGGAGTCCAAGAGCCGCTCCAGAATGCAGTAAACATTAGGTATATTCCCCTACCCAATGTTCACCGTCTTGACCCTTTCTACATCCCTCTCCTCTAGTCCATCTAGCTAGGATCTTTCTGGCCCCTCTACCCCCAGTCATCAACCAACACCTGTGCTATGCTCCAACACAATTTTGCCTCCTATAACCCTTCCCAGTAACATGCACTTAATAAGCGGTGCTGCCTTCCCCCTTGCTTGTGGTTCTGGGAAAGCCTTTTAGCTTAAACAAGGGAAAAACTGAATTCCTGTCCCCGGAGCCCTCCTCCCTATGAGCATGTGAGATTTCTCACAGGCTAAGGAAGAGAACAGAGTGGGAACTGCTTGTTAAACACTTGGCAGCTCATCACTAAAACTGGTTTCTCAGATGTCTGCACCAGTGTTTCCTCAAACTGTGAGGCCTGTTTCTCCCCAAGGGAGACTGAGGCAAGGACAGGGAAAGTGAGCAAAACAACAAGACTGTTTTTCCTCTCCTGCCTGGAGTGTTGTCACAACGGACTCCACAAAAACCAGGGCCAGTGACTGCATGAGGAATGGAAATACTTACTGCTTACGACACAGGAAAGGATCTGGCGGGGAAGAATCATAGAAATGTAGGGCCGGAAGGGATCTCATCTACTCCATCCTCCCTCACTGAGGCTACACAAATGAACCTACACCATCTTTGATAGGTCTTTGTCCAACCTGTTCTTCAAACCTCCAATGATGGGGATTCTACATCCATTCTTGATGACCTATTCCAGTGCTTAACTACCTGCAGATTAAACCCATTACTTCTTGTCCTACCTTCAGTGAACATGGAGAATAATGGAGCACCCCCTCCCCCCCTTTATAACAGCCCTTAGCCTATTTGAAGACTTATCAGGTCCACCCTCATTCTTCTTTTCTCAAGACTAGCATGCCCAGTTTTTTCAACCTTTCCTTACAGATCAGGTTTTCTAAATCTTTTATCATTTATATTGCTCTTCTCTGGACTCTCTCCAATTGCCCATATCTTTCTTAATGTGTGACACCCTTAACTGGACACAATAATCCACCTAAGACTTCACCAGTGCCAAGCAGAGTAGAATAATTACTTCGAGTCTTACATATGGACACTCCTATTCATACACTCCAGAATGTTAGCCTTTTTCACAACTGCATCATATTCTTGGCTCATATTCAATTTGGTATCCACTGTAACCCCAAAATCTTTTTCTGCAGTACTACTCACTAGCCAGTTGTTCCCTATTTTGTAGCTGTGTATTTGATTTTTCCTTCTTACATGAGGTACTTTGCACTTGTCTTTACTGAATTTCATCGTGTTGATTTCAGACCAATTCTCCAATTTGTCAAGGATGAATTGAATTTTAATCCCATCCACCAAAATGCCTGCAACCAGTGTGGTATCATCCACAAATTTTATAAACTCTTATCTTTTATCCAAATTATTAATGAAAAATATTGAATAGTATTAGACCCAGGACAAACCCCTGTGGGACTCCACTTGGTGGGTCTTCCCAGTTCGACAGCAAACCATTGATAACTACTCATCGGCCTTTCAACCAGTTGTGCATTCATCTGATAGTAATTTGATCTAAACCACATTTCCCTAGTTTGCTTATGAAAATGTCATGGGGGACTGTGTCAAAAGCCTTACTGAAATCAAGATATATCAGATCTACTGCTTCTGCTCCATCCAGTATGCAAGTAACCCTGTCAAAGAAGAAAATTAGGTTGGCTTGGCATGATTTGTTCTTGACAAATCCATGCTGGCTATTTATCATGACCCTATTATGCTCTATGTGCTTACAAATTGATTGTTAGATCAGTTGCTCCATTATCTTTTCAGGAATTGAGGTTAGGCTGACGGGTCGATAAATCCCTGGGTCCTCCTTTCCGCCCCCCAACTCCCTGCCTGTTCAAAATGGGTATTGTTTGCCCTTGATGAGTCCTCTGAAACCTCACCCATCCTCCATGAGTTCTCAGAGATAATCACTGAAGTTCAGAGATTGCTTCTGCTAGTTCCCCAAGTCCCTAGGGTAAATTTTGTCAGGATCCGTCACCCTGAATACATCTAACTTATCTAAACATTCTTTAACCTGTTATTTCCCTATTCTGGCTTCCACTCCTTCCCCCTTGTTGTCATCATTAATTGTGTTACATATCTGGTCACAATCAACCTTTTTAGTGAACATAGTAGCAAAATAGGCATTAAACACCTTCGCTTTCTGATGTCTTCCATTATTAGCTCATCTTCCCTGCTAAGTAGTGAACCTACACTTTCATTCCTCTTTCTCTTGCTCGTAATGTATTTGTAGAACCTCTTCTTACTGCCTTATGCCCCTTGCTAGGTGTATCTCATTTTGTGCCTTAGCCTTTCCGATTTTGTCCCTATGTGCACGCACTATACTTTTATACTCGTCTTTAACAATTTGTCCACGTTTCTACTTTTTGTAGGGCTCCTTTTTGATTTTCAGGTCATTAAAGAGCTCCTGATGGAGCCACATTGGTTTCCATCTCTTCCCAGTAGTCCTCCTTCCCAGAATACCATCCAATGGTAAAGAAAGCCAAAGCCCTCCTGTTGACACCATCTGTGCAACTATACATTCTTCTCCAAGATGTATCTGTCCCTGGCTGGACTCTTACTTTCAGCTGGCACAATGGACAAGAACACATCCTGCACCCCCAACTCTTTAACTCTTGCTCCCAGAACTCACTGCTGATCCGCTTAGGGCCATATTACTGTTTCTTTAAGGGCCCAGAGCCAAGAGCCTGCAGAGAGGGTGGGGGCAAGGTTTCCCTTCCCCACCTGAACCAATGGGGAATGAGCTGGGAGAAGGGGACCAGTATAAATACTGCCTCCTCCCACATAGCAGGGCAGACACCAGGAGATATCAGCAGGGAAAGGCTGGCCTGATGAAGACCCTGAAGCCTGATGGCTAATTAGGAAAAAGGTGCCTGCTAAGGGAGAAGCTGGCAAAAGCCTTGCAACTGGCTAACTCATAACCCAGTTCCAAACAGGAGAGGACAAGAAGCTCAGAGGGCCCAGCGAAGGGCAGAAGATGCTTCAAGTGCTTGATTTTGTTTGTAGTTCTGAGCTCTACTGAGCTCAGGGAGAAATCCTGAGACCTGCTACTCCAGAGAGAAGAGTGTGATTTTTTTTTCCATTTACTCCCATGGTGAGTTGGAAGGACTTTGCTGCCAGCCTGGGGGAAGCCAGGGGAAGGGACTTCAAGTGACTGGGTCGGAGGGCTAGGTCACAGAAGGCCCAGACAGAGATGGACAACAGGAAGAGATGATGAAGGGGAAGGTATGATAACCCCACACCTACTCACAAGGGGGCATGCCAGAGTGACCACTGCCATCACAAGGAGCCATTCCCACTCTCAGTCACCACCCCAGATCTGGCACAATTCACAATGTTTTTTTTTATCATTCTCAACTGACTGCTGTTTGGGGTTCAGGTGTCCACAGAAGCTTCCTTCATAACTGGCAATCCCAGAAAAAGTGCTCTATGGAGGCTGAACTCCCATCTCCCTCTGCAGAATGTGGCTGGGGCACAAGACCCAGGGCCGAACCAGGGACCTCCAGAGCTGAAAGGCTACGCCTCTACAGCTTAAGCTAAGACCCATATCCTCTGTGGAGTGGGCATAGGAAATGGGGAGACATAACACATACTGAATAGTGGCTTACATACCTCTTCTGAATGGAAGCACATCCCAAACATTTGAGTCCCATGGCAGTTCACATCCCAAACAAGCTGCCACACACACAACCACCACCATCTTAGCCAAAACTAGAGATCACCAGCACTATAAACATGAGTTTAAGCTAAAGAGCCAGGCTGTCTACATGGGGACGAGATTCATATTCTCTAAGAACTAGGCATACTGCCTAATGGGTTATGCTTGTGCGGCTGAAACCTGTGTTCTGTGAATAAATAGAGAACTTCCGTCTGTAGGGTTGATGACCTGGTGCCTTTCATGATGAACCTTTAATTCACTTCCCTTTTACAAGGCATCAGATGTGATTTTCTGGGTCATGGACAAAGTGGCGGGAAGCAAAAAGCCTCCAAGGCGACAAATCTATTCAATTAAGATGCCACTGCCCATTTACACTGGCCTTGGATTCCTACCATGAAAACCGAGGTGAAATACAAAAAAAGGGCCTAATATCAGCTTTCTAAAGAGCAAAATGAAATCCCTGTTGCCCACGGAAGTAGAGCAATTACTGGATGTTGTGGATGTGAATGTTGATGGTCAAGAGACAGAAACGTTGAGTGACTGAATTCCTATGGACAAGGGACAGCCTGAGAAGAGGCAAAGAGAGGATCAAATAAACCACTCGAGGAGAGCAACTGGTCGAATCTGAAACACAAAGAAAAGCAGTTTGAAACTATTCAGTAGCCTCCAAAGAACTCAGGACCCAATTCTGCCAGTTCCCCAGTGCCTCCTGCAAGGTGCTGTGCAATGTTAGAAGCTCCCAGCATCATGCTCTTAGAATCTTATTCTCCAGGGTGCTCAGCAGATTGGAGCCTTCCGGGATCTCATCTCTGATGCAAGCACTGGAGCAGAAGCCAGATGCTTTGGAGAAGATATGCAAAGAAGATGTGGGAGCTAGAGGAGTTCAAAACCTAGCGAAATAACCCATTCACTGCAGCATCAAAGCTTAGAGAACCATGAGGCTTTCACTTTTAAACAGAGGTTGGATGCATAAAGCAAAAGTTTCCAAGGTTTTTCAGGTGTGATTAAAAATATAAAGTTACAATTGGCCAATCTGTTTGAGTTTCTTTCAAATATAATGCAGAGCTATCAATTCTTTTCTTCAAGAGGCTTATCGGGAAGGTGAACAACAGAACATTAACAGCATGGTCTGAAAGAAGAGATCCAATAAGTCCTGAAAAGGCATCGAAGGGGATTTTAAAAGCATTCACCACTGGTCTAACTCTGCTCTTCTTGAAGCAAATGGGATTTTAATCATTGACTTCAAAGGGAGCGATGGTTAAATGTCCATTGGCTTCCACGGGAGAAGAGTTAGGCCAACGCTGAGCACTTCTGAAATTCATCCTCTAATTCCTTCAGTATACAGCCTCGGGGGAACGGTCCTTTCATTCACCAGGAGCGCAAGGAGAGTGCAGAACCTTTAAACAACTGGGAGCCAGAGTTGCAGAATTCTCAGCACCCACCAGTCCACACTGAGAACACTCCAGGTTCTCAGTGCAAGCTACCAGGGCACTGAGCTCATTAGAAAATCTGACCCTCCGTCTGACATTTATAACTCATCATCAGCAAGCCTCATGGAAATGTCCGATTGTTGGGAAAAGGATTTAGCGTTATCAGCCCCAGGACGAATACGACAATGGAAGACGCACGTATCAATCTGTTCACGGAAGATGAGCTGTACAATACTGGTTATTATTTATTGTGTGGATTGCAGAAGTCTTTACCATCAGCAGCACCCCAGCGTATTAGGCACTACATAACCCAGTGGTGTGCAAATTTTTCTAGTCGCACCGCCTCTTCCCTTTAACAGAATCTGTCCATTCCTCCCCCGAACCCACCCACCCGTTACTGCACAGCCAAGCCTTCCTCATCAGCGGAGCTTGGGATGAAGGCGGAGCAGGGGGCAGAACTGGGGATGGGGGAGGAGCTAGGGCAAGAGGCGGAGCTAGTGTGGGGGCAGAGAGGGAATGAGAGCAACATTGGGCTGGCAGAACAGGGGGCGGAGTGGGGCAGATCTTGCCTGGAAGTAGAGCTGGGCTTGGAGGCAGAGCTGGGCTGGGGGCAGAGTGGGGCCGGGGCATGGCGCTCCCTCCCTGCCCCTTCCGTGCGCTTCCCTCCCCCACAACATTCCTCCATGTCCCCTACAGTTTGGGGACCACTGCTATAAACACATTGTTTTACTATGGGTATGTTTACATTACAACCAGAGGCATGACTGCAGCATGTGTAGACACACTGAGCTAGCTTTTATCTAGCTAACTCAAGTAACAACAGCAACTAAGCCTCAGCAGCATGAGGCTGGGACCTAGAGTATTTACTTGACTGGCTAAGCCCATACTGCTGCTGCCACATCACTGCTTTTTTAATTTGACCTATCAAAAATCAAAGCTAGCTCGGGGTATGTCTACACATGCTGCAGTCACATCTCTTATCACAGAGGAGACATAGCCACAGTCCCTGCCCTGCAGCACTTACAACCTAAACAGGGTGGGAGAAAAGGATACAACATGCAAGCAAAACACAGGGAACGGAGATGCTAACTGGTAGTGACTGGCCAAGGTCACAGAGAAGAACCAGTGGCAGAGCAGGCAACTGAACCCAGGAGTCCTAGGTCCCTGTCCAGAACCTTAATAGCAAGACCATCAGTCTGAAGAAAGAGCCTTCATCTTCCCAAGTTTGGAAAAATAAAGAGCTAGAAATAGCTGTACCAATAGTTCTGTGGCCATGTATTAAATCGTCCCAGATGATTCACTCCTGTGCAAAGAGCCAGAACAAAGTCTATGTGCCACTTAAACTTTATTTTGAGTAGTCAAGTGGGACTGAAGTGCTGCACAGGCCGCATGCTGGTGCTCCGCACACAGCGGATTTCACCCCAAACGAGGCTGTAGTCACAGATTCCAAGCTCACTTTGCAAAGAGTTAAAGAAAGATCCTTCGAGAATTGAATCAATTTGTAAGGCTAAAACTATGTCTCGGAGGTCGAGGAAGACATGGATTCTGTGACTTCCAGAGACTGCCATGACATTTTCCGCTTTGGCCCTGGGGCAGTAGGGCAGGAGCTGTAAGCCCCCGCAGGCAGGGGCACCCCCACAGCTCTCAGCCAACATGGGGGGACCTGGAGCTCTGAGCCACCATAGGTGTCGGGGGGACCCCTGCAGCCACAGGAGGACCCCAGAGCTCCAAGCCACTGCAAGCAGCGGGGGGAACCCTGGAACTGTCAGCCACAGTGGCAGCAGGGGCTGGATGCCACCTCTCCCCTCCTCTAGCAGGTCTCAGGCTCTCATCAGACCCATTTTATCACAGTTATTTTTAGTAAAAGTCATGGACAGGTCACAGGCTCCCACGAATTTTTGTTTATTGCCTATGACTTATCCCTGACTTTTACTACAAATAACTATGACAAAATACTAATCTTATCTATAAGTCCTTGTGCCACACTCATCATCATAGCCCTCGTCCAGACTAACCCACGGCATCGGCGGGTTAAAATCGATTGCTCGGGGATCGATATATCGCGTCTAGTCTGGACGCGATGTATCGATCCCCGAGCGCGCTTACATCGATTCCGGAACTCCATCAACCCGAACGGAGTTCCGGAATCGACACGGAGACCCGCGGACATCGATGCAGCGCCGTCCAGACGGGTGAGTACCTCGATTTTAGAAATTCGACTTCAGCTACGTTATTCCCGTAGCTGAAGTTGCGTATCTAAAATCGATTTTAATATCTAGTCTGGACGTGGCCATAGTCTAGGAGCACCTTCCAGTAGTGCATTAAACAACATAACTACTTATAAGGCACACGTTTGTTCTCTCATCTTCTCCCCAGGGAGAGAAGCGCATGCGGTGGAGATACACCCCTTAGCACCATTTGAGAAATGTATTGCACGCTCTGATAGCGGGGATGTTTTTTGTGGGGAAAAAAAAAATCTAAATAAAAACATAGGACAAAAAAAAAATTCTAGAAAAAGTTGATCAATCCAGCTGATCCAAATAAAGGAAAAACTTCCAAACATATTTGTAAATTTTTGGGGAAGAAAAGCAAAATTTTAAAAAGGGTTGAAAAACAAAGGAAACATTGTCAAAAGTTTTGCCAATTTTCTTCCAAATGTTGTTGAATTTTGAAAAATTTCATCTTGCACGAGAAAATCTGTTTTATTTACTTAAAAGTGAAACAGACGGGGAAAACAAGAGCTCACCTGAATCAAACTGTTCTCCATTCCCATTGGCTGGACTCTGACCCTTCTCCTGGGATAGGGATAGATGTTGAGTCTCTTGCATGGCGGAAATCAAAGACATCCTAGTTTCCATTGCTCACAATAAGATTTCTTCCTTTCCTAATTCATCATGTAACAAAAATGTCCTGCAAGAGAGTAAAAGAGAATAAATGAGCAGCCTATTTTCATAGAATATCAGGGTTGGAAGGGACCTCAGGAGGTCAGCTAGTCCAACTCCCTGCTCAGTGCAGGACCAAACCCCAACTAAATCATCCCAGCCAGGGCTTTGTCAAGCCTGTCCTTAAAAACCTCTAAGGATGGAGATTCCACCACCTCCCTAGGTAACCCATTCCAGTGCTTCACCACTCTCCTAGTGAAAAAGTTTTTCCTAATATCCAACCTAAACCTCCCCCACTGCAACTTGAGACCATTATTCCTCGTTCTGTCATCTGCTACCACAGAGAACAGCCGAGCTCCATCCTCTTTGGAACCCCCTTTCAGGTAATTGAAAGCAGCTATCAAATCCCCTCTCATTCTTCTCTTCTGCAGACTAAATAATCCCAGTTCCCTCAGCCTGAGCAAGTAAACACACTTCCCTAGCTCTTCTTCAACGTTTTCTTTTGAGTCACCCTGCATTTTGATTGCTGCAATTAATTTATGTACTTCTGTGGCTTTTATCATTACAATATCTGAGCACCAATGAAGTTATCCTTTGGAATGGGGATGATAATAGTTCTCTTATTTACCGATGAGTAACAGATTAGGGTCCAATCCAAAATCCACTGAAGTCAATGGGATTCTTTCATTGATGTCAATGGGCTTTTCGTTAGTCTATTGGGGACTTGAACAAGGTTATATAGGGAGCCTACGGCTGAACTAGGGACTTGGTTCAGTATAGCGCCTTAACCACAAAGCCCATCATTCCTCTGCTACATCTCTAACCTGTTCCTGAAGTAGTTCTGGATACTTGACCTTAACAGGGCCAAGTGCTGAAAAGCAGCATGGTCTAGTATGGAGAGTAACAGGCTATAAATCTGGAAACTTGGGTTCTTTTAAACCAAACTGCCACTGTGATGCTAAGCCATGGCTCTGTCTCCGCACAATGCACCATCCAGAGCAGCTCAGCCAAGCAGCTGATCTAAGCCAGTGGTAAATCACTACAGCCCTGGAGCAAGGAGACTGCAGGGAAGGATTTTGTGACACGGGGAGTTTCTCTGAATCACCAGGCCTACCAGGGATGAGGCATCTTACACAATCAACCTCTGCTCAGGGCTGTGCCTTAGAAGTACAATCTAGCACTTGGACTGTAAACTCTTTGGGGCAGAGGCTGTCTAATTACACGTTTGTACGGGGCCCAGCAGAGTGGGGCTTTAATCGTGAGGGGAACTTTTGGGTATCACTGGAAGACAAACAGTAAATAATAATAGATTGTTACCGGAGAAATGTCCTTGTTGACCTCTTTGTCTATAAAACACCTAGTGCACTTGGGGCACTATATAAATAAATGATCATTTCGCCACTTCATCTTTATTTCTCCTGATGTGCATGAAACACCATGACTATTTCAAACTCAGGTAACCTCAGAATGTGTACATCTGTCATCCCCAGTGTACATTCTCTTTCAATTAACTATGAAACTAGAAGCAATCAGTCCACTGCAAGTCAAAAAACACTAATCCTTCAGCAGAGAAGCACTGGAATATTTCCAAAAATATCACAGAATATCAGGGTTGGAAGGGACCGCAGGAGGTCATCTAGTCCAACCCCCTGCTCAAAGCAGGACCAACCCCCAGATCCCTAAGTGGCCCCCCTCAAGAATTGAACTCACAACCCTGGGTTTAGCAGGCCAATCATTAATAAGAAATTGGTTATGTATCAGCTTTTTGCCTGAAACTTATTTCGAGGGGAGGGGAAAAATGGTAGTTAAAGCTTTTATTTTCCCTCGGTAGGTTCAGATATTTTTACTTTCCCTCCAACCAGACAGTAAAGAAAGATAATCTAGGATTGGAAAAGCAATCAATTTAAAGGTGCCAAAATCAGTCATTTTAAAGAGAACTCAAGGGTAACCATATAAATACGAAGCAGAAAGATAAGTTACTCAATAGTATAGTTAAATCTTGAGACGTTCCCATTATTTTGACAGGACAAAGATATGAGCTAATGTGAAGTTTAAGGTGTCTGGTCCGGCAGCTGTAGTGTTTATACTGGCACATAGCAAACAGTTTCTGTTAAAGAAATATTGTTACGGAAGGTTAGGCTCTGATCCATTAAAAGGGCCCATCTGCATCCCAACCATGTCAGCAGAGTTCTGCATCAGTGGATCGGATTGCAGAATTGGCTTACGCGGTTTATAAACAAGAGATGTTGAACAAAGCAGCAGAGGAAGAAAAATGTTTTCGCTATTATGTTTTAAAAAAAAAAGTCAGTAAAAACAATCTTGATCCGGAGTTAAACAGTAGTTGCTGTAGCAGTGGGAATAAGAAATCTGGTCCAAAGCCCACTGAAATCAATGGGAGACTTTCCATTGAATGTGCTTTGGAGCAGGCCCAAGAAACAGAAAGTGAAACGTTCATGAAACTGACCAGTACATTTTCCTCCTCCAAGAGGAGGAAATGAACAGAGGCAAAAGTAAATGGTCACCAGCGGCAAAGTTTGACTGTGAACTTCCCTAAACTCTGGAGCACTTTTGCTTTGGGCTCCTCGGGTCAACACATAAATGGTCAAGAGAAATTCAAAGGGATTTTGTTTACACACATTCTTTAGGTATTTTTACATTACTATGGAACACAGTTTTAAAAAAAATTTAAAAAAGATTGTACTGTGCCATTTACCTCTAAGAAGATTCTTGTAAAGTGTGACCTGGCAATGGTGTATGGCCAATCTTTTCTTGTTGGGAATGGTTACAAGATTGTAATTTAAAGCATTTAAAGTATGATCTGAAAATAAACCCAAAACTTCCTCTTCAGCAAACCAAAGATGCTCAGGTATTGCTCTGAGCATTTGCGTTTACATAACTGGCTTTCAGTGAAAGCTGATTTAGGCTGTTTATTAATAAATAATAATAGTAATAATAAATAGAGAAAAAATATTTGGATCACAACAGCACCTAGAGGCTCCAACCAAGATCAGGATTCATTGCACTAGGCACAATGGTATTAAAAAAACCCAAACACAGTACCTTCCCTAACGAGCTTACAATCTAGATAGACAAGACCAACAGGGTATGTCTCCACAGTGACTAGACACTTGGGCTCCCAGGGCTCAGGCTGCAGAGCTGTTTCATTGTTGTGCAGGCTCCTGGGCTCAGGCTAAGGCTGGGGCTCTAGGACCCTGCCAGGTGGGAGGGTCACAGAGCTCACGCTGCAGCTTGGAAGCCTACACAGCAATGAAACAGCCTTGCAGACAGAGCTCAAGTCGGCTGGCACGGGCTAGCCGCAGGTTTTTCTTTGCTGTGTAGACATACCCGCAAAGGCTTAGATGGGAAAAAGAGGCACAGAAACTTGCCCAATGTCACACCGCAGGTCAGTGGTGGAACCCAGATCATCCTAATCCAATACCCTATATGCTGACCACACTGCTTCACAGTGATTGCTGCTATTAATTAATTATTATTAAAATGTATTCATACTAGATCCTTGACAGAAGAGATAGAAACACACAACCCCTGCCCCGAAGGAGCTTACAATGTAAAGCCCCGATCCTTCAAAGTGACGTGCATCGTCAGGACCCCCGAATCCTTGCAAAGCTGAAGTCAAAGAAATTTTGCACAGCTCCAGAGGTCCAGCTGTGCAGAGCTGAGTCCATGATCAGGGTTACATTGCAGATGAGATGCTCCAAGTAACAAACAGCAGGGAATGGCCAGGTTTGGAAAGACAATGATAAGATCACTCAGTGATTCTACCTAGGTACTTGTCTGAGACCTCATCCCCATAGTATCAGTTAAAGAGGAGATTCATCGGTAACGAGGATTGCCGGCAGATAACTGCCTGAGGCCAAGCAACAGCGGGGGCGTCCGTCGCCTGGTGTGCCGCGCCAATAAACACACCAGGGTGGAGAAGCAAACCAAGTTTATTTGAGATCTCAAAGCGGTGCAGGGAGATTGACTCAGATCAAGCACACCTAAAACAAGCAGTCTGTTCCTTTATATCCATGAGAACTTTTCCCACTGACTAGCAATCCCCCGTTTCCCCTCCCTCCTCCTCCTTCCTCCCCCTGTAGCAATTACGTAAGCGCAGGTGCATTAAGTAATCTTAGCTGCGGCAGCTCGTTAGTAAGTTTTCCTTCTGCAAGTTATCTTGTCCTTCTGCTAAAGGTGCACAAGCTTCATTATTTCTGCTTTAGACCAGTTAGAACTGTTGCAACTGATAACGGCTGTTACACCTGGTCTTTTAGGTCGATTAAAGTTCAGACATGGAGGGACTCTTGTCTGCTGAGGCCTAAAACCAGGAAGGCTCCATACTCTTGTGGCCTTCCACCCTCCCGAGTTACGTAAGGTTATGCTTAGTGACACCAACAATAGGCTAGCCTGTTCCATCTCCCTGTTTGAAGGGCCCTCCATGGGACCTGGGGTTTAGGAAGTAGGGAATACTGCTGCAGAGGCGTCTAGCTGTCTCCCGCCCCATGGGGAGGCAGAGACCCACATGTGAAGGGCATGATCAGACCCACAAGACTGAATTAGTCTGACAAAAAACATATGCCCAGATTCTTCAGTGTTCCAACACTTGCAATCTTTGGCATTACGCTTGATGCCCCAGCTCCTGAAGTGATGTGAATAAGTGAAAATCTCAGCTTTTATTTAAAAAAAAAAAATTGTCTCAGAGTTGCAGAGACTCAAGCACTCCGTAAAAAAAATCTGAAGGTTTTTAAACCAATCTGATGATTTGGGGAGGCCTCACTCCTAATTTTTGGATGGTGCCGTTGGTAATACTGATTCTTCTACCATTCACCTGCTCATGCTTAATTTGGCATCTAATCCCATTCACAGGCAGCAAAAGAAATCTAATAAAAAGTAATCTATTTTCCTTGGTTGTTTCTTCCCACTGCTGGCAGACTCACAACTGCACTTCTGTCTCTTTTCTCCTGAGTCGTCATCTCTGTCAATACTGGCTCGTTGCATAAAAGAAGACAGGACCTAGAGTTTCACCATTTTAAATTCCTCCTCTCTTGTCAACTCCAGCTCATTTTTCCTTTGTATAATCCACAATGAGAGGAAAACCCTGTCCTGATACCCAAACGCGACTCCCTTCACACCTCACACAGGTCCCTCATTCGCCCATGTTCCTTTGGTGACCTCCTCTCCTTGAAAATTATTTACATCCGAAATGCAGGACCATGGAACTGAGGTCACAGAAAGAGTCCTTTACAATGGACGAAAGATTCATACAGCATGGTGAGCTTCCTGCAGGCGTCATTGCTGGAGGTCGTCACACTGGGCCTTGGGCAGCTTGAGATGTAACACTTCCACCGACTTCACAAGAACCTGGTTACTTTGGCAACCAACAGGGGCCTTAGGGGGGATGGAACCAGCCCCTGCCCTCCAATAATATCCCTGTTCAGGAGGCCTCTCCAGCTAATGTAAAGACATTATGCCAGCCGTGCTCCAAGATCCTACTGTAGGGGGGCTGATCGGGGGCATGCCAGGAGAGGTAGGGAGTGAGTCGGGGATGGATTGGGGGCATGGCCATATGGCTGTTCTCTCTGCAAAGGACTATGGGAAACGGAGCATATATTACAGGGAGCACAAAAACATTTTACCCCCACCTTTTCCTTTCTTCCTGCCACAACCGTTTTTGCCTCAAGTGCATGAACAGAGTAACTGAGTGTCGATCCTTTGGATTTCTAATCACGTGTTGGGAGGGGGGGCAGGAAATTGAACAGTGGAAAATGGTACCACCTATCATATGGAAAACAAAATTGGATCCACCAGAGCTCGTTGGGACATAGAGCTGTAGTTTCGGTTCAAGCCCATATCTAATGTGTGATTTATAATCTATAACTTTTAGATGTAAGCTTGACAAGCTTTAAATCTGTCGAACTCCAAGTGCTAAAGCTCCATGTCAAAGTGAGAGAGGAAACTGCTTCTGGCTAGCTGGCCAAAAAATTAGGTAACAGTGAAATTAGGTGTGGCAGCCCTCAAGGGACAAAGAGGCAGAACCAGGTATCCAGCACAGGTCTACATGCAGACATCTCTTTTAAAATACTACTACAGAGCTGGCATGGTCATGCCAGCTGACTCCTGCTTTCCTGCCATTCCAGAATACATCCTTCTATGACTTCACAGCCACCAAGGACCTCACTGCTCTATGGAACTAGTCTAGAAGGCCTCCAAACTCCACGTGGCAGGGCTTTTTAGCCTATGCATGATGGGAGCAGCTGTGATTGAGTAGCCTAAGCACACAACTGAAAGTGGGTTTGAGTCCTGACTCTGCCACTGACTTGCCATGGGACTTGGTGCACCTCATTAAACCACTATGTGCCTCACTTTCCTCATCTGTAACATGGGGATAATGATTTTCTCTCATCTTTATAACGCCATTTAGAACAAGTGGGAAGGGATGTAAGTGCAAAGTCATTACCTTGAAAGATTTTATATCCCAAAAAGGTATTAAGATGTATAAAAACCTTCTTTGGAGGCTGTGATGAGATGGAGAATTCTGGGGTTTGACAGCAGGACAGGAACGGCTCTGAATTTTCTTGGATGCAGTCACAGGATTAGCTGGCCTCTTAACATTAGGCAGGGTCTCAACCCCAGCTTTGGAGCCCAAGGGTCACATGACAGGGACAACATGTGACTAAGAACAGACCTGCTGGGAGCCACCTAGGTGGGAGGGAATTTTTAGGAGAGGCAGGAGTTAGGCCGCTTGGCCCAGAAAGGATCAATGCCACTCCACAGTCTGTTTCTGGTACTTGTCTCAGAGAATAACTTGATTAAAACTAAAGCCCTTGGCAAGATACCATAATAATACCTAGCTCTTAAGTGCCTTTCACTATTAGATCTCAAAGTGCTTTACAACAGAGTATCACAATCTTCATTTTACATGGGGGGAAAACCTGTGGCACATAGATGTGAAGAGATTTACCCAAGGGCATCCAGGAGACTCGCCGCAGAGCGAGGAACAGACCCTTGTTCTCCTGAGCCCCAGTTCAGTGTGCTCATCACTAGGCCACACCACCTCCCACCAAAAATGTTTTTGCTCTGCCCAGCATGGGCTACAATTCCCATACGCTTTATCCTCTCACTTCTCTCAGTCCTCGTGGGACCTTGTCCTAACCCAGGAGTCTCTACTCCCTGCAATGCTCCTGCTGGTCTTTAAGGACCAGATGCTCCTCAGGCAATCACCCAGCATCACAGCCTTCACTGGGAGGCAGCTGTTTAGTCACAGGTGGGGCTGGACTCCATGTCTCCTTAAAGGAGCCAGTCACCCCGTGACAGACAGGTGCTATTAATTATGTGGCTTTATGGAGCTCTTGGTTGGACATGGCAGTTTCGATGGCTAAGTGCGGGTACACAATGGGCATGAGGAACATATTCCGCTGGACATGGTAAAATACTATCTGGACTAGAGACGCTGAAATAATCCAGTGCAGTTCGCATGGCTCCTGGCCTCAGTGAGGATACGGTGTTGTGCTGGGCGGGAAGGGAGCTTCAAATGTGCTTCATCCTATATCTGAGCATGCTGACCTATGGAAAGGGCAGCTCCCAACATGTAGTGCTCTGCTGTGACCCACACAGCCTAGCTGGGAGAAAGGGCAGCTCCCAGCATGAGATGCTCCTTGTTGATCCAAGCTGTTTGTCCCACAGAGAGAGCAGGTTCCAGCAGAGGATACTTGATCATGACATAAGCCTCCTAGCCTACGCAGATGACAGCTCTTGGGAGGCATCATTGCCCTGTGAACAGAGTGACAGGGCAGGATGCAGCATGCAATGGTCTGTCATGGTCTAAGCAACCTACTCCACAGATCTGGCAGATCATACACAGTGCCACAGCCAGCCCCTTGGAGACCCCAGGTCCTCAAATGTAACACGACAGCTTGAGCAGAGCAGCCTGGCTCAGAGACAACAGGCTAGTTCTAGCACAAAATCCACAAGACCCTTTCCAAGCACCCTGGAAAGCTTTCAGCGCTATACTGCACTGAAACTGGTTGCTTATGGGCACCAAGCTGCTCAGCTCATGATGCTTGAACTGGTCTTCTCTGCTAGCCGCACATCACAGCAAGTACAAGCTGCCGTGGTTTGTGAAGATCAGGTGTTTTCCCCCCTTCACCGGCTGGGGGGAAGGGACCAGTGTTCCTTTGAGGCCTATGTTTCAATTAGTATGTCTGCACTGCACACTAAGCCCAGGCTCTGACTCAAGTTTGAGCCCAAGCCCCACTTCTGTGCACAAACAAAATCAGTCTGACTCAGGTCAGCAAGCAACCAGGGCCCTGGTCCTAGGACTTCCTAGCAGGGTAGGTCAGAGCCTGAGTCCTGCTGCGGATGCAGCTCAAGCCACACACTTCAGTCTGAAGGTCTGCATGGTGCAATATGGAAGCGTTAGCGCAGCTGTGAGACCCGGGTCCAGCAATTGTAAATGCAAGCTTACAATGCAGTAAAGATGCTCGAGCACCAAGTCCAACAGCCCAGGTCCACATGCCTAGGCTTAGCATACAGTGTAGACATACCCGGTCCTTCTCTTAACTCTTCAGATTACTCCAACGCAGTGAACATGTCTATCAGGGCAGTCCCATCAAATGGATCACATTCGCCCCACCTTTGGCAAATCATCCCACTGAGTGGTAATGGGATGACATGCACGAATAAGGCAAGCAGTTTGCAGCTCCGAGTGAAATCTGAGAATCTAGGTCGAGGCAGCTTCTCAATAACCCCACACTTTTAAAGGATCAGCATAGTACAGTATTTACCCCCTCTCTAAGCCTCTGCACCATGCAAATGGAGCATCATTCAGAAGCACTGCTGCACACATTAAAAACCAGCCTCCCACCTTCGAGGGAAGGAGCCTGGCTCTCTTTTTAGACAAAGTACCAGTTGGAAACCTCTTAAGGATCATTTCTTCAACATTTCCGTCCTTTTCAAAATTAAAGGCTCTAAGCAGAGTCCTTCAACAACTGTTCTCGTTTATATCCAGTGACAGTTTCCTTGTGACATTGAACACTCTGCAAGATTTTATGAAGGGCAAACAACTACTTGGAAAGTGCTGCGATGGTTCAAAAATATTCCAAGAAGAGATCCATTTTGATCCGGAGAACTAGAAATGCTCCCCAAATTACAGGGCTGATCCTGCCCCTGTTGCCGGAAATGGCATTGAGTATACAATGTACAAATACATCTATATGAGGTTTGATGACACCTTGACTTCAATGGGAACAGATCTATTCCACTATGCTTAACACCACAGTACTGAATACAATATAAATATAGAGAGTCGATCAGTGATACTCAGACCGAGGCTTGCGAGCTGCAAGTGGCTCTTTAATGTGTCACTCTTTGCAGCACATGGTATTAAAACCCGGTGTGATTTAAGTTATTAACCAATCAGTATGCTTTTACTATGTTATTAGCCAATTGTAGTTGATAAGATAATAATACTCAGTCAGTCATTTTGCTGTGAGAATAATGTGTATATATAGTAAGTGAAACAATGAATTCCCAGGACTGTGGCTCTTTTGGGTAATGTTGATCACTAATTTGGCTCCTGAACCACTGAGGTCGGAGTATCGCTGGATGAGATAACATTTAGACAGATAAAATTAGATACAATAATATCTCTAATTAGTTCAACTAACTTGTTTACAAAGAGAAAGCTGCACACTATAAGAAAAACTTAGATAACTTGGATAATCTAATTGGATCTGGTCTGTGTATTGTGATAGACCCAGGCCAGCTGAGAACAGCAGATTAGTAGAAGGGAGATATATTGGCCATTGGATAAGCAGTTTTCTGTTCCCTGAGTGACCAGAGCAGGGGCTGCTCCAGGGAACAGGTGAGCACACCTGACTCCAATTAACCTAAGAGTCAGGTGAGGCTGTTAAACACCTGACTCTAATTAAGGCCCCTCTGATGCTATAAAAGGGTTCACTCTAGTCAGGCCAAAGGGAACCAGAGGGGAGGAAGTGTGTGAGAAGAACTGGGAGCAAGATGCATGCAAGGAGCTGAGAATGGGTAGGTATACTGCTGGAGGACTGAGAAGTACAACCATTACCAGACATCAGGAGGAAAGTCTGGTGGTGAGGATAAAGGTGTTGGGAGGAGGCCATGGGGAAGTAGCCCAGGGAGTTGTAGCTGTCACACAGCGGTACCAGGAGAACTCTAGACAGCTGCAATCCACAGGGCCCTGGGCTGGAACCTGGAGTAGAGGGCAGGCCTGGGTCCCTCCCAAACCTCCCAACTCCTGATCAGACACAGGAGAAACTGACCTGGACTGTGGCTTCTACCAGAGGGGAAGGTCTCTGGGCTCTTTCCTGACCCACATGGTGAATCTGTGGAGGCGAGCAAATCCGGCAATAAGCACAGGACCCATCAAGGTAGAGGAAGAACTTTGTCAGAGTATTTATGCTGGACTGTTCCCCTTGGTGAGCATGGCACAAGAACCTAGAATGATAGGTTCTGCCCCTCCACTCCCGAAGCCAGAGGCAAAGCCATACAGATTCAATTGCAAATGATGAACTGAATGCCAAAAAGCTGCCATTGACATCACTGAGGGTAGGATCAGGTCTGGCATGTGCAGTATCTTTTAGTTCCCCAGACTGAACTGGATGTTTTAGATTAGTGAGATTCACGATTATTGTGATTGCTCCCTGGCCATTTCCAAGTATTTTCTAAGGCAGCGGTTCTCAGCCAAGGGTCCAGGGCCTGTGAGCAGGTTTCAGGGCGTCTGCCAAGCATTACTGATGTTAGACTTGCTAGGGCCCAGGGCAGAAAGCCAAAACCCCACCATGCAGGGCTGCAGCCCAGGGCCCCGAGCCCTGCCACACAGGTCTGAAGCCTGAGCAACTTAGTTTTGCGAGGCCCTGTGTGTTGTGGGGCCCTGGGCAATTGCCTTCCTTGCTACCCCCTAACACCAGCCCTGGCTTTTATATGCAGAACAGTGGTTGTGGCACAGCTGGGCTGTGGAGTTTTTATAGCATGTTGGGGGTGTCATAAACAGATAGCTAAGGGTTAATGTCTCTTTCACCTGAAACACCTGACCAGAGAACCAATCAGGAAACTGGATTTTTTCAACTTTGGGTGGAGGGAAGTGTGTCTCTGGGTCTTTTGTCTGTCTGCCGGCTTCTCTGAGCTTTGGAGAAGTACTTTTTATTTTCTAGTCTTCTGTTTCTAAGTGTAAGGACAAAGAGATCAGATAGTAAGTTCTATGGTTTCTTTTCTTTGGTATTTGCATGAATGTAAGTGCTGAAGTACTTTGATTTGTATTCTTTTTGAATAAGGCTGTTTATTCAATATTCTTTTAAGCAATTGACCCTGTGTTGTATCATCTTAATACAGAGAGAACATTGGTATTTTTTTCTTTCTTTTTTATATAAAGTTTTCTTTTAAGACCTGTTGGAGTTTTTCTTTACTTCAGGGAAATTAAGTCTGTACTCACCAGGGAATTGGTGGGAGGAAGAAATCAAGGGGAGAGCTGTGTGTTGGATTGCTAGCCTGATTTTGCATTTCCTCTGGGTGAAGAGGAAAGTGCTTTTGTTCCAGGATTGGGAACGGAGAGGGGGACTCACTCTGCGTAGTTTCACAGAGCTTGTGTCTGTGTATCTCTCCAGGAGCACCTGGAGGGGGGAAGGGAATCAGAATTATTTCCCTTTGTTGTGAGACTCAAGGGATTTGGGTCTTGTGGTCCCCAGGGAAGGTTTTTCAGGGGGACCAGAGTGCCCCAAAACACTCTAATTTTTTGGGTGGTGGCAGCAGTACCAGGTCCAAGCTGGTAACTAAGCTTGGAGGTTTTCATGCTAACCCCCATATTTTGGACGCTAAGGTCCAGAATCTGGGAATAAGGTTATGTCATGAGTGGCAGCGGCGGGATATAGACAGAATCCAGAAGCCAGTAGGAATATTATATTTTTCTTTTCTCTGCTAAGGGCTTTTTAGCAGAGAGAAACAGTTTGGTTTTAAAAGGGAACCAGAGAGAAATTTTTTTTTTCTGCTCTCTAGCAGTTTGTGGTTTGCATGTTAAGCGAGAAGACTGTTAAGGGTCTTTTGTCATGCAATAGCCCTCCCATTAGGAGGCAAAGTACCAGCACTTATATGCATGCAAATAAAGTGGTTTTTCTGGTTTCCCTTCATTGAACATTAGCTAGAGAGAGAAAAGGGAAAAGGCACTGTTGCTAGGCAGACTTCAGGAGGCAACAGAGAACCTGCAGTTCAGAAGATAAACACCGGAGGGCACCCCAACACAAGAAAACAGGAACCATGACTTCTAAGGCAAAAAGAAACGCCGAAGAACACATCAAAGAAGCTGAACACAGGCGACAACTGGAAATGAAACAAAAAGAGATGGAGATAAAAGAAAAGGAAGAAAGCATCAAACAGGCAGCCCAAGAGGCAGCACACAAAAGAAAACTAGAAGAAGATGAGGCAGCCCACAGAAGACAGATAGAACTCCAGAGGGAAGCCCACCAACAGGCCATGGAATTAGAAAAGGCTAAGCAACAGACTCCAGCCAATCCTAACAACCCATCGCCCATTATTGCTCCACAGCACAGGAAATTTCCCACCTACAAGGCAGGTGATGACACCGAGGTCTTCTTGGAAAATTTTGAAAGAGCCTGTCTTGGGTACAGCATCCCCGAAGACCAGTACATGGTAGAATTAAGGCCACACCTCAGTGGACCTTTAGCAGAGGTGGCAGCTGAAATGCCCAAGCCGCAAATGAATGACTATAAACTTTTTCAAACCAAGGCCAGATACAGGATGGGGATAACCCCAGATCATGCCCGTCGGCGCTTCAGAACCCAAAAATGGAAACCAGAGGTGTCATTTCCCAAACACGCCTACTACATTGCAAAAAACTATGAGGCCTGGTTAACAGGAAACAACATTCAAACCTTGGAAGAAGTGAACCTCCTCATACAAATGGAGCAGTTCTTGGATGGTGTTCCTGAAGACATCACACGGTACATACAAGATAGAAATCCCAAAACTATCGCTGAGGCGGGGGAGATTGGAGCCAAATGGATGGAACTGGCAGAAAGCAAAAAAGCTACTGTCAAGGGGAACGATTACCCCAGGGGGCACACAGACCATAAACCCTACAACCGAGGACAGCCAAAGACCCTCCATACCACCCAAGTAAAGCCACAGATACCCTACTCTTCAACCTCACCAGTCTCCAGTAACTCACCTCGGCCCAGTGACCCATCAGATGGAAGATGCTTTAAGTGTAATGAACTGGGACATATCAAGGCCAACTGTCCCAAGAACACCATGCGAGTGCAATTCATTACACCACCATCACCCCAAAGATCCCCAGGCCCAGATGCCTCTCAAATACCCTTGGAGCGAAGGGAAAATTTGCGAGTGGGCGGAAAGAAGGTTACTGCGTGGAGAGACACGGGGGCACAAGTGTCAGCTATCCACCAATCCTTCGTTGACCCCAAATTCATCAACCCAAAGGCCAAAGTTACCATTTACCCCTTCATGTCACAAGCTGTAGACTTGCCTACAGCTCAACTGCCTGTCCAGTACAAAGGCTGGTCAGGAATGTGGACTTTTGCAGTCTATGACAATTATCCTATCCCCATGCTACTGGGGGAAGACTTGGCCAACCAGGTGAGGCGGGCCAAGAGAGTGGGAATGGTTACCCGTAGCCAAACCAGGCAAGCTTCCAGACCCATTCCTGTTCCTGAGCCGTCCACAGAAGCCCCGTCTGTGTTACCAGAGACCCAGACAGAGGCAGTGGACCCGGATTCCATGCCTACCACTGAAACAGCCACAGCATCTCCAGTCCCAGGCCCGGAACTGGAACAGCAACCAGCACCAGCAAGTGCAACCACATCTTCAAACTCAACGCCAGAGGGCGCCAGCGAGCCAGAACTGGCAGAAGCACACGACAGCCATACCCAAAAGGCTCAGCCAGAGCCTGAAATACCCTCAGGTGCACCAGCGGAGAGCGGTTCACCAGCAACGGAACCAACCCCATCACCTACATCGCTTCCAGAGGGACCAAGCCCAAGTCCACAGTCTGAGGAAGAACTGGTGACCCCAGCCTCAAGGGAACAGTTCCAGGCTGAGCAGGAAGCAGATGACAGCCTTCAGAAAGCGTGGGCGGCGGCACGGAGCACCCCACCGCCTCTCAGCCCTTCTAATCGATCCCGGTTTGTTATAGACCAAGGACTTTTATACAAGGAAATTCTTTCTGGTGGACACCGGGAAGAATGGCAGCCGCACAAACAGTTGGTGGTCCCAACTAAGTACCGGGAGAAGCTCTTAACCTTAGCCCATGATCATCCCAGTGGCCATGCTGGGGTGAACAGAACCAAGGACCGGTTGGGGAAGTCCTTCCACTGGGAGGGGATGGGCAAGGATGTTGCCAAGTATGTCCGGTCTTGTGAGGTATGCCAAAGAGTAGGTAAGCCTCAAGACCAGGTCAAGGCCCCTCTCCAGCCACTCCCCATAATTGAGGTCCCATTTCAGCGAGTAGCTGTGGATATTCTGGGCCCTTTCCCAAAAAAGACGCCCAGAGGAAAGCAGTACGTACTGACTTTAGTGGACTTTGCTACCCGATGGCCAGAAGCAGTAGCTCTAGGCAACACCAGGGCTAACACTGTGTGCCTGGCCCTAACAGACATCTTTGCCAGGGTAGGTTGGCCCTCTGACATCCTTACAGATTCAGGGTCTAATTTCCTGGCAGGGACCATGGAAAAACTGTGGGAAACTCATGGGGTGAATCACTTGGTTGCCACCCCGTACCACCATCAAACCAATGGCCTGGTGGAAAGGTTCAATGGAACTTTGGGGGCCATGATAAGAAAATTCATCAACGAATTCTCCAATAATTGGGACCTAGTGTTGCAGCAGTTGCTGTTTGCCTACAGGGCTGTACCACATCCCAGTTTAGGGTTTTCACCATTTGAACTTGTGTATGGTCACGAGGTTAAGGGGCCATTACAGTTGGTGAAGCAGCAATGGGAGGGGTTTACGCCTTCTCCAGGAACTAACATTCTGGACTTTGTAAGCAACCTACAAAGCACCCTCCGACACTCTTTAGCCCTTGCTAGAGAGAACCTAAAGGATGCTCAAGAAGAGCAAAAGGCCTGGTATGACAGACATGCCAGAGAACGTTCCTTCAAGGTAGGAGACCAGGTTATGGTCTTGAAGGCGCAACAGGCCCATAAGATGGAAGCATCATGGGAAGGGCCATTCACGGTCCAAGAGCGCCTGGGAGCTGTAAACTACCTCATAGCATTTCCCAATTCCTCACTAAAGCCTAAAGTGTACCATGTTAATTCTCTCAAGCCTTTCTATTCCAGAGACTTACAGGTTTGTCAGTTTACAGTCCAGGGAGATGATGCTGAGTGGCCTGACGGTGTCTACTACGACGGGAAAAAAGACGGTGGCGTGGAAGAGGTGAACCTCTCAACCACCCTGGAACGTCTGCAGCGGCAACAAATCAAGGAGCTGTGCACTAGCTTCGCCCCATTGTTCTCAGCCACCCCAGGACGGACTGAACGGGCATACCACTCCATTGATACAGGTAATGCTCACCCAATCAGAACCCCACCCTACCGGGTGTCTCCTCATGCCCAAGCTGCTATAGAACGGGAGATCCAGAACATGCTACAGATGGGTATAATCCGCCCATCTACCAGTGCATGGGCATCTCCAGTGGTTCTGGTACCCAAACCAGATGGGGAAATACGCTTTTGCGTGGACTACCGTAAGCTAAATGCGGTAACTCGTCCGGACAACTATCCAATGCCACGCACTGATAAGCTATTGGAAAAGTTGGGACGTGCCCAGTTCATCTCTACAATAGACTTAACCAAGGGGTACTGGCAAGTACCGCTAGATGAACCCGCCAAGGAGAGGTCAGCATTCGTCACCCATGCGGGGGTGTATGAATTCAATGTCCTTCCTTTCGGCCTTCGAAATGCGCCCGCCACCTTCCAGAGGCTGGTAGATGGTCTACTAGCTGGACTGGGAGAATTCGCAGTTGCCTACCTCGATGATGTGGCCATTTTTTCAGACTCCTGGCCCGAACACCTACTACACCTGGAAAAGGTCTTTGAGCGCATCAGGCAGGCAGGACTAACTGTTAAGGCCAAAAAGTGTCAAATAGGCCAAAACAGAGTGACTTACCTGGGGCACCAGGTGGGTCGAGGAACCATAAACCCCCTACAGGCCAAGGTGGATGCTATCCAAAAGTGGCCTGTCCCAAGGTCAAAGAAACAGGTCCAATCCTTCTTAGGCTTGGCCGGATACTACAGGCGATTTGTACCACACTACAGCCAAATCGCTGCCCCATTGACCGACCTAACCAAAAAGACCCAGCCAAATGCCGTTAAGTGGACTAATGAGTGTCAAAAAGCCTTTACCCAGCTTAAGGCAACGCTCATGTCTGACCCTGTACTCAGGGCCCCGGACTTTGACAAGCCATTCCTAGTAACCACGGATGCATCTGAGCGTGGTATAGGAGCAGTACTCATGCAGGAAGCAACAGATCACAACTTCCATCCTGTCGTGTTTCTCAGCAAAAAACTGTCTGAGAGGGAAAGTCACTGGTCAGTCAGTGAAAAGGAATGCTATGCCATTGTGTACGCCCTGGAGAAGCTACGCCCATATGTTTGGGGACGGCGGTTCCAACTACAAACTGACCATGCTGCACTAAAGTGGCTTCATACTGCCAAGGGGAACAACAAGAAACTTCTTCGTTGGAGTTTAGCTCTCCAAGATTTTGATTTTGAAATTCAACACATCACAGGAGCTTCTAACAAAGTTGCTGATGCACTCTCCCGTGAGAGTTTCCCAGAATCCAGTAGTTAAAAAGTGTTCTTAAAGTGTAAAAGTCTGTTAGTTATATACTTAGTGGTATATGTAAAGGTGCATGTGTTGTATTAATCTGTTTATTTTCAAGTTCTAGAAGGAAATTGCCGCCAGTGAGCTTCCCCACTGTCTGCAATTTGGGGGGCGTGTCATAAACAGATAGCTAAGGGTTAATGTCTCTTTCACCTGAAACACCTGACCAGAGAACCAATCAGGAAACTGGATTTTTTCAACTTTGGGTGGAGGGAAGTGTGTCTCTGGGTCTTTTGTCTGTCTGCCGGCTTCTCTGAGCTTTGGAGAAGTACTTTTTATTTTCTAGTCTTCTGTTTCTAAGTGTAAGGACAAAGAGATCAGATAGTAAGTTCTATGGTTTCTTTTCTTTGGTATTTGCATGAATGTAAGTGCTGAAGTACTTTGATTTGTATTCTTTTTGAATAAGGCTGTTTATTCAATATTCTTTTAAGCAATTGACCCTGTGTTGTATCATCTTAATACAGAGAGAACATTGGTATTTTTTTCTTTCTTTTTTATATAAAGTTTTCTTTTAAGACCTGTTGGAGTTTTTCTTTACTTCAGGGAAATTAAGTCTGTACTCACCAGGGAATTGGTGGGAGGAAGAAATCAAGGGGAGAGCTGTGTGTTGGATTGCTAGCCTGATTTTGCATTTCCTCTGGGTGAAGAGGAAAGTGCTTTTGTTCCAGGATTGGGAACGGAGAGGGGGACTCACTCTGCGTAGTTTCACAGAGCTTGTGTCTGTGTATCTCTCCAGGAGCACCTGGAGGGGGGAAGGGAATCAGAATTATTTCCCTTTGTTGTGAGACTCAAGGGATTTGGGTCTTGTGGTCCCCAGGGAAGGTTTTTCAGGGGGACCAGAGTGCCCCAAAACACTCTAATTTTTTGGGTGGTGGCAGCAGTACCAGGTCCAAGCTGGTAACTAAGCTTGGAGGTTTTCATGCTAACCCCCATATTTTGGACGCTAAGGTCCAGAATCTGGGAATAAGGTTATGTCAGGGGGGAGTCTCAGAAAGAAAAAGGTTGAGAACCTTTGTTCTAAGGGACCAATCCTGCATTGCTTGCAAATCACAAAGGCCTGGATCCACAAAATACCAGACATCGGCACCTAAGGCCCATTTTTAGGCACTACAGTGAGCCACAAAACTCCCACCTGGCTCCCAACTATCCTTGTAGGTGCCAAAAGTCATTCACCTTTGAAGTTTTAGGGTATGGCTACACTTAGAGCTACACAGCGCTGCCGCGGGAGCGCTCCCGCAGCAGTGCTTTGGAGTGTGGTCGCAGCGCCAGCGCTGAGAGAGCTCTCCCAGTGCTGCACATACTCCACCTCCCTGTGGAGATTAGCTTACAGCGCTGGGAGCAGTGTTTACACTGGCGCTTTGCAGCGCTGTAACTTGCTGGGCTCAGGGGGGTGTTTTTTCCACACCCCTGAGCGAGAAAGTTGCAGCACTGTAAAGCGCCAGAATAGCCAAGCTCTCAGAAGTAAATGTCCTCCTGGTGCCTAAGTTTCTGCCTCTAAGCACACACTCTGCTGCTTCCCTCTAGGTGCCCAGATGCCCATGTCCCGCCTAAGCCCCAAAGTGATCCACAAACCAGGGAAGACCAGCATTTGCAAGTCTAGGTCACCCGTGGGGCCCAATCCTGTAGGTGTGCATAACGCCACACAAAATAGCTGGGTGGGAGGGAGAATTCCCTTACAACTGTTAGCCTAGTAGTTTGGATATTCACTCTGTCTGTGGGAGACCCTGGTCCAAGTTCCCCTGCTGAAAAAGGATTTGAACACTATTCTACCACCTCTCAGGTGAGTGCCCTAATCACTGGGCTATGAGGCATTCCAGTGTTGGCCTTCTGCAATCGCTCCTACTGAATTTATTCCACTTTAAGTAACAATCTTTAAATAAATAATCACTGAGCCAGAGAAAAAGTCAGAAGGGCTCTCCAGCCCCGTACACGAGTTAGGCGGAGGAGCGCATGCCTATCTTCCCTGTTTTCTGGATTGCTAGCAGAGCTGGGTGCCTCTCTGCAACTCAGACTTCAGCACCCGTCTTAGGGAGGGGAGGGGCTCAGCACACACCCCTCTTAATAGCATCTCCTATTGCCTTGCGTAGGTGGCTCCCCGTCTCATGTGCTGGCTTACTGAATTGCATTCCAAGACGCCTATCTCTCCCTATTCATTGTATGGGCACCTATGCTCCCTAACTCAGACTTTGAGGATCACAGTGTGGTTCCAGTGATCTATGAGGCATCGAAATCCCTTCTGTGGACTCAGGCCAAACTGATTTCAGTGGGGCTTCCTGGTGTGCAAGGAGAGCTTGATTCTGCCCTCTGTGCCCACTGACTGCTCCAAAGGATCACTGCCTTTCAGAATGCAGGCCTGGGCCCTAAAAGGGCAAAGGATGATTCTCTTTAACTGACAGCAGGGTGGATTTGATTTATATCAAATTGATTTAAATCATGATTTTGATCATAGTCAGAAAGACTCGATTTAATCATAGTTTTCTACATAAAAGTGCATTCTTGTTGATTGTTATAACCTTAATACATATTCTTCACAACTCAGATAGATGTAGGTTTCATTTTTAGAAGGTACACACTACACATTTTTTTAAATGATTTTCTTTTGAAAACTTTTCAGATTAGTTTTACAGCTATATCAGAAAATGAATGATTGTTTGGTTATTTCATTTACCAAAGGTAATTGAAGCAGATATTTATGAAGTCATTGGGAGGTGAACGACCTCCAATTCAACAGGTTAATCATTAATATTTGGAAGGTTTTCTTGCTATGCTGTATTAGGAGGAGAACATCAGCAGACAGACATTTAAATTGTTTTATTTAACTAAAACAACAGTCTTATGTATTCTGGATTTTTTCTTCCTTTAACAGAGCAAACATAACAAAACAAGCATATAATTAATTTAATTAAACATTCAAGTTTTTTTAAATCAGGTTTGCTTTTATTAAAGTTGTTTAACTAAGATAGTTAAACGAATTTAACAAAATTTAAAAATCGACTACATCAGCCAGGACAACATGAGAAACTTAAAATATTGGCTTCTGCAGCTAACTCAGTTGTCTTCACCTTCATTTTCCTGTGTGTTCATAATCTGGAAAATAAAAAAGCTTTCCTGCTTTTTTGGGTCCCAACAATTTCTCAATTTGGAATGAATTAGTCTAAAGAGAGAAAATATTCTCTTTCTACACTGGCAGAAGAAGCTACTGCTGTTAAAAGTGAGGTTAATCACTTCAACAGTCTCTGAATCCAAGTGCTTAAGTGACTTCCACCAGTTCACTGGTATGACTTTCTTTAAAACCATCATCAGAAAACTTATATTTCTTGAATTGGTTCTTATTCCCAAGCTGGGTCTCTTTTACGGCCTGCTGCCATAGGTTTTCCCTTTCTAGTGAGAGAATGGTATGGTAGATCTCAAATCAATAAAGGCTACACTCAGAACCTCAAGACTTCTGGAATACGCTGCTCAAACAGTTTCACTTTTGTTTCTACTGCCTGTCCCTCCCTTCTCACATTTGTCTCCAGACTTCTTCTCCTTGTCCAGATCTATTCTGCCCCCAACAATCTTCTGTTCATTGAACTTTTTGAAACTCTGCACTTTTAGAGAGGTAAGGGATTGACCCTGTGTACACAAATTTGAAAAACAATAGGGTTGAGGTCTTATTTCTGATCTCTCTCTCTCTCTCTCTCTCATATATATATATATATATGATTTTAAAACTTTTTTTTCTGTTAACAAGCATGTTATATCCAGAAATATAAATCCAGTCTGAGAACTGCAAAACTAAGCATCTCTGATGGTATCTTCTAGACTGAGCACTGAATGCCATTGGGTACATAGAAAGATTTAACCTAAATCTATACAGAAGCCCTTGAAATCCCATAAAATTGGGTCCCTAATCTGTGAACTATTGGAACTCATTTACAAAATGTTTCTTAAACATTACATATTGTCTCATACTATAGAATCAGAATTTATAATCCCTATTCCATGATGATATATCTTTGAGCTACAATGTATCTATCTTTAGATGGGTTTTTTCCTCAAAATGCATGTTATCAAAAAAATCTGATTTAAATAAAAAGATTTTTTTAATCAATCACTGATTTTTATCCATGAGTTTTAGTGTCTACCAGCGTTATGAATTTACGCTCCCAACCTCGTCTTTTGAAAGTGTCGTGCAGGTTTTGCTCTCTGCATACCAGGCACACCCACATGAAGCAGCACCAAACTCTGCCAGAACAACAGATGCAAAATCTGCGGACACATCTACGCTGCTACAATGATCAAAATCCTCCCAAAACACACCTGCCAAGGTCCATGGATACTGCACATTCCTATCACAATATGTGGTGTACTTTGTCCAGTGCAATAAATGCCCCACTGACAACTATGAGGGTGAAACCAGACAATCATTATGCACTTGAATGAATGCACACAGGAAAATGATAAAAGACAATCATCACATCACCTTTGGGCAAACACTTTTCACAAAGCAATCACGCTATATCTGACCTCTCAGTCCTCATCCTCAAAGGAAACCAGCACATGTTCAAAAGATAAGCCTGGGAGCTTACAGTCATAACCTTGCTATATACTAAGGCTTTGTCTACACTATCCCTTTTGTTGGCAAAACTTTTATTGGTCGGGGTGGGGGAAAAAAACACACACACACACACGCACACCCCTAACTGACATAAGTTTCACCGACAAAAGCACCAGTGCGGACAGCGGTATGTCAGCGGAAGACAGTCTCCCACCAACATAGCTACTACCACTCGTTGGGGGGTGGTTTCATTAGGCCGGCGGGAGAGCTCTCTCATCAGCATAGAGCAGCTCTACAGGAGACCTTACAGCTGTGCCACTGTAGGATCCATAGTACAAACAGAGCCTAAAACTCATGGGCTGCACAGGGTCACTGGATTTATGGCTTACTATGACCATCTATAACCCATAACCCCCCTTTTTGTCTTATGACTGCGGAGGTGTTAACAGGCCATTCTATCTTTGATGGTCCCATACAATATGTGCTAACTACTTATGCTACAAGAACAGGAGTACTTGTGGCACCTTAGAGACTAACAAATTTATTTGAGCATAAGGTTTCGTGGGCTATAGCTCACTTCATCGGATGCATGGACTGGAACATATAGTGAGGAGATATATACACATACAGAGAACGTGAAAAGGTGGGAGTTGTCTTACCAAATCTGAGAGGCCAATTAAGTAAGGAAAAAAAACTTCTGAAGTGATAATCAAGATAATCAAGTACTGTCTGTACTGGGCTATCTTGATTATCACTTCAGAAGTTTTTTGTCCTTACTTAATTGGCCTCTCAGATTTGGTAAGACAACTCCCACCTTTTCACGCTCTCTGTATGTGTACATATATCTCCTCACTATATGTTCCAGTCCATGCATCCGAAGAAGTGGGCTGTAGCCCACGAAAGCTTATGCTCAAATAAATTTGTTAGTCTCTAAGGTGCCATAAGTACTCCTGTTCTTTGAGGATACAGACTAACATGGCTGCTACTCTGAAACCTGTACTTATGCTAAATAATCTGTTCCATCTTTCCCAGACCTTAAGAAGAGTTCTATAGAATCACAGAATCATAGAACTGGAAGGGACCTCAAGAGGTCATCTAGTCCAGTCCCCTGCACTCAAGGTAGGACTAAGTATTATCTAGACCATTCCTGATGGACATTTGTCCAACCTGCTCTTAAAAATCCCCTACGATGGAAATTCCACCACCTCCCAAGGCAATTTATTCCAGTGCTTAACCACTCTGACAGTTAAGAAGTTTTTCCTAATGCCCAACCTAAACTGCCCTTACTGCAGTTTAAGCACATTGCTTCTTGTCCTATCCTCAGAGGATAAGAACAACAATTTTTCTCCCTCCTCCTTGTAACAACTTTTTATGTACTTGAAAACTGTTATGTTTCCTCTCAGTCTTCTCTTCTCCAGATTAAACAAACCCAATTATTTCAATCTTCCCTCATAGGTCATGTATTCTAGATCTTTAATCATTTTTGTAGCTCTTCTCTGGACTTTCTCCAATTTGTCCACATCTTTCCTGAAATGTGGCACCCAGAACTGGACACAATACTCCAGCTGAGGCCTAATCAGCACGGAGTACGGCAGAAGAATTACTTTTCGGGTCTTGCTTACAACACTCCTGCTAATACATCCCAGAATGATGTTTGCTTTTTTTGCAACAGCGTTACACTGTTGACTCATATTTAGCTTGTGATTCACTATGACTCCCAGATCCATTTCTGCAGTACTCCTTCCTAGGCAGTCATTTCCCATTTTGTATGTGTGCAACGGATTGTTCCTTCCTAAGTGGAGTACTTTGCATTTGTCCTGTGGCATAGGGGCCGACTTCCTCTCACCCGGGGGTGCTCGACGCTTCCTCCCACCCCCATTCCACCCCTTCCTCCAAGCCCCATCCCATCTCTTCCTACCCACTCTTCCCCTTCCCCCCATGGCCCCAACCCTGCCCCACCTCTTCCCATCCCTCCCCCACCCCCTCCCTGAGTGCCCCATCCCTGCTTCTCCCCCTCCCAGCACCTCCTGCAGGCTATGGAACAGTGTGCAGGAGGCGCTGGGAGGGAGGGGGGAGCTTGACTGCCAGTAGGTGCTAAGCACCCACTAATTTTTTTCCAGGAGTGCTCCAGAGCTGGATCACCCACGAAGTCAGCACCTATGCTATGTGGCTTGCAAGCTTGTCTCTCTCACCAACAGAAATTGGCCCAATAAAAGCTATTCCCATGCTGTAGTGGTTCCTCACGCTCCAGTGAAGAGGGAGGCCACTCCGTCTCGCGGTACTGGGCGGTAACTCTTGGGTTCGGGTCACGCTGGCAGGGCCGAGCCGTAAATAGTCTCTAGTTCTGTGGCCATCTAAATGGCAAACAAACAATAATAGTCTGGTGCTTTTGTCTCCTCCCCTGGGCGTGGCAGAGCACTGAGTACATAGCCCCTCAGCTGGGGCTGGCAGCACTTAACAGTCTGGAGCTCTGGATCTTTGGGGCAGGACGAAGCAGCAGCTAAGGCAGCCAATAAACACAGACAGTCTAGGGGTTCTGGTAGGGGGTGAGCATCCACACCGTCTGGGGAGAGGGCAGCACCACCACAGCCTAGGGGCTCCAGTAGGGGTGAGCACCAACCGTGCCTAGCGTCCAAGCTTGACGGACGATAGATTCATACAGGCCTCCTGGCCTAGAGTGGAGAGTCTGCCGCCCCCAGGGTGGTGTGGCAAGAGGTAGGGGGACACAGGCCGGCCCAACTCCACCACACCTCAGCCCAGGCCCCTAACAGTGTCAGAGTGGTCTGCCACTGGGTGAGTGGGGATCCAGTCGCAACAGGCTGACCTACAGTCAGTCAGCAAGGTAGCCAGACAGTCAGCGCATAGTGGATGGCAGTCCCAGCAAGGCCTCTTCAGGCCCAGTCTCCTCTGTGGGCAGGATGCTGCAGGGCGCAGGTTCAGCTCCGGGGTGACGAAGCAGAGTGGAGGCACCCGTCACCTTCCCTGGCTCCTGCTCAACTGAACCCTCCCTTTATACATCCTGTCCCACCCTGGTACTTCTGGAGAGGGGAGTCGGGTGGATTCAGCTCTGCCCACCAGGAGGAGTGCAGTGGTCCCTTGTTCTCCAGTGGAGTGAGGCCACTCTGCCTTGCTACACTCACCCACCTTGTCTCTCTAACATCCTGGGACCAACACAGCTATAACTACTCGGCTTATACCTTTGCCTAGTGCTTGTAACATGCTACTACAGCAAAGTGTTAATGTTCCACATTTGCTTTGCACAGGCATAAGGGACAACCCAAGTCCCAGGAAGCAGAGAAGCAATATCACCAGCTAGTAAACTTGTTTCCCATAATTTTCAACACAGATCTGGTTGTCACTGCTATAGCCACAGTGTGTGCGAGGCAATCTAAATAACTTGGGCTCAGCATGGCAACACCTAATGTTTAGGTGCCCGGCTGCCTAGTGGAATCCACAGCTGTGAGTTAGGCACCCAGACTTCCTATAGAATGCACGGGCAGAGTTAAGTGCCTAAGAACAGGCGTCAGAGAAGCCAGCAAGCAGATAAGGGAACTACCTCATCTAGCCAGTAGTAAATGCTGAAGGATGTGGCCTAGTTAGGCTCCTCCCTCTAGCCCAAAGTTAAGCGCCTATCTCTGTTTAGGATTCACAGTCACAAAGCCTTTCCTGGAGTTAGATGCCCACCCAAGCCAGGTCAGTCCTTTCTCACAAAGAACGACCAGGAAGAAGAGGTGATGGTTTCCCCTTTTTGCTCAGTAGCAGAGTGTTTAGCACACTCCCCTGGACATGGGAGGCCCTGCTTCAAATCTCCACTCTGCCTGATTTAGAACAGAGACTTGACTCCAGGTTTCCTACCTCCTAGGAAAGTGCCCCAACCACTAAGTTACATGGTATTCACAGGGGAGGTACCTCTCAATCTCTCTTATTGAAACCGTTCTGCTTCCTATGAAATGCTGATCCAATATTTAGGTAAGATAATGACTCTACAAGCCTGGTAGTTAGTGCAGGCACCGGGGAGACCTAGGTTCTAGTCCCTGCTGCAATTAATATTTAATTATTTATATGTAAGCAGGGTCTGAATGAATTCTTCCCTGACAGCTAGCTGGGACAGGGAAAGACTTCAAGCGCAAACTGTATTTACATGAACTCACCTACTCTTCTTAGATATCCAGCAGATAGAGCAGTGTGATGCTCAAAGTAATCAATTTTGGCTGGTGTTGGGTTACAAATCACTTTAGTAGTGAACGCAGGGGTAGTGAAATGCTGTTGTTACCAATGTTGTCATTATTGTATGACTAAAGAGGAGCAGAACTGTGCTTAACCTGTCCCAAATGAGGGGGTCACCCTCCGCTGAAAGGACTTGGGTAAGCCAGGGGCTTGAATGCCAAACCCTTGTGAAAGTAAAAGGGGTGGGGACAAATATTTCAGCCAGGAGGTGTGGCCCCTCACCAAATGTCCTCCCTGGATTGGTTTAACCTGTTCCCCCCACTGTTCAAAGAAATAGCTAAATAGGCTTTATTCAGAGCCTCTATTATTTTAAATGCTCAATGAGAGCTGAAATCAGTTTTGGTGGGGCAGTGTTTCTGTCCAGCCTGCAGAGAGCTGAAAATTACTAAGAGACTGATGTGCAGAGGTTCACAGACAATCAGCTAGCAAGGCAAGGCAAAGCAAGTACTCAGATGACAGAGCAAGCAAGGTGCCGTCTTCCCCAGGTGGGAGTTGCACTCACATAGATGCACCTCTGAATGCTGGATCGTCTCTGACCAAGGACAACCACTGTGAGTGGGTTATGGTAAGGGAGCAGAGAGGGGCAAAGAAAAAGGAGCTTTTGGTTGTAGAACTCAAGAACATGAGACAGAAGACACTGCCCCACGCACTCTAGGGTTGGTGTCCTGCTCAGTTTTAGGATTATGAATCCCACTTGTGGCATTTTCCCTAATTAATGTCGAGTGACTTCCCTCCTTTCATTAAAAAAGTTTCTTTTCTACACTCAGACTCTGGGCTTGCGATTGGGGAAGTATTGCCTCTCAGAGGCACCCAGTGGTGGTGTGTAATTTTCCCAGGTTACTGGATGAAGGCTCAAGCCAGTTCTGCATTGTATTGATGGAGAGGAACCCCTAGATATTGAACTTGGCCCTACTTGCTGCTGGCTCCACCTGGCAAAAGGGTTACATATTCAAAGCAGAACAACTTCAATAAGAGACTAAGGGTATGTCCACACTACCTGCCAGATCGGTGGGTAGCGATCGATCTATCGGGGAATCAGTTTAGCACATCTCATCTAGACGTGATAAATTGATCCCCAAACACGCTCCCGTCAACTCCAGAACTCCACCAGGGCGAGAGGCGGAAGCGGAGTCGACGAGGGAGCCGCGGCCATCAATACCTCCTGTCCTCACGGCGCGGGAAGTCGAAATAAGATATGTCGACTTCAGCTATGCTATTCCCGTATCTGAAGTTGCATATTTTACATCGACCCCTTCCCCCCCCGCAGTGTAGACCAGCCCTGAGTGAAATTTAAGTGGGAATTTGAGTACCAAGGGAATTTAGGCACCTACAGGGGTAAGGAGCAGCTGAGCAGGGTTTCTGAGGATCTAAATTTTGGACTTAGGCACCTACGGTTATTTCTACACAGCAAGCAGGATCCCACAGCAGAAAGTCTCAGAGCCTAGCTCTAGAGACTCAGGGTCACTGGGCTCACACTCCGGTGCGAAAAACAGCCATGTAGACATTCGGGCTCATGATGGAGTTCGGCCTCTGAAGCCCATCCCCCTAGGCCTGAGCCCAAGTCCACACAGCAATTTTTAACCGTAGACTGTAGACGCAGGCTCTGAGACTTGCTGCTGTGGGCTCCCGCTTGCTGCGCAGACGACCCTCTGTCCCCCTTGCGAATCTAGCCGTAAGGGTTTTGCTGAACAGGGGTGGGATTATGCTGTGCTTCATGTTAAATATGGACTCTAGTGTTTTGCTGAATCAGTCCCCTGAAGAAGACAATCAGAACCCCAAAGACCTCGCAATTTAAACAAAACAGGAAGCAAAGAGACAGGAAAAAATACGAGACATGCTTTATGAGGGAAAGGAGCATAAAAGTTACAGCCACAGGATCATGTGGCTGCTTCAAATCCACCCCAGTGTTTTAAACAGAGTTGAAAATTATCTGTGTCAAAGTGTTAAATTAACACACCCAGCTGTTTATCAGCCCAAACCATCTTATTTGGCATCAGCCACATTGACTGAAATCACCCAGGTCCTGTGAACAGGGCTAATTAGTTAAATGCGAGGAGTCACCAAAGGGAACACAAAACGCTGTTTTAGTGACTCTAATACAGGGACCAATCCAGAACTGCTTAAATCAGCCAAAACTCCCATTGCTCAAGGTAATTAATTCTGGCTTTTATGTTGTTGAATTTCTCGGTACTCAGAGAGGCTTTCCAAAAAGAGAAGCGAGATAGAATCCAGCAAACATCTGCCATTAGCTTGTAATACTTTTTAGAAAGATCACAGGCTAGGTCTTGGCAGTGCCCATTTTCTTTTACTCTTCCCACCCGCTCAGTGTTTAGGCCCTGATCCCATAACGCTTAAGACACTTCTCATAAATTTACATCCATGAATAGTCCCACTGTCTGCAAGGGATTACACGCGTATAAGTGTGCACAGGATCAAGACCTTGTCCTGTGTCATAATCACAATTATCTGCTGCTATGCCTCAAAACAATATAAAGGCAAGTAAAAAAGCACTTCTATTCTTTAGTGACAAGCAAGTGTCGCCTGTGCTGTATTTTTTGGCTCAGTTTATTCAGAATCAATTTTTACTATACATTTTAGTTTAGAGCGTCCTACAATTCTACCCCTTTTCTCTCTCAAGGAAAACAAATTGGATTCCATTTCATTCTGCATATGGCCTCTAAAGATGTAATGGTGAGCATCCAAACTACTCTAGATCATGCAATATTAATGTGTCATCACACCCAATGTACTCACATATTGCGAACTCAACACTAACATCTGCCTGACCTACATTCAAGCAGCAGCATTCCCAAATGCCTTACCCTTGATTTAAGAATTAAATTGTTAACTCATCAAAACTCTTTCTTGGATGAAAAAAAATTAAATAGTTCGTTTGTCTACACTTTATTTCATATGAGATATTTGAGCAATAATTTCCTCAGAAACATTAGTCTTCTTCCACTGAAATAAACTGAAGCTGGATTCACAGACTAGAAGGGTCATGATTATCTTGTCTGAGCATTCTCAGAAATGCTCCCAGTTCCACGCGCAGGGCCAGGTAGGCAGGCAGAGCTTCAGAGTTTCAATGCGTGGATAAGATGATGGTGTAGAGAGGAGGGGTTTACATTCATTAGGAACTGGGGAAACTTTTGGGATGGGGGGAGCCTATACAGGAGAGATGGGCTCCACCTAAACCAAAGTGGAACCAGATTGCTAGCACTAAACATTAAAAAGGTTGTAGAGCAGTTTTTAAACTAGGAGATGGGGTAAAGCTGACTGCTGCAGAGAAGCATGTGAATCGAACAGAGACTTCTCTTAGGGGAGAATCTAATGATAGAGAATCTCCAGGTTATAGTCAGGAGCAGAGGATGGAAGAGGATAATGTAAGGGCCAGATCAGATGATAAACAGTCACATAAAAAAGAATCTGACACATCAGAAAAAGGCAGACAAATAAACAGGGACAAGTTTTTAAAGTGCTTGTACACAAATGCTAGAAGTCTAAATAATAAGATGGGTTAACTACAGTGCCTTGTGGTAAAAAAGGATATTGATATAATAGGCATCACAAAAACCTGGTGGACTGAGAGCAATCTATGAGGGAAAATCATTCCGGGGTACAAAATATATCAGAAGGACAGAACAGGTCATGCGGGGGGGTGGCACCATATGTGAAAGAAAATGTAGATTCATAGACTCTAGGACTGGAAGGGATCTCGAGAGGTCATCGAATCCAGTCCCCTGCCCTCATGACAGGACCAAATACTGTCTAGACCATGCCTGATAGACATTTATCTAACCTACTCTTAAATATCTCCAGAGATGGAGATTCCACAACCTCCCTAGGCAATTTATTCCAGTGTTTGACCACCCTGACAGTTAGGAACCTTTTCCTAATGTCCAACCTAAATCTCCCTTGCTGCAGTTTAAGCCCATTGCTTCTCGTTCTATCATTAGAGGCTAAGGTGAACAAGTTTTCTCCCTCCTCCTGATGACACCCTTTTAGATACCTGAAAACTGCTATCATGTCCCCTCTCAGTCTTCTCTTTTCCAAACTAAACAAACCCAATTCTTTCAGCCTTCCTTCATAGGTCATGTTCTTAAAACCTTTAATCATTCTTGTTGCTCTTCTCTGGACCCTCAAATGAAGTAAAAATCTTAAGCGAATCCACATGTTCCATAGAATCTCTATGGATAGAAATTTCATGCGCTAATAAAAATATAACATTAGGGATCTATTATTGACCACCTGACTAGGACAGTAATAGTGATGATGAAATGCTAAGGGAAATTAGAGAGGCTATCAAAATTAAGAACCCAATAATAGTGGAGGATTTCAGTTATCCCCATATTTACTGGGAACATTTCACTTCAGGATGAAACGCAGAGATAAAATTTCTCTTCATGGAG
The DNA here is from genome assembly GCF_007399415.2 of Gopherus evgoodei. Lineage (NCBI taxonomy): Eukaryota > Metazoa > Chordata > Testudines > Testudinidae > Gopherus > Gopherus evgoodei. Next base: position 356,907,805 of record NC_044322.1, on the reverse strand, counting down.
CAGCTGGTACAGGAACCCTCAAGGGGAGAGACAACTTTACATTTAATCCTGAGTGGAGCACAGGAGCTGGTCCAAGAGGTAACTATAGCAGGACCGCTTGGAACTAGTGACCATAATAAATAGCATTCAACGCGCCTGTGGTGGGAAGAACATCTCAACAGCCCAACACTTTGGCATTTAATTTCAAAAGGGGGAACTATGCAAAAATGAGGGGGTTCATTAAACAGAAGTTAAAAGATACAGTGACTAAAGTGAAATCCCTGCAAGCTGCATGGGTGCTTTTTAAAGACACCATAATAGAGGCCCAACTTCAATGTACACCCCAAATTAAGAAACAAAAGAACTAAAAAAGAGCCACCGTGGCTTAACAACCATGTAAAAGAAGCAGTGAGAGATAAAAAGAATTCCTTTAAAAAGTGGAAGTCAAATCCTAGTGAGGCAAATAGAAAGGAGCATCAACACTGCCAAGTTAAGTGCAAGAGTGTAATAAGAAAAGCCAAAGAGGAGTTTGAAGAACTGCTGGCCAAAAACTCCAAAGATAATAACAAAATGTTTTAAGTACATCAAAAGAAGGAAGCCTGCTAAACAACCAGTGGGGCCCCTTGATGATCAAGATACAAAAGGGGCGCTTAAAGACGATAAAGTCATTGCGGAGAAACAAAATGGATTCTTTGCTTCAGTCTTCAAGGCTGAGGATGTTAGGGAGATTCCCAAACCTGGGCCGGCTTTTGTAGGTGACAAATCTGAGGAACTGTCACAGATTGAAGTGTCACTAGAGGAGGTTTTGGAATTAATTTGATAAACTCAACATTAACAAGTCTCGGGGACCAGATGGCATTCACCCACATTTGAGTTCTTTCAGAACTCTTGAAGTTGCAGAACTATTAACTAAGGTTTGTAACCGGTCCTTTAAATCGGTTTCGGTACCCAATGACTGGAAGTTAGCTAATGTAACGCCAATATTTAAAAAGGGCTCTAGAGGTGATCTCGGAAATTACAGACCAGTAAGTCTAACGTCGGTACCGGGCAAATTAGTCGTAACAATAGTTAAGAATAAAATTGTCAGACACATAGAAAAACAAACTGTTGAGCATAGTCAACATGGTTTCTGTAAAGGGAAATCATGTCTTACTAATCTATTAGAGTTCTTTGAAGGGGTCAACAAACATGTGGACAAGGCGGATCCAGTGGTCACAGTGTACTTAGATTTTCAGAAAGCCTTTGACAAGGTCTCTCACCAAAGGCTCTTACGTAAATTAAGCTGTCATGGGATAAAAGGGAAGGTCTTTTTATGGATTGAGAACTGGTTAAAAGACAGGGAACAAACGGTAGGAATTAGTGGCAAATTCTAGAATGGAGAGGGGTATATAGTGGTGTTCCCCAAGGGTCAGTCCTAGGACCAGTCCTATTCAAATTTATTCATAAATGATCTGGAGAAAGGGGAAAACAGTGAGGTGGCAAAGTTTGCAGATGATACTAAACTGCACAAGATAGTTAAGACCAAAGCAGACTGTGAAGAACTTCAAAAAGATCTCACAAAACTAAGTGACTGGGCAACAAAATGGCAAATGAAATTTAATGTAGATAAATGTAAAGTAATGCACATTGGAAAAAAAACCAACTATACATACAATATGATGGGGGCTAACTTAGCTACGAGTCAGGAAAAAGATCTTGGATTTATCATGGATAGTTCTCTGAAGATGTCCATGCAGTGTGCAGAGGCGGTCAAAAAAGCAAACAGGATGTTAGGAATCATTAAAAAGGGGATAGAGAATAAGACTGAGAATATATTATTGCCCTTATATAAATCCATGGTACGCCCACATCTCGAATACTGCATACAAATGTGGTCTCCTCACCTCAAAAAAGATATACTGGCACTAGAAAAGGTTCCGAAAAGGGCAACTAAAATGATTAGGGGTTTGGAGAGGGTCCCATATGAGGAAAGATTAAAGAGGCTAGGACTCTTCAGCTTGGAAAAGAGGAGACTAAAGGAGGATATGACAGAGTATATAAAATCATGAGTGATGTGGAGACAGTGGATAAGGAAAAGTTATTTACTTATTCCCATAATACAAGAACTGGGGTCACCAAATGAAATTAATAGGTAGCAGGTTTAAAACAAATAAAAGGAAGTTCTTCACGCAGCGCACAGTCAACTTGTGGAACTCCTTACCTGAGGATGTTGTGAAGACTAGGACTATAACAGCGTTTAAAAGAGAACTGGATAAATTCATGGTGGTTAAGTCCTCAAATGGCTAGTAACCAGGATGGGTAAGGAATGGTGTCCCTAGCTTCTGTTTGTCAGAGGATGGAGATGGATGGCAGGAAAGAGAGAGCACTTGATCATTGCCTGTTAGCTTCACTCCCTTTGGGGCACCTGGCATTGGCCACTGTTGGTAGACAGATACTGGGCTAGATGGACCTTTGCTCTGACTCGGTACGGCCATTCTTATAACTTCCTTCATTACACAGGCCACTGAATTTTACCCAGTGATTTCCACTGGAGGGAATTACTCTTCCCTGTTGAGTAAATATACACTATCCAGAGACCAATAACCTGTGGTTGAACTAGATATTGTAACTTTTACTCATGTGAGTAGTTCTTTCCTATACCAGTCACTCCACTGATACTAGTGGGACTAATCTTGTGACCAAGGATTAGTTGTCTGGGTGAGGACTGCAAAGTTCGGGCACTTGGCTCATTTCTTAGTGGCTTCACGTTCAGTCTAAGTGGTCATTTTAATGTCGTTTTTATTTTTTTGGCTACTGGTTAATTTTATAGGTTTTGTTTTTTATTAATAAAAATATCAGAGGGTATAAATACACTCTTCAAAATTGTCCTTGAAGGGATATTTTGTTAACATCCCACATTTAGGTTTTGTAAAAGCCCAATATTAGTAGAAATATTTCTGTGATTTTTTTAAGAGGTCAGTGAAACAGTCTTTTGTTTGCATTTCTATATTCCCCTGCAGGGTATGCCAGAACCAGCGCCAACCCTTCTGGGGCCCTCAGCAGGAATATTTTGTCCCCCACACACAACCACCACCACCAAGTAAATAGTGTGCCCCTTTGAGCCGCTCAGGGCCCTAAGCAATGGCTTAGTCTGCTTATGCCTAGCGCCAGCTCTGGGGTCTGCCACCCAAACACTTGTACCATTGAGCCAGTAATACATGAGATCCGGAAAACGAAATCGAGTAGAAACGTTCTGTAGAGCAAAGTGAAACTGACTAGTCTATTTGTATTGCACAACTTTGAGCAAAGTGCAAAGAGTAAAGATGCAGTGCAGAAACCTGAGTGAGGTTTTTTAATTATTTAAATAATAATGTACAGAAATGCAGCAATATGTCATAGCAATGGACAATTATACTACAGCAATGTAATCACCACAAGGTTTGTAAATTGTATTACTATTGTAAGCTGCAGCATTTAGGCCCTTGCTGCCTCAGTGTAGGTTTTTGTTTGTTTTAAAGGGTAACATGAGTAATGAACATTTTATTTTTTAAAATGGCCTCTCTCTAAACACACACATCATCTCTTCACTTCATCTAGAACACAGCTGTTAAGATCACCTTCCATGCCTGTCATTTTTGACACTCCCCACTCTTTGAATCGCTCCCCTGGCTCTCCCTCCTCCACTACATCAAGTTTCAACAACTTCTCCTCCTCCTCTTCCAACCCTGCCCTTGTAGCGTCTCATGTCCTCCCCAATGTTCTGCCCCACCAGCAATACCAGCCTCAATATCTCATTCATCTGCCTCTCACTAAAATATCTTCAAAACACCAGCCTGCATACCCCTCAGCTGGTCTACGAGGCCCTTTCTTAATTTGGTTCCCTTCTGTTGTGACACCTACATGAAATTAACCAACTAAGACAGTCATTGAAAAAATACTGTCTCTAGTATATCATGCCATTAACTCATCCTCACTGACTAACCACATAATCCTAGTTCAGGGGTTCTCAAATTGGGGGTCGGGACCCCTCAGGGGGTCACAAGGTTATTACATGGGGGAGTCACAAGCTGTCAACCTCCACCCCGAATCCTGTGTTGCCTCCAGCATTTATAATGGTGTTCAATATATAAAAAAGTGTTTTTAATTTAAGGGGGGAGGTCGACTCAGAGGCTTGCTATGGGAAAGGGGTCACCAGTAAAAAAAGTTTGAGAGCCACGTTCCTACTTATGCTACCTATCTTCCGTCCTCATCCCCTCCCTGCTGCAGTGTCCTTCTCATTACATTGTGTCTAATGTTAGTTTGTAAGCTCTTTGGGGCAAAGGTCACGATTGCTTTCTGATTTAGGAGGCACCTGGCACACTTTTGGGCTGACTAACCGATTGAAATAGTACTAATGAGAGTTTTGACAGACTAGATATTTGTGTGGCTCGTGAGCATTGTATCCGAGTGCCAAAAGGCATTCGCTTTTCTAGCAGCAAGACAGGGCTCATGATATTTAAAACATTACTTTGAGTGCCAACAGTGTGCTTAACACTATACAAGCCGTGGAATGAAAACTGCCCAGGGTCTAAGAGCTCACTGTCTCACTGACGGAAGAAAGAAGATGGGATGCTCAGAATAAGGAATAGTTTAGCTTTAGATTGATGTTATCCTTTCAGTGGTATTGGACCTAGTGCTTACTACTGGTCCACAGCGGTAGAAGGAGATTACTGCGTCGTCCTTAATGCCTCCTCTTGGTATCAAGTTATAAAGAAGAAAAAATATTATATGTCGCCTTTGGAAATAGATATGTCAACAAAAGACTCCTCCTAGTTTGCATTTTCCCTTAGAGGAAGTGACTGAAGGTTAAAGATACAGCTCAGTCCCACATGCTCTTGAATTCTTGAAATCTCATGTCCTTTCAGCAGCTAGCAGCATTGATCAGCTATGATGCAGAATTCTTCTGAGACTCAATTACAGCTGATTAGATAACAATGGGTTGGCGTTCCTTCTTTCCTCCCATCTCTGCAGGCTTTTTATTTTCATACAAAATACACAGATATCACCATTTTCTATCCTTTTGCAGGTGCTAATACGATATATAGCCAACGAAGGCTTATAAAATGACATGAAATAATATTGTCCTATGATTACATTATTTCTAGCACAGCAGTCATATATACTCTTGGTACTATTTTAACTAAGAGTATTTTACAAAGTTTTAATAAATGATATTGTAATAAAAAGCCGTTAGTCCAACAGGTCAATAGCTGCTTACAACCATTTATAATGCCTTCTACGGATGTTCTTGCATCCATCTGGAACATATACAAGCGTGCAACAGGCTTATAACATCTATCATTTATAAATGTATTAATATTAAAGTGTGATCATTGGTTTTACTCTAATATCAAATGTACCCTCTACAAAACAGCAAATGAATAGTGTCTTATTTACAAGAAATCCATCTCTAGTCATCATTTGTTCAAATCTATTTAAATGCAATTTCTTTTACTAAGTGTTCACACTGAGAATCCATCTTATCATAAAAGTTATTAGACCTACTCTATTATTAGCATAAAAGTTATTAGCTTTGTTAGAACAGTCCCTCCGCCTCCTTCAATTCAGGATACATGATCTATTAAAAAAAAATCTCTTCAGATATGTCAAGACTCATTCATTGGGTGAGAGATTCACTCGTTAGCCCGCCATCTCACTTTCACACATACTCCTAAACTTATCTCATGCATTTTGAGTAAATAGCTAAAGATTTAAAAGATTTTTACCCAGGTGCTGAAAGAGACAAACAGTGTTTGCAGATTTGGTCACAAAACAGGTTCTACGAAAGCTGGAAGCGCAAAGGAAATATTAGTCCTCTTGCAAAACAGAAGTTCTTTTGCACAGCCAGAGCATTCTATGCTAGCGCAGCCAACTATGCACGTGAGACGCTCCCTTGGAATGATGAAATGTTAACGATGGCAGGACTTGTGAAGGTTGAGATTAGGGGAAACTGCACTTGAGCACTTTGTTGGTAGATATCAGCACATGTTCAATCTCTCTCCACCTGAGATAGAGAAGCTGCAGGACGAGTTTGTTGATTACCAGTTGAGGCAGAAAACAGGTTGTATGGGATGAGGCAGCACTACAGACTGACGGAGATAGGACTACTGTGCAATATAGGATGGACACTGTATGGTCACATCTTAGCAATGTCAAAAGCCCTAGTGGTTTTACATTCCCATTCCAGGATTTCCAGGCTTAGCTTAGTTTTTCTCATCTCCTGCATTTGAGTGAGTGAGTGTCGAGTCTTGTTCAAAAGAATAAGACACCATTCAGACCACACCTCGGACTAGATACTGCACTCTATTATCTACTTGAAGCTCAAAATCCTGAGCCATATTTCAAGTTTGAGCCATCAAAAGAAGTTATAAAAACAGCAAAAGGGCCACTTGGCACTACAACAAAGCACACGACTAAAATATGAAACCAAATTACATATTAAAAGAAATGTGGAATCTGAATCTTTTATCTATAGTTAGTTTCAAATTAATTAAATGTAATGACTTTGTTTATTTTTACATTCACTTAATGTACTGTTTTAATTATTTAATTTTAATATATTTTGCATTTATTTATTTTGGAATCCGTTTATTTTAGTTTACTGTAAATGTAATATGAGTAATATACAAACCAAATATCTGTACTGTATTTTTCAAATGGATGATCACTATGACAACATGATATGCAAACCAAACATATTGTTATATTGATAAAAGTTTTCTTTTTTATTAGGTTTCTATGAAAAGTTTATTTTTGAATATTTCTCTTGTCCTGTCCACTGACTGTGTGCCTCAACAAGAGGTTATCATCTCTGGTCCTCAGGGATCTCCAACCATCCACGTTTTTGTTCCAATTAGCAAATCATTTTTATTAAAATCCACTTGTTTGCACTGCATATAGAATTCTCACGTGCCATAGACTTTAATATGAATTAAGATATTTAAGAGTTGTATATGCAGTATTGAACAGTGTACATTTTAAAACAAACTATTAAATGCTGGTTGGATTAAAAACCTGGACTATTGGATGTCACCAAGGAACAAAGATGAGAATCTCTGTCTTAAGCAATGACCTGAAACACCACCTGGAAAGTCTCACTCTTTGGTCTTGAAACTCACTCTTTGGAGCTGTAAATCTCACTCTTAAGGACAGCCAACGCTTGGCATCACTGATCTTATAATTAACCACCTTCCTGTTCATCTGAGCAGCATCCCAATTCATTCACCTACAGAAAGCAAACCACAGTGAAGCAATCAAACAACAGCAACAAAGACATCCCCTGAGCGGAAACAGAGAAGCCTTCTCTAGCCCTGTTACATTCGAGCTCTTTTTGCCTAATGAAGAGATGACAATTGCCAAGATAGGATAAAAATGCTACTTGATTCTGTTTGCTCACTGTATCTTAGCTTCTGCTCGATAAAGATGGGTTAGTTAATAACAATCACATTATACAGATGTCCACAGCTGCTTAAAAAAAAATTCACCCTATAATCTATTTCTCTTTGCTGCTGAAGGGAGTTGGCATCAGCGCTCTGCCTCTTTTAGGTGAGAAGAGATCAGCTTTATATGAATGTTTGCTAGAGCCACCTGGGTCATTACATTGCCATTGCCTCGGCTCTATATTTCATTTTGCTCCTTTCTGCAGTAAACCTCCCAAGAACCCACCTGCAGCCTGACAACCTCCGCACAGACATTTGTGGTGGTGTACTGCAAGACACCGACAAGGGGGTGGAAGGGCAACAGAAGTGCAATAGGGTGTGATGGACACAGACAATAAACTTCACATCCAAGGCTAGAAAACTGAAAGGCTTTGTATGGAACAAACACAACCTCACAATAGGGGTCAGCGTGGGGTGTGTGTGCATGGTCATGTAGACAGGATCAAAGATCATATCACATCATAGTGAGGCCCTCTATTCTGTGGTCCTTACTCAGATGAAGCTCCCAAACAAGTCAATGGGCATTTTACCCTAGCAAGGGGAGGGATAGCTCAGTGGTTTGAGCATTGGCCTTCTAACCCCAGAGTTATAAGTTCAGTCCTTGAGAGAGCCACTTATGGATCTGAAGCAAAAATCAAAACTTGGTCCTGCTAGTGAAGGCAGGGGGCTGGACTTAATGATCCTTCAGGGTCCCTTCCAGTCCTGAGATAGGTAAGCAGTACCTGCATCTATCCACCCAACAGGACATTTGTCAGGAAGTAACTCAAGAGGCTATCAGACAACACTTTGACTAGATCAGGGGTTCTCAAACTAGTGGTTGGGAGGTTATTACATGGGGGGTGGGCATAAGCTGTCAGCCTCCACCCCAACCTTGCTTTGCTCCAGCATTTATAATAGCGTTAAATATATTAAAAAGTGTTTTTAATGTATAAGGGGGGGTCACACTCAGAGGCTTGCTGTGTGAAATGGGTCACCAGTACAAAAAGTCTGAGAACCCCTGGACTAGCTGAAGAAAACAATATACCGACAGTGTGTTTCACAGTTACCATCTACTGCAGAACAGTGGCACATGCATGTATTTCCCCCACCCCCACTTGGGGGACCATTTCAGAACCTAAAAAGTGGCAAGCAGGCAAAATGCAACAGAGAGAGAATTTGCATGAGCATGTTTATTCTAACCAAAGGGAATAGGAGGAGAGCTCAGATAACTGGCAAGGACATTTCAGGAGAAATTAAATCTTCTCAAAGAAAAGTCTTACACTTTTTCTTCCAGTCCAATTACCACTGAAGGCAATTCTCGCCCTCCCCCCAGCATCCCAGTTCAGCACTTATCCTCGCAAGGAAGAATGCTTGAGGCTCTTACAATCCCAAGAAATACTTCCAAGATCTCCCTCCCCACACCCCCCCTGCTCTCTTGGGAACCCATTAGCTTCGGGAACTGAACGAGTAGCCAAGCAAAGCCCATCCTCCATCCAAAGCATAAAGCACCATACAGTGCTTTGGGGGAAAGCGGTCCCTTTAAATGAAGAACCTCTTGATGTGTCTCTTTATCTCCTCAGCAGAAAGAGATGGATTTTGCACAGAGGATTCAGCTTACATGGCAGATCGGTCGGTGGAGGCAGGGTCTGGAGCTTGCAATGCCTCCAGGCTCAGTCCTTTCCTCCTCCTACACACCACACACAGTCAAGGGGCTACACCTCGGCTGCGATCTCTGGATCTCCTTGCACGGTACAATTGCATCCATCCACGACACACTATAGATACACAGCACTCGAAATCCCCCGGTCTCGGGGATTTAGAGTTAATTCTCAAACGTGTCATGAGCCACGTGAGTGCAAGGGAGGTGGTCCCCTCTGAATTCGCAGTTTGCAAGGAAAGAGCCATTTTAGGCCGGTTTTAAATTCTTTTCATGGGATCCTCTGAAGCCAAAGGGGAAGGGAGACCGCCACCATACTGGGTGGACTGCGATCCCGCACAGGCCTCCCTCCCGGCTTGCTCTCAGCCCGTTTATCAGGAGACACCGTCGGGGGGGGGGGTTGCTTTTCTGCAGAGCTGCCAGCTCTCGCCGCTCCCAGGCGTTTCCAGAGTGCCACAGGGAGGCAAAGCGGATTGGGAAGGACGGAGCTTCAAAGCCGCGGCATCGGGCCGGGCGGGGGGCTTGTCAATGCACCGATCTCTTTCCACGCCGTCCAGACCGGAGTGGATTCCTTCACGCGGCGCCGCAACTGCACGCCCTTCATCCAGCGGCGGGTTCACTTGACAACAGCCCGCCGCGCCGCGCCACTGAAGCCGACCAGAGATCGCCAGATCCGGATCGCTGCGTCCCCAACTCTGGGAGTCGAAGCGTCCGGCAGCAAAACTTGTGTGGACGCAGGAGGCGGGGGGTGGGGGCAGCAGTGGTTTGCAAAAGGCGCCCTCTGTTGGCGTCGCAACGTAGAAGACACTGTCTCCCATTAATCACGGGTGCTGTCCTGCTAGCAAGCATCGTGGTTTGTGAATCGCTGCTCTAAGGCATAGAGCAAAACTAGACCCCAGATCTCTCTCCTCCCCTCCTTCCCCTCTCTTAAAACGATGATCCCCCTTCTCACTAGTGCCCACGCGGATAGGGTGCGGTGCTTTCCTTTCCCCCAGTGGCCTCAACCACGCCGCAGACGGTGGGCCGAAGAAAAAGTTGAACATCAAACAACGGCAACCAAAAATGTTGCCTGAACTGAAACAAGGAAGTTTCTCTGGTATTTCAACCAGCCTGCCTGCTCCGCTCCCCCTGCCCGCCTGGAAATGCACTTCAAATTAGGAACTAGGAAAGAGGACGCACAACTCCTTCCTCCAAACCACTTCTCTGCCCCCCTCCGAAGTCTCCGATTTGCATGCTCCGTAGACGACAGGTTCACGTTTGGATTCTGGCTTTGTAAAGGCTCCCTGGGCAAAGAGAATTTTTATTGCAACGTGCCTCGTCCTCTGATGATAAACGATTAAACAGCCAAATCTCCACGCAGCTAGGTGTATAGAGCTTTTATCACCCCCTATTATTAACAAAACAACAGAAAAACACCGCACCGGTTCACTGCAGCTAGCTGATCCGAAAAGGCTTGGCAGAAGAGATGCTAGGAGCTCCGAAAGAATGTCTCATCCGAGGACTCGCCTCGTTTTAATGTTCAGTAAATTATTGTTGTGTCTCCCCGCATTTATTTTTCATTGCCTGTCTGCAGATTGGGCATTTAAAGCAACCTCGTTTGGTGCCAGAGTCCAGGTCCCCTTTTGATGGTTCCTCCTGAGCGCTCTCTCTCTCACACACACGCACACCCCGCACACACTTTGGTTGCTCTGCCTTGTGTGATGTACTTTTCACACCACTAAGTCTGCCAGTGGAAAAAACTGGGACATGATCCCCACTCTTTTATTTCCCGTCTAATTTGCTAAGGCACCTTCCTGGGCAACAAAGCAGAGTTGAATCAAACATGTAGCACCCCAAGTTTTATTCTCCGCCCTCATCTGTAAATGTTTATTTTCAGTTTTTAAAGGTACCTTACCCCGCCATGTTGAAACTGACAAGCTTTATAAATATTCATTTACCGCAGTTCTCTAGCTCTATAGAAAAAAATGTATCTGGATCAGGGCTAGGAAATGTGGCATCTCATCCTCTTTCAAGCTTTTAAAAACACACACACACATTTTGTATTTTCTGCCGATTTAAAAACACCCCCACACACACACACAAAATAACTCTCTGAAGAGATAGAGCAGTCTAGTAAATTCGAAAGGAGGTCACATGAGCTTATATCAGGAAAGCACCAAATGACAGGATATTACTTTAAAAAAAGAGCGAGGGTATGCATGTATCTAAAATGTGGCACGCTCCAAAAGGAAAAAAAATCCCCCTGGCAAACCCCCCCAAAACTGCATGCGATGAATGGCACATGCATTGCAAACCCTGCCCAAGACAACTCTCCAATGCATTGCAAAAGAAAGGCGATCACACTATTTAAAAAAAAAAGCCACCCTGAGTGCAGGTATCTAGAATCGAGTCTCTAGATCTGTACGTTCAAGCGCTGCCAGGGACACGCAGAGCCAACCACTTTGCAACAACTTGCTCGCTTAAATTTTTAAGAAAAACACGCCAGCTTTCACTCTCTGTCCAAGCTTTTTTTTTTTTCCGCCTTTTAATAAACCTGAACATAAAGCTCCCCTGTCCACCCAGCGGCTCAAACACGATCGCCTCAGGCAGATCAAAACTTCGGCCGCTTAAGGAAATACGCCTGACGCGCTGTCTTACCTGGGTGAAGTTTTTCCCCCCCAGCGTCTAAAATGGCAAAGACCCTTCAGCTCAGTTCAGAAGAGGCGATCCGTCTCCCTCTCTCACTTACTACAGACTCATTCCAATATGGCATCCTCGCACTGCGCATGCCTGCCACTCTTTTTAGATTATATTTTTGCAGCCAACTCCTTCAATGACCTTTTCCAGCCGTTGCAAGCTTTTCTTTGCCAATTATAGTGGGTTGCAATCCCGCCTCCCACCCACCCCCAAAGATTGCAATCATGGGGTGCAATAAATTCAATTAGCTGGGGTGGGGGCTAGGCTTAAGAGAAACTCTACGTGAGGGGCAATTGACAAGGGAAGAAATTAACTAGCTTCTACTCCACACACACACACACACACACACACACCGATGTCCCGGTTAGTTTAGATTATTACACACTTGTCTGCAACTGAAGTGGGCGGTGCTGCATAGGATGGATTCTGTGCAGGGCACTGCTAAAACAGCAAATTAAGTAGATCTGTGTTACCCTCCCTCTCCTTTCCCACCCTCTCCCCTTTATTTTAGGATTGTTTGCTCCATTCTTCCTTGCAATGAAACTTGCAGCCAGATCTAGGATAGATGCGTGCCCAGCTGTATGGATAAAAGGGAATTTAATCAGATCGCCGCGCCTCCACGTGTCTCCCAGGCTTTGACATGATCCTATGTATGATCCGTTGCAAAAAACAGCACGCTATGAGCCCCAAGAGTTTCATTAGAGTAGGCGACAAGCACCGGCCAGCCCCTTCCCCGCGCGCACACAACTTTCATGTCCTTTGCAATTGGGCACATTTTGTTGCAAGCAGGAGTGACCCCGCTGGACTTTCCCCGTCGGTTCTCTAGCTGCCTCCAACGCAGCGAGCGGGACTCAAACCTTGCGTTAAAAGAGGAGCGGGGCTCCCAGGGCAGTATTTGGGGAGGGGGTTTGGGGAGGGCTATTAGCAAATTCTGCACCCCCCCAAATCGGGGGTGGAAAGACAAGCTGCGCACCGTTTCTGAACGGCGCTCGTGGCCCCTCTTGGCCCGTGTCATTTGATTCGGATTCTTCTGGATGTACCAGGAGATGGGTAGGGAAATAGCGTCGCGGATGCTTCTGGAGCAGCAGCGGTGGCGCCGCTTTGGGGGCTGGACGGATCCGGACTCTTCCAAGGAGGCCAAGCTGCGCTGTCGCTTGTCCCCGTGGCTGGGCTGTCCCAGGGCCGCACCCTGCGGTCTAGTCTGAAGGAGGACGGTGGGGAGTGGCGGGCGCAGTGGGAAACGGCGATTTATCTTAACTGGGCTCCTTGGGGGTGCATAGCATAAACTGCAGCGGTGTTTTGATTCGCGTGGGGGAGAGGCGTGGTTATCAAAGGGGAAGCGAGACCCCCTCACCCCATCCCATCAGCCAGGAGAGAGCTGGTCTCCTGGCTGTGGTTAGGTCTTCACTCTGGCGACCAGGTCCCAGAAGAGGGGTTTAGAAAGCCTGCCGGCTGGAGAAACATTGATTAGCAGACACCCAGCTCCCCGGCCAGACTAGTCAGAGGGAGAGGAAATTGCCAGAGATGGTGTTCTTGGACATTCAGCAAGTGACGAGCAGAAGCCCCCTCCTTGTCACCCCCAGGGACTCCGGCGCTGCACACGCCGAGGAACAAAGGCAAAGGTTGCGTCTGAGCCTTCTCAATCTTATACACCGATCCCTGGGGTGGGGGAAGCCGACACCGCCCATCAAACTGTTTTCACCCCCAAGTTACAACGGACCTGTCAACAAAACAACGCCAGCTGCTTCCGGGCTGTAACGATCGGGTTCTTCCCAGCAAGGATCCTATTTGTAAATTACCTAAACGCACAAGTGGCCACACCCTGGGCTGGGTCCTCCTCCCTTCTAAAGATTAGATCTGAGCTGGTGTTTTCGTGCTTCACAGACGCAAATCGTTAGTCCCGGACTTCGCGTCCCGCTTTCGGCTCTCTCCCACTTCAACTGCAGTTTCGCCGAATTTGTCTTGAACAGCAGCGAGACTTAGCCATCATCTCGCTACAGGACATTTCACCTGTTCTTTTGATGAGAATGCCTAGGTGCCCACGACTCTTAAAGCTTTGTCACCAGCCTCTCTTGGAGCCATTATTTCACTGTGAGGTGTCTATGGAGAAGAGATCTTGCCCACTCAGATACTTAATTACACGTTTGTATAATTAATGTAGAAAAAAAACAGGTTGCAGGGGATAATGAAGATTGTGACTTTCCCTGGGGTAGATTGGAGCTGGGGTGATCTACACCTGATGATTTAGTGTCATAAGGTGTTCATATTGCTACACCATCACCCTACCTGTGCATTTCTTGATCATTAATACAGAAATGTAACTCCCTGTCCTGAGACAAGACACAGTATATCTAGACTTTCCCTAACAGGTGTTTGTCTAAACTATTCATAAAACCCTCCAGTCATGGGGATTCCAGAAGTGCTCTTGGTAACCTATTTCAGAGCTTAATTCTCCCTGTCCTTAGAAAGTTTTTCCTAATATCTAACCAAGATCTCCCTTGCTGCAGATTAAGCCTCTTACATTTTGTCTTACCTTCAGTGAACATGGGCAGCAATTGATTAACAGTCATCAAATACGTTGAGGCTGGGAACAGGTGGGTCCCCACTCCCAGCCTTCTCTTCTCAAGCAAGAGGGGAGACTTTGGGAAAACAAGGAATAGATGTCAGGTGCAAATAAGGTGGCTGAAATTTTTCAAATTTTTGACAGAACATTAAAATTACAAAGAAATAAGGACAGTGTGAGTGAATTTCTCATGATTTCCTCACCCCTGTTTTTCAAGTAGCTATAAAACTGGGCAAGATTGTCGGACTTCTGACATTTCAGATTTTCAAAATGCTGAGAAAAGGGTGGAAATTTTGAAAAAAAAATCACAAAATTCCCCCTTTTTTGGATCAGCTCAAGAGCCAACTATTGCAGTTTTCCTGATTTGCATACATAATGGTATAAGGAGAGCAAGAAAGCATACATGGATAGGAATACACCAAGTCTTAAGGATGTAAGTATACATGCTGAATTCTGGAGATACCATAATATTCCAAGTTGGGGAAGTGACAATGGTTTGTACCTTGAATGTAGCAGATGTTTGCATAGTTTCTCTCCATTACACACGGATTATTTGATACTTTCTTTTCTGCACACTTGTCCTCTTTGCAGGGGTCATGTATGCCTCTAATCTCCTTGGAACTCCCTCTTTACTCTTAAGAACAGCCATACTGGGTCAGACCAAAGGTTCATCTAGCCCAGTATCCTGTCTTCCAACGGTGGCCAATGCCAGGTGCCCCAGAGGAAATGAACAGAACAGGTAATCATCAAGTGATCCATCCCCTGTCACCCATTCCCAGCTTCTGGCAAACAGAGGCTAGGGATGCCATCCCTGCCCATCCTGGCTAATAGCCATTGATGGACCTATCCTCCATTAATTTATCTAGTTCTCTTTGAACCCCATTATAGTCTTCACCTTCACAACATCCTCTGGCAAGGGGATCCACAGGTTAACTGTTTGTTATGTTAAAAAGTACTTCCTTTTGTTTGTTTTAAACTGGCTGCCTATTAGTTTCATTTGGTGGCCCTTAGTTCTTGTGTTATGAGAATAAGGAAGTGTTATTTACTCTTTTACTTTCCACCCCATCATGATTTTTAGACTTCTATCATATCCCCCCTTAGTCGTCTCTTTTTCAAGCTGAAAAGTCCCAGTCTTATTAATCTCTCCTCATACAGCAGCCATTCCATACCCCTAATCATTTTTCTTGCCCTTTTCTGTACCTTTTCCAATTCCAATATATCCTTTTTGAGATAGGGCAACTAAATGCAGTATTCAAGATGTGAGCGTACCATGGATTTATATAGAGGCAATGCAATATCTTCTGTCTTATCTGTCTCTTTCTTAATGATTCCCAACATTCTGTTCCCTTTTTTGACTGTCGCTGCACATTGAGTGGATGATTTCAGAGAACTATCCACAAAGACTCCAAGATCTCTTTCTTCAGTGGTAACAGCTAATTTAGACCCCATCATTTTATATGTAGAGTTGGGATTGTGTTTTCCAATGTGCATTACTTTGCATTTATCACCATTGAATTTCATCTGCCATTTTGTTGTCCAGTCACCCAGTTTTGTGAGATCCCTTTGTAATTCTTCGCAGTCTCCTCTGGACTTAACTATCCTGAGTAGTTTTGTATCATCTACAGATGTTGCCACCTCACTGTTCACCCCTTTTTCCAGATCATTTATGAATATGTTGAATAGGACTGGTCCCAGTACAGACCCCTGGGAGACACCACTATTTACCTCTACATTCTGAAAACTGACCATTTATCTTGATCTTGTCCTGCTGCTTCTTTTATTAATTATTGTTTTACTGACTATTGAGTTCTGATGCTGTGCTGGGCCCTGTACATAAAAGAAAGCATACATGACCCATGTCCCAAAGAATTTACAGTCTACCTTAGCTCTTTGGAAGGCAGCTAAGAATACCAATAAAGAAAAACAAGATTTTTAAAAAAAATCCTCTGGAACTTCTCAGAGTGGCTACTGTCTTCCTAAGTTCAAATACTGATAAAATGGTCCAGACATAGATTCCAGGTTCACAGATGTCAGTTAAAAAACTCCCATTGACTTTAATGGACTTTGGATGTAGCCAATAATATTCAAACTGGTTTAGTGGAGATATCTTTCAAATGGTCATTTTTTAAAGGCTTCTTGATATTTTAGAGGCACAATGCAAAAAACGAACTCAGAATGCTGCTCATATAATATCTTCCATAAAAAAATTAGATATAAAACCAGCATTGCCATGGGCTTAGCCGCTACTGAAAAAATCGCAGTGATGCTAATTTCATGGAAGGGAGCACTACTATTGTTATATTAAGAAATACATCTTCAGGGCAAAGGAAATTTAGCTATGTTTGTTTTACTGCCACTAATGTTGCTAAATCCTCATATATGATAGTGGCCAAATGTCTGACCTTGAGTTTCAAATTGGGAATAAATGTTCCATGTCCCAAATTAATTTTAAATAAAATATGTATATGCAAATATGTACAGAGGAGGAGATTTTCTAAAGTACAAATAGGAGTTTGGTGGCCCATTTCCACTGACTTTCAGTAAGAGTTGGACAACTAGCTGCCCTTTCCCCTTTCAGTGTGTATCAGTTCCTAATCCAAGTGTGATCATGGCTATTTTACTTCAACAAGATAGTAGCACCCAGACACTGAAATTCTAGCAGTGCCCATTAGCTTAGATTACCAAACATTCCGGTGTTCCATGCTGTCACTTTCAAGTGTTTCATTTTTGGAGGAAAGCAGAAGAAAAACACATATCCCCTATATACAGAAAATACACAATGGCTGGTTCTCTAGGACATTCATCTTCACACCAGAGAAGAGATCAAGAAAAATCACTCCTGGCTATAAGTTACTCACTCATAAGTTATCTTTCTTCCCGTCACTCAGGGAAGACAGTGTCATGGAACAGATCAATCATGTATTATATGGGTATATATACCCATATACCTGGCCCCAATTCTGCTAAGCCCTGTAAGTACACAGAAAGTCACTGAAAGCCATGTGCTTAAAGTTAGGCACAAGCTAAAAATACAAGGCTGAACTGGGGGGCTATATTTGTACATAATACATACACATCAGCAAATTGTCAGATTGTCCAGCTGCTGTAAATGATGGTTCTAGCCCATAATTTTTATAGATGTAATCTTAAAGGACCAGTTCCTGCAGCTTTGCCCAAGACTACAGAATCAGGATCAAACTATTTGCAAGGAGCCAAATTTATACCTGGAGTAACTCCCTTACATCCTTTTAAAGCAGGCCCTGATTTTATGTAACTCGTAACATAGACAGCAAGTCACATCAGCAAAAAGTTGTAAGTGGCAAGGGTGTGTAACTTGCTCCCGTTTGTTAGTCGATGAGTGTGAACAATGAAAGGGGCAGAATTCAATTGGCTGTAGCAGGACAAGCTACTAACGGGAGCAGGAGAGGTCACAGAAATCAGAAGGCAGAGATTTATTAGACCATTCAATCCAATCTCCCACAGCCAGTTGCTCTCTGCTGTAGTGTTTTATAAGATGCTGTTAGCCCATCCCTACTTTATCACACATACTTTTCGTTGAAGGTTTTCCTGCCCTTTCCCTCTCTTGGGACCAGCATCTGTGTTGACTCCAGTGGAGTTACTCTGGATTTATGCCAGCTCAACTGAACATAATTTAGCCTTGGTTTGTAAATTACACTTGTTTTGACCACATCATTCATGATCCTCCACTTGTTTCCATCTGTGCAAAGTAGGAGTAAAAATGCAGCTAAAATCAGAACAGTTGCAGATCACACCCACTTTGGGCTCTGATTGCTCAAGTGTCAATGATTGAACGAGGTGAACAGCAGAGGAGAATCAGGCCCCTACTTACAGCCAAGGCTGCTTTCTGATCATTTGCACCCATCATGGAATTACATCCCAACAGACATCACTGCCTATACTTAGAAGGCCAGGTCTTCCACAGGTGCAGATCACTGGTTTACCTTGCTGAAGATCCAGGCACTGATTTTTAAGTGGCATCCTAGTCAACTTTATTATTCTCAGGTAACCAGAATGATGGTGAGAAGTTAGGTGCTCTGCAAGTTAATGTTGGGATGTTTAAAGGCTAGTTTCACAGCACCATCTATTGGAGAGAAACAGTCACACAGCATTTTCAGCCAGCTCAGTCTGATTGTGTGCAACGTCCAGGTTTCTTTGAAGACAGGTACTTAGGGCATAATAATCTAAAGAAGTTACAAATATAAGTAACAATTTATAATTTTTAAAAGTCCACAACATTCATGATAAGTGGCCAATACCTAGGCAGTGTTGCTTATTGGTTAGAACACTGAACTCGAACTCAGGAGACCAGTCTTCTATTCTCAGCTCTGCCACTGGCCTGCTGGATGACCTTGGGCAAGTCACTTCACTCGGCCTCATTTCCTGCCACTTCATCTGTAATATAGGGACAATGACACTGGTCTTCCTTGTACAACACTGAAATCTACAGATGCAGAGGGCTATATAAGAGCTAGGGATTACTATTAAACATTATAATGAAGATTCTATTCCCTAGGAGGCCAAACCCTTACTTCGGAACCAATCGTGTTCCAAGTATCAGAGGGGTATCCATGTTAGTCTGGATCTGTAAAAGCAGTAAAGAGTCCGGTGGCACCTTATAGACTAACAGACATATTGGAATAATCATGTTCCAGAGATCAACGTGCAGAGGGTTCTCTTTGTGCATCATCCATGTGGAAAAGAGACTCAGCTACCTCCATGTTAGGATATAGATATTCAGGCCTCTCTGCAAAGTATAGGTGTATTCTTATCACTTAGCTAGTTATAGAGATATAAAAGAAAGAATCAAAAATCACTGTCTGCTGCTGCTTACTGTAACAGTCTGAGGCCTGCTTCTTAAGCTAAGGCCTTCAGCTAAGCAGCAGAGGCCAGCCATAAACTGGGAAATGTATGGTCACATCCTCACATTCCAAACTAGTCACATTGAAATAAGGCAATCTGGGGCTGTTAGGAAGGTGATCCCATCTATCACCTCCAGAGAAAGGGAAGAGCCTAGAAGATGTAAAAGGAAACTTAGTTTGATAGCGTCCTGTCTGGCAAGAACTCACTTATTAATAGACACAGCTGGAAAACCCTTATGTCTGTATAGATGTAGCTGTGAAATCCTCACTTCTGTATTGCTTTGTATGTTTATTTGAATGGTCTCTGTCTGGTTCTGTGATTGTTTCTGTCTGCGGTATAATTAATTTTGTTGGGTGTAAACCAATTAAGGTGGTGCGATATAAATGGTTAAATAAACCTGTTACAGTATGTTAGGATTGGTTAGTTAGATTTCAGTAAAATGATTGGTTAAGGTATAGCTAAGCAGAACACAAGTTTTACTATATAGTCTGCAGTCAATCAGGAAGTAAGGGGAGAGGGGAATGGGAACAGGGACTGGGGGAATTGGGATCATGTTTTGCTAAAGGGAGAAATGGGAACAGGGGATGGGAACAGAAACAGGGACACAGGCAAGGCTCTGTGGTGTCAGAGCTGGGAAGGGGGACACTAAGGAAGGAAACTGGAATCATGCTTGCTGGAAGTTCACCCCAATAAACATCGAATTGTTTGCGCCTTTGGACTTTGGGTATTGTTGCTCTCTGTTCATGTGAGAAGAATCAGGGAAGTGGGAGGGTGAAAGAATAGCCCCTAACACTCCATAGCAGTTTCTTCCCTCCTTCCAGACCTGCATGGGATCTTGCCACAGAATTGGTCAGTAGGTGGGTCAAGGACACACACACACACACACACACTCTATTAGCCCCACAGGTAAAGGCTATATTACATTTCTGTGCCTTCTTGCGCCATATTGGGCACTTCTTTTCTGCACAGACTCCAAATCAATTGGCCAGAAAGGATTCTGCCAATGCTATACAGTTCTGACTTGTGCTCGCTGTCTGTCAGGGCCAGGCCATGGGCAGCAGGCAGTTACCAGGTTGCAGTCAGGGGACACATAGCAGAGTCGGACTGGGTCAGGATACCAAGAACTAGGGGTCAGGCACTAAGTTGCAGGCAGGAGGTGAGTAGCAGAGTTGGAATCAAAGCAGGTTAGGATATCAGAAAGTCAAGGTCAGGCACAGACAGAAGGCAAGTAGCAGCATCAGGGATGGAACGGGGTCAGGATCCAGTGTCAGGTTCACAGTAAGACAAGGAGTGGAGCAGAAGCAAACAGACATATTGCATCATTCCTCAGATAGCTGGTGGTAATGGCTTCCTGATTTATATACCGACCTGGGCCAATCAGTGGGCTGCGGGAGGCCACCACTCAGGCCCCATTGGGCCGTACTTCCTGGACTGTCTAGCCTGACAGGGTCTGCCAGCAGAAAGCCAGCCCAAGCTCCTGATGGCAATGCAGATGCATCAGTGGCCTAGAACCTCCAGGTTCTAGTCCTAAAGGTGCTTTCACTGTCTAAAAGACAACAGGGGTTTCCTGGTACATGGAATCAGGCCTTCTTAAATAAGAGGTGTTAGTTCAACAATACAGCTCCAGCAATCGGACAGGCTTTTGCACAGCTCATCTTCCAACTTTGTCTGCCTTGTATAACAAGGACTGTGACTGGTCTGAGACTCCACATAGAGCCAGCTAGTAGTTGAATAATATAACAGCAAGTTAACATATCACTACACAGAATGGCAGATTCCTCAGCTCAGAAAATCAGGACACTAAGGGCTTATCTACACAGGAAGTAATTTCAGAATAATTATTCTTGAAAATCTCCATGGATGGACATTCTTATTCCAGAATAAGAGTGCCCTGTTCTAAAATGGATTAAGCTAAACAGGAACAAGGCATTTTTCATCTGGAATAAGAGTGTCCAACATACTAGCATTATTCAGAAATAGCTACTGTGCTTTAAATTCACACCCTGCCTTAATCTGAATTAACTTTCAAGTATAGACAAGCCATTATTTATGTGTCTAAATATGGATTTAGGAGTGGAGCTGTGCAATAACTGATTTTTCAGTTTACTGGCAATTCCAAAAAGTAAAAAAAAAAAATTTCTGTTTGATCCAAAAATGAAGTTTTTCAAAAAAATTTGCATATTTAAAAGAAGAAAAAAAAAGAAATGGTTCACGCCAAAAAAAAATTCTCCTAGCTCTACTTAGGAGCCTACCTATGAGATTCCTGGTTTGAAAATTTTGGTCATTATATCACACATAGAATCATAGGACTGGAAGGGACATCAAGAGGTCATTTAGTCTAGTCCCCTGCACTCATGGCAGGACTAAGTATTATCTAGACTACCCCTCACAGGTGTTTGTCTAACCTGCTCTTAAAAGTCTCCAAGGATGGAGATTCCACAATCTTCCTGGGCAATTTATTCCAGTGCTTAACCACCCTGACAGAAAGTTTTTCCTAATGTCCATCCTAAACCTCCTTGCTGCAGTGTAAGCCCATTGCTTCTTATCCTATCCTCAGACGTTAACAAAAACAAATTTTCTCCCTCTTTGTAACAACCTTTTATGCACTTGAAAACTGTTATGTTGCCTCTCCGTTTTCTGCAGCCCAAAAATCCTTAGAAGGGCTGGTCCAGAATCCCGACAGCTCCTCTACATCAGCAGTAAATGAAAGAGGGGTACATATCATTTAATATAAATCAAGGCACTGAGACTCAGTACTGAGGTTCCTCTTTATTACTTTTATTGATCATGTCTGCACTAAGGAAGGAATTCATCTGGTACAGAAGGCTTGGTAAGCCCATTTGCACCACTTATTAACTGGCTTTTTATTTATTTTTATTATTTATAGTCTTCTCTACAGCACTTATCTTTGTAATATCTAGTGCTTCTCAGACCTTGATAGCTCTATCCTCACAATGCCCCTGCTAGGAAGGGAAGGTTTTTCCCTGTTTTACAGAGGGGGAGATTGAGGCACAGAGAGATTAGCACACCTGGCTGAGCACACAGGAAGACGTCTGCCAAGAATTGAACTCAGATATTCCATCCAGCCACTCAACACTAAGACCTCCCAGCCTCTTTGAACATAGGTCTTCAGTGATCAGAAAGGACCACTGTGATCAGCTACTCTGACCTCCAGTAGAACACAGGCCAGAGAACTTCCCCAAAATCACTCGTAGAGCAGATCTGTTAGAAAAACAACCAATCTTGATTTAAATATTGCCAGTGATGAAGACTCCACTACAGCCCTTGGTAAATAGCTTCAATGGTTAATCACCCTCACGGTTAAACATGTACATCTCCATTCCAATCTGAATTTTTATAGTTTCAACTTCCAGTCATGTGTTATACTGAAGAGCCTGTTATCAAATATTCCCCATGTAGGTACTTTTAGACTGATCAGATCACCCCCTAACCTTCTCTTTGTTAAGCTAAATAAATTGAGCTCCTGGAGTCTGTCATTATGAGGCACATTTTCTAATCATAGAATCATAGAATATCAGAGTTGGAAGAGACCTTAGAAGGTCATCTTGTCCAACCCCCTGCTCAAAGCAGGACCAACACCAACTAAATCATCCCAGACAGGGCTTGTCAAGTCAGGCCATAAAAACCTCTAAGGATGGAGATTCCACCACCTCCCGAGGTAACCCATTCCAGTGCTTCACTACCCACTAGTAAAATAGTGTTTCCTAATATCCTACCTAGACCTCCCCCACTGTAACTTGAGACCATTGCTCCTTGTTCTGTCATCTGCCACCACTGAGAACAGCCGAGCTCCATCCTCTTTGGAGCCCCACTTCAGGTAGTTGAAGGCTGCTATCAAATCCCCCTTCACTCTTCTCTTCTGCAGACTAAACAACCCCAGTTCCCTTAGCCTCTCCTCATAAGTCATGTTCAGCAGCCCCCTAATCATTTTATTGCCCTCCGCTGGACTCTCTCCAATTTGTCCACATCCTTTCTGTAGCGAGATGCCCAAAACTGGATGCAGTACTCCAGATGTGGCCTCACCAGTGCCGAATAGAGGGGAATAATCACATCCCTCGATCTACTGGCAATGCTCCTACTAATACAGCCCAATATGCTGTTAGCCTTCTTGGCAACAAGGGGACACTGCTGACTCATATCCAGCTTCTTTTCCACTGTAATCCCCAGGTCCTTTTCTGCAGAACTGCCACTTAGCCCATCGGTCCCCTGCCTGTAGCAGTGCATGGGATTCTTCCGTCCTAAGTGTAGGACTCTGCACTTGTCTTTGTTGAACCTCATCAGATTTCTTTTGGCCCAATCCTCCAATTTGTCTAGGTCACTCTGGACCTTATCCCTACCCTCCAGCATATCTACCTCCCCTCATCCACGAACTTGCTGAGGGTGCAATCCATCCTATCGTCCAGATCATTAATAAAGAATGATCCCTCAATCATTCTCATGGCTTTTCAGTGAACCCTCAGCAATATATCAAGACCTTCTTGAATTGTGGGAACCAGAACTGGATGTAGTATTCCAGCAGCCAGTTCCAAATACAGAGGTAAAATAACCTCTCTGCTCCTACTAGAGATTCCACAAGTGGCATTAGCTCTTTTAGCCACAGCATCACATTGGGAGCTCACGTTCAACTGATTATCCACCATGACTGCAAAATCTTTTTCTGAGTCACTACTTCCCATGATAAGGTCCGCCATCCAGTATGTCTGGCCTACATTCTTTGTTGCTAGATGCATACATGTACATTTAGCAGCATTAAAACAGATACCGTTGGCTTGTGCCTAGTTTACTGAGCAATCCAGATCGCTCTGAATCAGTGGCCTGTCCTCTTTGTTATCTACCACAGCCCCAGTTTTGGTGTCACCTGCAAATTTTATCAGTGATGGTTTTATGTTTTCTTCCAGGACCTTGACAAAAAGAAGACAGTGATGCCTAATGGCTAGAGCACTAGACCAAGCCCCAGGAATCCATCTAGCCGCTGCTCCACTAGTTGACCTGCTATGTGAAGTCTGACTGGTCACTTCACCTCTCCTTTTCCCCTTCATCTGTCACATCTATTTGGATTATAAGCGCATCAGGGCAGGGCCGGTGTCTTATTATACATTGTACAGTATAGCACAATAAGGCCCTGACCTCGGCCTGTAGGCACTTGTGCCATACAAATAATAAGCGTTGTGTGGGATGTCTACACAGTGCTGCATTGCACTGTACATATTCTCACAGCACTGACTAAATTCTGAAAGCACCGTCCCAGTGTGCATTGGCCCAAATGTAAAAAATTCTCTGGGGCAGCCTCCCTTTGTTCTTTCCAGTGATCTGGTCAAAACTCTGGAGAGGAAAGTATAATCCTCCAACACCAATTTAATGAGATCCTTGAAAATTAATTCTTCTTTTACACTTCGCTCCTTACCCTTAGCTTGCTGCAAAGTATAACTCTTCCGACAAGGTTGGCCTCTCTTCCCCCGTCCCCAAATAATAATAATCATAGTCTGGGTGCCTATAATTAATTCTTTTGATCTGCTAAAAATTATAAAATAAAGCAGTTGAAGGAATCTATCTGATGGAGATGGTGAAACAGGCATGTGGATTTGCTTTTCATTGTTTTAATGGCTCCTGCTGTATTAAGGAGGAAGATTAAGAATGAAATGCTGCTAACTGCACCTAAAGGCTTTGGTCTCCACAATCCTGTAAATGTGCATTATAGGCAGCGTAATCTCTCTCTGCCCTTAAAAGCATAATTGATTTTTATTTTCATTTGAGGAGGCTGCCATTTGTGTTGCTTCAGCGCCAGGTTGCTAAGCACTTTTAATAAGAATGCTTATGAGTTACTAGTAGATGAGCCCGCAATATGCCATTAAATGTAATAGGTAACATATTTAAGGCTGTAATGAGCTCAGAACTGATAAACTATCCCAGTCCAAGGGATCAAAAGGGAGGGTATATAAATAGTTTCTTTATTAGGATTCTGTCCAGCTAGAAAAGCTGTTGGGTTAATAAACAAAGAACGAATTTCTTGAGAAAGCTTTTGAAAATGAAGCCGATTTCTCAGTATTTTTGGATTGTTTTGACCTGACAGGTAGACAGGTTGTGGGCAGCATTTTCAGACATTGTACCTCCCCAGTCAAGAAAAAAAATAGTCCTTTTGTAGTAAAAATCCTTTTCACTATTCTTAAACAATTTCTACTATAAATGACAGCCTAGCCTAGTGGATAGAGTAATGGACTAGGACTCAGGAGACGAGAGTTTTCTTCCTGCTGCATGACCTTTGGCAAGTCGCTTTACCTTGTTGTGCCTCAGTTTCCCCATCTGTAAAAAGGGGATAATGATACCGACATGCTTTATAAAGCACTTTGACCCAGCTCTTCCAAGATGTTTAGGTGACTAACTCCAATTGATTTCAATGTAAGTTAGATACCTAAATTCCTTTCAGGATCTGGGTCTTTGAGATATACTGATAAAAGCACTAGATGAGCTAGGTATATTAGTGGAATTTAGGATCCAGTCCTGCTCCTGTTGAAGTCAATTGCAAAACTCCCATTGACTTCAGTGGGGGTAGGATCAGATCCATTATTCTCTCTGGGCATGCAAATATTACCAATTCAGCAACCATTGCTACTTGTCTGTAATGCTTTTTAGTACTTAATTCCTCTATATTTATGACATGTACCCAGGTGACCAGTCCGAGTTGGCAGAGGGACTTCTTCCCAGACTTTCAAATGAGCTAGTTCATCACAACACCAGAGAGAGATGGAGGATAGAAAAAAATAAATCATCCGGACATACAATACAGAGGAGAGACAGAGAGCAGCAAAGGATGGAGGTATCGGACAGGGGGGTGCAAGAGTGCAATTCAGCATGAGTGTGACACTGTAGCCAAGCCAGGGGGGTACATTTCCCATCTGACCCAAGTTGTCAGAGGCTACTTTACAGGAGACTTGTGACGTTTTAATCAACAGCAGCAGCCACCCACCAGGTCATCAGACTTATTAGGCTGGGTCTATATTAGAAAAGTTGCACCCATGTACCCAAATCAATTTAAAAATTGATCAAGTTTCATGGATGTAAACCCCTGAAGTTGACGCATTTAGACGTGGCCTACACTTGTAAACTGCACAGGTATAACTATTCCAATAAGGGCTGTTATACTAAAATAGTTATACTAGTTAAAGCCCTAGCATGGGTGCACTTATACGAGTATAAAGGTAATTTAGGCCTTGCCTACATTTGGAAGTTAATCGAGAATACAGTGTGTGAATGTAGAGCTATTTCAGAATAACGCTCCATGTGAACACTCATTCTCGAATACGAATATATCTTTTCTGGTTTAGCTTAATCCACTTTGAAAGCCCCGTCTCATGTCTACACGACAGAGTTTTGTCAATGCAAGTTAAGCCAACAATCAAAAACCGGGATTATTGCATCGCATGTTCACACAACGCTCCTTCTGTCGGCAGAGCGTGTTCACTGTTGGAGCTCTAGCATTGACAGTGAAAGCAGTGCACTGTGGGTAGCTATCCCACTGTGCTATTCTCCATCTTCTTCAGCTAGGAGTTGTAGGAAGGTGGAGTAGATCACAGTGCACCATGGATGCAAGCTTCATGTTCCACGATGCAGTTCTTTCTGTCCCAGCATTCCATGGGCTTTCAACTGTGTTTTGTGGTATTTTTCAATGGTCCCTGTTTACTGTGCGCCCACCATCTCTGTCTGAAAGGATGCTCCTTACTGTGGTGTTCACTGATATGAATGCATTGCAGATGGTCATGCAGTATATCATGAGCTCCCATTCTGAACAGGAATCAGAGTTGCCTGACCTGCTGTGTGCCGTGGAAAGAAACAACACCAGATTACTTTTGGCATTCACAGGGCAGCTGAACACAGTGGACTGTTGCTTGTGGGCTCAGGAAACAAGCACTGAGTGGTGGGATTGAATTGTAATGCAGGTCTGGGATGATGAACAGTGGCTGCAGAAGGGTGCAGAAAGCCACCTTCCAGGAACTGCATGCAGAGCTTGCATCGCGGCAGACACTGGAAGTCCACCGCTGGGGCTGCAGTAAAGCAAGTCTGCAGGGCTATTAATCGCATCTTGCTATGAAGGATTGTGACTCTTGGCAATGTGCGTGAAATAGTAGATAGTTTTGTGGCAATGGGATTCCCTAACTGCAGAGGTGTGATAGATGGCATGAGTATTCCAATTCTGGAACCATCTAGCAATGGAGTACATCAGTAGTAAGGGGTACTTCGCTATGGTATTGCAGGCACTTGTGGATTCACTGACATCAACGCGGGGTGGTCCGGGAAGGTGCATGATGCATGTGTATTCAGAAACACCAGCCTGTACAGAAAACTACAAGCAGGGACTTTCTTTCCAGACCACAAGATTCCAGTGGGGGATATTGAAATGCCCATAGTGATCCTGGGAGACCCAGAGTACCCCTTACTCCCATGGCTCATGAAGACTTACACAGGAAACCTGGACAGCAGCAAGGACTGCTTCAATAATAGACTGAGCAGGTACAAAATGACAGAGGAATGTGCTTTTGGCAGATTAAAAGCGTGCTGGCACTGCCTTTATGGCAGGTTACACCTAAACGAGGAAAATATTCCTGTGGTCATAACAACCTGCTGCACACTCCATAACATTTGTTAGGCTAGGGGTAAAAAGTTTCCCCTGGGGTGGAGCCCAAAGGCAGAGAGCCTGGCAGCTGAATTTGAGCTGCCAGATACCAGGGCTAGTAGAGGGGGAAAACGGGGGGCTATTTGAATCAGGAAGACTTTGAGGCAACATTTTGACAATGAGCACCAGTAATATGTCTTTCTGTACAACTCTCTCTACCATGTTTTGTTAACTTGCCACCTTGCATGGAAATTGTGATGATTCCTCACTGGGATTTCTAGTCAACCAATGGGCAAACTGCCACTATGTATTACTGCCGGTAGCAACCATCACGTGTTGGAGACAGTAAGCCTGTGGACTCACCCCTGTGGCGCCTCCTGCTGGTTTCTCAGGGAATTAGCTCGATTTCCTGCCTGGAGCGCCCTCTGCAGGCCAGTGATCTGCCACAGCTGGGCCCTGGTGATTGCTAAGTGGCGCAGGAAATTTCCTACAATGGGAGAAGAAACAACAACTCTGCAAGGAACCTTTGGCAGCGGA
Organism: Gopherus evgoodei; assembly: GCF_007399415.2. Lineage (NCBI taxonomy): Eukaryota > Metazoa > Chordata > Testudines > Testudinidae > Gopherus > Gopherus evgoodei. The sequence continues at coordinate 356,879,447 of NC_044322.1, read as the reverse complement.
TTAGCGAGTACTTCCAGGAAAGTGTCCTAGAGATCTCTCTGGAGGATTCCTATGAAATCTCAATGTGCATTAACACACTGTTCTGCTGCACTGCTTAGCTGCACAGGGGAAAGTGGAAAACACACACACACAGCTAGTCTTGTACATTTCTATCTCTTCACCCTCTTCTAGAATATACAGAACAAAGGACAGCTCTACTTTACATAGCCGAGCAGCATCAACTCAAAAAGATCACTTACCAGGGCTCTCGTCTCCTGCATCATGGACACCAGAGACAGACCGCTGGGACTGGCTAGACCTCTCCAGAGTGGAAAAGGGGTCTTGACTCACCATGCCACCACACAATCCTGCCGTGTGCTCCACATCGTCCTCCAACTCAACCTCCTTGTCTATGACTTCATCCTTGGGGTTGAGTCCACTGTTCACCATCTCCGACCCTGCTGAAGCATCCACAAGGCTCTTAGTGGTGGAGGTTGGGTTGCCACCACCAAGGATAGCATCTAGCTCCTTATAGAAGTGGTAGGTCTTTGGTGAAGCACCAGAGCGATGGGTTACCTCCCTTGCCTTCTAGTATACTTGCCTCAGCTCCTTTATTTTCGCATGGCACTGATGTGTGTCCCATCCGTAGCCCTTATCCAACATGCCACAAGAAATCTGACCTAAGAATCCAGGCCTCTCATGAATTTTGGCTTGCACATCTAGTAGAGCAGAGATTAGATAAGAACAGCCATACTGGATCAGACCAACAGTCCATCTAGCCCAGTATCCTGTCTTCTGACAGTAGCCAATACCGCACAGTAAAATAAAATCTGCACGTATTGTACCAGAAAGCTGCTGTTTGCAAGTGCCCTTATTTCATTAAATTATTCTGCACCCCACCCCCAGGATTAATACAGTTGGATGCAGACATTTTTTAAATGTGCACACCCAAGTGGCGTTCATACAATGCCTGAGGCACGTGGGCAAGACAGGGTTTCAAGCATACAAATCTCCAGCTTGCATTTGTAACACCATGCTTTCAGGTGGGTCATTGGCAGTGGCAGAATCACTAGGGATCTTTGAGTCTTAAAGCATGAGCCTCTACTGCAGAAGCTAAAAGCAGTGGCTGTAGGGGACTCAACCACGTATATATAATCATCCAGCTCCCATTTGAGGGGAACTAGGGTGACCAGATGTCCCGATGTTATAGGGACAGTCCCATTTTTGGGTCTTTTTCTTATATAGGCTCCTATTATGCCCCAACCCCATCCCGATTTTTCACATTTGCTGTCTGGTGTGCACATGTGTGGGTCCCACCTGCTCCCTGCCTCCCTCACTGAAGCAAGTGTGCAGGGTTACTGCCCTGGGAACTGCAGGGCACCAGTGGACGTGGGGCCAGCTGTAGACAGGGGTGTGGGGCAGGGCTAGCTGGAGGCAGGGGGTAGAGGGCTGGCTGCAGGCAGGGCAGGGGGTGCGGGGCTGGCTAGAGACAGGAGGGTGCAGTGGGGTTGGTTGGTGGCAAGGGGGTGCGGGGTTGGCTGGAGACGAGGGGTGTGGGGATGGCTGGAGGCAGGGCAGGGGCTGACTGGAGGTAGGGGATGGCTGCAGGCAGGGCAGAGGTGTGCGGGGCTGGCTGGAGACAGGGGGATGCGGGGCTGGTGGGGGCAGGGGGGTATGGCAGGAGCTGGTTGTGGACAGGAGGGTGGGGGGCTGGTGTGGGCAGGGCAGGGGGTGCTGGCTGTGGGCAGTGGGTGCGGGGCTGGCTGGAGATGAGGGGTGTGGGGCTGGCTAGCTTCGGGCAGGGCTGCAGGGGGTGCGGCAGGGCTTGGCTGGAGACAGGGCAGGGGGTGTGGCAAGGGCTGGCTGGAGACAGGGGGTGCAGGGGCTGGCTGGAGGCAGGGCAGGGGATGCGGCAGGGGTTGGCTGCGGGCAGGGTGGGGGGCTGCGGGGCTGGCGTGGGCAGGGCAGGGGGTGTGGCAGAGGCTGAAGATGGACTGGCTGTGGACAGGGCAGGGGGTGCAGGTTTGGTGCGAGCAAGGCAGGGGGTGCGGCAGGGGCTGGCTGTGGGCAGGGGGTGCAGTAGGGGGTGTGGCAGGGGCTGGCTGGAGACAGGGGCTGGCTCTGGGCAGGGTGGCAGCTATTCCAGGAAGGGTGGCTTGGAGCAGCCCAAGCAGCAGGACGCAGCCCAGGCCCAGCAGAGCAGCTGGGGACCCACCAGGCAGCAGCGGAAGCCCCAGGGCCAGAGGTCAGGGGAGCAGCAGCAGCAACAGGGCCAGGCAGCAACCCACGTGGCTCCCCCAGCGCAGTGCCCCCGGCGGCCAGAGGAGGAATTGCATCACTTCCTGGCCGGAGCCCATCAAAGCTGCAGCGCTCCCTCGCAGGGAAGCGGGTTAACAAGCGATTCTAAAACCACTTCAAAATTTAACAATCGGTTCCGTGAACTGGTGTGAACCAGCTCCAGCTCACCACCGGTTACACATAACAAATCCTACGTTCCCAATTCTTGCCTTCCCACATCTGTGACTGCGTCAGCTTCAGACAGGCTTGTCTGAGATACTGAAAAATCACTGAGTTGTGTAAGAAGCAATTCATTCCTAAAAATATATCCCCATTAAACACACCCTCAGAGTTACTGATTATCACTTAGTTCAATTTTCCAACTGATTTCCCAACAGAATTCAAATCAGCAAAGCATCTTTTAAAAGCTTTAGTTATAGGGATCTATTTGAGGCTGGGTGTTTGATAGGAAAATTCAATGGGAGTTGAGTGCCTAACTCCCTTAGGCTTCTTTGAAAACCCCAGCATGAAGCTCTGAGTCTATAATTTCCCCCCATATTCAATTCAGACTCTTGGAAAATAAAGCCGATCAATATTATATTACAGTAGCATCTTGAGGTCCAAAATGAGATCAGGGTCCCACTGTATCAGGTGCTGCACAGATGCAGTCATTGGCCTCAAACAGCTTATCTGCCGTGTCTATTTAGACTATATAGGCTGAGAAAAGGAAGTATGATCATCCTCATTTTACATATGGGGAAGTGAGGCCCAGAGAAATTAAATTATGTATCTATGATTACACGGGAAATTTGTAACAGGACTGGAAGTTGACCCCAGGTCTTTTGCACTCCAGGCATATGCCCCCACCACAAGACCACCCTTCTTCTTTAAAAGTCTCTCCCTTGAACATTACATGCACATCTTTTGTTCAATTTACTGACTGCCAATAAACATGTCAAGGACACATTTGGGTCAGTCCGAGGCCACTCTGGACTGAGGTTTACAGAGCAGCAATAAGATTTGGTCAAGTCAGAGGCATCTGGCATATTTTAAATTCATATTGGCTCATAAATCAAGCATACAACTTCAGCTACTACATCTGTCACAAAGTCACTGTCAAAAAATAAAAATTAAGGCAACAAAATCTAGCTAGCCCCACACGTAGCTGCAGGATGGGAAAGGGAGTCACCCAAAAAGGTGAAAATGCGTTGCCCCAATTCTGACTGCCCTGAAATAATGCCCAGAAGCTGTTCCAAGCATGCAATGCTTCCCCATTCAGAAAGCCTATGACATAAATCACCCTATATCACTTAAGTAATGCCTAGCCGTAGTGTTGGTCCCCTACACAGGAGTAAATTTCACCCTAAAGGCCACCGTAGATATTCCCAACATGATACCTCCTCTCCTTTTTTACCTGCTTGGGTGAACCGTGGAATAGCTACCAGTGCTGACATTTAAAGTTTAAGTATTGCTATAGGAGATAATGCCACTTGGAATGACTAGGGCAGTTCATGTCTCAGAGCTATTGTTTCAGGCTCTCTGCACATTCAGGTTGACATTGTCGTACCAGCTATACTTGTGCCACATCCAACTATCTTGCCCATTCTTTCTGCATAACATCTCTAAAATATGGCCTTTTCTATCCAGCCACGCAGCTAAGACACTCACTAATGCTCATTATCTCGCATCTGCAGCATCAGTGTCTCTGGGCATGACAAATGCAATCTCACCCCAGTCACATCCTTTCAAAATGCTGCTGCCAAGGTCATTTTCATAGCTTATTGCTTTGACCCCGTCACCCCTGTCACGGAGTCACCGGGCAATGCTCTGGAACTGCTCCCCACCAAGCCAGTCAGGACTTTGGGGAGCCTCCTCTCCCTTGGAGCAGACTTGTTCAGGGCAAGAAGCTCACACAGCTTCACCTCCTGGGTCTCTCCTTGGAGCATTCAGCATCCTCTGCCCCTCTGTGCGGTTCCCACAGCGAGTCTACCCCAGTGGGGTCCTGGGGAAGCCACCGGGTTCTGCACCCCCACTTTGCAGTCAGACGTGACTCTCAGCCAGCCAGTAAAACAGAGGTTTATTCGATGACAGGAACAGGGTCTAACACAGAGCTTGTAGATACAGCGAAGCGGACCCCTCGTCTGGGTTCATTCTGGGGGGCAGTGAGCCAGACCCTCAGGTCTGCCCTCCACCCTCGACCCCAGCCAGCTCCAGACTAACAACCCCTCCCAGCCCCTCCTCTGTCCTCAGCCCCTTTCCCGGGCCAGGAGGTCACCTGATCCCTTTGTCTCCAACACCTTCAGCTGGCACCTTTGCAGAGGAGGGGCCCAGGCCATCAGTTGCTGTCAGAGTGTCAGGCATTTAGGTGCACTGGCCCTTTGTTCTGCCAGATACTTAAGAACTGCCATGGGGACACTGAGGCACCAACACAGTACTCAGAGAAAACATTAAGAACTTTCCCAGTTCGTCACAACCCCTCTCTTTGTATTCCTCCAGGTGCTCCCCCTTTTCTATTGCCTCAAACATAAGCAGCTTGTCTTCACCTTCAAGGCCTTTCACAGCATATCCCCACCCATTCTCTCTCAGCTCCCATTCGCTATCAGTCTGTCAGCGCTCACCTCTGGTTGGCCCATGATGCCAGCCGTCATCACCCATTTATTAAGTTTTCAAGCAAGCACCTTCATACTCTCCCCCATGCTACCATGTATGCCGGGGAGATGCTCCCTCTAAACAGCTGCAAAAATAACTCATTAGGCTTTTTCAAACCCCTTCTCAAAGCTCTCCTTTTGCTGTGATGACTACAAAAAAAACTCGACAATGGGTAAGCTGCTGGTGCACTGAGATTGCTGCCTATCCGCTACCAATATTGTCTCTTTGTTTCCTGGTAACTCCCCCAGGAGTCCAGCTGCTTTCACCTGTGATTGTAAGCTGTAAGCTCCTTGGGGCAGACCCTTCCTTTTATTGGAGTTCTGTGTTTGTACAGCCGCTGGCACACTGGGGTCTCAGTCCATGACTAGGGCTCCTAGGTTCTATAATACAAATAATAATTGAGAGTTTTCTTCACCATCGTAACAGCTAGCTAATAATTTAAAAAAGAAGGGAATTCTGAGACTCTGCAGAGAGGTCTGTCCATGTACACAACCCCCGTACCCTACAGAGGCAGGCCACTGCGCTCTCTGTAGGGGACATGGCCCACTCTTTGGGAAAACACTGACCCAATGTGACAAAAAGGAGTGGTGGGGTGTGATTAGAATATTTATTGTTGCTCTCTCCCTTGACTCAGCAATGACCTTTGCTCAAACGCCCCTAAACAGATGATTCCTTCTGTTAGGAAAGTCAGATTGCATGAGCTAGAATCCAGGCCCGCAGTAAATATACGGCTGTAGGACAGGTGGGACATTTTTTCTGGAAAAAAAACTCCAACACCCTCACAATGCTTTTCAACTAGCTCTTGCTACAAGTATAAAGTATCCCTATTCCTATAAAATCTCCAATAACTGGCATGATATTACAAATCAGGACTGGTTTTGAAATCAAGACCTAGTTGCCCAATGAAGGCATGGGGGTTCCTCTCGATGAAGGCAGTCTTCTCTTTGCCTGGCTTCCGTTTTCACTCCAAAGTTGTTGGACGGTTTCATATTGTAAAACATGAGATGGTTTTACATGGCAAAGACTTGAGTGCCCTGACAGATCTTTCTTAGCTGATGTCTTAATGTGCATCTGTTCCATGTAATGTGCCTCTTAGGAACATTTGCAGATACTGTCACAAATAAATGCTCTGTGGAAAGTGCTGCACTTCAAATAGCATTTCAGTAAATAAATCATACCTGATGGTATAATATTAATTGAATGTGTTACTATTAGATATTCTGCTTAGCCAGGCCTCCCAGGAGACAGCTTACTACATTAGCATAAACAAAGAGAGAACAAAGCAGACTGAACAGCAAGCGGTACTTTGGAAGTGAAGCAAACAAGACCACGCCAGGGCAAACGTGTTGTTTGCAAGGCGAGAAGTTCGAAGTATCGAGGATGGAAGCTAATGTTATAATTTCTTGTTAGACTGACAAGAGTAATGTCACTATCACATTATAATGATAGTGCAACTTTGCCATTTGCAGGGAACTGAAAGGTTCTCATGGATGGGCAAACATACGCTGCAGTACATAAGGCTCCTGCAAAGTTCTTGATTGCCAGTTTGCTTCATTAGCAGCAGACCGCCTTCCTCTGAAGCATCAGTGATGGCTGAGGTTAAGATTTCGTAACGGTTATTTTTAGCAAAAGTCAGGGACAGCTCGCGGGCAATAAACAAAAATTCACAGGAGCCATGATCTGTCCTGACTTGTTCTAAAAATAACAGGGGGATAGAAGGTTGGGGTCAGGGGGGAAGGAATGACAGCTGGAGCCCCATGGTGGGGACTGACAGACCTCTGGCTCCAGCCTGGGTTGAAGCCACAGGTTTGGGGCGCACAGCCGGGGTGGGCGAGTGGGCTGAGACAGGGTAGTACAAAGCCAACTGTATGCCCACTGGGGATTTCCCAGGCAAGGTAGCTTTCTGTCTGCTTTGTGCAGCTGGAGTGACACAGAGGAGATGGGGGGCTGGGCAGGTTCTGGTGTGACAGAGCAGGTCAGTGGCAGAGTGGCAGTAGCACTAGACGTGCTTCGTAGATTCAAATTAATAGAATTTAAGGTTAGAATGGACAATTCAATGATCTAGTCTGACATCCTGTATAACACAGGCCAGAGAATTCAAGTTAGTCTATACTGGGTCAAGGAAAACATGCAGTGGGGGACCATAGTTGGCCAACCCTCAGCCATGGTTCAGCTGTCATCTCATTGAGTCTCTTGTCCCTGTGTTGTGACTTGGCATGCCAAGTCACAGCACCACTCAGGTTTGGCCTGGTCGCCCCTCTGTCATGCAATTTCCATAGAGTACAGGGTCCAAAATTCTTTAATTCAGCACTAAACTATGTAGCCCTGAGAGTCACAAAGGCTCTGCTCCTGGGTACAGATGACTGTTATTTGTACTATCGTAGCAACTAGCAGCCCCAGTCATGGATCAGCACCTCATCGTGCTAGGTGCGGTACAAACAAAACAAAACAAAAAAGACAGTCCCTGACCCTCCCTTTGGCCTCCATCGGTCTGACAAGCCATGAGGATGTCTTTGAGTTTGTGATGAACCATCTGTCGTAGAGATGTAAATCCAAGTTAGGCCCCTGACGAGACAGCTTGGAGGAAACACTGCAAGCTGAGACTAGTGACGTTCCCCAACCCTTGGGCAGGTTTTCCCCCTACGTATGAAAATGCACACAGCCCACAGAGAGACTCTTTTCAGTGGATACCTCTGGGAGCACAAAGTGTTGATGTGCTAGGCACGATGTTCCCAAATTGTGGGCCGTGACACAGTTCTTGGTGGTCCACCTGTGGGAGGGTTGCCCCCACAAACTGTATACATTGGGGGAGGGGCAAACGGTGATAGCCCCCACCCAGAGCTGGAGGAGCCCAGTGCCCCCAGCAGGTAGCAGAGGGTGAAGCGGAGCTGCTGGGCAGTGGGTGAGAAGGGGCCAGCCCTGAGAGGTGGCAGACCTAGGCAGTGCCTCTGTTTCCACCAGGACAACACTCTGATTGGGACCATCATAGGTAATGGTTGGGCCCAGCCTAAGCACCTGCCTCTGCCCGGCACTAGTAACCCTGAACCCTTTTCTTGCTCCTGGCAGGGGGTGCCTGTAAGGGAAGTGTGCCAGGGTGCTGTCTGGGTGACGGGGGCAGAGCTGCCCGGTGACAGGTTCAAGGCTGCTGAGCTGGAGGCATCGGTGGGAGCAGGTTGTTACACCTGCCTGGCCCCTTCGCCCTCTCACTGGCCCTGGTCCCTGCTGAGAGAAGGAGCCACGGTGCCCCTATCCCTGATGGATGTGTGTTAACAGTGGACTGCAGTGCCTACTGAAGCTGTACAGGTTGGCCTCAGGGAAAAATGTTTGGGAACTCCTGTACTAGGCAACACAGGTTTGCTAAGGGAGACATATCAGCTCTCAGAAATTTTTAAATTAAGATTGGATGTTTTTCTATTACATTTGCTCTAGTTCAAACAGGAATTAATTCAAGGAAATCCCGTGCTATGCAGGAGGTTAGATACAACAGTCCCCCCTCTACCTTGGAATCTACGAATCTGTGCATGCAATTCTCATTGACTTCATACTGCCATTGCATGAAAGGGCAGAATTTAGGCCATAAAGCTCAAATACTTTGGGGTATGGGAGTGGGATCCAAATTAGTCTTTATATTAGCCTTGTCAGCTCAACCCTGAGCCCATGGAAGTTTTGCTAATAACTTCAACAGGAATAAGGTCAGGTTCCTGATGGTTTATCCTTCTTCTCTTCACTAGAAAAAAAAATACTACAGCTGTGTGGAGGGCAGGAGTTCCATGTTACAAATGACGTTCAGATTTCAAAACTTGGCTTCATTTCAAATAGGTTGGAAAAAATCAAAAATGGCAAAATTCTCTGCAAAGGAAAATTGAGGGGGTAAAATGAAAGCAGGGTCCTTTGAAATGTTTCACTTTGACAACAATCAAAATAGTTTTGTCAGTTTCAGCGGGGTTGGTTTATATATCCCACAATACAAAATTGAAAATGAACAATAAAAACGCATTTCAAAATGAAATATCAAAAAATGTCATTCCTAAAATGTTGAAACGGGACATTTCAACGTGGTTGGAACTCTGCCCTCACCCCAGTGTCCTTCCAAAACATAATTCTAGCAAAATCAATCCCATTTCACAAAACATTTCAATGTTGACAGACATGCATATTCCGACAGAATATGGTTCCATCAAAATTCCTCTGACCAGCTCTAAACAATACAATATGGAAGATGGTGAAAAGCCAGCCACTGCAGCTATGGCAGAAAGAAAAGTAACCAGCTACAATGAGATAATGTAAAGTCATTTGTACATGCAGAGAATGATTTTCAAAGGAACTAATGGGAGCTTGGGTCCAATGGGCACCCCTGTTGCTTCCTTTCAGAACAGCCAGGATTGGGCTTTAGAAAGGTGATCTCTGCGCCTATACTTAATCTCATATAGCACTTCTTATCTCTTTATCTAAAGATCTCTTTATGAGAGAAGTTAGTCACATCAGCCCCACTTGACAGATGGGGAAAGAGAGGTGAATGGACTTGCCCGAGGTCACCTGCCTGGGCCAGTGGCAAAGCCAAGAACAGAGCCCAGGTCTCCTGAAACCCCAGTCCAATACTCTAGCTATTAGACCACACTGCCTCCACCATAGCACCCTCTGCTTAATGAATCTTTATAATTGATGGGTGGAGGCCAGTTGAGTCAAAGAAACTCTGTATGCCATGTTTTTAAGACTATCTATCTATCTATCGTGTATGAAACTTTAGGACAACTGGCCAAAACTGAGCTGATGGAAAACACCTGAAAATAATAAAACAAAGCTATTTTACATATTTATCCTTTAGCAAAATGACAATAAATAACCGATCCCAAATACTGAATACAACTGGCAGTAGGATATGCCTTTTCTATGCCATAGACGACTACAGCTTTTGCGACAACTGTCTTAAAGAATATAGAGTGTAAACATAGTTACAAATGTGACTATGAAACAGTGGTCCCTTCCTAATCAAGAGGGCCCCAATCCAGTGAAACATATAAGCATGTGCATAAGTGTCATTGTAATCAATGGGTGAAAGGAGAGTTTTGCCATTGACTTAAATAGGTACCCGATGACACTACTCACATGAATAAAGTTAAAGTGTTCTGCTGTAGGGGGCCTGGTGTATTCAGTACTTCCAGGACTGAGCCCTAAGTGAGTGGAAAACCAGAATTATTATATTTTGAATAAATAATATTCAATATCTGGAGTTTTTTTACCTCTGATTTCCTCCTGGATGATGAACTTACGTGAATAACCTGAAAATCTACATGAGATTCAGTACTGGCATTATCCATCCAAATGCATAAGAAGTTAAAAAACAAAAACAAAACTTGAAACCTTCCAATACTGATTCTAAACAAGAACTTCCCATTTGGTTGGAATTCAGAATGGTTTTGCTTTCTTGCTGTATTGGAACAACAAACCTAAGCTTTCTTCTTTCCTCATTAGAGGAATAGAGAGTCAGATTCTCAGGCATAGCTGTGATGGGATTCCCAGGGTCCAGATTGAGACTGTGGGACTGCTATGCTCCCTGAACTCTCTCCAGCCTGGTCTGTCTCTCACAATACCTTGCTAGTGACCAGCAGCAAACCTCACCAGGTGCTGTTATCACTCAGCACAACCGCACATGAGCAGTGCAAATTTATTAATTGGTTCACCACTTCATCAGTAGAAAGTGGATATACACCAGCCTTCGCAAACCTAAGCACATTTGCCACACACTTCAGGCAAACTCACTGGTAAAGATGAACAGTAAAATAAGTTTATTGACTACAGAAAATACATTTTAAGTGATAGGCAAAAAGTCAGAGTTAGTTACCAAAATAAAATAAAATATAACCATGCAGTCTAAACTCTTAACCCTATTAGACTGGGCAACATCTAGATTAAGCAGTTTTTCTCATCCCACTGGATATTGCAGTCCATAGTAAACATATTTCACCCATGAAATCTGGACCAGTCCCCACAGTTGGAGTCTTCAGATTGTCCTTGTTGCTTGCAGCAAAGGTGGGTGAAGGAGTAAGGCCCAGCATGAGACCACTGTGTCTGTTTTATACCCTCAGATCCTGTGCTTATAGAACACAAGTCCAGGCATGTCTGGGTGCATTGCTGAGTCTTCAGGCAAGGCTGAGCAATTCCCTGGTGTGGCCTCACGCAGGTGAGTCACTGAATTGTAGCCCCCTTGCTGGATGATGGCTGCTGATGGGTTGTTTGACACCCCGCCCTGGCGTTGGTTACTTTCCTTGCTGTTGCCTCTGGGGAGCTAATATCTGGCTGAATCCCCAACTTACAGCATGTTTTAGTGACCACCATGCAACACAATTCTCATCACTTCATATGCATTAATGATACACATATATGGATAGAGAAATGACTTTCAGCAGATCATAACCTTTCCCATGATACCCTGCAAGGCATGCTTTATATGTAAGGTCACGGTTATATAAAAACGAGGAATATGAAGGTAACAGGATGCTCCCCCAAGCTATAGAATGTCGCAGTAGTGACACTGAAGTCACCCTATGTAGGGCTTGTCTACATGGCATGGCAAAGCACACCAGAGGGGTGTGATTTGTAAAGCATGTTAATGTGTCGTGCTCCAACTGCCGCATGTGGATCCTGCTGGTGCACTCTAAAAGTACGTAGTTCGCATTAACGTAGGCCAGATCCACACTACAGATCTATGTCGGTATAACTACATCACTCAGGGGTGTGAAAAATCCACACCCCTGAGTGACATAGTTATATTGACCAATAAGGCCCCCCTCACCCCCGTGTAGACAGAGCTATAGCAATGGAAGAGGCGGATTAACTACACCAACAGGAGAGAGCCCATCAGCGCAGGAGCATTTTCACTTATGCGCTACAGCGACACAGCTGCACCAACGCAGTGTTTTAAGTATAGACCTGCCCATCATCCTGTCTGAAACTGGCTGAGTTATGTACTGATAATGGTTATTTTTTTTAACTGTATGGGTATAAAGATCTCTTGACGTAGCCTGTGGATATGGTGAACTCACACGAAAGCAACGTGATCTTTGAGAGTACGCACAGTGCCATGATATTAGGGAATAAATATGATGAAAGCGTCGAGGGACTTGAGAGAAAAAGTGGTCTCTCCACTAAGTGTGATCATGAATTGTGCTAGGATAATGTATTGGTAACTGAGGGCTAATGTCCACTTTAAGCAGTATCAGGAACTGTAGCAAATGAAAGATAATAAGAGGAAAATGAGTAATGAATCAATTTCATTGTGTGCTGTAAAAGAGCCATCACTGAAAGAGTCTGTATTTAGGCTGAATACTAAAAGTGATGGATGGGGGCAGAGAGGGAGTATGGGAATTGGCCCAAGCAGGGAACAGATTTTCTGGTGTAAACACATTAATGCATTTTTTCTTTTAAATAACCTCTGCAAATAACTCATATCAAAGAAATTCCTTCCCAAGAAATGGAGTTTTCGGAAGACTCACTTTAGACAAAACAGCCAAATGCTGGGATAGTTATTTAATGAGACATCACACCAGGCCATATGAGAGACGGACCTAAGCCACAACATTCTTGGATGTGTCTGCACAGACTTCCACATGAAGTTTACGCTCTTCCTTTTCAGAGCTCTCCACAGCATGCCTCTCTGCTCCTACACACATCCTGCTCCTTGTGCTCTGCTTCCCTCAGACGCCAGTCCTTTCACATCACCCTTTCTTCTTGGCACAGCCACCCAAGTCATATGTGTGTGACCACCACCATCTTGGTGGACAGACCCACTGGGTGCCAAACCGGGGCCCTATTGGGCTGAAAATATAAACCTTTGCAGTCTGAGCAAAAGAGCCGGGATCTGAAGCAAACAGTTACAACAGCTTTCTAGCCTCGAGCAGGCACAGAAGGGGCATAACACGGATTGACAAGTGGGTTACATTTGCAGTTTCCTCCATCAGAAAACTTCTGAAACCACACCCACTCCGTGAAGGACTCCAGCTATCACCGCACCATATGTCAGTTCTGTTTGACACCATCCTGCGTCTTTAGAAAGTGAGCTCATCAGACGGAGACTTGCTTACTAGCTTGGGACAGTTTACACAAAAACGCTTGATTCGGAACTGGATCAAAGTTCGCAGCTTCAGCCTTTCTTAATGGCTGAATCAAAACACCAGATCCAGACAGCCCAACTCAGGGGTGCTAGAAGTAGGAGTGCTGGGGGTGTGGCAGCACCCCTTGTTTGAGATGGTTTCCATCATATACAGGTGTTACAGTTTTGTTCAGTGACTTTCAGCACCCCCACTATACAAATTGTTCCAACGTCATCTGCCCCAAATTCAAGGGAAGTTTGCATTTGGCCCACAGGTTGAACCCCATTTTCAGGAGGGATCAGATCCCAGGTTTATTTTATCCCATATAGGGGGTTATAAAGTTCAAATCTGGGCTTCTCTCTACTGTCACCTATTGTACAGCACCACATTACCCTTACTAAGGGGGTGGAGGGATGGTGCATCACAATCCACACATGTCTCCACCCTGCTCGGAATGGAGAGAGGTCAGCTGCCTTCATGACACCATCCGTCCCTCCCTCCTTCCATAAAAGGGATCTCTGTGAAGCCAAGGTTCACAAGTGGGGAGAATATGGAAGAGGCAAGGGTATCAAGATGATATGCATGTGTGACCCACTTGGAAGTGCACGTAACAGGTCCTGCTCCGTGCCCATTCCAAACAAAAGAGTTTGTCGCAGCCCCAGCTAAAATGTTCTTTAGCTCAAACTCTAGAAGCTCACGCTGTGAGGTCCTCAGTTCAGTCTCTGGTGTGTTAGCCAAGACTTTGACAATCATACATGCATCATCCTTTCGAGCACTGCAGAAAACCCACTGAAGAGCTAAGGCAGTAGAAGAAACTGCATGGAAATGAGTTGCAGCTCTTGAACTTGTAGGCTGCCTTTGTACATGCCAGCTACAGACCAAGCCCTTTGTAGGTATATTAGCTAGAAATTGACCAAGTTCCCAGCAATCTCTGCCCCTGACAGCTTGGAGACACTTTCCTCCTCTACTTCCTCTACCTCTTTTTAATGTCAGCACGAGAGATGATAGGAAAATGCCAGCTGGTTTTCCCATTGTAAATTTAAAACAAACGAAAAAGGTTTCCTCCATTTTCTGGGAATCATTTTGTTGTTTGAAAATAACCCAAGAACCCCTCCCAACCCCCAATAACTAAGAATGGATTCTCCCCCCGCCACCCCAGTTTTTGACTCCTCAACCTCTATTCTTTTTTTTAAGCTAGAGAGAGAGAGAGAAAGAGAGAGAGAGAGAAGGAAGGATCTGTATTGGGTTTGGGTTTGTTTCTTTACAGAAAAAAGTTTTTGAAAGACGTGAACCTGTGTGGAAAAAAATTTGTTTTGCAGGGAGGAAAGAAAAGGCATTTCCCATTGAAAAAAAGGGTTTTGAAGAGAAGCTTTTCACCTAGCTCTGTGGAACGCCAAAAATCTATCCCCCCTTTCAAGCCTGACCCACACAAACGCTTCTGCTGGTGATGCTTATTGCTGTTTGGTGAGTGAAATAACCTCTACTGGCAAAGGCACTTTTTTTTTGGCCAGCATAAAGGTAACTACACTAGGGATTTTGCTGATATAATTATGTTGTAAAAAAAAAAATCACTCCCCTAACTGACATAGCTATGCCAGTAAGACTTAAGTATAAAGCTAGCTTCAGACACACGTATCTGCTGAACACTTGTAAATTGGACTGATGTATGCCAATTTTCTATAACTTCTTGCTGGGGAGAAGCACATGATGTTTTCCTTTTGGGTAAATAACAGGAAAATCCCAGTGTAAATACTGCTTTTGTGGTTTATGAAAAAGGCACTGAGGGTATGTGTGTCTGTTCACTTAATTGCGCTTCTGTAGGATTCGTTCTGGCGAGGAGCCCTGTTTTACCTGCAGTTTAGTCGAGCTCTAGCCTCCGGCTCCGCAGGCCGAGTCAATCCCTAACTAGAATGACTGTTTATCTCAGCTCAGCTCCCCACGGACTGAATAGCATGCCAGAAAAATTGATGCATGTTTGCCACAAATTGGCAAAGGGCAGGAGCATTTGCTGGGATCTCTTGAACATGGATACAGACTTGCTTACTTACTATGAGTTTGTCTTCAAACAAGGTTCCCTGGAGGCTCTGCTGGAGCATTAAGGAGCTCAACGTACATTAGAAGTTAAAATTTCCTTCACTGCACAGAAAAAAGAACCCCCTATCCGTGTTCAGTGCAGCCCTCTCAGGTTGCAAAAATAAACACTCCCTTTGCTTTAGCAAGAGATTTTTCTTCTTCTCTTACATTAAAAAAAAGAAAAAGGATGCCCCAAATCCTGTCATGGAGCCTTGATGATCTAACTATTCTAGGAAACCATGTACATCTCTAGGCATTAATTAATTGTATACAGAGATGCAGCACTGTCTCCCTTCGTGAAGGTCTGCAGGAGTGGGATCCCCTTATTCTGGAAGTGCTGCACTTTGGATCTGAATTCTAATATCACACACCTCCCTGTAACAGCCACAGAACTAAGGGCAGCTTATGGCAGAGGAAGTAACTGACATGCACAGATATTCTAGCAGGAGCAGCAGTGACTGCTACAGTTCAGGTTGCAAAGTGGTTCCATTCTGAATCCCTGTTTTCAAGGGAGCTAAGCTTTGCCAAACATTCCCTGCCGGGCCTAAAAGGTTTCCTACTTGGTGTCTGCTCAAGGGTGATAAATGTGGGACTTTTTAACAGAAAGATGGAACATGAACAGTTCACTGAGTTTTAAATGAGAGAAGAGTGAGAAAGACTCTTCCTTATCACAAAAGATATTAAGGCCTCTTTTTGAGTTGTGTGCTAAAGTCGGCATGCCACAAAGTTCACAACATAACTCAGCATGTGAGAGGCAGGGTGGCCCAGTGGATTGAGCCCTAGTGGCATGCTCAGAAAGCCTCAGATAAGCCCCAACTCTGCCCCAAGCCTGCTGTGTGACTTTAGGGAAATCACCCTACAGCTCCATGCTTCTCTTTCCCCTCTCACCCGTTGTCTATTCCGATTGTAAACACTTTGCTGCAGGAACTCTCTTACTAGGTGTCTGTATAGCACCTAGCGCAATGGGATCCTGATCTCAACCAGGACCTCCAGGTGTCACTGCAGTTACCGTAAATAATAATAAAAGTAAACAGCCCAGCCTACCTAAAAGATATAGTTAAGGTAGCATGGGCAACTTGGCATTTCTGACTTTTCAGGGTTAACATTTCAGGAAGATCAATTTTTGCATTTAATGGAAGAATCATCAAGATTCATAGTCCATCTCCAGTCTGTCCTTGGCCTCTTACTGTTTTGTTGTGCTCAAAGGTGCATTAGGTGCTTCACAGAAACCAAAGAGAGACATGAGTTCTACGCCAGGGCTTGGGGTCGGTCCCATTGAAGCCAATGGCAAAGCTCCTATTTACTCCAACGGTGTAGGCTCAACCCCCCAAAGAGCCTCTCTGTGAGACAGCTCCTATGCAGGACAATCAGAGCCAAATGTAGCAGTGGCTTTTGTGATGTGGGCAACCAGATAAGAACTAAACACATTTCACAAAGGCCACCAAAGAGCCTTCAGATGCTCACAACCTTCTGTCGCTATCTATGATCTTGATTCTGCAAACTCTTACACGCATGTTCAAATGTACTACCATGAGCCATCCCGTTGAAGTCACCAGGACTACAAGCTGTGGTTAAATTAACCATGTTCATAAGCATTTGCAGGATCAGAGTCTATGGCACTGAACCTGTAACCTACAGGCAAAATACTTTCTCCCCCTGTGGACGAGGGGGCGCCGGGGCTCAACCCTCCCTGTGGAGGAGGGGAGCCACACCGGCCTTGTCTTGTCGTCCGAGGGCCTCTGCCCTCGGGATCGCAGTTCGCTCCGGCGGTTCAGGCCCTGTATACAGGACCGAACAGCTACACAGTTACATAATAGGGGCCCAGCCCTGGGGTCGGGCGGGCACCAATACAGTTACCATTATCGGCTCTGGCCCTTTGAGGCAGGGCAGAGCAGTGGCAAAGTCAAAGGGGGCCCAGCCCTTGGTTCAGGTGGGGCACCAAACACAGTTCAGTTGGCTCTGGCCTTTGGAGCAGGGCAGAGCAGTGACACTAGGCGGGAAGAGGGGGAGTCTGCCAGCCGGTTATGGGTGGCAGGGGGAACGCAGGCCCTCCCACTCCTCTGCGTTCTAGGCTGGGGCCCTAGTAGCGGCTGATGCTGCTAGTGGCGGTCAGTGGGGAGGTCCTGACCGAAACACACTGACATAGGCGCAGGGCCTTCTGCAGCCTGACTGTAGTCAGCTGCCCCCGGGCTACTTCCAGCCTCCCCCCTGGTTCCTACCTGGTCCGTCGGGGTGTCCAGTACCAAGGGCTCCTCCCAGTCCGGGCAGGGCGGTAGGTCCGGGAATACCTACGGGACGGCGGACCAGGTCTGGTCTAGCAGCTCCTCGGGGCCATAGTGAGGACGGGGCAGCTCCGGCAGCTCCTGGTCGTAGCGACTGCGGGGCAGCTCCGGCAGCTCCTGGTCGTAGCGACTGCGGGGCAGCTCCCACCGGCCTCGGGCCTCAGTGGCTTCCCGGTGAGGAGGGTCAGCGGGCACGTCTGCTCCTGCCGGCGGCCGGGGCCTGACTGAGGGCTGAGGCCCGGCTTTTATCCTTCCGGGTCGCCACCTGACCCTTTGAGGGGCGGGACTTCCTCCCAGCAGTTCCGCCCTGGGAGGTGATTGACGGGGTTCAACCCTCGCTGGGGAGGAGGGGAGCCACACCGCCTCGCTACACCCCCCATTACCAATCCTTTGACCCATCCAATCTCTGTTGAGTATTCTCCGTCCTTAACTAACGGGTAGGCACTTTATCATGGTCTCCATCATACCAGATGGATTATACACTGCACGCACATATACTAAGCACTGCCTACACATATACTAAAAGTCAGTTTGCCAGCTTTTTCTCCTGCTATGTTACAGAGACAGGCAGCATATATCTGACAAGGCAGCTTTTCAACTCTGTTTAAATTCTCCTCACTCGTCTGATGTTTTGTTGCAATTCTCTCAGACTGACACTGATGATTTTGTGTTTCATGCAGATTTCAGGGAAGAGATGGATGGAACAGAGGCAGCTTCCCCGTATCCCTGGGAGTTAATCAGGCTGAGCTATTGAAATAGCTATGTATTTCTAGGAGAGCCCCATTACCACAGAGTTTGAGCACCTTGCAAATATCACTGAATTTATCCTCACAGCTCTTCTATCCCTTAAGTCAGTCCAATCCACTGATGGGGAAACTACAGCACAGGGTCTTGCATAAACTCAAAGAATAAGTCTGTGAATCAAAGCCAGATCTCTTGAGTATCAGTCCAATGGCTTATCTGCAAGATCATCCTTTTCCCTACCTATTCCAACAAAGAGAACATTAAGATGACACAGCTTTCATCAGTCGAAAGCCATGCCACCATAACCCTGACACCTTGTCCATGTTAATTACGTTCTCTTAAAGTAGCATTTTTAATGGAATTCTCTAGTGTGTATGTTTTTTAAGCAAAAGCGCCGGGAGAACAAAAGTAATGCTATACATGGAAATATCTGGCTGGACACAAGCAGACCATTCTGTCTCACCAACCTTATGAGTTCTGCAAGAGGGAGCTCCAGTCTAGCTAACTTTAGGGAAAAGGCCGCCTCCTGAGGTGTTGGGAAACACAAAACCAAAGGGAGAATGTTTTTATAATGGCAAAGTGGATATTTTTCCCACCATCCTCCTCCAGCTGAGAAATGACTGAACTAGGTTTGCTCAAACTTTGAAAACACTTCTGGTCAGACACCAAATGTGGAAGATTTCTGCCAATTTGGGGCAAACAAAAACAGGGGCTTAGAATGGGAAGATTTCATCAGCCTTAATCATAGCAGCTGCTGCCATTCCTGCTAATTCAAATTGTTTCTCTTCTACCATTTCAGGATGTGAAACTTCCAAATTTATGAGCCATGAAGGAAACCTGGTGTCCCAGGGAGTCATATTCCAGGAACAGCTGATGAACATTCCCATCGGCTTTTCATTAACACGGTCCAGGGCTTGGTAACTGAACAGAGAAATACAATTTGGGATTAGGAGCTGGTCAGTCATCTGAGCTCTAGGGTTATTTAGTTCACCTGAACTGCAAAGTTATCACTGTAAAACTGTCAAATGATCATTTTGTTTCACCAAGAGACTAACAGATCAATTCTGACACAGGGTAAGAATGAGGTACAATTAACTCAAAGTTTAAGCTAGCACCGAATTTGTCCTCAAGTTAAACGGGGCCTTCAACAGCAGTTCATATAAAAGAGCTACATGTCTGTCTGCTGTTAGAGGACATTAGAGGCCAGATTTTTGAAAGTGCTCATCTTCCATTTAGGTGCCAAAATTAGCGGCCAGATTTTCAAGAGAGATTATTTTGTTGGACACTAAGATCTTGAAAATCTGGCCATTTATGTTACTATGACAGCTGAGTGCTTTTGAAAATCTAGCCCTAAAGACCCAGCTTCCAAGCAGGCCTCAAACTAGCCTTCATGTTTATTGTGATGTCTTGTCCCTTTAAATGTTTGAGCACTCCCCCCTTCCTGGTGTAAAACCTCACTTTTGCATTGGTCTCTGTTTTGCTGCGAGAACAATAAAGCCAACATGGCAGATGGCTGTTTCTGTCCTGAAAATCTTCAGGAAATACTTAACCGACACTCCAAAGTTTTTGAAAAAGAACTTGGACAGATGAGCAATCTGCCAGTGAAGCTCACTGGTAAGTCTGACATCCAGCCAAAATACTGCAAGCCCAGAATTGCGTCTCATGCTCTGAAGCTCTGGTAGAAGCTTATTTGGATCATTTAGTGAATGCTGGAGTCCTGTCACTGGTTTCACACAGGGAGCGGGCCTACACTCATCGTACCAATGATCAAGAAGGATAGCTCAGTCCAAATTCATGGAGATTTCAGAGTGACACTGAATCTAGTTTTATGTGCAGACTAGTATCCACTCCTCATACTGAAGATTTGTTTGTTACCTTTAGTGGTGGACAGTGTTTCAGTAAACTGGATTTGCCCAATGCAAACCTCCAAGCGGAGATTGATCTGGCATCTCACAAATATCTCACAATCAACACACAAAAAGGCTTATTTTGTTACAACTGGCTGCCTTTCAGTATCACATCAGCACCTGCTCTGTTCCAGAAAGCCATGGATAAGATTCTGAAGAGACTGAACCGAGTTCAGAGCTATTTGAATTACATGCTTGTTACAGGAAAGTACCAAGAGACTCCTCTTCAAAATTTGGATGCTGTCTTGCAATGTTTGAAAGACCATGGATGGAGAGTACATTGAGACCAATAAAAGCAGCAAAGAGTCCTGTGGCACCTTATAGACTAACAGAAGTTTTGGAGCATGAGCTTTCGTGGGTGAATACTCACTTCGTCAGATGCATGAGATGACATGCATCCGATGAAATGGGTATTCACCCACGAAAGCTCATGCTCCAAAACTTCTGTTAGTCTATAAGGTGCCATAGGACTCTTTGCTGTTTTTACAGATCCAGACTAACACGGCTACCCCTCTGATAACACTGCTCTACAGCCAAAATGCTTCTGAAATAAAGGTAGTCCAACTTTACTAATTCTGGGTCACTGAGAACGAAAATGATGCTTAAAATTGTTGATTGGCTCTAGTTTTCAAGATATGCTATTGGGTCAGTATATACGACCCTTGACTTGGGAATGGCGGAGGATAAGTGAGTTATAAAGGGAAGGGATCTCAATTTAAACCAGAAATGACTAAAATACATCTTTGACTGGATCTATGAATAAATCTATGACTGGGTTTGGACAGTACTTGCTTTTTAGGCAAAACAATGAATGATGCAATCTGAAGCTGGTATTGCGTCGTACATGATATGAATTGCATCATGTTATTCCTAGAAGTCATGGATGATGCAATCATAACGAAGCTTACATTACTCTGCTGAACAAATTGCCCTATATCAGCTCTAGAAATCATACAGTGTCGTGCTCTCTTATTTGTCAGTGTTTGATTTTGCAAAGGGACACATTTCTGTTTAGCCAAAGTGAGCAGAGATGCCTTGTACTTGTGTGAACAGTGCAGATAACTTCTGCTATGATTGTGGTGAAGTGACTTTTGCATCACAAAAGCGCAGTATAACCACTATGGTTAAGAAAGCCTATCACCTTTCTTTTGGCTGCAAAATTGAAGATCAGGACAAGAGGTGGGCCCTACACATATGCTGCAAGACTTGTGCAATAAATCTTCGCCAGTGGCTGAACAGGAAAAGGAAATCTATGCCTTTTGCAGTGCCAATAATTTGGAGAGAGCCAACAGATCATACCAGCAATTGTTACTTCTGCATGGTGCCTCCAGTTGGGAAAGGTGTATCAAAGAAGAAAAAGTGGACTGTGCATTATCCAAACATTCCATCAGCTATCCGCCTAGTACCCCACGGAGAAGGACTGCCAGTTCCTGATGCACCAGAATCATTCTCACTTGAGTCAGACAAGGAAGAGGAAGAGGACGAGGAAGAGGAAGAAAGTTCTGGTCCTGAACCATCAATGTCACAGGACCCACATTTTCTCCCATCCTCCTCCTCTGAACCACACCTCATAACACAAGGTGAACTGAATGACCTTGTCAGGGATTTGGAACTACCCAAGGGGCAGAGCTGTTGGGCTCCAGACTACAGTAGTGGAATCTCCTGGCAGGCTATCAGGGCAAATGGAGCCCATCAATGCTTGCAGATTATTGCTGGACAGTGACAAGAGATGCTCCATTTAATGAATACAAGAGACAAGCCAAGAAGCGCCGAGTAGACACTGAATAGGACTAAACTATGTACATAATAGTTTTTTGCCTTTTGTTTCATAATAAATTTTATTTATATAACCCTTTTGCTGATTTTTTAAAGTGTTACATAAACAGGACAGGTGAAATATTATCCTGTAAAGCAACCATAAACACATGAAAAGACCTAGGTTTACAATTTATGATTAAAACTCTACTATCTACACAATATACATAGACATAAAATGTAAAAACTTAAATATCGTAGAAACAGTAGCCAATCAGTTGTTTTAATTGTCATATTTGAATTCAGCACATCAAAATACATAATAAATATCACATTTTATCTCTGAAGCAGACGACTTCTCAAAAATTGTAGACCAGTGTTATTGAGACCAATGTGAGTTTTTAGAACCTTAAGTTAAATGCCTTGGACATGTAATTGATGCCACAGGCTTAAGAAAATCGGGCTTAAGAAAATCACAAGAGAAAAAGAAGGCAGTTCTTGAAGTGCCCTACTAGAGAACTTGTGACAGTAATGTTCATTCTTAGGAGTGCTTCACTACTATGGTAAATTTCTGACAAATCAGGTGACAGTACTGGCCCCTTAACAGGAATTCTTACGAGCAAAATAAAAATGGAAATGAACTAAAGACTGTGAGTGAGCATTTAAGGAAGCAATGAAACTGCTGGCATCAACTGCAGTTCTTACGCACTTCGATGCTTTATTACCATTGCAGTTGGCTTGTGATGCCTCACTATATGCAGTGGGTTAGTTCTTTCCTGCCTTTTTCCTAATGGCATGAAGAAACCAATTAATTTCACTTTGCCTCATGTGCAGCCAAATCATAAGCTATGCAAATTGTTGATGTTGTAAGATGTGTCATCATTCTTTTCAAGTAGGGGAAGTATTATGGACTCAGAACTATGACTGTGGGGTGAAATGTGGACCTGGAGAACTTGTAAACTGCACAGAACCTGATTTGTTTAGTGTATGGAAATAGCATATGGACCAGATGCAGCCTCAACAAATACTAGAACCTAGGGATGTTCCAGTAGGATTTTCTGTTCCTCTGAGTGAACCTCCTTCCATTACAATTCCTAATTTTGATGACTTGTTGGGCGAAACTTTGGTACCAGATCAATTGATTCCATACCAGAGCCATTTGATTCCTTAGCACCAACTGTTCCTGTTGTTCAAGACAGTGCTGCACCACCATCACCACATTATCCCATGCTACTGCAAAAACTCGCTGTGCAGCTGGATTTGCAATTGTTTGTTTAGTGAGTTGCTATCCCAGGGCAGAATAATCCCTTGCAATCTGAGAGCCTGTGGTCGTCCACCCTCAACTTTTAGTTAGGTTACATAGTGTTTATGTTAGCCATATAAACGATGATGTATGTATATTTGGGAAATTGTTTCAACTAGGGTGGAGGAATGAGAGGTCCTCCTGTCCCTTTAAATGTTTGAGCGTTTCCCCCTCTGCTGCACAAAGCCTCATTTTTGAGGCGGTTTCTGTTTTTGTGCAACAATACAGCGAGCACAGCAGACAGCTGGTTCTGTCAGCTCCCTCTGTGTCTGTGTCGATCTCTTTCTCTGCTGGGTCCAAATATGCCATTTACGGCCTCAGTTTTACACCAGTGATGAACTGTGGGCAGAAAGTCTACCAGTTTAGACATCTAACTGCTGGATATGCAGGCGCATGTATCCGCTAAACATGTGCTGCACACACATCTGGACCAGAGTGAATGACTCCCTCAAGTCCGATTATTTTTTAGATTCAAGGGCCTGATCCAAAGCTCACTGAAGTCAGTAGAAAGGCTCCCACTGACTCCAGATCAGGTCTTATCTGAGCCGTCTCATCTGTGCATCAGAAGCCTCTGGAAAAAAATTGGATTTAATAATGTGCAAATAAACAGTAGCAAAATGGCTGCTCTGCAGAATGTTAGAGACATTACATAATACCGTGTCCTCCTGAGAAGCAGTAGCAGATTTCAGGCCCTTGCCGGTCAAATTCTTGTTAGAGGAGAACTCAGCGATGCAGAGTTAGGGAATTTTCTTAGTGTTATTTATTTATTTACAGCAGAGGTGCCGATTTTCTACTGTGCTGGGGGGTGCTCAACCCCGTCTCTTCCCCAGGCCCCTCCCCCACTCCACTCCTTCCCCCAAGATCCCAACCTGCCTCTTCCCACCCCACTCCTTCCCCGCCTCTTCCCTTCCCTGCCCCAGTCCACCCCCCCCGAGCATGCCCCACTCTCGCTCCTCCCATTTCCCCCAGCACCTCCTGCACACCACGGAACAGCTGATCTGTGGAGGGTGGGAGGCATTTGGGGGGAGGGGTAGGGGTAGGCACTGATTGGGGAGGCTGCCAGTTGGTGCTCAGCACCCACCATTTTTTCCAGCTGTGTTCTCCAACCCCGGAGCACCCACAGAGTCAGTGCCTATGATTTACCCTAGTCCTTGAATGAAGGTGGTCACAAATCAGGATCTCAGTCCAACCACCACTGTCCAGGTCCCAGGAAACAACTCTACACCAAGAATATGCTTGGCTAGAGAGATTAAGGCAGAGAGCAAATGCTCTTGCTGTTTGCAAGAGCTGTCCCCCAAAAGAGCCTGCATCACACAACTAACAACAGTCTAGTTGTTAATGCACTGGACTGGGACTCAGGAGATCTAGGTACCACTCTTGGTTTGTTCTTGGAATCCTAAAATGTCCAATACAAGTCAGACCTGTTTTTGCTTCATTCCACCTCGTTTGGCACTGAAAGTGATTGTCTGGGGCTATCTCTTGCCTCTCCTTGCTATGTTACTGAACGGCACTACCCAGCATATTATACAGCTAGGAAAACTTCAGCCGGTATCTGTATTCTTCTTGCAGATCCAGTGCTTATTAATTAATGGCATCTCTTAAACCTCACTTTAGTCTCACTGAAGCATTTCTTGGTAGAAAAGCTTTAAACATGCTTCAGCCAGGAAGTGGCACAGTCAATGGATACTTCTTGTATTAAGCCCTAGTCATCATAAACGATGCAGTCCTGTGCTAACCTGATATTGAATGAAGAGCATACATCTGCCGGGGGAAGGGAGAGAGACTTCTGACTTTTGAAATACTTTTAATAAAATCATCACAAAAACACAGTAAAAACAAGAAAGTAAGTTACAAATTCAAAAATAATTGCCTATCCCAAACAGATCAAAGTACATTTTCAATGGCCCACTGCTGAATACATTAATCCAAATCACTTGAGTGTAATATCTGAGCTCCAAAACCACTAAAAATCTTAAAAAACAAAGGACATTGGGCATTGCAGCACCAAATAATTCACAAAGTCTACTTTTTAAAATGGCCATCTTTGCTCAACCCAAAATAAAGTTTGCCGGGCATGCCACAGATCTATTTGTGAACTGATACTTACCAGGAAAAATAAATATAATAGGAGAAAAATCAAGGCACAGTAACCAAAAAATACTCTGACGTAAACCAAATAATGGTTGTAACCTGGAACAGTAAGAAACATACGAAAAAATGTCTCCTCTGCATCACAAAGAGGATATGACACGGACACCTCTGGAGTCAAACGATGCACAGACACATTCGTGGCAATAGCCCCATGAAGAATTCTCCATAGGAGCTCACCCATCCTCTTTGCAACCGGAGGCTTTTATACAGTTCACCAGGCTGGCTGGAGTCTGTCATCAGAAGCTGTCTTCTCCGTACTGTATTGGGATAAATAAACAAGTGTTCGAAAATAATGAATCTGCCGCAAGCACATACAATGACTTATGGTTGAAGCTGTTAAAAGTAAATTCAGAAGACCCACTGAAGGCAAGCAAACTGCCTGGCTTGTCAATATCCTAGTTGCAAGCAGCAGTAATGAGCTAGAAAATAGAAACAGCAGCATAATCAGGAATGACTGGCTCCAGGAGTCAACTGGCTAGCCTGGAAATTCTGCCCCTAGCAAGGGATGATTCCATGTGATTAAAAAACACCAGAAACCTGGTGAATGGAATAAAAACCAAGCCAGATATCTGCTGAGACCCATGGAAAATTGGTAAAAAATCAATACAATGAATCAGTTTTGTTATACCTGCTGCCATCCAGAAAGAGGCAAGGGTCCTGAGTTGGAGTCGGAATCCTTATGGCAGGATTATAAACAAGGGGTTTAGCGAGCAGCCCTAGGAACTCTAGCCGCCTATCCCAAGGTCCTGCTTTAAAAATTTCCAAGCTTTAGAAAAGCTTTGTTAAAAAGCAGGTAGCACTTCAAAACCGAAGGACCCAAAGTGCAACAAAAAAAATGTTCCCCAGCAAAACCCAAATCCTTTACCCACTGAGGAAAGGCAAAGGCCAGTTGCTTCCAAGGAACAAGTTCATTCACAAACAACAGCTGCTGCTGGAACTGTAACCAAATAGTAGCAACTCTGCTGAAAAGACCAATGAGACTTTGATTCCCTTCCGCAACAGGCACATACAAAACATTCTACCTCTGTCAGTGATGGTCATCCCAGAAAAAGTCTGAAAGAATCTTCTGAACTTTTTCTAAAAGGAGTGGAGGGGGATCTGGGAACAATACACTTATGCCACAACATAGAGGCAATTAAATTATTAGTGACTATAACCTGCCCTCAGAAGTTGAATCAAACACCACTTCAACCTTTGCAACCCCCCCTCCAACTTTTCCATAACTCCCTCCAAATTCCAACCCAAAATAGCATTTGGTCCCAGCATGACTCTCTCTATATATATCTGGATATATGGACTCTCTACTCAGACCCTATGCCACCAGCACTCCCAGCTATCTCCGCGACACCACTGATTTCCTGAGGAAACTACAAAGCATTGGTGACCTCCCAGAAAACACCATCCTAGCCACCATGGATGTAGAGGCTCTCTACACAAACATCCCACACACAGATGGAATACAAGTTGTCAGGAACACTATCCCTGATGATGCCACAGCACAACTGGCTGCTGAGCTCTGTGCCTTTATACTTACACACAACTATTTCAAATTTGATGACAATATATATCTCCAGATCAGTGGCACTGCTATGTGCACCCGCATGGCCCCACAATATGCCAATATCTTCATGGCCGACCTGGAACAACGCTTCCTCAGCTCTCGTCCACTCACACCCCTTCTCTATCTACGCTACATTGATGACATCTTCATCATCTGGACCCACGGGAAGGAGACTCTGGAAAAATTCCACCATGATTTCAACAGCTTCCACCCCACCATCAACCTCAGCCTGGACCAATCTACACGGGAGGTCCACTTTCTTGACACCACGGTGCAAATAAGTGATGGTCACATTAACACCACCCTATATTGAAAACCCACTGACCGCTATGCCTACCTTCATCCCTCCAGCTTCCATCCCAGGCACATCACACGATCCATTGTCTACAGCCAAGCACTGAGGTACAACCGCATCTGCTCTAACCCCTCAGACAGAGACCAACACCTACAAAATCTCCACCAAGCATTCTCAAAACTACAATACCCGCACGAGGAAATAAGGAAACAGATCAACAGAGCCAGACGTGTACCCAGAAGCCTCCTACTGCAAGACAAACCCAAGAGAGAAACCAACAGGACTCCACTGGCCATCACATACAGCCCCCAGCTAAAACCCCTCCAACGCATCATCAAGGATCTACAACCCATCCTGGACAATGATCCCACACTTTCACAGGCCTTGGGCGGCAGGCCAATCCTTGCTCACAGACAACCTGCCAACCTGAAACATATTCTCAAAAGTAACTGCACACCACACCATAATAACTCTTGCTCAGGAATCAATCCATGCAACAAACCTCGATGCCAACTCTGCCCACATATCTACACCAGCGACACCATCACAGGACCTAACCAGATCAGCCACACCATCACCGGTTCATTCACCTGCACATCCACCAATGTAATATACGCCATCATATGCCAGCAATGCCCCTCTGCTATGTACATCGGCCAAACTGGACAGTCTCTACGGAAAAGGATAAATGGACACAAATCAGACATTAGGAATGGCAATATACAAAAACCTGTAGGAGAGCACTTCAACCTCCCTGGCCACACTATAGCAGACCTTAAGGTGGCCATCCTGCAGCAAAAAAACTTCAGGAGCAGACTTCAAAGAGAAACTGCTGAGCTTCAGTTCATCTGCAAATTTGACACCATCAGCTCAGGATTGAACAAAGACTGTGAATGGCTTGCCAATTACAGAACCAGTTTCTCCTCTCTTGGTTTTCACACCTCAACTGCTAGAACAGGGCCTCATCCTCCCTGATTGAACTGACCTCATTATCTCTAGCTTGCTTGCTAGCACACATATATATACCTGCCCCTGGATATTTCCATTACATGCATCTGAGGAAGTGGGTATTCACCCACGAAAGCTCATGCTCCAAAATATCTGTTAGTCTATAAGGTGCCACAGGATTCTTTGCTACTTCTATATATATGTATCATTATATGGTAACTGAATGCAGGAGACAAACCTGGTCCCAACACGAGAAGCACAAAGAGTGCGAAACAAATATCCATGATCTATCCAATCAGAAGCCTTCCCTTTATCAAGGGAAATCAACCCAACATGCAAATCAAACATTTTTACTCTGAAAGTACATCTTGTAACAGGAAAAGGTTATCAAACAATGGACCACAATAGGGCTGATCAGGGTGCATGACCGAACCAATCACAATTTTTGCCAAGGCCTTTGAAAAAAAATTTTGGTCGGAGCAAAGCAAGGACACAGGTCTCCATTTCTTTCCCTCCCCCAATTTGCTCTTCTTCAGCAACAGGATAAGAACCACTCAATGACCACTGAACGGCAATATCTTCTCTTTGATGCTCTTCTGAAAAACCTGGACCAAGTCAGGCCCAAGAAGGGTCCAATATGTTTTATAAGGCCTTATAAAACTCCACAGATGCCTTCCTTGGAGCAAAGCCACTTAGGGCAGAAGTCAATTCTGAGAGCATCAGGTTCTGTCCACATCCAATGCTGAGATCCTCAGAAGATCCTCAAGGAGCCACTGAGTCTCAGACAGACACATAGGCTCCGTGACATACAGGTCTGAGAACAAATTCATAGCAAAGTCCCTAATCTCCCAGGGCATGAAAACACTGGACCTGATGATATCTTGAAATGGCCAACCATCTTCCACTTTGCATGTTTCTCTTCCGGACCAGGTAGGGGCGTCCATTTGAGAAAAGGCCCTGAAATCGGACCCCAACCAGTGCACTCTGTACTTTGGTATCTAACAAGTCCCTCGAGAGCTGTTTTTTAGTAACTCTTATGCCACCCAGCATCATTACTGCCATGAAAGACTTTCCAGGTTCCTCAGTCCCCAACTCTAACTCACTCCATCATACTCAGGTGAAGGCCCAAGGTTTTCTGCTGTGTATATTGCTGACAAAAAACATTGAATATTAACTGTACCCACCTCCACGATTGCTTCAAGGAGGGGAAAACGTCCTTTGAGGCAATGCAAGCTCCTCAGAGCTAACTGAAAGAGCCATGAAAGTGAACATCTTGTCAAAGGCGAGTGTTAAAATGCCAGTATGGATGACAGTCCTGACTAGAAAGAAGAGACAACACAAATAAGACAAAACTGCGATCTGAAAACCCAGTAGAGACAATAAAACCAGAAAGCAGATGAGACAAGATGAGTAAAAATATAGGCCAACAGGCCACAGAGAAAGAGCTGGCACTAGCCCTCGACCAAGTGTAACGACACATAAGGTCCCTACAGTGGGACCATAGACCTGAGTCAAGAAAAGACTGCATTGCTCAAAAGTAGCTTGAACCATCAGTAAAAGGTCTGGGACACATTCCTGCACAGCCCCCGAATCAGGCTTCACCTGGTCTGCAAAGAGAATGGCAACGCCTACACCTACAGTGGACCCATGACTCTGAAAAACCTCCCCTCTCCGATCAGGCAGAGAATTGGTTTGGTTGCCTGCAGATGGGTGCGTCTCTTGCAAAATTGAAATGCCCACCTTTTTCTGGGACAGGTACTCAAAAAGAGGCATATGTGTTTTAATGTCCCTGTACCCATTCACATTCAGAGAGCTGCATGCACAATTATCCGTCAGACTAGTACGCATCAGAAAAAATAAAACCAGACAGCCACAAAAAAAGCCTCCAAAACCTCAAACAAAACCACCAAATTCGCCTCTATCCCTTAATCCCCAACACTTCCATTGGTCAAAGAGACATGGACTTTCACTATCAGTTTTGTCAATCTCTGCTGCTCCTGTTTGTCAAACTCAAACAGAGAGACAAGTCTGAACAGACAACAAAACAGATTAAGGTCAGGAAACCAATCAGCCACCTCTACCTCAGGTTTCCCCTTAGTCTCACCCAGAAACCTACCAATAGCGTCCACAGTATGTCCCCACCTAGGGAGTTCAGGACCCAAAAGATCAGTGAGTTCATCATCCCCCACATTCTCAGACTCAGAGTCGCTACAGACCTTGAGGGGGGAACCTTTGTGAGACCAAGGGAGGGGGCTTCTGGGACCGAGGGGGGCAAAACTAATACCTGAGACTTTTCCATGCTCACCCTAACCAAGCTAGCCCTCTTCTCACCCTCAAAAACTGGAGCTCCCTTTGCCTTGAGTGGTTGTTTTTTGCCTGGGGGCTTTGCCAGCAAACCAGAATCCTCCACCAAGGCCACAGTTTCCATAGCAACAAGCTCAGCCTCCATTTTGCAGTCAGGTTCAGGCCAAGAAGCTACCAAACAAGTAATGCCATCTCCTCTATTTTGTAAAGGGGCCATTAACCTCCCTAGAATCAACATCCCCAGAGACAGCTGAAGCCTATTGGGACCCCATATCTGACACAGCCACTCACTCTGTGCTTTAGTCTCAGAAACAACCACATTCCCAGGCACAGGGTCACCATTCCCAGGTGCAGACTACCTCTTCTAAGGGCACTGATTGACTAAATGTGTCAGACACCCCCAACGAAAGTAGGCCATGTCCTCAGAGGCAACAGAGTGTAATCACATTCCCCAAGCCTGTACTTCAGAGACACTTTGGAAGCATTGGTTAATATCATATAAACTTGCCTCTGAAAGGACCAAACCTCTGGGGTTTTCCAGCCAAAGGATTCCTGCTAGTGATCTTATCATAACTCACCAGGTTTTTAGTGGGTGCTCTAATGGGGGGCATTAGAGATAGTGACTCAACAGCAGGCATTAAGAGGGGCCCTACAGGGACAAAAACACCCCACACAACAATCCTCTCCTCCACGAGGCTGAGTGTGGCACCAAACACAACACACACACGAGCACATTTTTAAACCCCATTACCTTCCCCCCAGGTAGAACAAAACTCTCCTCAGAGGCAGAGTCTGGAGGGAAAACCCGCAACCCTAGGCCATGGGTTCAACCCTCAGAATCTGTAACAAACCACAGGCAGGTTGCCTAGTGTACAGAGCACTAGACTAGGGCTCAGGAGATCTGAGTTCTATTCTTGACTTTGGCCCTATCCTGCTGGGTGAATCACTTCACTTCTTTGTTCCTCAGTCTCCCTGCTTGCAAAATGGGCATAAAGGTATGTCCTTTGTAAAGTGCTTTGAGAGCTATTGATAAAAAGCATTAGGTGTCATAACATCATTAGAGTACTGAGAGGATAGTGCTCTTGGTTATTCTTATAAACTAAGCTGCAACAGAGGGGTTCAGTATCTGGATGGGAGACAGGATAAGGCCAGCTGAGCTACTATGTGGCATGGATAACTCAGTCTATGGAAAAGCAATGAAGTGTCCTGTGGCACCTGATAGACTAATATTGGAGCTTTCGTGGGTGAATACCCACTTCGTCAAATGCATGTGGTGGAAATTTCCACAGGCAGGTATATATATGCAGGCAAGAATCAGTCTAGCGATAACGAGGTTAATTCAATCAGCAAGGATGAGGCCCTCTTCTAGCAGTTGAGGTGTGAACACCAAGGGAGGAAAAACTGGTTTTGTAGTTGGCTAGCCATTCACAGTCTTTGTTTAATCCTGAGCTGATGGTGTCAAATTTGCAGATGAACTGAAGTTCAGCAGTTTCTCTTTGGAGTCTGGTCCTGAAGTTTTTTTGCTGCAGGGTGGCTACCTTTAAATCTGCTATTGTGTGTCCAGGGAGGTTAAAGTGTTCTCCTACAGGTTTTTGTATATTGCCATTTCTAATATCTGATTTGTGTCCATTTATCCTTTTACATAGGGATTGTCCAGTTTGGCCGATGTACATAGCAGAGAGGCATTGCTGGCACATGATGGTGTATATTACACTGGTGGACATGCAAGTGAATGAACCGGTGATGTTGTGGCTGATCTGGTTAGAGCATCCCTTCCATGCCCCAATGTGTATTGTGTCTGGTTCTGGGCACCACGCTTTGGGAGAAATATGAACAAATTGGAAAAAAGTCCAGAGGAGAGCAACAAAAATGATTAAAGGTCTAGATCTAGAGGGAAAGACTGAAAAAATGAGTTTGTTTAGTGTGGAGAAGAGAAGATCAAGGGGTTCAGTCCCTGCCAGACTGACACACAGGCAGAGTTTGTGCCAGCTGGAGGATGCAAGCTTAAAAAGGAGAGCTGGTCGCAGCAAGGGGTAGCAACCACGAGAAAAGCAGCTGTGCCTTAGAAGCAGCTGTCTCTTGTTACAGAACAGCTGACAGGGGAAACAGCTGATAAGCTTCCCCTGCCCTCAAAGGCTTACCAAACCCCTGAGAGACCTTTGAAAGGGGGAAAGGCTCTGAAACTGCTTGAGTGTGGCCCTGAGAAAGGCACTGCCTATCACACCGAGGTAATGTTGCTGCTTGAAAGTGTTCTGGGAGATATACCTGAGGTCTTGTCTCCCAGTGACAAGCTGCAGTTTGAATACCAATGGCTTGTCTGCTGCAGCTGTTAAAAAAAAAAAATTAAAAGATATCAGAGCCATAACGTTTATAAAACATCAAGGACTGATTGTGAAGCAATGTATGGTTTCTGTAGGGAGGGTTAGAAGCAGTGGGAATTCTTCAGGTCACAGCAAACTAGCATTTCATTTCAAGATTCCCAACAAGAGATGTTGGACTCAAGCTCCTCTCTGGTTCAGATTACATGAACTCTGATCATATGTATTATTTTTCAGCTGTGTCATAGCTGTCTTCTATCTAATGAACCTTTTCCATAAATATTTACAGTGGTATCAAAATCTTGTCTTTAGCAGGGGTGTGATAAGACTCAGCAAAGGGCACAGAACAGAGAAAGATTCTCAAGGGAGCTGGGGACCTTGGATTAGCTAGAGGTTCAGAAGTGCTATATTGCACTCCTTTGGGTTTTCCTTTATCTTGTGTGCATGTGTGTCAGTCTGAGCCTGGTGAAATTGAAGTACAAGGGGCACTGTTGACAGCTAAGCAAGCTTCTCCCAGCACAGTTCAATCCTCATCTGGAATTATTCCACCTCTGGTCTTTTTCTCAACCGAGAATGATAACAGAGTGGTTTTTTGATATGTACAAATGTTCATTTGGGGTGGGAATGCTTAATGAGCCACCAGTATCTTAAGACAGGGTTTGAACCCTGAGCTCAAAGGTAAAAGACTAGACCACCAACTGCACAAAATCCATAATGCTACTTCACTAATGTTACTTTCCCCCCGAGGTGTTTTCCTCCAATAGCTGATATCTACAAGGGTGAGCTGCAAAGTTTGGCTCCATCTCCAAACTTCTTTCAAGTTTGATGTAATTTTGATACGTGGTTGTGATTCTTGCAGAGATGGACTCACATCGTGAATCAGAACATGGAACTCAACTTCCCAAAGCTTGGATGCAGTGTTCCAGCTCCAGATGTTTGAAAAATGAGATGAAACCTTATAGAAATTTCTCATTGACTAGTTTTTGGACAAAATTTGAAATTTCAAGAAAGAAATTAACCAAAATTGCAAACTTTGAAAATTTGCAGCCTGCTCTATTATCTAAATAGCCACAAACTAAGGGGTCTTCATACATCCACAAACACAATAAGAAATAATTACCTAGGACTTGTCTACATAGGGGATATTGCCCATTTGGCCAACATAGCCATTCCAAAATAACTACTCTGTGATACCGATGACAGAATAGCTCCCTATCTGAATGCTCTATTCTTAAATAAAAGAGCCATAAATCACTGTTATTCTGGATTAGAGTATCCACTCAGGGAATTTTCCAGAATATTTAAGTTATAGTGGAATAGTTATTCAAGACTAGCTATGCTGATCCATTTCCCTCATGTAGACAAGGCCTTCATCAATGCCACTCTGTGAGCCAGCAGGCAAGATGCACTAAGCAAGCTATCCCACCCCAAGCATGTCACTGTACAGATATATTTGAATTCAGCTGGCTCAATTGGTAGACGCGCATGGACAGCACCGTAACTCAGATAACTGCACAGTGCTGCTGCCTTGGTGCCCAGGTATCTGAAGCAGAGTGGATGGCCCTAGGCTGTACATTGGTGGGAGGGGTAGCTCAGTGGTTTGAATGCTGGCCTGCTAAACCCAGGGTTGTGAGTTCAATCCTTGAGGGGCCACATAAGGAACTAGGGTTAAAAAAAAAAAACCCCTCTCTAAGGATTGGTCCTGCTTTGAGCAGGGGGTTGGACTAAATGATCTCCTGAGGTCCCTTCCAACCCTGGTATTCTATGATTCCCTCTTCTACAATTGGGCAATTAAGAGAAAGCAGTGTGGTCTAGTGGATGGGGCACTGGGCTAGAAGACCTGAGTTGTGCTCTTGGCTCAGCCACTGACTTGCTTTGTGACCTTGGGCAAGCTGCTTCACACTTCTCTATACCTTCCCCCTCCCCTAACCTTAGAGGCCAAGCTAAAGCCTGCTGAATACTTACCATCTGTCTGGTGTATTTAGACTGTAAACTCTTTGGAGTGGCTGACTTTTATGGTGCATTTGCACAGCCTTTCTCATCTCAGCTGAGGTTTCTACAAGTAACTACCACTACTAATTAATTACTAATTCTGTCTGATCAGAATTCAGACCGACCAGAGATCTACATCTCTTTGTTTCATCAAACAAACCAGCACTGAGCAAGTACAGAAAGAAAAAGGACATGAAACAGATTGGGACCAGAAAGTGAAACTGACTGGGGTGTTTTCACACCTTAATACAGTAACTCCTCACTTAGAATTGTCCCAGTTAACCGTTGTTATGTTGCTGATCAATTAGGGAATGTGCTCATTTAAAGTTGTGCAGTGCTCCCTTCTAACATCCTTTGGCAGCCGCCTGCTTTGTCCATTGCTTGCAGGAAGAGCAGCCCGTTGCAGCTAGCTGGTGGGCACTTGGAACCAGGCAGGACTGGTAGCCCCCTATCAGCTCCCTGCTCCCCTAAGTTCCCTGTGCAGCAGCTGCCCAGCTGGCTATCAATTGCCTGCAGTTCAGCTGTCCCTCCCCTCTCTGCTATGTGCTGCTCCTGCCCTCTGCCTTGGAGCTGCTGCCCGAGACTCCTGCTTGCTATGCGGGGCGAGGGGGGGGAAGGGGAGGAAAATGGGGGCTAATGTCAGGGTGTCCCCTTCCCTCCTGCTCCTGCACCCCACTTACTCCATCTTCCATAGAGCAAGGGGGACAGATGACAGGGCTCAGGACGGAGGGAGCTTGCTGGCAGCAGCTGTGGTCTCAGCAAGCTGGTCTAATTAACAAGGCAGTGTACTTAAGAGTAGGGGCAGTGTATTAAAGGGGAAATGTGCATCTGTCTCTCTCACACACACATGGTGCATGTCTCTGTCTTTGATACTGTCTCCGCTCCCTCCATTCCTGCTGCCTTGTAGAGAGAGAGTTAATCCTTGAGGGCTCAGTCAATTGCTAGTTCATCATTTAGCAGAGAGGCATTCCCTGGGAAATATCCCACCCTCTGACTCCTCCACCTCAACCAAGCTTCACAATCATCATCAGTGTACCAGTATTAAATTGTTTGTTTAAAACTTATACTCTGTGTGTGTGTGTATATATAATATAGTCTTTTGTCCAGTGAAAAACATTTCCCTGTAACCTAAGTCTCTCATTTACATTAATTCTTATGGGGAAATTGGATTTGTTTTATATTGTTTTGCTTAAAGTTGCATTTTTCAGGAACATAACTACAATGTTAAGTGAGGAGTTACTGTGCTTATGACTCCTGTCACCATTGTACCTGAGTGCCTCCCAAGTGTTTATGGCTATTCCCTATGATTAAAAATGAATTTTGATCATCCCTAGGTTACAGGCGGGGAAAGCAAGGCATAGAGAGATTAAATGACCTACTCAAGGGCACAGGAAGAGGGTGGCAGAACCAACATTTGAATTCACGTCACCTGAGTCCCAGTCCTGTACTTTAACTAGACAACCATCCTTCCTCAAGCCAGGGATAGTCCATAGGCAGACCGCGGGCTAAATCTGGATTGCCAGATATTTTTCAATGAATTGCATGGGCTGAAGCAGAGCTGGGGCTGGAGCTGTGCAGAGCCATGCCTGCTCCTTAGCGCAGATCCCCCCAGCAGGGGGCTGGCTGCTGGGCCAGGCTGCGGGGTGCAGTCAAGTTCCCGGGAGGCTGCTTGTCCAGCCTCAGCCCTACCAGCAGCAGCATAGGAATAGGGAGTGGCAAGCGGTGACATCTGAAGGGTGGGGGGTTCTAACCCGCCACCCAATGGACAGCCTAATGTGTCTCTGCTACACCCTGCCCCTTCAGTCAGGAAGCAATGCGGTGTCACATGCTTACTCTGCAGCTCAATTAGAGGCCAGCACTGTAGGGGCCCTAATTCAAACTCTCTTCTACTTTCCATGGAGATGGCGGGGCTGGCCGGGACATGGAGTCACGACTCATGAGCCCCAGGCCCTGCTGGGCAACCTGGCTGATAAATCCCTGACAGAGTCCCACAGCATCCCTTTGTGCTGGGGGCAGCAAGCACAGTACAGCTTCCTACCTCCCAGCCAGTCCTCAGCCTCATGCCCCCTGCCCCCAAGTGATCCCCGGAGGCTCCCCCTGACCCTCGCCTCATGTCCTCGACCCCCAAGCACTTCCTAAAGACTCCCCCTGATCCTTGCCTCATGCCCCCAGCTCCCGAGCACTTCCCGGAGGCTCCCCCTGACCCTTGCCTCATGCCCCCTCCCCCCGAGCATTTCCCAGAGGCTCCCCCTGACCCTCACCTCATGTCCTTGACCCCCAAGCACTTCCCGGAGGCTCCCCCTGACCTCGCCCCATGCACCCTGCTCCCGAGCACTTCCCAGAGGCTCCCCCTGACCCTCGCCTCATGTCCCCTGCCTCCAAGCACTTCCCGGAGGCTCCCCCGACCCTGGCCTCGTGCCCCCTGCCCCCGAGCGATCCCCAGAACCCCCTCCTGGCCTCATGACCCTTGCCCCAAGTGGTCCACAGAGCCCCCACCCACCATAGCCAGGTGTCCCTCACCCCAAATCGGTCTCTGGAGCCCCCATCCTGGCTTTGTGTCTGCCCCACCCCCTGTCCTTTGAGGCCAGTCCCCAGAGCCCTCTCCAGCCTTCCCCCCACCCCAACAGGCCTCTTTCTCTCCCAGTCCACCTCCAGTTGCCCACTCCTGCCACATCTTGGCCTCCCCACACCTCCTCAGAGCTGTTATCTGGAGTCTCCTTGGTCCCTCCCGTGACCCAGAGCCTCCTTGCTGCCCCTTTGCTATCACAGCCCTCAAAGGGGCATCACACCACTAGTTGGATCATTGTCCAATAGTTTCACTTGCTGGCTCCGAGCTCAAAAGTGCTCACACATACACCTGCTTTCCTGCTGAGATTCCAGCCCATATACCTATTCCTCTTTCCACCTGCCCCAATCTCTGCTACTTGGCTCAACTGGGGGCACAGAGGTACATTTTGCGGGGGGGGGGGGGGGAGCAGCAATGCCAGGTGGCTCAGGCCAGCCCCGTACATCCCATTTTCAGTATAGGGAAATATGGTCAGCCTACTTTCTGGCCAGGGCGAATGGGGAGGCTTTATAGGGGAGAGGAGGGCAATCGGGGTTAGGGAAGGTGAGCTGTGTGAGGGACAATAGGGGGTTAGGGAAGGTGAGCTGTGCGAGGGACAATCGGGGGATTAGGGAAGATGAGCTGTGCAGGGGGACAATCAGAGGGTTAGGGAAGGTGAGCTGTGCGGGGAACAATCGGGGGGTTAGGGAAGGTGAGCCGTGCAGGGGACAATCGGGGGGTCATATGCCTACAATAATTGTATTTGACAAAAACCAAAGTTAATTCTCTTGTTAAACTCATAACAAATTAAAAACTTAAAAACAGTTGTCTGAAAGTGTTTTGATGCTAATATTTGCATCTATTTGACATTTTATATGTGTACTTTCCCAAAGTCTCAGATTCATTACATCTTTCTTGGGGGTTATTTTTAGATTATTCAGTGGTTTGATTTTATTTTTCATTTAATGCACTAAATATGTAAGCAATAGACCCTGGCTGTATTATACAGCACTGGCTGTGTTTGATGAAAGGGGCACTTGCGGTTTGACCAATGTTTCTCTGGAATCTGGACCTTGAGCAAGAAATCTGGATCTTGACCAGAAATAATTGACTACCCCTGCTCTAAGCCAAATGAAGTTTGCCAAGGATACCCTTTGCACCCTAACTTCTCTTCAAACTGGTGAAAAGTGAACAAAATCATGCAAATTCTTTCACTTTTAATCATCGATAGCATTGCAGTAAGACATTTCTTGGAAATATTTGAATTTTATTCTGTCCCTACCCCTTCATGCGTATTAAACTAGAAAGTCTTGGATGAAAGAAAACTGTATAGGCTGCTTGCGTATTAATATAAACCAAAAATGAATGTTAAATAAGTCATCCTTTGTAAAAAAAACAACAAAACAAAATGTAATTAACAAGAATAACAATTGTTTT
Organism: Gopherus evgoodei; assembly: GCF_007399415.2. Lineage (NCBI taxonomy): Eukaryota > Metazoa > Chordata > Testudines > Testudinidae > Gopherus > Gopherus evgoodei. The sequence goes on along the minus strand of NC_044322.1, from coordinate 356,840,837 downwards.
ACTGTTTTAATCAGCCGGCTTTATTGCTAGTGGCATATTGAATGGAATCCATTTCAAGTGTCAGTTAAAAGACATTTTGTCAAGGGGAGTTTATTTCCACAGGCATTTTCTCCTGGAGAAAAATTATTACAATAATGTCATATGAAAAAAGCAAATATTCTGTTTCCCCCCAACACGCACACCATAATGTAATCATTGCAGTCGGCGATTGTTTCCTTAGTGCCATTCTGTAACACAGTAGAGATCTGGGATCAGGCAGACCAGGAGGAGAATGGGGCTGGGGACCAGGGTATGTCAGGGCTGGGGTCTCCAGGGTGCTCACCCCACTCGCTCCCCTATCTCCCCACTGAACACCACCACCTGCCCTCTGCCCTGCTGGCACTGGCCTCACACTTTGGCCAGGAGCAGTTCCGCCTCCACAAGATGGCGCAGTTCCACCCCCATCCAGAAACAGGCGGTTCATGCACGTTCCTTGAGGACTTTGCCTTCCACTGCTACCCAGTTGCTTTGGAGGATGGGTTCAGGGAAGCCCCGGTGAGTGTGGCCAGGTGGAGGTGGGGCCTTATGCCTCCTGCAGGGCACAGGGCTGGGACTGAGGAGTCCTGGCAATGCCAGCTCTGCACAGGACCTCCAGAAGTCTGAGCGGGGAAGTGGCAGGGTGTGTATACCCTGCACTGGGCAGGAAAGGGTTAATCCCACACTATGGGTGGTAGAAGTCTCACCCCTCCGACTGCACTGGGCATGCTCCAACTGCTGCCTTAGTATAAAAGAGAGCAGCCCGGCTCGTTCTAGGCTGAAAGCCAGAGATGAAGGACCTTCGGAAATGGTTCCAGGTGAAGAGATGCCACAGCCCTTGCCTGAAGGAGCAGAAGATCCTGAGATAGGAGCCCCAGGGAATTGCTCGTGCTGAGGAGCCTGGAGACCCTGGTATCCCATGGACTTCAGCTTCAAGAAGAGGGGTAGGAAGTGACACAGGGAGGATAAGCGAGTGGTATCTCCCACCTGTGTGAGGTCAGCGTGTTTCAGTGGGATTCCCCACCGACCCAGTGGCAGACCACTCTGCCACTGTTAGGCCCCTGGGTTGGGGCCCAGTGGAGTCAGGTGGGCCTAGGCCCCCCTACCTGGGTTGCTGCTCCCCCTTGTGGTGGCCCCTTGGATACTGGCTACTAGGCCGCACTGCCCTGTGCCTGAAGGCTGTTATATTGACTCGGGCCATTAGGCAACACTGCCCTGAACACAAGGGCTGCAGTATTGACTCTGGCCATTAGGCTGCCCTGCCCTGCCCTGACTCCAAGAGCTGCCATATTGACTCCGGCCTCTGGGTCATGCCGCTTTCAGCCTAAGGACAGTCTCGTAGACTGTAACCGCAGTGGTATTACAATCTTGCCCGCCCTAAAGGAGGACGGGATGCGCATACCACGTGACAAGAGGGTCACAGGGTCAGAGACCTCCTGCCCCCTGCCCTAGGGATTGCAGGAACATGTGTATGTGTGTAGGGGGGAATAATCTAGCCTCTGTTGGCGGATAAAGACCCTGCTGTAAACTTGACATCTAGAAAACAGTTTAGGTCCTACACTCCTGCAGGACCTCCCCACACCTCTGCCCTGAAGGCCCCGCTGCCCTGCAACATCATCACAACTCCGCCTGGAATGCATTTCTGAACACACCTGCACCTGCACGTCAGGATGGAGGGGCAGCCAGGCCAGATCTGAGCAGGGCTGGACCCTGTGCACCATTTCGGACGATTGCACCAAAACCGCAGCTTTATCAAGCTGTGGCCATAAATTCTGAACCAAAAGAATCACAACTTTCTTACAGCTTTACGCGTCATGTCTATTGATTGCGATCACAATATGAATGCGAAATTATACAAATGTCACATGAATGTAAGCTTTCTTTTCTGACCTATGCAATTAAGGAACACCATGATTTTACTGTAGTCTCTCCACTGGAATAGAAATAGGTGGAGTTTCTTGGCAGAATTTTGCAGAATTTCTGTTTTTAGGAATACTCACGAGTAAGGATATGCAAGATCAGGCCCATAAAAGCCATGGGAAGAACTGTTACATAGTTTGGAATAATATTAAATGGTAGAGGGCCAGATCCTTAGCCATTTGGCTCAAGTTATCTAGGCAGTGCACCTGGACTGGCTACTTGAGTGGGTGCTAAGCATATGATCGGTTCATGTCCATGGTGCAATCTGTTCATGGCACTAGTGTGCTCATTCACAATGGAATGATTTTTCCCCTTTAAATTCTTTTAGTGTGCCGCTGGGCAGAAGCCCTAGGGAACAGGACAGCTGCATGTCACCAGACCACGGGAAACGGTCTTGTCTGTAACTGTGTAACGCTGCTCTTGCTCTGTGCAAAGGAGTCTGCTTACTGACTGCGCTCTTCCAGCGAAAAGGATTTACTGTGTTTATAATACTGGACCTAATTCTTGGATAGCCTTTTCATTCCTGCTACTGACAATGGCTCTTCAGAAAACCTCCAGGCAGCTACTAGCTAATGTTTCTATTAAGCCAGAGATCCAGTTAGCCAGGTGGCTGTCACTCTAGCCCATTTGCATCATATAATAACTCAGGCCAGATTTATGCTACAGGTTTATATTGGCATAACTATGTTGCTCAGGGGTGTGAAAAAAACACACCTCCGAGCGACGTAGTTATACCAACCTAGCCCTCGGCGTAGACCGCGCTATGTCAATGGGAGAGCTCTGAGGGAGATGGAATAACTATGCTGACGGGAGAAGTTCTCCCCCTGTAGTAGCGTCTTCATTAAAGCGCTACAGCGAGGCAGCTGCCTGGCGCCATATATGAAGATGAGCCCTCGACATGTCACAGCTATATACAAGATTGGAACAGATTGTTTAACACAAGTAGTTAACCCACATTTCAAGGGGCCATTCAAGGTTAAGACCCCTCCAGTCTTGGGGGGAAGGAAGTGTGGAGGTTAGTTTCCCAGACCTGAAGAAGAGCTCCATGCAAGCTTGAAAGCTTGTCTCTCTCACCAACAGAAGTTGGTCCAAAAATATATTAGCTCACCCACCTTGTCTCTCTGCAAAGAAATTGACAATGATTCAGACACTGGTGTGCTGGGAACACTGCCTATCATGTTGACCAATATCGTCCACTTGTTTCCTTGTACTCCCCGATCACTCTGTCTGTATCGACCTGTTCTCTCTTATCTTATACTTAGATTGTAAGCTCTTTGGGGGCAGGGAACATCTTTTTGTGCTGTGTTTGTAAGTTTGTTAGCACTAGGCAGGCCTGATCCATGACTGAGGCTCCAATGCATGACAGTAATACAATAATAAATTGATGATGTTGGTTTCAAAGCAGCCCAGCTGTGCTAGAAGAAAGGATCTGGCCTTCTTCGTAGCTGGTGCCTTGCTTTGTCTCTTTAGGACTCCCTTGGGAAGGGACTGCTGGTTCTTTCTCTGGGATCTGTGGGGTCTGAGGGCCCATGTCCCTCACAAAATTCTATTGTGACTATGTGTGAAGAATCAAGTTAGCTAATGCAATGGCGATCAGTTGAATCAAGAAAAAGTCATGTTCCACATCGTGGCAGGTAGGCGTGGTCTAACCTCCCGAGCACGGTTTAACCACACCTAGCTGACACGAAGTTGACCCTGACTTGCTGCAAAGTCAGGGTCAACATCATATTCGTCAGCTCCACTCTCCACACTTGTGTTCCAGCACAATAACATTTTATAGGGAAAGGGCGAAAGGATTGAGTGTTATTTTGTGCCAAACTCAAGCCGCGATATTCAGATTTGATTTTTTTCTATTGTCTGGTCTAGAGCCAAATTTTGCAGTTGGGGCCCACCTTATCTAATGATATCAACTGGGTAATTCAGCAGCTCAGATCTCAGTGAGTAAAATAGCCATTTACTTCCCCACTCATTTTTGGCAATAGACTTTGGGCCAGATCCTCAGCTAGTGTAAATCAGAATCACACCATTGAAGTCTGTACAGTCATGCCAATTTACACCACCTGAGAATCTGGCCCCTGTTTAAAAGAGTCACGCATAATTCACTTCACTAGGAAAGTGTTTTATTTTCTTATTTACAGGGACTTCTACTTGCCACTCCCTAGTACGATGGGTTCTGTTAGACACTAAGGCCCTGGTTCACAAAGGTATTTAGGCTCCAACTTCTATTGCTTTCAATAAAGCTGGGCCTAAGATCCTCAGGGCAAGGTCTGTCTTGTTGTTCTGTGTTTGTACAGCACCTAGCACAACGGCCCATGACTGGGGTCCCTAGGCGCTACTATAATACTGCTAATAGATAATAAATAATAAGCAGCGGGGGCGTGTAAATGGATGAAAATGGGAGAATGTTAGTCAGTTACATAAAACCATTTGCTTCACTAAGGGTGCTCTCTTGGGTTCCGTGCTAGGGGTGGTGAATGTCGACATGTTAAAGCCCCTGGCGAGGCGACTAATATCCTGTCTGACACCGAGCCAGGAAATTCTCAGAATTACATGCCTTGAACTGAGGAAATCCTGTAAAACATGGTCTCCGATGCGATTGTTTTGAAATCTGAGCTAGTCAGAGGGTAACCCAGATGGCAGGACTGAACGAAGGCGTGAGATGTCGGCAGGAAGGACACGCTGTATCAGATCCGAGTGCAAGCTGGCGTGTGAAAAGAGGCGACGTACAGCGAGTTGTTATTAACCACCCGTGGCCCCGGTGAAACCCCAACTTTCCAAGCGCTCTAAGAACAATTTACAAAGGAGGCTGCTTTTGAAATTGCTTGTTATTGGAAGAAAGGAGAAAAAGCTGATTATCTTCTAAGAATACGGGAAGCCCTTTGCAGTGAAAGATAAGTGCAGAAGCTTTGGAAGACAACGAAAATAGGGCCAGAACAGCAAGATCTATAAGAGGACAGGCTCACTGAGAACACAATGCTCTGTCTATCACAATGCCACTCCTTTATTTTGCACAGATGCCTCCAGCCGCCCCCGCTGGTGTTTCAGATCAGATCTGGGCAAGCCTAAACCTTTGGCCCAATCCTAGTGCTAAGCATTATTCTTTCTACTGCTGCTACTCAGATACAATTCTCGCTCGGTGTGCGAGTGAGGATGCAAGATTGGGTCCATTGTATATATTCAGTGGCGGTTGGATGAGCAGACATACAATCCATTGCAAGGAACGAGAGGTTACGGCATGTAGGCAAATCAGGGATGTCACTCCTCAAATTACACTTTTTAGGTGTAAATATTTCTAAACCGTGGTTATACGACCCAATCCTGCTCCAGTGGAAGTGAATGGGAAAACTCTTACTAGGCCGCAAATGAACAACTGGTTTTCTCACTCACTGCTTTCTTGGTCACCAAAGGTGTGTAAACAATGCCAGGACCACAGGAGCTCTTGTGTGCTCTGCCCTTTGGAAACACCAAGCAGGAGAATAAATATGAATTTAGGAGTCTACCTTTAGGCTTCTATCCTTGAACCTTCTGCCTATGATTGTATCTTACATCCCCAATCACCTCAATCACACACTTTGCCAGGGGACTAACTCTGGCCTAGTGCTCCCGTGCTGCTTCCAGAGGACATCTCCAAACGCTTGTGAAAAGTGGGCGTGTGTCATTATCCCCATTTTCCAGATAGGGAAAGTGAGGCACAGAAAATTACTTTCTGTCCTGGGTGCCTAAAATTCCATATTCAGGCAATTAAATAAGTGGCCTGATTTTTCAGAAATGTGGGACAGTCCTAACTCTAAATGAACTTAGCAGGGACTGAAAATGTAGACATACATGTCTACAGGATCTGACAAGGACCAGAGCACTAGAGGGACAGTCTGACTGGCCCAGAAAGAGGCTAGGCAACAGAGCTGGGGTCAGGAACCAAGCAGGGGAACGAGGAGGGGAACAGGCGTGACTGCAGCTGCAGGCATAAGCACTGAGTAGCCACTGGCTTGGCCCTGCCACTGGGCTTAAGATCAGGTCTGGTGATGCCTCTCAGCCAGTCCAGGGGTTCTGGTCAGTCAGAGTGTTCAACTGTAGGTCAACTAGCTGGTCCCACATTCGGCGGCCGGCCCTGACTCCTGGCAGGGGCCTTGGACTGTGAGATCTCTTGGGAAGGGATGGTCTGTTATCATGTATATGTCCAGCACCTAGCACAATGGGGGCCTGATCTTGGCTAAGGACCCTAGGTGCTACAAATCCTAATACCTGAGAACTCCCCTGACTGATACCAGCAACAGAATGGAACCAGTAGTGAAAACAGTAGAAAATCTGTGGCCTAATATAGACACCTGTAACATCTTCCAGGGCAGATCAGACTTCCATTACTAATAAACCCATTTTTGGTGGTCACTTTTACATCTTTCCCATTGTCTGCTGCAAGAGATGCTGCCCTCACGATGTAGACAGACCTACTGCGGCCCAGTTTGTCCAGCAAAACTGGGACTCATTCCTCCTTGATCCCATTCACTTCAGCAAGTTGTGAGCTGGAAATAGGGTTGCAAGTGTCCGGTTTTCGACCTGGTGGCTCCAGTCAGCACTGCTAAGCAGACCATTAAAAGTCCAGTTGGGGCAGGGCTGGCAGGGAAGCAGCCAGCATGTCCCTCCATCTTCTCAGTGTAGGGTTGGCACCGGAGGCTCCATGCACTGTCCCTGACCCAAGTGCCAGATCCACAGCTCCCAATGGTTCGGAACCTGGCCAATGGGAGTTGTGGGGGCGGCACGTGCAGTCAGGGGCAGTGCACAGAGCCACCTGGCTGTGCCTAAACCTAGGAGTCAGAGGAACATGCCAGTCACTTCCCTGGACCCGCCTGATGTCAGTACTGTCCGGAGTCTGCACTCTGATCCCCCACCTGCACCCCAACACCCTTCCCCAGCCCTGATCCCCCTCCCGCACCCAAACTCCCTCCCAGAGCCTGTACCCAATCCCACATCCCAACCCTCTGCCTCAGCTCAGAGCCCCATCCCACACCCCAAATCCCTCAGCTCCATCTCCCAGCTTGGAGCCCCCTCCTGCACCCCAAACCCCTCATCCATGGCCCCATCCCAGAGCCTGTACCCCCAGCTGGAGCCTTCACCACCTCCCGTACCCCAACCCCCGCCCCAACCCGGTGAAAATGAGCAAGTGAGTGAAGGTGCGGGACAGCGAGCGACGGAGGGAGCGGGGATGGAGTGAACTTGGGGTGGGGCTCTGGAGAAGGGGCAGGGCAGGATCGTGGCCTCGGAGAAGGAGTGGAGTGGAACGGGGCCTCAGGGAAGGGGCAGGAAGCGAGGCGAGGCAAGGAGGTTTGGTTTTGTGTGATTAGAGAGTTGGCAACCCAGCTGGAGATCATTTAGTATTTGCTTTTTGGAACCAGCCACAATGTGCTCAGCGTTTTTCAAACTGAAAAGCCATCATCCTTGCTCCAAGGCTTCTGCTGTAAAGACAGACAGACGTTAGAAGGAAAGAGGACAATATGTAAGTCAAGTGCTCAGGGTGGAGCTTAGCCACATCTTGACAACTGAGGTCAACTTTTTTTTAAAAAAATCCTTTTTTACTGTTATTTATCACCTGAATCCTCCGTAGGCCTTAGAGCAGATCAGGATCTCCAGGCAGGACCTAAATGCAGAAAGGGAAGGAGCCTTGTTGGTGTGCTGTGGAAAGAGGTGATGATAGGGGGCATTTGGGGATCACATCCCCTCACCGATTGCTTGGTCACATGGTGTGGCCAGGACCCCTCCTATGGGGCAGGTGAGCCAGTGAGCTGCACCAGGCAAGAGGAACAGATGGGAGCTGCATGGAGGAGCTGCAACTTTCCAAGAGGTGGGGGCATCGCTTTCTGGGAGGGAAGAGTCTGATCGAGCTATTCCAGGGGTTGTACCCCACCCCACTATGAGCAGGCATGGGTCGCCTCTGGCTGCAGAAAGGCATTCTGTGCAAAGAGAGCAGCATGGAGACTGGGTGAGAAAGTGACAAATGGGTGTGTAACACTGTCATAAACAGATAGCTAAGGGTTAATGTCTCTTTCACCTAAAGCACCTGACCAAAGGACCAATCAGGAAACCGGATTTTTTCAACTGTGGGTGGAGGGAATTGTGTGTCTGAGGTCTTTGTTTTCTGGCTGCCTGCTTCCTCTGAGCTTTGGAGAAGTAGTTCTGTTTTCTAATCTTCTGTTTCTAAGTGTAAGGACAAAGAGATCAGATAGTAAGTTATATGGTTTCTTTTCTTTGGTATTTGCATGAATGTAAGTGCTGGAGTGCTTTGATTTGTATTCTTTTTGAATAAGGCTGTTTATTCAATATTCTTTTAAGCAATCGACCCTGTGTTGTGTCACCTTAATACAGAGAGAACATTTGTATGTATTTTTTCTTTCTTTTTTATATAAAGCTTTCTTTTAAGACCTGTTGGAGTTTTTCTTTACTTCAGGGAAATTGAGTCTGTACTCACCAGGGAATTGGTGGGAGGAAGAAATCAGGGGAGATCTGTGTGTGTTGAATTGGCTAGCCTGATTTTGCATTCCCTCTGGGGGAATAGGAAAGTCCTTTTTGTTTCCAGGATTGGGAACAGAGAGGGGGAGTCACTCTGTGTAGTTTCACAGAGCTTGTGTCTGTGTATCTCTCCAGGAGCACCTGGAGGAGGGAAGGGAAAAAGGATTATTTCCCTTTGTTGTGAGACTCAAGGGATTTGGGTCTTGGGGTCCCCAGGGAAGGTTTTTCAGGGGGACCAGAGTGCCCCAAAACACTCTAATTTTTTGGGTGGTGGCAGCAAGTACCAGGTCCAAGCTGGTAGCTAAGCTTGGAGGTTTTCATGCTAACCCCCATATTTTGGACGCTAAGGTCCAGATCTGGGACTAAAGTTATGACATCTCTTGGTCCTTACACTTAGAAACAGAAGATTAGAAAACAGAACTACTTCTCCAAAGCTCAGAGGAAGCAGGCAGCCAGAAAACAAAGACCTCAGACACACAATTCCCTCCACCCACAGTTGAAAAAATCCGGTTTCCTGATTGGTCCTCTGGTCAGGTGCTTTAGGTGAAAGAGACATTAACCCTTAGCTATCTGTTTATGACAAACACTGACAGAGCCCAGTTGTCAGTGGGTGGGATCAAACCTGGGGCCACTGGAGCTTAGCGCATGAGTCTCTACCACATGAGCTAAAAGCCACCTTCCTCTTAGTTATGGCTGTAGCAGACTCATTAATCACTAAGTGGTCTCGGTGCCACTAGATGGGACAGAGCACCACACCCAGGAGGTGTGTAGGCAGGGCCGGCTCTAACTTTTTTGTCGCCCCAAGCAAAACAAAAACAAAAACAAAACCACTGCCCGGCCGAAACACACCCCCCCCCCCCCGAGCACCGCCCCACCAAAACAAAAACCCCTGAGCGCCGCCCCTCTGAAACACCCCTCCCGAGCACTGCCCCACCAAAACAAAAACCCCTGAGCACTGCCCCTCCAAAACAAAAAACCCTGAGCACTGCCCCTCCAAAACAACCCCCCCGAGCATTGCCCCACTGAAACAAAAACAAAAACCCCTGAGCACCGCCCCTCTGAAACAAAAACCCCTGAGCGCCGCCCCACTGAAACAAAAACAAAAACCCCTGAGTGCCGCCCCTCCGAAACAACCCCCCTGAGCACCGCCCCACTGAAACAAAAAACCCCTGAGCGCCGCCCCTCCAAAACAACCCCCCTGAGCGCCGCCCCTCTGAAACAACCCCCCTGAGCACTGCCCCTCTGAAGCAACCCCCCGAGCGCCGCCCCTCCAAAACAACCCCCCTGAGCACCGCCCCACCAAAACAACCCCCCTGAGCACCGCCCCTCCAAAACAACCCCCCCGAGCACCACCCCACTGAAACAAAAAACCCCTGAGCGCCGCCCCTCCAAAACAACCCCCCTGAGCGCCGCCCCTCTGAAACAACCCCCCTGAGCACTGCCCCTCTGAAGCAACCCCCCGAGCGCCGCCCCTCCAAAACAACCCCCCTGAGCACCGCCCCACCAAAACAACCCCCCTGAGCACCGCCCCTCCAAAACAACCCCCCTGAGGGCCGCCCCTCTGAAACAACCCCCCTGAGCACCGCCCCTCCAAAACAATCCCCCTGAGCACCGCCCCACCAAAACAAAAACCCCTGAGCGCCGCCCCTCTGAAACAACCCCCCTGAGCACTGCCCCTCTGAAGCAACCCCCCGAGCGCCGCCCCTCCAAAACAACCCCCCTGAGCACCGCCCCACCAAAACAAAAACCCCTGAGCGCCGCCCCTCTGAAACAACCCCCCCGAGCACCGCCCCTCTGAAACAAAAACCCCTGAGTGCCTCCCCTCCAAAACAACCCCCCCGAGCACCGCCCCACTGAAACAAAAAACCCCTGAGCGCCTCCCCTCCAAAACAACCCCCCTGAGCACCGCCCCACTGAAAGAAAAACCCCTGAGCGCCGCCCCTCTGAAACAACCCCCCCAAGCACCACCCCACTGAAACAAAAACAAAAACCCCTGAGCGCCGCCCCTCTGAAACAACCCCCCGAGCACCGCCCCACTGAAACAAAAACCCCTGAGCGCCGCCCCTCTGAAACAACCCCCCCAAGCACCTCCCCACCAAAACAAAAAACCCCTGAGCGCCACCCCTCCAAAACAACCCCCCTGAGCACCACCCCGCTGAAAGAAAAACAAAAACCCTGAGCGCTACCCCACGAAAACAACCCGCCCCCCAGCGCCACCCACTGAAACAGCCCCCCCAAGTGCTGCCCCCTCAAAACAAAAACAAAACCCCTGAACATCGCCACGCTGAAATAACCCCCTCGAGCGCCGCCCTGTCGAAACACCCCCCCTGAGCACCGCCCTGCCAGAAAAAAAACAAAACCCCCCGAGCGCTGCCCCGCCGAACCAAAAAAAAAACCACCTCGTGCACCGCCCTGCCGAAACAAAACAAAACAAAACAAAACGGCTCGCTGCCCCACCACCCCAAGATTGGCCGCCCCTTAGAAGGTGCTGCCCCAAGTATATGCTTGGTCGGCCGGTGCCTGGAGCCGGCCCTGTTTGTGGGTTACAGGTGCATGAGGCTGGCATCACCATAGTGGAAATGGGCATAATGCCAGGCTAGACAAGGGTGGATAATTGAAAGGGGCAGAGGGTTGAAGGCAATGACAGGCCAGATGCCCAGGCCTCAATGAAATATTGACAAATACATGGCTGAAATCAGGCTGGCTCGCCTGTGTATTACTATTGTTAAACTAGGTGTTAGAATTATAAGAATGTGTTTAGACTTTATTGCATGCTTGTGAGTTGCGGCCTGCATTAATCTCACTTATGGCGTCTGGATCCCGTATTGTAAGGCAATATTGAGTGTTTGCATTGTAAGCCTCTGTAACTGTGTAAATCACCAGACAGGAGAGAGACATTAAGTAGTGTGATGTGCTGGTCTCCAACAGGTGTTACGTTCTGCCTGACAAGGAAGGCCCATCCACACCAGACAGACTAGAGCAGGGGTGGGCAAACTTTTTGGCCTGAGGGCCGTATCGGGTTTTGGAAATTGTATGGAGGGCCGATTAGGGGAGGGGGTCATGGGCTCCCCCCCATCAGTCCCCCCCCCAGGACTCCTGCCCAATCCACCGCCCTACTCCCTGTCGCCTGACCACTCCCAGAACCCACACCCCTGACTGCCCCTCACCGCCCCATCCAACCCCTCCTCTTATTCCTGACGCCCTCCCCCCTCAGACACCAGCTGCATCCAACCATCCCTTCTCCCTGTCCCCTGACTGCCTCTGGAACCCCTGCCCCGACTGCCTCCTGTCACCCCATCCAACCACCCCTTCTCCCTGACCACCCCTGAAACCCTGCCCCATCCAACCACCCCTCCTTCCTGACTGCTCCCCTGGGAACCCCTGCCCCAACCAACCACCCCTTTTCCCTGACTGCACCTGAAACCCCTGCCCCTGACTGCCCCCCCACCGCCCTATCCAACCCCTCCTCTCATTCCTGACATCCCCCCCAGGATCCCTGCCCCATCCAACCCTCCCTGTTCCCTGACTGCCCCCTGGGGACCCCCAACCACCCCTTCTCCCTATCCCCTGACTGCCCCCAGAACCCTTGCCCCTGACTGCCCCCTGTTGCCTCATCCAACCCCTCCTCTCATTCCTTATCATAGACACTTCTATTACTTTTTGAAACTTAAAACTTAAGACATATTTGGGTGTATATATTTACCTGCTTTAAAACTGTAAATAACTCATTTCCTTTTCCTATATAATAAATCTTTAGATATTTTATTATAGGATTGGCTACAAACATTGTCTTTGGTGTGTGATCTAAAGTGCAATTGACTTGTCTTTTGCGACTGAATATTGCTGTGATACTTCGAGGAAGGGACCATCTATCACAGAGGTTGGCAACCTTTCAGAAGTGGTGTGCCGAGTCTTCATTTATTCACTCTGATTTAAGGTTTCGCATGACAGTAATACATGTTAACATTTTTAGTAGGTCTCTTTCTATAAGTCTATAATATATAATTAAACTATTGTTGTATGTAAAGTAAATAAGTTTTTAAAATGTTTAAGACGCTTCATTTAAAATTAAATTAAAATGCAGAGCCCCCCGGACCAGTGGCCAGGACCTAGGCAGTGTGAGTGCCACTGAAAATCAGCTCGCGTGCGGCCTGAGTGCCACTGAGAATCAGCTCGCGTGCGGCCTTCAGCACGCGTGCCATAGGTTGCCTACCCCTGATCTATCACAAAGGCAGGCTTCCCTGGGCGGCAAGACAGATTGAAATACCCCAGGGGACTCTCTGTGTTTACACTGTTATAGCGCCTGAGGAGTTTAACTTGATAATTAGTTGGTGAAAGCTCAGTATAGAGTTCACAAGCAGTTTAGGGCTTGTGCCCTGGTTGTTAACCGCCTGCCTATGCTCTTGAGCCACTGCAGGACAGCTTAACTCTGGGGAAGGGGAGGTGCAGAGAAATTCAAATCATGAGACTCATAAGACCTGGGTTTTATTTCCAGCTCTGCCTCTGACCTGCTGGGTGATGTTGGGAAAGTTATTTCCCGGTTCTGTGCCTCAGTTTCCCTGCCTGTAAAATGGGGATGATGACAAGGACTTCCTTTGTAAAGTGCTGTCAGATATCCTGATGAAAAACCACTGTATACGATCTAGGTAGCAGTAGTATATTATTTATTATTATGGTCAAAATGATGAGCAAGAAAGATGATCTTAGTTGCTGGTTTTCGCATGGGCCATGTGTATGGCAGGGCAGCCAGACAGAAAGCTGCTGCAGTGGCTAAATCAGGCAATGTCTGAATGAGAGAACTGCAGGTGGGGATGGAAAGAGACCTAGAGGCCTGATATATGTTGTGACGGATAAAGGAGCAGGCTTTGGAGATAGCCTGGATGTGTTGGGCAAAGGAAAGCGAGGAGTGAAACATAATCCCAGATCACAGACTTGAGTGAAGCAGAGGACGGTGCAGCAGAAGACGGTGCAGCTGACATTATTAAGCACAGATGTTTAAAAGAAACAAACAGGCAAGGAAACTGAAAGCAAAAAGGAATCCTGTCTCTCGGCCACAGCCTCTAACCCCTAGGCCACACCTCCTAGCCTATGAAAAGCCTTGAGGACAGCTTTCTGTCCCCAAGAAACCATTGCTTATGGTTAGGGGGATTTCTGCCTTTGAAGGACTCATCACTAGGACATAAGCTGCCCTCAGTGCAGAAAAAGACAGCAGCAAGCCCATCTGTACGGACCTGGTCCACACTAGAAAGTTTCACTGGCAAAATGTTCCTTCCGTTGGCACAGCCATGCGTGCACCCACACTCCATTGGGATTCCTGCCCACAAAACCCTCAGCTTCTGCTAGCACAGTGAAACCAGCTTGCTGCGTGACCGAAATCCTGTAGCCCGCCTCTATAGTTCCACCAGCATATGAAAGGGCCATCTCAGGGCTCCCCCTTGTGGCAGGACACAGCCCTCAGCTCCCTATTCCAGCTCTTGCAAACTCATCTTGGTGTCTGTCTGTGGGCTACGGGGCTGGGGTGAGCTTGGCGCAAGGATGACAAGACATCTGTCCCAATATTTGCTTATTTGTCCCGTGTCCCGACCTACCTTTGGTCAGGACGTGAATTGTCCCGATATTTTGCCTCTGCTCATAGGTGGAGCAGAGCCGGGAGGGGGCTTGCGCCCCCCGACTCTATCCCCTCCTTCCCCCATTGGATCCCTCCACAAATCCCCACCCTGGCCCCACCACTTCTCCAAGCATGCCTCATTCCTCCTCCTCCTCCCCGTCCCAGGCTTGCACTATGGCTGTGCAAGCACTGGAGGGAGCGGGGAGGTGGAGACGGACAGGAGGCAAGCTGTGAGGGGGAGGGGGGCCTTGAGCTCCGGCAGCCTTTTTTTTTTTTTTGGCTTCGCCCATGCCCCCCCCCCCCCACCCCATCCCAATATTTCACCTGTGTGATCTGGTCACCCTACTTGGTGCACAACTCCAGGAATGTGGCCTTCTGCATCCAGAAGTTCTGGAGCCACTGTTGAGCACCCCAGGTTTGCACCACGATCCGGTCCCACTACCCAATGCTCATCCAGGCCCCAAACCACGGCTTCACTGTGGGCAGTTTCTCAGTGATTCCTTGCAGCAGCCAGTCAGTTTTGTTCATGCCATCCTCCTCAGCCTCCTCGCTGGATGTCCAGCTGGTGCCATGCTTCCACAAATACAAGAGAGTGACTTACCCTATCCTTAAAACGGGCAAGAGACCTCTGATGACCTGTGACAGTGGCTAGGCAGCTCCTGTACTGACCAGTACTGACCTGTAGTTTCCATGTACTCTCCTGTCTGTCTGCCCATCCACAGTCTTGTCTTTTACTTAGACTGTCAGCTCTTTCAGGACACGGACTGTCTTTTTTTTGTCCTGTGTTTGTACAGTGCCTAGCACACTGGGGGCCGAGGAGCTGAACTGGTGCTCCTAGTTCAGCTATAGTAATACAAATAATAAATAATTGCTAATGGTTTGAAGGGGAGATTGAAAAATGGCACGAAAAAGAGTAGACTCTGGGATGGAACAGAGGGATTTGTGGGTATTTGTCCCAAAACTCCCACAGTTCCCTGAGATCGGTGTCCTGTAATACATGGCAGCAGCCCCACAATAAGCCACAATCATTTCCCAGGAGGCAGTGCTTGACATATCTGGCTTCAAGACTAAGCTTGATAAATTTATGGAGGGAATGGTCTGATGGGATAGCCTAATTTTGGCAATTAATTGATCTTTGACTATTAGCGGTAAATATGCCCAATGGCCTGTGATGGGACACTAAATAGGGTGGGATCTGAGTCACTACAGAGAATTCTTTCTTGGGTGTCTGGCTGGTGAGTCTTTCCCACATGCTCAGGGTTTAACTGATTGCCATATTTGGGGTCAGGAAGGAATTTTCCTCCAGGGCAGATTGGCAGAGGCCCTGGGGGGTTTTCACCTTCCTCTGCAGCATGGGACATGGGTCACTTGCTGGAGGATTCTCTGCACCCTGAAGTGTTTAAACCACAAGTTGAGGACTTCAATAGCTCAGACATAGGTCAGGGGTTTGTTACAGGAGTGAGTGGATGAGATTCTGTGGCCTGCGTTGTGCAGGAGGTCAGACTAGAAGATCATAATGGTCCCTTCTGATCTTAAAGTCTATGAGTCTATGAGTCTACGAGATGGTGGCGAGGGGACCCTGGGATGCCTGCTCACAGCGCCGTACGTCTCTGGCTGAGGCAAGCTAATGCTGTGGGAACACATGGTCAAACAAAAGCAGCCAGGTGTGAATGCGTTCTGCTGAAATAGGTGTCAGTAGGACGCTGGCAGAACTTTTGCTGGTAAAACTTTCTAGTGTAGACAAGGCCTGGATATCTCTTCTTTTGTGTGTAAGAGTCGGTTTCTCTGTGGTAAGCATTGCTTACCAACACATTTCAAAGGCATAGGACCCCCCAAGCAGAAGTCAGTGGCATCACTCTTAGCTCTGAATTCTTCAAAGGAATGTCAGGAGCTGCTCTCAGCAAAGAGAAACTGGTGCTAAAAAAAAAGACTAATACTCACACCTTGGATTTAGGTTCCCCCTATACTGTACTAATGACCTATTTCCAACAGGACAGTAAAAACCTGAATCACTCTTGCTATATAGATTGGACTGAACAGTTTTTGAAGTGGTCTTGAACCATGCCAATTCCTGTGATTTCATCACGAGTCTTGCAATAGTTGTGGGTTTTCTGAAAGCCCCAGATCCAGGAGTCATGTGATTATATGAGATTGTAAGCACGAAAGGGGATCAATTTTATGAATTTGACAAGGTGCCAGTTAGATTGTGAAACTGAAATCCAACAAAATAGATTTCCCAGTTTGAGGGGTGTTAGACCCAATATTACAATGGAATCTGATAGAATAACCCTGCTTTTAGTGACTCTAGGGAAGGTCAGCCTACTGATTTAACACTAGGTTCTTTTCAGGCATTTCTCACATCAGGACAGTTTGGTATACTGTTGATTGTATACCGAGGTGGGTCGGGGTGAACAAATAGTTAATAATCAGTTTTCTTTTTTAAATAATCATATGTTTCTAGCACTCTAGAGACAAGCTTAATGTGACCTTAGTGAACCCTAAAGGTTCAGAAACCCAACCCAAATCAAATAAACCCCAAGTGTATTTCTGTCACAATTTTTAAGCCAGTCTCATGGTTTTGGAAAGCCTGGGATTGGCTGCAGCTGCAAGGTGGATAGGATCTAAATGGGATCGACATTAAGTGTTTATTAAAGGAGAGATCAGTATAGATTAGGCCGGTGCAAAGGTATTGGCATTTGTGTCCCCTGAATCCCACTCTGCAAGCATTCAGTCCACTGGGGCACATCACAGCCAACTGTGACTGTAATATATTGCAGCTGCCAATGGTCTCCTATGCTCATTACAGGGGCATAGGAAAGTCCCAGCTTCCCCTCCTATGCTGGCTGCAGTAGGAGGGTGGAGTCTGAGCTCCACCACTCTTCTATGACCTCTACACAGGGGACATCTTCCTGTGGCCAGATCTGCTTGGCTTAGGGCTGATTTGCACCAGTTGAGGGGTGCAAATCTGCTAGAGTGTAGCACAGCCTGCGAGGCCAAAATCCCTTTCCTCTCTGGCCCCCAGGAGATAGCACAGTTCAGGAACCTGGTATGAGAAGTTTCTGCCCCCTCTTCCCTACCCCATACTTCCCTGTGTTTTAACTGTGCCAGGGAATTGTCTTGTCACAGCCACATCCCAACCGCGGTGTAGACGGGACCAAAGAATCCCTTTATTTCATCGCTATACATACAGTCAGCTTTCCTGTGGGTGGCTTGAGGTAAAGGAATTGTCTCTCTCTTTGGTTTTTAAGAGCTTTCCTTGTTTTATAAATGATGCAGCTCACATGCAAAGTGGCTCTAGATGACAAAACTGAAAGAAACCCAGGAGTATCATTGGGGTTTGAAGGATTTCTTCATTCATTCATCACCAGCCTGGTAAAAGGACCGTTATGCATCACCAGCTCCCCTGCACCCCAAATGACCTTCTCTGTCCAACTTCCCCTGCTTGGCCCTCACCTCCCTCTTCCCCAGATGATTCCCCTTCCCCAAGCCGCCCCTCCCCCTTCTCCAGAATGATCCTCCTCCTCCCAACCTGCCCCCTTCTCCCCAGAATGACCCCCCAACCTGGCCCTCCCCTTTCCCCAGAATAGTCCCCCTCTCCCCAACCAACCTCCCTGCCTGCAACCTGCCCCTCCCTCTTCCCCAGAATGACCCACCCGGCCCCTTCCCCTGCTCCAAAACATTCCCTCTTCCCCCACCCCCGTTGCAGCCTGGCCGGGGAGAGGCAGGGCGTATCCGGACTGGAGTCCGCCGCTCATTGAGCCCCGTCCCTGCCGCCCCCTCCCCGGGGAAGCTACATCCGCCCCTGGGCTGGGGCCGCTCCCCCGCAGGACGCAGCAGCGGCGGCGCTCGGCGCTGCACGGAGCCGGCCGGGATGCCTCTCCCTGAGTCCCCGCAGCCCGCTCCGGGCCCCACCCGGCCCGTCGCCGTGACTGAGACCGGGCTCCTGGGCACCCCAGTGAAAATCCAGCCCCACGGCTGCAATAGCGGGGCGCTGCTGGGCGGGCTCGGGGTGCTCGTCCAAGCCCTGCTGGCCACGGTGGCTTTCAGCACGCTGATGTGTGAGTACCCGCTCCCCGCGGCCGGGGGGCAGAGCCAGGCGGTACCTTCCCCACACCGCTCCCTGGGGCTGAACCTGCTCCGCGTGGGTGGGGGGAAAGAAGCCAACGCCTTGATCAGTTAGTCCCGGGACTTTGCTTCCAGCTGGGCCGGCGCAATGCGAGTGTCCTGTTTGGTACCGTTTCTGCAGATACGGTGATGTCTATTTTTAAAATTTATTTTATTTTTATACATTTAACTTTTTTTTACACTTTGCAGGAACTTATGGGAGAGCATCAGGCAGGTAAAGGGCACAGGGAGGCAGCAGGGGCACTAGGACAATTTGTATAGTGAGGGTACTGAGAGCCACTAAGCAAACTGCAAACCCTGGATATAATGGAAACCGCAACCCCTAGTTCCAGCACCTATGGGCACCGAGTCCTTATGAAGCCAGATTATAAACACAGATGCCTTTGCTTAAAGACACAAAAACCTCCCTCCCTGTTTAACGTTAAAGGGTTGTGTGCGGCACAAGCTGAACGTCTAAGCCTGGTGGCAGATTCCAAAAGTTAAAACTTTAACCTTTCAAACAAGGTGTCAGCGTCCTAGGTCGGAATATACAATTGGAATATCCTTAAATCAAACTCTAAGAAGTTCTCTAGCAGCATTTTCCTTGCTTTGTCTCTTTGAATTTTGAGGATTAGGGAGGGAAATATTTTTGTTGGTTTGTGTGTGTTCAGTGAAATCAGCATTTACTGGGAAAAAAACTCAAATCCTTCCAAGCCTGCTTTCAATTAAGTGTCTTAAAACTTTAGCAACGATCACCTATTAACATGTTTTTTATGTGATCTCTCCCTGCCACTCTCTCACCTGTATTCTAATGGTCTTGGGTTGGGGTTAGCAGTGCTGTTGGGAAAGCTGATAAGCCATGTACCTTCCAAATAAAGATAACTTTAAAACATGTTATGGCAAGTGCAAAAAGACTGTGAAAGGCTGGGTTTTGGCTATCTTCATCAGGATGTATAGATCAGAGACCTTTGTATGGCTTCGCAGGGTGTAATCACTTACTACTGATATGGTGGTGTCTTGCACCCGCTTTGCACAGGGGTAACTCATTACATATATTGCCTGATAATGGTGAGTAGCCTCAATAGAATTTATCTTTATTTGCACTGGGAGCTGTCTCCAAAAATCAGAGATTAAAGCCAGAGTATAAACACAGATCTCTGAGTTAAAGACAAAAAAACACCCTCCCTCCCTGCTTAACCTTAAAGGATTTTATGTGGCACAAGCTGATGATAATTGGAAGTTTAAGCCCTGGCTAACTCTACACAAAAGGTTTGACTTGTGAGCTTGAACATGGAATTTCCTATCTTGCTTGCACCATTTTTTTTCTCAGCATTAATTTAAAAAAAAAACAACAACTCCAAACACAAACTCCTAATATATACATTGCTGGGGAGGCTAGAATAGATCCTGGGTAAAAACATATTAAGGGACCTGACACTTGTTCTCAAGATCATTGCCACAGATCCTAACTGGATTGTAATTACATACAAAGTCATAGATCTAATCTATTAAAATTGGCTGTGCAACAGTGAACAATTAGTCAGTTATAAAACTCTAACGATGAGGAAAAGGTAATTCACTGTTGGTTTATACTAGTGAGAAGATAAAGCTAATATAACAGAGTGGCCTGGCAGCAAATACAATGCTGTTTAATTGGAATGGTATGTTTTCCACGTATTGCTCTAATACCAAAGGTGACTTAAGCTGCAAAGTCACTGGAGGTTTAAAACCCTAAAACAGAGTTTACCAAGTAATAGTCAATTCAAATGAGGAGAGGAGGACATTATTGCTAACAATAGAGGAACAAGAGCCTGGTATTCAGGGAGGATGGTGAGTGAATTCAGTGGATGGTGTATATCATTTAACTTTAAAAGGTGAGCTACTTTTAGTATGAGGCTCGTGACTAATGCAATTGATCAATTGCTGAAAAGGTGCTAATGAGTAAGAGTGAAGCCAGGGGGCTGGTCTGGATAAGGCCACTGGAGTAGGAGTCAGGCTGCCTAGGCCAATAACTAGCTGATCTTGAATAAGTTGCTGCACCTTTCTGCTTTTCTGATTCCCCTCTGTCTTACCTATTTATATTGTAATCTCTTTGTCATGGGGACCATTAGTTACCATGTTATACAGCGCCCAGCACAATAAAGCCCTGAACTTGGCTATGGCTTCTAAGAGCCATAGGCGCCAATTTTTCCCAGCACGGTGGGTGCTCGCCTCCAGCCCTGCCCCTTTTCCAACCCCTTCCCCAAATCCCTGCCCCAGACCTGCCTCTTCCTGGAGCGTGCCACATTCCCTCTCTTCCCCCTTCCCTCCCAGTGTTTGCTGCCATGAAACATTTTGCAGTGGCAAGTGCTGGGAGGAGAAGTGGGGACGTGGCACGCTCAGGGGAGGAGGCAGAGTGGAGGTGGAGTGGGGCAGGGCAGGGACACCCACAGAGTCAGCGCCTATGTGAAGAGCTACTGTAATATAAAACTGCAGGTGGAGGAGGGAGAAGAGCAGGAAAAACTTGTATCTGAAACTTCCCTGAAATCTCAAAAGCAAACTTCTCCCATCAAATGCATCCAGGCTTGCCAACTCTAGTTGGAGAGAGGCTTTCTGAGCACATCTGACTCTGGGAAGCCATTGAATAAAATATTTGTTTACATTAACTATACAAACTAGCTGTGTGGGGGAGATGGAAGTAAAAGTATGTATCTGGAAGCAGGTATTGTAGGTTTTAGAGGTATGCTGGGATCAATGCGGTAAATAGGAGAAGACTAACTTGCAGTCTGTAGTGCTTGTCATCCAAATATCTCAAAATACATCTGAGCCTATGGATAGAGCAGGGAGTCTTCTGGGTTCTTCCCCTGACTTTGCCACAGACTTCCTTTCATTGCCTCGGTTTCCTTATCTATAAGATAGTTGGGTGAATACTTCCTTGGGGTAACATGGGGCTCCATGAATGGTTATAAGGCACTACTTCTTTAGACAAGTGAAATATTCTTAACCAAACTTACTATGTCCTCATGAGGTAGCTATGCATTGCCATCAGTGATTTAGGGGTGGGTAAAGTGAAGCACAGGTCAATTAAATGGCTTGCCCAAAGTTGCACAACCAGCCAGGATTAGAACCTGGACATCTTAAATCTGTTGCTGCTGGAACAGTAGAGGAGATGGTGAAGTAAGACCTGAAAAGATCTGGAGAAGCATCCAAACTTTGAGGCTTGTTTGCATCTCTGGACGTTTCAGAGAGAATCGTTTCAAAGCCAGGATGCAGTGGTTGCAATCTTAAGGGGAAATTTTTCAGGATAAAAATTTTAATAAAACCTCTGAAATGCCTTACCTGGGTTAACTAAAATAATTGGATTATTTAAGCTGGAAAAATCTCTTTACTGTCTGTATTTTGCTGAGTTTGGTCAATGGAAAATAGACTCACACAGGTCACCAGATTAGTCTGTTTTTGCCCAATTTAACTGAGGCTAACACATGGTGCAGTGTCTGGCTTCTAAGCTGTGCAGGGAGATGCTTTAAATCTGTTACTATTAGAGCTTTAACTGAAACACTTTAATGGTTGTGTTTTTATAAACGTTTTTCACAAATTCTGCACTTTAGATCAACTGTTATGTCCCGCTGGCCCGCTAGCAGCAAAGAACAAATAGCGTGAAATTTCTTTGAACTTGCCAATTTGCTAATGGCAACAACATGGGAAGGGTTCCCAGTGATGAGGGGTGAGTCATTTTGTGTAAATACAGAAGCATATGGATAAACTAGAGGCAGTGAACCGAAACCGAGCATGTCTATCCAAATGGAACACTCTACGTCTACTCTGATCGGGGAGGAGGCTGAACTGTTAGCTTCAAGGATTGTTTGCAACAATCTGTAATTGCAACAGGGCATTTGGCTGCACTGTCAGGAGGGTAGAATGCAAGTAAAGAACAAGGATGGCGTAGTGGGCATGAGAGGGTTAGAATACTTTCTGCTCATCTTTCATAGCGAGGTTAATTACTTTGTTGGAGACGCAGAATAGTGGCAATATATTTGGAAAGTTTGTTCTGAAAACAGCATCAAACAGCAGTGTTTACACTCCTAGAGAAGTGGTCTTCGAGGTGCCTTTTGAAAAGAAGTTTTCATAACAAAGGTAGCTTTGGATAAAGTGGAGTAAGGTAAACAAGAGGACTCCAGAGGGGAGGAGTAGCGTTGTCTGAAATGAAGTGTTAATTGTAAACTCATTTGGTTCTGTTCAGGTTCATACCACATCCTTCACCCTGCTGGTATCTAAAGTTACAGAACCACCATCTCTAGGAGACAGCTTCTGTTATGGCATGCAGAGAAACACAGCCTCTATGAAAACAATGGGCTGTTGGTCCTGGCTGTTAGGACAAGCAGGATCCATCTCTTACAGGACCAGGAGAGAACGCTCCAGGTTGGCTTGAGCTAGCAAATTAATTTCCCAGGCCAAGACCATTTCTACCCACCATCCCAGAAGGGACTGGCAATATGTCCCACAATGCCCTGAGAAAGCTAACCTAGAGCAGCACAGTGAGTTGTAGTGCTAAAAAGCATAGATTGTGCACCCAGAAATCTTTGGGACACGTTCCAGTGTTCTCCTGCAACCCCTGGCTAAATTGGGAAATATCCTTGCAGTAACTGCAGTGTTTGTTTTAAAAAAAATAAAAAGTTTCTAAACTGTGCAGGTGCTACGGGTAGCATATATATATGTACACCTACCTAATGCCTGCCATTTAGAGAAGTGAGTAGATTTACAGGAAAGGATATTACAGAGGTGTGTAATCACCAACTGTGAACCTATGTGGGATGCACTGGCAGAGTGCATGATGCCAGGGTGTTCAGGGCAGGTCTGTCCCAGTATGGGAAGCTGATATGATGTTCCCTAGTGACAATTAAGGAGTACCCATGCCCACTGTTTTCTTCAGCCAACCCAGCCTATGTGCTGCTGCCCTGGGTAAATAAGGCTTGTCTTGATTTCCACCAACATATCAGGAGGCAATACAACTACATGGAGCAGGTTCAAAATGGGGTGGAACATACTTCTGACAACTAAAGGCACGATGGCGCTGCTTTATGGACTCCCTTGGACGATAGCATGTATAATGCCACAGACATGACTGGGCCGGGTTGAGTGCCTCACAGTTTCAGGGGGCTGTTTTGGGGCAGTGGGTCGAAGAGGCAGAGTGCTTGTGGTCTGCTTGCAAAAACCATCTACTTGTGAATAGTCTATTACAGCAGAAGTGGTGAGGATACCTTATGCGCCCACAAGCTTGAGCTGCCTGGGGAATACATGGATTAATGAGGGTGACTGGGGCTGATGCCACACCTTGGACGTGTGTGTGTGTGTGTGTGAGAGAGAGAGAGAGAGAAATGTAGCCTGCTATAACTTTTGTATAAAATAAATAGTGGACTTGTCACTTTGTGTAGGTTACTTATTGTCCCTCCCGAACCCAGTATGTGACCAAAGAGGTTTGGGCAGTACAGCTGCCATTACTAAGTTGAGAAGGGGTGCAAAACAAGCAGCAGCAGCAGTAGTAGCAGCAAAGCTCCTTTTGTCCTATAAATGTTCTTGGTAGAAATGGGCCAGAGTGGCAAAGTACTGGAGTTCAGCTCTGGATCCAGAAAGTCCAGGGCTAGTTCTGGTACAGCGTTGTGGTCCAGACCCCATCTCTAACTTGGTAAGAGATCTGTTTGAAATAGTGCTTCATCTTTTCTCTTGTTGTTTCAGGTATGCTTTAAACTGGGCACATGAGACTGTCTGCCACAATAACTTGAACATATTTCCTTTCAATGCATTGGTTTCTTAATGAGCAGAGCACTGCACCATTTGTGCCTGTCACTGTGCAAGGCCCTGCTCTTGTGAAGGGTTGTCATGGCATACAGAACTGTAGCTAAGTGAGTAATCCCATCTGAAGTAGTTTTAAACCTTTTTCTGTGTCCTTGTGAAAGATCGTTGGCTGAATAGTGACAGCTCTTCTTGGCTATTTCAGCTGTAGATGCCAAATGTGAATCAATGGGTCAGTCCTGGAGAAAGGGTGCAAAACTTTTTCCATGAGGAAATGTTTCAGCTTACGGCTTGTCTACGCTTAGAAATTGACTGGGATAGCTACTGTAATATCTCTGTGTAAATGCTCTTATATAGGGTTGGCAAATTCAATTTTTTTATAACTTTGAATAATATTGATGTTTAAGCATTATTTTAACAATTTTCTTTTTCGCAGTTGAGAAATTATGGGTTAAGATTTTTTTTTCTTCAATTTTTATCAGTTTAAATGTTCACAGTGTGGGAAGTTATAGGCGAATCAGTCAATGGGGTGTGGGGGGGAGGTATTAGATTAATTATTTCATGACAGAAGATGTTTAGATTCAAGAAGTTAAACCTCAATACCCGTTAAAACACAAATTGCCAACCATCACGTGTCAAAATGTACAGCATGAGTATCTTTAAAACAAACTCTAAGACGTTCTCAGGCATCAGTTTGTTCAATTTGCCTATCTGAAAAATTAAATAATTATCAATAGAAACATTTTCTGTGTACAGTGAAATTGAAGTTTACTGACTTTTTTACCAATAAAGTTTAATCTATACAACCCTAATCCTTTTCCAGAAAGAGACCGTCCACACAGAAAGCTATTGTAGAACAGATACTGTGCTTTAAATTCACACGTTACCTCATTCTGGATTAACTCCAAGTGTAGGGAAGTCCTAAATCGGGGGCTGCTGGAAGCATTTCTGTGCATCATGGTGAACACTGGCTTTTTCTCTCCTCTTCCAAGAAAATTTAAAGTTCAGCAGAATGGCCATCAGCCAGCCCCTCTCCTCTTTCCTGTCTCCCCTCCCGCCCCCCAAAAAACCCACACCCTTATTCAAGCTGTCCCTAGCAATTTCATCCAACTGACTCTCTGTCATGGATGTCCCAGGTGACCACCAGGTTATCTACCTCCGTGTAATTGAGTTTTCCCACGGATAAGTTACATCAGACAATATATTTTGTTCTTTGGGTTTTTGAATGGAAGCTGCAATACAGAAATGCAAGCTTAACTCTGGGAGAGGAGAAAATACTTGCATAGCCAAGGAGTGCCTTGGGTCCCACCTGCTTTAGAATGAGCCATATCTGAAACCTGTTCTAAGAGGTGGCTCCCTCCCTTAACTGACCGCATGTAGGGTACAGCTTGGCTTTTGAATATGGCTTTGTCCTGTCTGACAGGGACTTCCCATGGTCCCTTTCAGCAGATCGTTGCTATATTTTGAAGATACTTACCAGCTAGTATAGACAAGACCTTAAGTATAGGGTGAGGAGGCAGTGAGAAATGGCAATTTTGATGATCATAGGCAGTGCTACCAGCTCTGCTGCTACCAGATTTGTCTGTTACTTTGGGTTACGCTGATTTATTAGGATTTCTCTTCTGAGCCGACACTGAGTCAACAGTGTGCCCTTGTTGCCAAGAAGGCTAATGGCATTTTGGGCTGTATAAGTGGGAGCATTGCCAGCAGATCGAGGGACGTGATCATTCCCCTCTATTTGACATTGGTGAGGCCTCATCTGGAGTACTGTGTCCAGTTTTGGGCCCCACACTACAAGAAGGATGTGGAAAAATTGGAGAGTCCAGTGGAGGGCAACAAAAATGATTAGGGGACTGGAGCACGTGACTTATGAGGAGAGGCTGAGGGAACTGGGATTGTTTGGACTGCAGAAGAGAAGAATGAGGGGGGATTTGATAGCTGCTTTCAGCTACCTGAAAGGGGGTTCCAAAGAGGATGGATCTAGACTGTTCTCAGTGGTAGCACATGACAGAACAAGGAGTAATGGTCTCAAGTTGCAGTGGGGAAGGTTTAGATTGGATATTAGGAAAACCTTTTTCACTAGGAGGGTGGTGAAGCACTGGAATGGGTTCCCTAGGGAGGTGGTGGAATCTCCTTCCTTAGAGGTTTTTAAGGTCAGGCTTGCAAAGCCCTGGCTGGGATGATTTAGTTGGTGTTGGTCCTGCTTTGAGCAGGGGGTTGGAAGAGATGACCTCCTGAGATCTCTTGCAATCCTAAGATTCCATGGTTTGGGGGAGGGGGGACTGTAATTCTGTCAATGTACTGTTTGTGTCACTTGCGTTCTTATAGGGAGCTCTCTTTCTCCCTTCTGCAAGTTCCCTCCCAATGGAGCTATCCTCCCTGGATTCAGTAGGCTGGGTTGAACAGCATTTCCAGCTATCACCCTCATATGCCCTTGGACTCAGCAGCCTGGGTTGAACCACACCTCCAAGCTGTCACCCTGATATGCCCAGGGCACTACACCTGAATAGAGCATGCCTGAGCAGGCTGGGTCGAGCAGCACTTTCAGTCTGCCACCCTCATATGCCCCAGGTTTGGGAATACCACTAGCAGAGACTGTGAAGAGTGAAGACTATATCAATATGTAGACACAGCTTGTCGTTGAGGGTTGTTCCATTTTAGATTCTGAGTGAGGATACAGTTGAGCAAAGCACTTTTCTTCAAGGTGTGTCTACACTGCAGTAAAAGACCCGTGTCAGCTGACCCAGGCCAGCCACGGCCATGCAGTGGATCTTTTATTGCGGTGTAGATGTACCCTGCTTGTACTGTCCATGGAGACTGAACTAAAACTTAAGGTTTGATGTGAGATGCTTTGAATTAGTGCACTTGCATCTTTCACTCTTCAAATCCTTCTTGCGTGTCTTGATTGGGCTTTTCATATCTGTTTTGGTCAAACATCTCATACTGAGTGCAACAAATGGATCAACTTACTATACAAAGAACAGTTGTTCAGCTCAGTGGTTTCCATTCTGCTGTTGGAGCTGTTAAAACAAAGGGACTTTTGGAAAGGTTTGAGATAGAAACTTTCCCTTCCTCTTGTCAAGTCCATCTGAAAGCAGATCTTTTATTCATAAAAATACTGGAATTTACGGAGCATACCGTACATGTTCGATGCACAAAAGTCAGGGTAGGGTCTAATCTTTAAAAACTGATAACTTTTTGTATCATGCTTTTGAATTTTGATCTTTAATGTTGTGATTACATCTTTTGAAGGCTGGCTTAAACAAATTATTGTAAACTGGACAAGGTCTATTGTATAGAAGGCCTAAAGGGAATATATTCAAGGGTTAATAGAAGGCATAGTAAAAGGGGAAGTTTGTTATGCACAAGTTTTAAAGCATCTAATGGCTTAAGGGGGGAGGTGAACTTTGCAATAGGTTAAGAAATAGCTTGGCTAATAGGGGAGGGGGTTTTACCAGGAAACAGGTTGCTGACACTCCTGGGGTCACGTCTTGCTGACCATCTGGAGGGGGGTGGGGACGTTCCGAGAAACTGACCCTGTGGCAAGCCCAAATTTGGAAATGGTCTAAACTGCCTGATTCATGCGTGTTGGAAGTCAGTCAAAAAGGGTATAAAGGATGGCCGGACAGATCCATCGGGGCACTCAGTCGGTGAACTGGCTGTCGAGGGACGAAGGTACTAGTGGACACATCCCCACCATGGGAAATCTGCTGGCACTGGAATCCTAAGACTAGCTGGAGCCACTGTTTGCCCAGTCTGAGCAACTGGACTGTCCCTGAGGGGGGATGAGATTCTGAGTTGCAGTACTCTGCTTGAAAATCCTTACCTGACACATCCCCACCATGGGAGATCAGGAATAGGTGGATCAACAGGGCTGTGATCACAGGCCTCATCTCGGGCAGACGGGAGAAAAGGGGGTGGGAAATCTGAACCCTCTGAACGACTAGCCGTAGGGCAGCGGGAATCAGAGGGATTAAGAGGACTTGCCAAAAAAGGGCCTGATCAGGTTTTAGAACTTTCAAGTGGGGCCTTGGAGAAGTCGGGCTTGAACAGGTGAAGGAGTGACCGGCCGGAACTCCCCAAACTCACCAGGTAAAAGTCGGGGGCATATTCAGGGAGTGGGCTGCTGTGCTGCTTGAAACTAAGCTCAAGAAATAAAGGGGGATTTTTCTAGCGATAGAATTACCGTGCCTTAAAATTATAGCATGCTTGTAAGTGTTTATGTGTAATTGTCAGTGTTTAATAAAACTATTACCTGATTTAACCATATCAGGACTGGTTTGCTCTTCTATCCGAATCTCCCTAAACTAGGATAAGGAGGAGGCTGACCCTGCCGGTCCAAGGTTAAAGTTCAGGAATATAATTAGGTCAGCCTTAAAAAGAGGTCGATGGCGCAGCGAGCAGGGTTCTACAGAAAGAGAGGTAATAGCAGTATAAGGATAAAAAGAAAAGTTTGTCAGGGTTCCAACGGAAGTATAAGTAGCGGCTGTGGAACCAAAAACTTGGGAGGAAGCACCCGCTCATCGGAAGTAGGGACAAACTGATAAAAAATGGTTCAGATAAAAGGATTAAAAGGCCCGATCAGAGAAAATGAAAATAAGCAAATAATTAAAAATCTTACGGAAGAAGTAAAAGAAAGAAACTGGGAAATAGTGTTAGTTATATTGAATTTGGTAGTTTTTGTAGTAATATATTTTGTGATTATAATTAATTGGGGAATAGAATGGGAGGAGAATAAAGCAAAAATAATAGGAGGTTTAATGGGAAGAATATTAATGAGTGGACTCATGGGAAGAACTATGGGTCGCGTGATGATAAGCTTTGGAAAAGCAGAAAACCAAACATCATGGGTTTAGTTGAGTAATTAGTTGTGTAAATATTTGTAAATAATGTGATAAATAATGTGTAAGTAATGTGATATAAAATATAAATAATATGTTGTAGAATGGCTGATTACAGAAATCCAGGATTACCCAGGGCACAACATGTGTTGATGTTGGTGAGTACACAAGCGCAATCATCATCAGGGACATGTGTGTTTAAGGAAGTAAAACAACAACGAGATTTGACAGATCTTGAGCACCTTTTGCATGTGATGAGTCATAGTAAGAAAAATGGAGGAAAATTAATAAGATTAATATATGCTGGTGTATTTGGAACCCGTTTAGAGACAGGTCAGGAGGGAATAGGAGTGTATAGAGTAGAAGCAGATATAGAAAGACCTGAAATCCAATGTCTTAAAGAAACAGACACATGTAATCACCCAGATTTAAGATTTATCTGGACGAATGAACCAAATTCAGGGGAATTATGGACAGGAAAAGGTAGAGAACCTGTTTTTTGTAACTCCCTAACAAAGGGTCCTTGGAAACAGTTAAAAAGGGAAAAAGACCGATGGGGGAGGGACATAATATTAGGAGGCTGTAAATATCATAGAAAATTGGGTAAAACAGAAGAAAAGGCTAAATGGAATAAATGGCCCACTTTAGGACCAAAAGTGGGGAAGCATAAAAATGTGTATGGGAGAAGCAAGGATCAGGTAATGCAGGAATATGAATTAAGAAGATTTAGTCATTTAAAAATTAAATGAGAAAAAGAAAAAAAACGTAAAACCACCCCAATATCAGGACGCGTCAGCTATGGCTCCGCCCCTCTACCTAGAAATACCATCGAACATAATTAACCCTTTGTGGACAGAGCAACTGGGACCAGTAAAACCACTGCCAAATCCTATAGTCTGTCCAGTACTAAAAAGGAAAATAAAATATAGAAATAATGTAAAAGAGCAAAAAATTATAGAACAAAAATTTGAGGAAAAAAAAGAAGAATTGATCAGGGAATGGCTGGGATTAGATCCTAAAAAAATGGTATTAGAATGGCTAAAAGGGGAGTTAAAGGCCATAGTATTAAATAGAACAGAAGTAGAAGATTTGGCACCTAGATCATTTTATGGTGAGGAAAGGGATCGAAGTTCATTAACAGAGATATTTGGAAGCGGGCTAGAATCAATTGGCCTAGATAGATTCTTGCGACAATTGGTAAAAGAAGAGTGGTGGCCCTCTAAGGAGTTTAAAGCCAGAAATCAAGAACAAATACCGGCATCAGTGGTCCTCATGAATTGGCTCACAGGAGGCACAGAAATAAATAGACAGGCGCTGCTAGTAACAAAAATTGATTGGGACCAGAGTGGATTTGGAACTAAGGACGTATTAAGTAGGGCCCTATTAAAAAGAAGCCCTTGGTTACCGTTGGGTATATTACAATATGACACGCTGGCAAAAATGATAGATAATACGAAAGTAAACATGGGAGTTCAATGGTTAAAACCAACTGAACGAAACTCAAAAAGGTCAGATAAAACAAAATCAAAAGTAAAAATAGAAAAAAAGGAAGCAGTCAGCGAAGGGGCAAAGCCATTTTCTGCAAAAAATAGATGGCCGGGAAATAAACAATCTGCATATGCTTATTTGAGGCAAGCAGGCGTAAAACACTCAGCACAAGGACAGGAGTTATTGCAGTTGGCAAAGGATCATGGTTGGGAGGACAAATTTAAACCACACAAACCCTAGGTAGTGGCCTCCCAAAAACAAACACCTCCCTCGGGAGGAGACTTAGATAGGGAGTTAATTTATGTAAATTTGGACTATAATAAAAAGCCATGGTTGTTGGATTCAGGAGCCCAATTTAGTACAGTAACATGTAGACATAAAACCTGGAGACATAAGGGTTGGGTAAAAGCAGTAGGAGTAGGGGAAAGGGTTTTGGAATTAGGAACAATTAAAGTACAGGGACAAATTTTAGAAGTACTATTAATGCCACATGAGTTTAATATCTTGGCATTAGCAGACTGGAATAAGTTTAAAAATCAATGTCAAAAAGAATTTGATAAGGTCAAAGCAATAGTAGCACATCAATGGATAAAACAGCAAAAAAAAAAAATTATGAGGTGATTTTGGGTAATTTGCCCACTCCTGCTAAGCAATATAAATTAACTAAAGAACAATTGGAAGGCTTAAGAGAAATTGTAAAAACATTTAAAGAAAAAGGGTATATAGAAGAAGCAAGTCCACCTTATGCTCATGTGATTCCTGTATGGGCAGTAAAGAAAAAAGGGGGGAAAAGTTTTAGAATGGTGCTAGATTGTAAAAAAGTGAACGATCAAACAATAGTATCCCAAGGGGGACCGGATATAACAGAAGTAACTCAAAAGCTTAGGGAATTTAAGGGTCCCTGGTATGGGGTAATAGATATTAGAGAGGTTTCACAGTATAAAATGTGCCGACCCACATAATGTAATGAATTTTAAATTGGATGAGGAGGTATGGCACTTTAAAACATTAGTGCAGGGTTGGGTGAATTCACCGGCCTATGCACAAGAAACCATGGTAAACATATTGAAAGATCAGGAAAAAATCGTTCCGTTTATGGATGACATCATAATTAATGGAAATTCTGAAAAGGAAATAAGGGATAAAATAAAAGAACTTGAGATTTTGTTAAAAGCCCACAATATGTATGTAAATAAAGAAAAAATACAAGTGGGACGTAAAGTACAATTCTTAGGAAAAGGACTCAGCCAAAGTGGGTAAAGTTTGAATCCAGAAACGGCCGTGCATCTTAAAACTTTAGTTGACTGGCCTATAAAAACAAAAACACAAAAACAAAAGGTGATAAAAGTAGTGTATTATAGAAGTTGGTTACCAATAGATGCAATGCAAAGATTGGGGCGCAGTATACATAAGGAGCAAGAATTTAAAGTACAGTTAAAACAAATTTTGCAGGAAGCAAAATGGGATCGGAAAATACCCATCCACATTCCACCACGTATAATAATTGAAATAACATCTAATAGTGTAATTATAATGAATCCGGCGCATGATATAATGGAGCATATTGCTCATTCATGTCAATGGGGAGCAGATGCTTATGGGCTAGTAGCGGACGCTCACCCGTGAAAAACTTTCCCTTCCTCTTGTCAAGTCCATCTGAAAGCAGATCTTTTATTCATAAAAATATTGGAATTTACGGAGCATGCCGTACATGTTTGATGCACAAAAGTCAGGATAGGGTTTAATTTTTAAAAACTGGTAACTTTGTATCATGCTTTTGAATTTTGATCTTTAATGTTGTGATTACATCTTTTGAAGGCTGGCTTAAACAAATTATTGTAAACTTAAATGAAAAACAAGCTGGTTCCTAAATTATAGCATGCAGATTCTAGCTTCTGAGGAGCATAAATATGATGGCGATAGAGATCTAACTTGAACCAAAACTACATCAATCTCCTAGTGTCTTTAACGCAAGTATTGCAAACCCTCATATGGAACTAGGAATGACAGTGTTGCGTTCGTCTAACTGAACAAGGAACTTAATTAGAACAATCAAAACAATATTATTATCCTTAAAGCTGCTCTTGCGCCTCCTGAACTGCAAAGCATCTGCTTAACCCCTTTTCCCAAACCCCTTATGTCAGGCTTCCTGCATCAGAAAGAGGAAATATTGCACATCACAACTTATCCCTGCATTTTTTCCTGATTGGCAGGTTTAACCAGAACTTAAAAATTAAACAAATTACAGCCCAAGGTCAGTTAGTGACTCATCCAGTTCTTGTGGCAGCTTAGAGACTAACAAATTTATTTGGGCATAAGCTTTCGTGGGCTAAAATAAATGCGCAAATAAATTTGTTAGTCTTTAAGGTGCCACAAGGACTCCTCATTGTTTTTTGCTTATACAGACTATCACGGCTACCACTCTGAAACCTGTCATCCAGTTCTGTTCATCTTCTGCATTTGAGGAGGATTGTGTCCAGTTGACTGACTCCAACTGATCAAGTCCTTAAGTTGTAAGCCCCTATTCGCTTAAAATTCTTTCTCAAGCCTCAGTGGCTGGACTGCAGAATGAAACATTTTGAAAGGTTGGAGGTTGACAGTCCATGAAAGGATATCTCTTTTTTATGCAGTAGTCCGAAGAATGACTGATGGAGAAACACTGAATAACAAGTGCTCCCTTTGCACAGCTGTCACATGGGACATCTGGAGGTGCTGTCTGGCTTTACAGGTTATCCAACTGAATGGGGCAGAAGGATGGTCTAGCAGTTGTCAGTCAGGCCAGCGTAGCTGGGAGGTGTGATTTGCAGCTTGCGGAGACATACACGTTAGCGCCACTTCAGCTAGCGTACCATAAATAGCAGTGTGACGGCAGCAGGTTGCGCTAGCTGCCCAAGTCCGACCCCATCTAATATTTTAGGTACATACTTTGGCGGTTCTCCTCAAGCTCATGGCTCCACAGCCAGACTGTTCTTTTGAGTGAGCTAGCTCAAGCAGAGCTAATGCATATTGTCATAAATTATAAAGAAAAGAGTAGCATGAAATTCCTCCTTGGCAGCTGTACTAAATTGCTTTACCTGTAAGAGGTTAAATAGCTCAAATCGCCTAGATGGCACTTGACCAGAAGGACCAATGAGGAAAGAAGATACTTTCAAATCTGGGGGAGGGGGGAGAATTTGTTTGGCTCTCTTAGTTTGTTCCCTCTCTGGAGGGAGGGAGAGACCATGCAGGTACAACGTCTCCTGAAAACATACCTGGAATGATCCATATAAAATTACAGAAATTGTAAGTAAGGCAAGGAAATGCATTAGGTTATCTTTTGTTTTGGCTTCTGAATTTTCCTATGCTACAGAGGTAGTTTTTATTCCTGTTTTTGTCACTGTGAAGCTGAGTCCAGTGGGGAGTTCTTTGTGTTAATTTTTTTTATTATGCTGTAAAGTTACCTTCTATCCTGGTTTTGCAGGTGTGATTCTTTTACTTTTTTCTTTGTAATAACGTTTTTTTTTCATTTTAGGAACCTAATTGATTTTAGTGCCCTAAAGATAAAGGGTCTGGTTTGTACTCACATTGCTAAGGCAATTAGTTGGTGTATTATTCTCAAGACTCTCCAGGAAAGGTGGTGAAGGGGTTTGGAGGGATATTTTGGGGGAATAGGGATTCCAAGTGACCCTCCCCTGAATTTTTGTGTAAATCACTTGGTGGTGGTAGCGGCACTGTCCAAGGACAAGGAAAGGAATTTCTGCTTTTGGGGAGTTTTAACCTAAGCTGGTAAAATATAAGCTTAGGGGGTCTTTTATGCAGCTCCCCACATCTGTACCCTAGAGTTCAGTGTGTGTGTATGTGGAGGGGGGACCCCTGACACACATACATCTATCCAGGTGGGAATTATGCATCCCAACTAAAGTGTAGACATAGCTCCGGGGTTGCCAAATCCTGCAACATGAAACTTAGGACCACAGCCAGCTCCAGGTTTTCTGCCGCCCCAAGCGGCATGCAAAAAAAAAAAGAAAAGCCATGGCAGCGTGATCACGCTGCTCCACTCCTCAGCAGCATGTCCTTCGCCCCAAGAGGGACTGAGGGACCCTCCGCTGAATTACTGCCGAAGGCCCGGATGTGCTGCCTCATAGTGGCCGGAGGGCCACCCCTTGGTATTGGCTGCCCCAAGCACCTGCTTCTTTAGCTGGTGCCTGGAGCCGGCCCTGCTTAGGACATTTGAGATCTTAAAGCCCCACCTTCTGGAGTCGCTTCCTTATAGGAAGATATCGGCTTTAATTTAAAAGAAAGATTCTAGCCTTCATGGTTACAGAGGTAGGATTGAAAATGTAACCAGAGCTTACCCAAAAGACAAACAAACCCCCAAATCTTTTAAATGTCATGATTTTTGTGTGTGTGTGTCAGACTTGTGGTTTTTGTACATCTGGTGTTGGTAATACTGAGTTGCTGGACTAGGCCTTGGACTTGGGCTTAGTCCTGGGATCTGCTACACTTCCTTTGTGACTGGACAACTTGCTGAACCTACCTGTGCCTCAGGTCTCTCTCTGTAAACTGCCGATAATGCTTTCCTGCCTCACAGGGGTCTTGTGGTGATAAAGCCCAATCATGATGTGGGGGAGGGGGCTGATAAATACCAAAATGGGCCTAGATAGTGGTGGAGCTCATAGCCCTGGTCTTGTCTCTGAGCCTGGCTTTAAACTGAGACCAGGTCAAAAATTCCATGTCTGAAAAAAAGCTAATCTGGGAGTTACAATTTGGGCTGGTCATGCCCCTGCATATATTAGACTAAAAGACTGAGACTCTGCAAAAACAAAGAGCCTTGTGGTTTAATAGAGCTTTGTTATATGAATCCCTTAAAATTCAAGAGCTGGAAGAATATATTTTCAGAAATATAGAGAAGAAGAAAAGGATTGGCTCAATAGATGTATTCTCTGAGATCCTGGAAAGGTGGTGATGGCAGAGAGGATCCTTATCATACCTCATAAAATATCATACCTCAAAAAGATGAGCGCTCTTGAAGAGAGTTTGGTTAAAGAACTGTTTTGGAAGGTAGACCTAAATCTACAAGAGGCAGTTGATGTTGTAATTAAGAATTTAAAATCCAGTAACGCTCTAGATCCTAATGGGTTTGCTGGGGAGTATCACAGAGCTCTAAAGCAAGAGTTGGTACTTGTTTTAACTGAATTGTTTAATGGTATATTGCAGGGGAGCAAGAGTCCAGATTCATGGAAAAGGCAAAAATTGTGGTCATTGCAAAAGGAGGAAAAGGTCATAAGTGCACCATACGGACCTACATCTTCAATGCACCTGCTAAAATTTATGCAGAGGTGCTAGCACACAGATTGAGTGTCATTTTTGCCAAATATGTTCACCCTGACCAATCTGGGTTCATTGCTGGCAAGCATCTATTTGATAATATCCAAAGAACTCTGAATTTGACCTATAATGTTAATTCTAGCAATTCTTTCTGTGCACTAACCGTCAACGGTCTGGAGTGGGAGTACCTTAGACAGATTTTGGTAAGGTTCGGTTTTGAAAATGTTTTATGGGGCAGGTTGGTCTTATATACTCAACCTTGTTGGACTGCTTTGGCTAATAGTGATCAATCCTTTTAAATTGTTTAAGAGTTATCTGTCATTCCCCTGCCCTCCTGTTTCCTCTGGGAATACGCTTGCTATAAATGTGAGAAACAGTCCCTTGGTAAAGAACATCAAAATGCCTTCTGGAGTAGAACACAAAATAGCTTTGTATGCTGCTGATGTCTTGTTATATTTTCAGAATCCAGAAGCCTCGTTCAAAGTTCTAGAACAAATGACTTTGTAATTTGGGCAGGTATCAGTCTTCAAAATAAACTACGATGAAGCTGAAACTTTATCAATTAATATTCCTGAGGGAGTCAAAGCAAACTGCTGTCCTCTATGTAAGTTTAAGTGGGTAACGGAATCTTTCAAATATTTAGGGATAAATATTGTGGAGAAAGATAAAAATCTTAAGGCAAATTGCCCTGCAGTGTTAATAACATAGTAAAAGAGTCGGAAGAATGGAATATGAAATGCCTTGGCTAGATAAGGCATCCTCAGTAAAGACAAACCTCCTCCCAAAGTTATTTTTGTTTCAATGCATCTCTGTTGGTATCCCTGATATAACATTAAAAACATGACAGGATGAGCTATTAAAACTCATATGGAAACACAAAAGACACAGGGTTGAGTTCTGAAGTTCTTTTTAAGTCTACAAAGTGGAGTGGACTAGCTTTTCCCTAATTTGGCTTATTATTATTATGCGTCGCCATTAAAAGATGTAGGCCATTGAGTTAACAGTAGACCATCCAAACACTGGGTAAAACTCCAACAAGACTGGAGCCCAGAAATAGCTATTCATGGTGATTGTCAGGTTAAAAAATAAATTAGGTTACCAAAGATAAAATAAAAACTCACCCATTCATCCAGATCACTGTAGTAGCTTTAGACACATCTTTTAACATTCCTATTGCCAAGGTCCTCACCCTAAGCTACTTTCATTAATAATCAGGAATGTATTCCTAGGAAATGTGAGTAGGAGCTGAGATAAGTCAGTTAGGACAGCTGTTCCAGGCGTCTGTTTTGAAATCATACGAAGATCTATTTAATAAGGTAAATAATGATCCCATATTTTCAGGGTTTCCAACTCAAACATTCTATTGTGAAATCTGGATACAAGACAGCTCTATCTAGACCTTTAACTGCATTTGAGGAGTTGATCCAGGAGGAAGCTGGAATGAAAGGTTTGATCTCAAAGATATGTACAATTTGATTGAAAAAGATGTTAAGGAAACCACCCAGGTACAAAGATGGGAGAGGGATTTGCACAAAGAAATTGATCTAGATGAGTGGGTCTCTGGGAAATGGGACATACATCTTCAATTTGTGGAGCTCATAAAGCTGTTTTTATAAATTACTGTATAAATGGCATTTGACACCCTCATACTTCTGCTGCTAGGGAGGCTTCCTTTTAGAGAGGTTGCAGGAAAAGGGAAACATACTTGCACATATGGTGGTTGTGTCCAGGAATTAGGTAGTTTGGGGAGGAAATTGTTAAAGAAATTCATCTTCTGATAAAGTGCTGGCTACGTAGCAGGTCAAGGGATCTCTTACTTAATGCTCTAGTAAAGGACCTACATCTTAAATAGAACAACACATTAATTTTTTTTTGTTTGTTAGCAGCTAAACCAGGGTGGACACACTTTTTGGCCTGAGAGTCACATCTGGGTAGGGAAATTGCATGCAGGGCCATGAATGTAGGGCTGGGGCATGAGGCTGGAGGAGGGAGTGTGGGTGCATGAGGGGGTGCGGTGTGCAGGAAGGGGCTCAGGGCAGGGGGTTGAGGTACAGGAAGGGATGCGGAGTGCAAGAGGGGGATCAGGGCAGGGGATTAGAGGGCTCAGGGCAGGCAGTTAGAGTGCGGGGTGCAGGAGGGATTCAGGGTGTGGGCTCCAACCTGGCGATGCTTACCTCAAGTGGCTTCAGGGAGGCAGCGGCGTGCAGCGGGGCTAAGGCAGGCTTCCTGCCTGGCCTGGCCCTGCGCTGCTCCTGGAAGCAGCCAGCACCATGTCCCTGTGGCCCCAGGGGGAAAGAAGGGGGGGCAAGGGCTCTGTGCACTGCCCTCACCTGTGCATTCCATCCCAAAAGCTCCCATTGGCTGCAGTTCCCTCTTCCCAGCCAATGGGAGCTGTGGAAGGCAGTTTCTGCAGGTAAGGGCAGCGCACGGAGACCTTCTGCTGCCCCTCCCCCCAGGGGCCGAAGGGATGTGATGCCAGCCACTTCTGGGAGTGGCGTGGGGCCAGGGGATGAAGGGACTCTGCCTTATCCCGGCTGCGTCACTGGGCTGGCAATCCCATACGCTGGATTGAAAGCCCTGATGAGCCAGATCTGGCCCTGTTATAACCTTATTCCCAGATTCTGGACCTTAGCGTCCAAAATTTGGGGGTTAGCATGAAAACCTCCAAGCTTAGTTACCAGCTTGGACCTGGTACTGCTGCCACCACCCAAAAAATTAGAGTGTTTTGGGGCACTCTGGTCCCCCTGAAAAACCTTCCCTGGGGACCACAAGACCCAAATCCCTTGAGTCTCACAACAAAGGGAAATAATCCTGATTCCCTTCCCCCCTCCAGGTGCTCCTGGAGAGATACACAGACACAAGCTCTGTGAAACTACGCAGAGTGAGTCCCCCTCTCCGTTCCCAATCCTGGAACAAAAGCACTTTCCTCTTCACCCAGAGGAAATGCAAAATCAGGCTAGCAATCCAACCCACAGCTCTCCCCTGATTTCTTCCTCCCACCAATTCCCTGGTGAGTACAGACTCAATTTCCCTGAAGTAAAGAAAAACTCCAACAGGTCTTAAAAGAAAGCTTTATATAAAAAAGAAAGAAAAAATACCAATGTTCTCTCTGTATTAAGATGATACAACACAGGGTCAATTGCTTAAAAGAATATTGAATAAACAGCCTTATTCAAAAAGAATACAAATCAAAGTACTTCAGCACTTATATTCATGCAAATACCAAAGAAAAGAAACCATAGAACTTACTATCTGATCTCTTTGTCCTTACACTTAGAAACAGAAGACTAGAAAATAGAACTACTTCTCCAAAGCTCGGAGGAAACAGGCAGACAGACAAAAAGACTCAGAGACACAATTCCCTCCACCCCAAGTTGAAAAAATCCAGTTTCCTGATTGGTTCTCTGGTCAGGTGTTTCAGGTGAAAGAGACATTAACCCTTAGCTATCTGTTTATGACACGCCCCCCAAATTGCAGACAGTGGGGAAGCTCACTGGCGGCAATTTCCTTCTAGAACTTGAAAATAAACAGATTAATACAACACATGCACCTTTACATATACTACTAAGTATATAACTAACAGACTTTTACATTTTAAGAACACTTTTTAACTACTGGATTCTGGGAAACTCTCACGGGAGAGTGCATCAGCAACTTTGTTAGAAGCTCCTGTGATGTGTTGAATTTCAAAATCAAAATCTTGGAGAGCTAAACTCCAACGAAGAAGTTTCTTGTTGTTTCCCTTGGCAGTATGAAGCCACTTTAGTGCAGCATGGTCAGTTTGTAGTTGGAACCGCCGTCCCCAAACATATGGGCGTAGCTTTTCCAGGGCGTACACAATGGCATAGCATTCCTTTTCACTGACTGACCAGTGACTTTCCCTCTCAGACAGTTTCTTGCTGAGAAACACGACAGGATGGAAGTTGTGATCTGTTGCTTCCTGCATGAGCACTGCTCCTATACCACGCTCAGATGCATCTGTGGTTACTAGGAATGGCTTGTTAAAGTCCGGGGCCCTGAGCACAGGGTCAGACATGAGCATCGCCTTAAGCTGGGTAAAGGCCTCTTGACACTCATTAGTCCACTTAACGGCATTTGGCTGGGTCTTTTTGGTTAGGTCGGTCAATGGGGCAGCGATTTGGCTGTAGTGTGGTACAAATCGCCTGTAGTATCCGGCCAAGCCTAAGAAGGATTGGACCTGTTTCTTTGACCTTGGGACAGGCCACTTTTGGATAGCATCCACCTTGGCCTGTAGGGGGTTTATGGTTCCTCGACCCACCTGGTGCCCCAGGTAAGTCACTCTGTTTTGGCCTATTTGACACTTTTTGGCCTTAACAGTTAGTCCTGCCTGCCTGATGCGCTCAAAGACCTTTTCCAGGTGGAGTAGGTGTTCGGGCCAGGAGTCTGAAAAAATGGCCACATCATCGAGGTAGGCAACTGCAAATTCTCCCAGTCCAGCTAGTAGACCGTCTACCAGCCTCTGGAAGGTGGCGGGTGCATTTCGAAGGCCGAAAGGAAGGACATTGAATTCATACACCCCCGTATGGGTGACGAATGCTGACCTCTCCTTGGCAAGTTCATCTAGCGGTACTTGCCAGTACCCCTTGGTTAAGTCTATGGTAGAGATGAACTGGGCACGTCCCAACTTTTCCAATAGCTCATCAGTACGTGGCATTGGATAGTTGTCCGGACGAGTTACAGCATTTAGCTTACGGTAGTCCACGCAGAAGCGTATTTCCCCATCTGGTTTGGGTACCAGAACCACTGGAGATGCCCATGCACTGGTAGATGGGCGGATTATACCCATTTGTAGCATGTTCTGGATCTCCCGTTCTATAGCAGCTTGGGCATGAGGAGACACCCGGTAGGGTGGGGTTCTGATTGGGTGAGCATTACCTGTATCAATGGAGTGGTATGCCCGTTCAGTCCGTCCTGGGGTGGCTGAGAACAATGGGGCGAAGCTAGTGCACAGCTCCTTGATTTGTTGCCGCTGCAGACGTTCCAGGGTGGTTGAGAGGTTCACCTCTTCCACGCCACCGTCTTTTTTTCCGTCGTAGTAGACACCGTCAGGCCACTCAGCATCATCTCCCTGGACTGTAAACTGACAAACCTGTAAGTCTCTGGAATAGAAAGGCTTGAGAGAATTAACATGGTACACTTTAGGCTTTAGTGAGGAATTGGGAAATGCTATGAGGTAGTTTACAGCTCCCAGGCGCTCTTGGACCGTGAATGGCCCTTCCCATGATGCTTCCATCTTATGGGCCTGTTGCGCCTTCAAGACCATAACCTGGTCTCCTACCTTGAAGGAACGTTCTCTGGCATGTCTGTCATACCAGGCCTTTTGCTCTTCTTGAGCATCCTTTAGGTTCTCTTTAGCAAGGGCTAAAGAGTGTCGGAGGGTGCTTTGTAGGTTGCTTACAAAGTCCAGAATGTTAGTTCCTGGAGAAGGCGTAAACCCCTCCCATTGCTGCTTCACCAACTGTAATGGCCCCTTAACCTCGTGACCATACACAAGTTCAAATGGTGAAAACCCTAAACTGGGATGTGGTACAGCCCTGTAGGCAAACAGCAACTGCTGCAACACTAGGTCCCAATTATTGGAGAATTCGTTGATGAATTTTCTTATCATGGCCCCCAAAGTTCCATTGAACCTTTCCACCAGGCCATTGGTTTGATGGTGGTACGGGGTGGCAACCAAGTGATTCACCCCATGAGTTTCCCACAGTTTTTCCATGGTCCCTGCCAGGAAATTAGACCCTGAATCTGTAAGGATGTCGGAGGGCCAACCTACCCTGGCAAAGATGTCTGTTAGGGCCAGGCATACAGTGTTAGCCCTGGTGTTGCCTAGAGCTACTGCTTCTGGCCATCGGGTAGCAAAGTCCACTAAAGTTAGTACATACTGCTTTCCTCTGGGCGTCTTTTTTGGGAAAGGGCCCAGAATATCCACAGCTACTCGCTGAAATGGGACCTCAATTATGGGGAGTGGCTGGAGAGGGGCCTTGACCTGGTCTTGAGGCTTACCTACTCTTTGGCATACCTCACAAGACCGGACATACTTGGCAACATCCTTGCCCATCCCCTCCCAGTGGAAGGACTTCCCCAACCGGTCCTTGGTTCTGTTCACCCCAGCATGGCCACTGGGATGATCATGGGCTAAGCTTAAGAGCTTCTCCCGGTACTTAGTTGGAACCACCAACTGTTTTTGCGGCTGCCATTCTTCCCGGTGTCCCCCAGAAAGAATTTCCTTGTATAAAAGTCCTTGGTCTATAACAAACCGGGATCGATTTGAAGAGCTGAGAGGCGGTGGGGTGCTCCGTGCCGCCGCCCACGCTTTCTGAAGGCTGTCATCTGCTTCCTGCTCAGCCTGGAACTGTTCCCTTGAGGCTGGGGTCACCAGTTTTTCCTCAGACTGTGGACTTGGGCTTGGTCCCTCTGGAAGCGATGTAGGTGATGGGGTTGTTTCCGTTGCTGGTGAACCGCTCTCCGCTGGTGCACCTGAGGGTATTTCAGGCTCTGGCTGAGCCTTTTGGGTATGGCTGTCTGTTGCTTCTGCCAGTTCTGGCTCGCTGGCGCCCTCGGGCGTTGAGTTTGAAGATGTGGTTGCACTTGCTGGTGCTGGTTGCTGTTCCAGTTCCGGGCCTGGGACTGGAGATGCTGTGGCTGTTTCAGTGGTAGGCATGGAATCCGGGTCCACTACCTCTGTCTGGGTCTCTGGTAACACAGACGGGGCGTCTGTGGACGGCTCAGGAACAGGAATGGGTCTGGAAGCTTGCCTGGTTTGGCTACGGGTAACCATTCCCACTCTTTTGGCCCGCTTCACTTGGTTGGCCAAGTCTTCCCCCAGTAGCATGGGGATAGGATAATTGTCATATACTGCAAAAGTCCACATTCCTGACCAGCCTTTGTACTGGACAGGCAGTTGAGCTGTAGGCAAGTCTACAGCTTGTGACATGAAGGGGTAAATTGTAACTTTGGCCTTTGGGTTAATGAATTTGGGGTCAACGAAGGATTGGTGGATAGCTGACACTTGTGCCCCCGTGTCTCTCCACGCAGTAACCTTCTTTCCGCCCACTCTCAAATTTTCCCTTCGCTCCAAGGGTATTTGAGAGGCATCCGGGCCTGGGGATCTTTGGTGTGATGGTGGTGTAATGAATTGCACTCGCATGGTGTTCTTGGGACAGTTGGCCTTGATATGTCCCGGTTCATTACACTTAAAGCATCTTCCATCTGATGGGTCACTGGGCCGAGGTGAGTTACTGGAGACTGGTGAGGTTGAAGAGTAGGGTATCTGTGGCTTTACTTGGGTGGTATGTAGGGTCTTTGGCTGTCCTCGGTTGTAGGGTTTATGGTCTGTGTGCCCCCTGGGGTAATCGTTCCCCTTGACAGTAGCTTTTTTGCTTTCTGCCAGTTCCATCCATTTGGCTCCAATCTCCCCCGCCTCAGCGATAGTTTTGGGATTTCTATCTTGTATGTACCGTGTGATGTCTTCAGGAACA
Organism: Gopherus evgoodei; assembly: GCF_007399415.2. NCBI lineage: Eukaryota > Metazoa > Chordata > Testudines > Testudinidae > Gopherus > Gopherus evgoodei. The sequence continues at coordinate 356,797,788 of NC_044322.1, read as the reverse complement.
CCATCCAAGAACTGCTCCATTTGTATGAGGAGGTTCACTTCTTCCAAGGTTTGAATGTTGTTTCCTGTTAACCAGGCCTCATAGTTTTTTGCAATGTAGTAGGCGTGTTTGGGAAATGACACCTCTGGTTTCCATTTTTGGGTTCTGAAGCGCCGACGGGCATGATCTGGGGTTATCCCCATCCTGTATCTGGCCTTGGTTTGAAAAAGTTTATAGTCATTCATTTGCGGCTTGGGCATTTCAGCTGCCACCTCTGCTAAAGGTCCACTGAGGTGTGGCCTTAATTCTACCATGTACTGGTCTTCGGGGATGCTGTACCCAAGACAGGCTCTTTCAAAATTTTCCAAGAAGGCCTCGGTGTCATCACCTGCCTTGTAGGTGGGAAATTTCCTGTGCTGTGGAGCAATAATGGGCGCCGGGTTGTTAGGGTTGGCTGGCACATGCAGCCCAGCTTTTGCCATCTCCAGTTCATGTTTTCTCTGTTTTTCCTTCTCTTCATTCTCTTTTTGTTGTTTTTCCATTTCTTTTTGTTGTTTTTCCATTTCTTTTTGGTGCTTTTCCATTTCTCGGCGGTGGGCCAACTCTTCTTCTTCTTGCTTCCTTCTGTGGGCCAACTCATCTTCTTCTAGTTTTCTTTTGTGTGCTGCCTCTTGGGCTGCCTGTTCTCTTTGGAAGGCTGCCAGTTTGATGCTTTCTTCCTTTTCTTTTATCTCCATCTCTTTTTGTTTTATTTCCAGTTGTCGCCTGTGTTCAGCTTCTTTGAATTGGTCTTCAGCCTCCATTTTTGTCCTGGTAGACATGGTTCCTGTTTTCTTGTGTTGGGGTGCCCTCCGGTGTTTCTCTTTTGAACTGCAGGCTCTGTTGCCTCCTGAAGTCTGCCTAGCAACAGTGCTTTTTTCCCTTTCTCTCTCTAGCTAATGTTCAATGAAGGGAACCCAGAAAAACCACTTTATTTGCATGCATATAGAGTGCTGGTATGACTCTCAATGGGAGTGCTATTGCATGACAAAAGACCCTTAACAGTCTTCTCGCTTAACATGCAAACCACAAACTGCTAGAGAGAGCAGAAAAAAAAATTCTCTCTGGTTCCCTTTTAAAACCAAACTGTTTCTCTCTGCTAAAAGCCCTTAGCAGAGAAAAGAAAAATATAATATTCCTACTGGCTTCTGGATTCTGTCTATCTCCCGCCACTGCCACCATGTTATAACCTTATTCCCAGATTCTGGACCTTAGCGTCCAAAATTTGGGGGTTAGCATGAAAACCTCCAAGCTTAGTTACCAGCTTGGACCTGGTACTGCTGCCACCACCCAAAAAATTAGAGTGTTTTGGGGCACTCTGGTCCCCCTGAAAAACCTTCCCTGGGGACCACAAGACCCAAATCCCTTGAGTCTCACAACAAAGGGAAATAATCCTGATTCCCTTCCCCCCTCCAGGTGCTCCTGGAGAGATACACAGACACAAGCTCTGTGAAACTACGCAGAGTGAGTCCCCCTCTCCGTTCCCAATCCTGGAACAAAAGCACTTTCCTCTTCACCCAGAGGAAATGCAAAATCAGGCTAGCAATCCAACCCACAGCTCTCCCCTGATTTCTTCCTCCCACCAATTCCCTGGTGAGTACAGACTCAATTTCCCTGAAGTAAAGAAAAACTCCAACAGGTCTTAAAAGAAAGCTTTATATAAAAAAGAAAGAAAAAATACCAATGTTCTCTCTGTATTAAGATGATACAACACAGGGTCAATTGCTTAAAAGAATATTGAATAAACAGCCTTATTCAAAAAGAATACAAATCAAAGTACTTCAGCACTTATATTCATGCAAATACCAAAGAAAAGAAACCATAGAACTTACTATCTGATCTCTTTGTCCTTACACTTAGAAACAGAAGACTAGAAAATAGAACTACTTCTCCAAAGCTCGGAGGAAACAGGCAGACAGACAAAAAGACTCAGAGACACAATTCCCTCCACCCCAAGTTGAAAAAATCCAGTTTCCTGATTGGTTCTCTGGTCAGGTGTTTCAGGTGAAAGAGACATTAACCCTTAGCTATCTGTTTATGACAGGCCCCTGGGCCATAGTTTGCCCTCCCCTGAGCTAGACTTTGTATTGCACATTATTGGAAAAATGTGACTCCTCCTATGGAATTGCATTATAGTAAAATATGGACTGTGCTTGTAATGGAAAAGCTTTCACACCAAGTGCATACACAAGAGTAGAACCAAAAAACACAGACTCCACTGACTCTTGTGGGCCTACAGGTTCAGCAATGACAGGCTTGCCTCCCTTTGCAGTCCGTGGAGAACTCCATTACAATGCATCCTTAGGGCCCCTCATGATTCCATGTAGTATCAGGGGCCGTATCCTTACCCTCCCATTCCACCCTCAAGAACTTTAAGGACAACCACAACTTCACATATACCACAACCGTGGCTTTTCCAGGTCAGTGTGTGTAGGTAAAATTGGCATGAATGTTGTTTCCCCTAAATTCTGTTCCATTAATTTAAAAGCAAATACACTGAAAAAACTTCCTAAATTGCACAGGTTTTTCTTTACACTGGTTTTGTTAGTGAATACAATTCTATTTGGAAAATTAATCATGATTAGTTCACAACATATGCTGCAGAGTGTCTAGGAGTTCTGAAAGCACACACTTGTTGTTGAACAGAGTGACACAACTCATACGATCAGAGACAAACAGTGTGATAATCATAAATGTACAGCAAGCACTGTAAAATTAACAAGTGCATTAAGAGTGCTTATATTCATAGATGTACGCCAAGCACCACACAGTTCCTAACAGACCTCAAAACTGCGGAGCCACATAGTGCACGGTAAACCACAATGAATTGCCGTTGCTCCTTTTTAAAGTGCTCTCTCAAAGCCTCCCTGAGCTGTATAGCTTTGTATTGAGCTCTTCAAATAGCCCTCAGGTTGGGCTGTTCAAACTCAGCAGACAGCTGTTCCACCTCTACCATGGCAACAACTTTTTCCCCTTTGCTTCACAGATATTATGCCAGCTTGTGAATAAACAGCGCCAGCACCCCTTCAATGTACCAAAAGTGCATTAAGCTGTCATTCTGCACCTGCTGAGCCAGTAGCTGAATCTTTCCTTGATGCTGTTGAAGTGGCTGGTATATGGTCCTGGAAGCAAGTGTTGGCTGGATCACCTGGCATTTCAACATCACCAATGGTAATCCGCTTGTCAGGAAAGAATGTCTCTAAGCTGAAGCCTGAGCCCCATTGCCCAGGGCCGAAGCCAAAGCCCAAGGCCTTAAGCCTTGGATGGTGGGGCTCAGGTTAGTCTCCCCTGCCTGGGGCTGAAGCCTTTGGGTTTTCGATTTGTCCCCCTGCCCGAGGTGATGGGGCTTTGGCGGGGCTCAGGCAGGCTCTGGCTTTGGACCCCCTCCTGGGGCGGTGTAGTAATTTTTGTTGTGGGAAGGGAGTCATGGAGCAATAAAGTTTGAGAACCCTTGACCTAGGTGAAGAACATCTAGTGGTAAGAGGATAGTTTAGCCTCACGGGCCAGTTTAACCCTGTGGCCCATTGGATCTCTGGCCTCTTCGTGAAAAGGTCAGCAAGGAGGTCAAGTGTAATGATGATTCTGTGATGTGAATGTTTGGATTGCGAGCTGTCAAGCTCAATTCGCTTTATACAGACCGTGGACAATCGGTCATATTGTAATGAATCTTTCCCAAGAACATGGGCAGGACTTGAAGTGATTAAACCAGAAAGGGGAAAGATCCATATCCTATGATCCCGTGATTTAGTTTCCCAGCTTCAGGCTTTTCACTACTTGTTTTGCTTTCAATTACATTATACTAAGAAACATCAGAATGGCCATACTGGGTAAGACCAGTGGTTCATCTAGACCATGACTGGTGCCAGGTGCTTCAGGGGGGAATGAGCATATAATATAATACCAAGCTCTTGTACAGTGCTTTTCCTCATTAGATCTCTCAATGCCCTAAAAAAAGAGTAGCACTATCACCATTTTATAGATAGGGAAACTGAGGGGCAGAGGCTTGCCCAAGTCACCCAGCAGGCCCCTGGCCGAACTGGGACTAGAACCCAGGTTTCCTGAGTCCACTCCAGCGTTCTAGTCACTGGGCCACAATGCCTGCTAGAAAGAAACTAGAGTTACAGTCCTAACTTTGGCTCAGGGTTGGCCAACGCTTCAAAGTTAGGTTGACCTAACTACATGGCTCAGGGCTGTGAAATATTTCATGCCCTGTGTGATGTCGTTAAACTGACTTGAGCCCTGATGTAGACAGTGCTAGACGGATGCAAGAATTTTTCCATCGACCTAGCTACCACCTCTAAGAGAGATGGATTTAGTACAGTGATGGAAGAATCCCTTCTGCCACCATAGGAAGTGTCTACACTGCAGCGGCACAGCTGCAGCAGTTCTAGCGTAGACCTATCCAGTTTCTTCTCTATAGATAAATGTCCCCTTACCCTCTCTGTTAGAGTACTCTGTTCTGTGTAACTGGTGTTATTCACTTAGCCGGGTCTTAAATGTATGTCAGAACCCCTCCAGCTCAGGCACCAGTCATCTTGAGAGCCTTTTGCTCATTGGTTGCTTCAACAGCTGTTCTCTCTCCCCTTCCATTGTTTCTCAGACCAAGCTGTCCGGGATGTTGTGTGTTTAGACTAATAATGGCACCCCAAGGTTTTGGCCTGCATATCCTGCCTGTTGACTTGCTTAATCCTGACTGGGGCTTGGAGGATGAATCCTGTGTCTAGAAAAAAACCCATTTCAGTGTAAACGGATACAGAAACGTTTAAGTGTAAGATTATAATGTACATAAAGGGGGAAATATCCTGTTTCCTGAGCTCAGTAGGGTTCATCTTATTACTCTTGGCTGTTAGAGACAGAATGTGGTTGCTTTATTCCTGCCCTCTAATGGGAGTGATAACTTCCTAGCCCTGGCATCTGCATGTCAGAAGGTCAGGCCAGGAATCTGGTTAGGGACTTTCTTTTTAAAACCAGATCAGATTTTTAAAATCTCAGACCTTGGCTGATAGGGAGTCATCATGTTAAGCAACATATGGTACATGAAAGAAAGGCAGGAGCCAAGAATTTTAGGAAAGGAGCTGAAGATGGCTTTTCAGGGTCTTTCTGTGGACAAAAATTAATGAGCTAGTTCATCCTCTTCATACCTCTGCTGGACTGCTCAGTTAAATCCTAAGCCCTATACTGCTTACAGAGGGTTTGCCTTCAGCTCAAAAGGCAGGACCTATGGGTTTTTCAGTTGGTTGGGGGTGGGTTTATTTTGGTGGTTTTTTGTTGTATGTTTTGTTTTTTGTGTTTAATGGCAAGACTGATTTTGATCCGTGGTGTTACTCATGTTGCACTTGATGGACACTGGAAACCTAGTGAGAACTGTGATTCCTGTTGGGGCAGTGCTGCTTGGTGGACAGAGCACTGGACTGGGAGTTGGGGGTGGGGGAAAAACCTGGGTTCTGTTGCTAGCAGAGCTGTGCCACTGACCTGCAGGTGATCTTGGGGCTGTCACCTCGCTTCTGAGTTTACCCATTTGGGAAAGTGAAGAATCTTTGGCCACCTTTTTATGAAGCATTGTACTATCTACAGATGCAAAGCACAATATATCTTACTGTGTGGTTAGGAGGATGTTTGGTGCTTTATTGATATTGTTCTTATTATAATAGGCTTCTACGCTGAAATCTACTTGCAGAGCTTAATTTACCGGAAAGACCCGAACAGGCTACCTACTATCAGCCAGGACAAACAACTTACTTTTATAGACCTGAGCTCACTCCTTCAGTCTACAAATCAATGCATTTTTAAGAGATGGTATTAAACTGGGATTACGTGTCACTCATAGCAGAAATGGAGACCCATTTCAGCTATAGGCTATTATTAAGAAAAATCACTTTAATAATTGGAAAGATTAAAAAACGCCCGTATTCCTCCAACCTGGAATGGTGTATTACAGTATTTTGTATGAGACAAATCATGTAGAGTCACTTCAGTGTTGAAATGAGGTATGAAGAGGGGATCAGTCTTTTCAAAGTCTGTTTTATCACTGGCACTTGTTCTCCTGTCCTATTAAGCATCCTGTTTCCATCCTATTTTAATGTTAAGTGTTAGAGAGGTCAGTCTTCTCTTTAGATCTCTCTAACTTTTTTCTTAATTGGAATGGTTGATTGTAACAAGTAGAAAATGGATCTTTAAAGCCTTTCGCTAATTGTACAGGCTACTTTAAATTTGATGCATTTGTTTTGTAAAACTAAGACGGGAAGAACACAACTTAATTATAAACATGCAAGAAGTGTTTCAAAACTGGCCAGACTTAAAGTGATTACAGTTCCTTTAAACATATTCCTAGGACTTGGTGAGTATAAACACTATTTCTGATCATAGTAGTCTTCAAACTTGGCTTGAGTTGTAAGTCTTCATGATCTACAAACCAAGATAAGTTTGAAGAAAATGATTCAGTAGTTCTGAAAGTCCATGTGTTTCATGCTGAATGGCCCTAAATCTCAGATGTCCCAGCAGGCTAAGTTACTCTAGTATTTTATGACTGTCATAATGGAAAAAAAAAATCTAACTCTCTAACTTTCAGGATGCAAAGCTCTGATTTTCTCCATTAATATACCATCTTTCTATGATGCCTATTATGAGCAAGTCTAAGCGCCCATCAAGATGTACATGTGTCATAACCTTAGTCCCAGATCTGGACCTTAGCGTCCAAAATATGGGGGTTAGCATGAAAACCTCCAAGCTTAGTTACCAGCTTGGACCTGGTACTTGCTGCCACCACCCAAAAAATTAGAGTGTTTTGGAGCACTCTGGTCCCCCTGAAAACCCTTCCCTGGGGACCCCAAGACCCAAATCCCTTGAGTCTCACAACAAAGGGAAATAATCCTTTTTCCCTTCCCCCCCCTCCAGGTGCTCCTGGAGAGATACACAGACACAAGCTCTGTGAATCCAAACAGAGTGACTCCCCCTCTCCGTTCCCAGTCCTGGAAACAAAAAGGACTTTCCTATTCCCCAGAGGGAATGCAAAATCAGGCTAGCAAATCCAACGCACACAGATTTCCCCTGATTTCTTCCTCCCACCAATTCCCTGGTGAGTACAGACTCAATTTCCCTGAAGTAAAGAAAAACTCCAACAGGTCTTAAAAGAGAGCTTTATATAAAAAGAAAGAAAAAATACATACAAATGTTCTCTCTGTATTAAGGTGACACAACACAGGGTCGATTGCTTAAAAGAATATTGAATAAACAGCCTTATTCAAAAAGAATACAAATCAAAGCACTCCAGCACTTATATTCATGCAAATACCAAAGAAAAGAAACCATATAACTTACTATCTGATCTCTTGGTCCTTACACTTAGAAACAGAAGATTAGAAAACAGAACTACTTCTCCAAAGCTCAGAGAAAGCAGGCAGCCAGAAAATAAAGACTCAGACACAAACTTCCCTCCACCCAAAGTTGAAAAAATCCGGTTTCCTGATTTGTCCTCTGGTCAGGTGCTCCAGGTGAAAGAGACATTAACCCTTAGCTATCTGTTTATGACAACATGTAACAGTGATCTTGAGTGGGCCATCAAAGATTGAACTTGAGACTTCTGGATTTAAATGTATGAGCATCTATTGAGCTAAAGAACCAAACTTCCTTCGCTTAATGGCTATAGCGGTTTCATAAATCTATTTGGATTAACAAGTGGTGGAGCAAGACAAACACCTCTCCACCAACTACACTGGTGAGCTCACTGCTTTACTGTGGTCCCCTCCTACTGTTACTTTTACTAGTCACATGTTCAAAATTAGATTGTGACCACTTTGGGGCAGCTCCCACGTCTTCCTGTTTGTCTTATAAAGCTTCCCAGCACTGTGTACAACTGCATGGCTGAATAATTCTCTGCCCATAGACCCATATAACGAAGGGTCTATCCCAGATTCAATAAGTTTGATTAGTGGTTGAGTTGTGTACAGTTTCTGCTCATGAGGTTCCAGTCAGCTGTGCATGTGTTTATATTTTCAGAACTCCAAATTGCTGGACCAATTTTTGATTGATCTTTCCAAACAACTTATCTCTGGGCTGACACCAAGCATGACAAATTTGGGCTCCAAAGGCACTCTGTGCCCAAGATGTGAGCAAAGGAAAGAGGGGATATAAATGAAGCTGGACTCCACCTTAGCTTGCTAAAACATGCTACAAAAATCCTAACACCTATGCACCTATTAGAAAGAGATTAGGAATGTGAGCTTGGTCTAGCTCTTACTTTCTTTTCTACTCAATAAATGCACATTTAGTAAATGAAATAAGCAATCTTCATTATTTGTGTTACACTAGCACCTAGAGGCACCAAATGAGACCGCGACTCCATTATATGTAGACTTGGAAGGATTAGATTTTTATCCACAAATGTTCATTTGACTGTATACATACCAACTGAGGGAAAATATATATTTCAATCAATAATAAACAACATTTACAGATAGTAAAGAGAAATGCTGTCTGAGAACATATTAGTCAAAATCTATGACTTAGACTTTCAAATTAGGCTTGTTACAAATAGATAAGTGAATAAATAGTAAAAACGGGTTTGATTTTGTTTTTAAGGATATTTACTCTGTATATTTAAACATGTGATGTTGACAATTTGTATTTTAACTGTTAATAAAGATTTAGCTTTTTTGAGTCTCTCTCTACTGTCGTCAGTTGTCTGACCCTCCAGAAATTGCCACAACTGTGAAAATTTAAATCAAATAAACTTCAATTTTTTAAAAATAATTTAGACAGCTATCGAATTCGGCCAGGCTTTATTGTACTGGGCACTAGATGTACCTTGTCCTGCACCATTCTAAATAGACAAGCATGGGAAGAGAGGTGGAGGTGAAAGGACTGATCCAGGGTCATGCAGCAGGCCATAAGCATAACTGGGATTAGAATCCATATCTGCAGAGTTCCAGTCCAGTATCCTATTGCCTAGAGGACGCTAGTCAATTCTGAACTGACCCTAATGGCTCTACTTAGTTTGCAGAAGGTCCCTATATTCTTCCCAAAACTTCATCCAGTTATTATTCAGTCTGTATTTACTGGAAATATGTTGTGGAAACTGCACTCTGGAAGGAAAAACTCATCTCTTCGCAGAGGGTTTTTCAGCTTTCAAAGAAACCAGAGTCATCTTTGTGGATTTAACATCACCAATAACCTTTCAGGTCACAGCTACTGAACTACTTCACTTGCCTGCTTAAGCCCCAGTAATCTTGGCTGGCTTTCTAGCTTTTAATTCAGAGACAGCCTGCCACAGCTCTACCCAGTAAATGCCCTATTAAGCAGTTAATTATTTCTCTATAATACTAGCTTTTATCTTTAATACAACAGTTTTACTGTCTCTGATAATTACAGTCTCGGATAACTCTCTTAAATTTAATGAGGCGTGACAAGCCGTGCTCAACAAGGCACCACACCATTAACTTCTTACCTCTTATTTGTCATCTTATCACACAGAATTACTGTCTTTCTAGCCTGAGCAGTTCTGGATACATAACATGTCATTTTCCATTAGGACAGCAATGAGAATAATCACGGACGCTCCTGCTGCCAGGTTAATGGTCAGCTGGGTAGTTTGCTCAGTGATCTGCAGGTGCTGTTAAACAGCTACTCCCTTTCCAGTTTGATACATTTCTCTGCACTGCAACGCTAACTGATCTTAGATTTGAGACTGAAGTACCTTTCTCCAGCTGAACTGGCCTGTAACCCTTTCTCCCATGCACAGAACAAGACACAAGTAGCCTCTTAAAATTAATTTTATTGAAAAAAAAGACTCCGTTTCCGTCATTTGATAGCAAGCACTGCACACATTCTGTTGCAATAACGTGCCAATCCTGTGTAATGTCCCAAGAGAAGTGGCGGCAGCTTGGAATGTTTCCAAAGTAGACTGGACAGGGCACTTAGAGAATGTTGGGAATCATTAAGAAAGGGATAGATAATAAGACAGAAAATATCATATTGTCTCTGTATAAAACCATGGTACGCCCACATCTTGAGTACTTGGGACTTTTCTGGTTGGGGGAAAAAAAGGACAACTAAGGGGAAGATATGATTGAGGTCTATAAAATCATGACTGGTGTGAAGAAAGTAAATAAGGAAATGTTATTTACTCCTAATAACACAAGAACTAGGGGTCACCAAATGAAATTAATAGGCAGCAGGTTTAAAACAAACAAAAGGAAATATTTCTTCATACAACTCAGTCAACCTGTGGAACTCCTTGATTACCTGCTGCACCTTAAGCGTCAAGGCCTCGTGCTTTCCTCCATCAAGGTGCACTTAGCAGCCATATTGGCCTCCCACCAACTTGTCCAGGGCAAATCGGTGTTTTCACACGACATGTCTACTCGGTTCCTAAAAGGACTAGAGTGACTCTCTTCCCACCAGTCTGGGACCTGATTCTGCAATGGGGCCTCAACCTCATCCTTTCGAGGCTTATGGGGCCTCCCGTTGAGTCCCTGGCCTCTTGTTCCACTTTCAACCTGTCATGGAAGGTTGCTTTCCTTGTAGCTGTTACCTCAGTGAGGCGACTCTCTGAAATTAAAGCCCTTACTTTGGAGCCTCTTTATCCAGTTTTCTACAAGGACTAGGTCCCGCTGTGACCCCACCCCACTTTCCTGCCCAAGATGATGTCCCACTTCCATGTTAACCAGGATATCTTTCTCCCACTTCCCTGTCCGAAGCCATACTTCACCACGGAGGGGAGGCAGCTGCACACCTTGGATGTCCGGCGTGCCCTAGCATTCTACCTTCAGTGCACCAAGCCCTTCCACAGGTCGACGCAACACTTCATTGTGACAGTGGACTGGATGAAAAGCCTTCCAGTGTCCTCGCAGAGGATCTCTAACCGGATCACTTCCTGTATCCGGTTCTGTTATGAGTTAGCATGAGCCAAACCACCACCTATCTTGAAGGCCCACTCAACCAGAGCACAAGCATCCTTGGCAGCCTTCCTAGAGCATGTCCCCCATCAAAGCGTCTGCAGAGCCGCCACATGGTCTTCAGTGCACACATTCATGACACACTATGCCATCACCCAGCAGGCCAGCGATGATGCTGGATTTGGCAGAGCTGTGTTTCAATCGACACCTTCATGAATTCCTACCTGCCTCTGTTGATACTGCTTGGGAGTCACCTACAATGGAATGGATGTGAGCAAGCACACGAAGAAGAAAAGACAGTTACCTTTTCCATAACTGGTGTTCTTCGAGATGTGTTGTTCACGTCCGTTCCATGACCCACCCTCCTTCCCCACTGTTGGAGTTTCTGGCAGGAAGAAACTGAGCGGGGGAGGGGAGGAACCGGTGGTGCCCCTTATACCATGGCATACAGGTGCCAGAGCCAGTCCCCTACAGATAGCACTGAGGGGAAAAACTTCCAGCACCGGTGCATGTGGTGAGCACATGCACCTAATGTGAAATGGACTTGAGCAACTTGTCTTGAACACCAATTATGAAAAAGGTAACTGTCTTTTTTTTTTTTGAGATGCGCCTTGCAGAGGGCGAGTGCAGCTGTCTTGCCTAAGAAATGTGTGAGGAGGAGGCATTTCTGATAAAAGTACGTATCTGATCCTCTGAAAGCACAGGGGCATTGAGCAGGACCCCCAAACTTCATCTCACTATGGTGGGATTGAGGCTGAGAATATTAACCCTGCTTGTGGGTGGAGTAGACCTGAAGACTGGCTCATGATCAGGACATAAAGAGGAGACATGGTAGAGGTGTACAAAATGTTACTGAGAAAGTTGAGTACAATAGAAGTGACCATTCTCATAGATAAGAAACTGAAAGTCAGCAACTTCAGAACTGATAAAGAAAATACTACTTTACTCTAGGGCTGGGTGATTTGAGGGAGGAGAATTTTATTATTTGCCAAACTATTTATTTTGGGAGGAGCACCAAAACTGTTTGCAAATTTCGGTCAAATTCAGCAAATAGTTGGGCTGAAAAAAAAAGAAATTTTAAAAAAATCAAGAAGCTTCATTTTGGCCATGTCAAGATGTTTTGAAGTTTTAGGTTTTTTTCTTTTGTTTCTTGTTTTTGATTTTTTTAATGTAAAAACAAAAAAAATTAAAAGAACCACTTAAAACCCAAAGAAATTGATTTTGGGTCATCTGAAAAATTTTTTGTTTTGACCCAGAACAATGTTTTTGTTTTCATTTGGTAAGAAACTCCAAGAAATCAGTTTAGCACCAAATTGGTTTGGCTCCCAAACTGAAGAATTAATTATTGGTTCAGTTCTACTTCATGCAGCGTATATTTTTCCTGTGGAGCTCACAGCCATGGGATATCGCTGAGGTGAAGAGTTTAGCAGAATTAAAACATAAACCACTAGACACGTGAATAGCTATGATCCATACCATGCACAGCAGTAACCTAGTCTCTGTGGGGCTACTCAGTAAGTCAATCTGATACCTGAAGCTGGTGCAGAAGGTGGCTACTTGCTTGACAAGCTGGTGGGAACACAGCACCAGAGTTCCATGGTCTCCTCTGGTTTTCAGGTGTAATATTTTGGATTTGACCTATTAAGCTCTAAATGGGTTGGGATCTACCTACTTGAGGCCGTCTTGAAGCATGCTATTCTGTGCATTTACTATCAACAGAAGCACTTAAGAACATAAGAATGACCATAATGGGTCAGGTCAATGGTCCATCTATCCCAGTATCCTGTCTTCCGACAGTGGCCAATGCTAGGTGCTTCAGAGGGAATGAACAGAACAGACAATCATCAAGCAATCTATATTGTGAACTCCCAGCTTCTGGCAAACAGAGGCTAAGGGACGCTCAGTTTATGGGGTTGCATCCTTGCATATCCTGGCTAATAACCATTGATGGACCTATCCTCCATGAACTTATCTAGTTCTTTTTGAACCCTGCTCTAGTTTTGTATCTTCACAACATCCCCTGACACCGAATTCCACAGGTTGACTGTGCGTTGTGTGAAGAAATACTTTTTTGTTTGCTTTAAACCTGCTGCCTTGGGTCATTGGGTGACCCTAGTTCTTGTGTTATGTAAAGGAGTAAGTAACGTTTCCTTATTCATTTTCTCCACATTAGTCAAGATTTTATAGACCTCTATCATATCCCCTTTTAGTCATCTTTTTTTCAAGCTGAAAAGTCCCAGGCTATGTCTTCACTACCCGCCGTATCGGCGGGTAGCAATCGATTTCTCAGGGATCGATATCATGTCTCATCTAGACGCGATATATCGATCCCCGAACGCGCTCCTGTCGACTCCAGAACTCCACCAACGTGAACGGCGGTAGCAGAGTTGACGGGTTGCCGTGGACGTCGATCCCGCGCTGTGAGGACGGTAAGTAATTCGATCTAAGATACTTGGACTTCAGCTACGTTATTCATGTAGCTGAAGTTGTGTATCTTAGATCGATCCCCTCCCCTAGTGTAGACCAGCCCCCAGTTTTATTAATCTTTCCTCATACGGAAGCTGTTCTGTACCCGTAACCATTTTTGTTGCCCTTCTCTGTACCTGTTCCAATTCCAATATATCTTTTTTTTGAGATGGAGCGACCATATCTGCCCACAGTCTTCAAAATGTGGGTGTACCGTGGATTTATATAGAGGGAACATGATATTTTCAGTCTTATTATCTATCCCTTTCCTGATGGTTCCTAGCATTCTGTTAGCTTTTTTTTTTAATGGCTGCTGCACATTGAGTGGATGTTTTCAGAGAACCGTGTCACAGTGACTCCAAGATCTTTCTTGAGTAGTAACAGCTAATTTAAACTTCACCATCTGAAGGTTGGGATCACTCACTCTCAACTTTAGAGAGCTTTGGCAGTAATGCTTATGCGTAAGGGACCCGTCTGCTTTGGAATCTATTCCCACCCTTGGTCCAAACTCTGCCAGTCCTGTTGATCATCAGGAAGGCCTGATGTCTCCACACGTGGCCCTGATAAGGGCTGCTACTTGTTGCAAAAAGTCGAGATTTTTTGGCATATGTAGTGTATTTAGTTTTCTAAACTGGTCAAGGGTTTAGCGTAGTAGGCTTTTGTTTATAAATCAGAATGAAATAGGTAGGTCTCCTGTATATTATCTAAAAGCACTGCCATCCCTACGCATTCAAAAATCAGGCTCGGAGTATGAGATCTTTGGAATCTTTATTTGCCTCCTGCTGTTCTGAGCCTTCAGGGGTCACATTTCCAGGCTTTGCCCCCACTAACTGTGAGGGCTAGAAACTTATGAAAGTAAAATCTGTCTATTAATCACAAGATTCTGAGAGCTGGGACTCTAAAAACACCAAATTGCAAGACTCTCTCAACAAAATCATGAGTGGGCAACACTAGGAGAGAGGAAGAATGCCTGATGTCCTCTCAGTGTGGTGGGGAGGTTAGGAAATAACTTCCCTAAGGACAGACAAGAAGCAATGGGCTTAAACTGCAGCAAGGGAGATTTAGGTTGGACATTAGGAAAAAGTTCCTAACTGTTAGGGTTGTTAAACACTGGAATAGATTGCCTAGGGAAATTGTGGAATCTCCATCTCTGGAGATATTTAAGAGTAGGTTAGATAAATGTCTGTTAGGGATGGTCTAGACAGTATTTGGTCCTGCCATGAGGGCAGGGGACTGGACTCAATGACCTCTCGAGGTCCCTTCTAGTCCTAGAGTCTATGAGTCTGAGATTATGCCATAATTGTTGATTACAAGGGTCCTTTGTGCCTTTCTCTGGAGCATGTGGTCTTGGCTACTGTTAATGTATTACGGGATTAGATGGACTTCTGGTCTGATACAGTGTAGCAAATTGTCTGTTCCTATCAAAAGAATCTCCTACTTTATGGAAAAATGCAGAGCATGGGGCTTGACTAGTAGTTGGAACCCAAGGCTAGGAGTCCAGAGATCTGGGCAGCCAAGCATTACCACTGCTGGTACTTATTATGACTTATCTATATTGCCTTGGCATGCAAAGAGTGCAATCAAGATGGCTTTGCCTACAGACTTCCCATCTGACTTCGGATAAATGGCTGAATTTCCCTGTGCCTCAGTCTCTAGAACAAGAATATTCTTTATTAGCTCTCACAGTAGAGGAGCAAGGATAAGTTCTTTGTGGTTTGTAAAGCATTTCTGAGAGCCTCAGTTGAAAGTTGAGGACAGAATTACCCAGCATCACTTACCTGCTGAGATCTGCAAGCGTGGAACAGTGAAATATCATGGAAGGATTCCTAGTGATGAACCCTTGTCAGGGCCGGCACTTCCATTTAGGCGGCCTAGGCAATGGCCTAGGGTGCCAGGATTATTGGGGGGCGGCAGGTGGCTCCGGTTGACCTGCCGCAGTTGTGCCTGCGGAGGGTCCACTGCTCCCACGGCTTCAGTGGAGCTGACACAGGCATTTCTGCGGACGGTCCGCTGCTCCCGCGGCTCCGGTGGACCTCCCGCAGGCACGACTGTGGCAGCTCCACCGGAGCCGCGGGCTAGGGGACCCTCCGCAGGCACGACTGTGGCAGCTCCACCGGAGCCACGGGCCAGGGGACCCTCCGCAGGCACAACTGTGGCAGCTGCACCGGAGCTGCAGGCCAGGGGATTCTCCACAGGCACAACTGCGGCAGGTCCACCGGAGCCGTGGGACCAGCGCGAGGGGCGAAATGGCTGTGCGCCTAGGGCGCTAAAAATACTAGTGCCGGTCCTGATCCTTGTGCAGGTATTGCACAAACACATAATAAGATGGTGCTTGCCCCCCCCGAGAGTTTACAACCAAAGTATAAGAGAAGAGACAACAGGTGGATGGGGGAGTAGAGGAAAACAATGAGATTGTATTTGGTGGCATGATAGGCAATGGTTTCAGCACATGCTTATTTTATGTCTTCTAATATTTTTAAAAGCAGGTAGATTGCAAAGCCCAAGTACAGTGGCTTAAAGTGGTGATAAGACAGGCTACCCTGAAGGCCTGTTCAGACTCCTGCTGTCATCAGCTTAGTAACTACTTGAGCATTGGTAATATAATTAATAATCATGCCTAGCTACTTCAGCCGGCATGTCTAGCACATTTGTGAGGGTTGGGCTATTAGAGTTCAATGAATATCCCCTAGTGATATCTTCTCTAATGGGATTTTACATCATGTTTATTCACTGATGCTCATGTGTGTTGATATCCTGTCCACCTGGTGACACAGCATTGCACAGGCTCCCACTAGATGGCACTATTCATCAATCTATCACTGAAGGCTCAGCTGGAATACAACCGTGGTAAATGAGATGAGGGGGCAACACTTTTTGTGGTGGTGGAGTCTGAAACTTTCTGACCTGGAAGGAAAACAATCATTGACTCCAAATAACTGTGTTGGGGTCCCACTCCAAGCTGTCAAAGCTTTTCAAAACAAACTGTGCATTGTGATCCATCTTAGAATCCTAGAATATCAGGGTTGGAAGAGACCTCAGGAGGTCGTCTAGTCCAACCCCTTGCTGAAAACAGGACCAATCCCCAACTAAATCAGACCAACTTGTGTGGTTTTAACTATAATTACCAACTTTCTCTTTAGAATAGACTTCCTGATTCATATGACTTAGCTGGAAGGCAGTAGTTTTTTGGGTTTAATGCTATACTCGCTGCTTTCAGATGGTCAGGTAGTTACTATTTGTATTGGGGTGTAGGGGCCACAACTCATTCTGCTAAGGCACCGCACAAATGCGGACTAGGACAATTCCGGTAAGCTCTTTGGGACATAGACTTTGCCCTTTCCGAGACCACCTTACAATGCTCATGTCACCCTGTACAGTACAAGCCAAAACAATCTTGACCAGGGGATTCTCAAACTGGGGGTTGGGACCCCTCAGGGGAGGACACAAGATTCTTACATGGGGGGGGGGGTTGCAAGCAGTCAGCCTCCCCCTCAAACTCTCCTTTGCCTCCAGCATTTATAATGGTGTTAAATATATAAAAAAAGTTTTAAATCTGTAAGGAGGGGTCATGCTCAGAGGCTTGCTATGTGAAAGGGGTCACCAGTACAACCACGGATCTTGACAAACAGCTTTTCCAGTCCAACTGTGCCCCTAACCCATTACTACCTTGGAACGTAGCTGCACAGAGCCCCCCACCCTCCATGATGATAAACGTGAGAGCAGTTATAAGTGACTGGGCTAGAAATGAATTGCTGTAGTTGTTTGGTAACTGCAGGGACCTTTCAGGCTTCATTCATAGGAAAATCACTGAGAATAGCCACCTCTTATGGGAGTTGTGGTGGGAGGAAGCACTAGAGTGGTATGTGCTACTTGCCCGAAGCCAGCCTGCCTGCTGTCTGTCTAACTTTTGGTGTACAGTTGAAGTAGGTGGCTCAAAACTCTAGTCGCTGGGGATATGCTTAGTGTTAGGCACTTCTGGAGACCCTTGCAGTGGAAACACCTAATGGAAAGCAGGCACCTCAGATGAGGTAACATGTTTGAAACCAGCTTAGCACAGCTACAGACATTGGCTTCTCAGGTGCAACATCCATCTGTATTTGAGGAAGTTTTTCTCCATCTCTCCCTGATCCTGCTGCTTTCACAGGTTCTCCTTATGCTAATGTGATTCCCTCTCCCTCCAGGGCTGACAAGGGAAGTGTAGTGATATTGTCTGTGTGCATGCACACACTCTGACATGAATGCGAAATCCCATTACCTGTGCCCAGACACGTGTTCATCTGCACTACGATTGCATCTTGCATCCACTCCACCCTTAACCTAGTTCTCTTTTCCAGGAGAGTCTCAAGTGAGAATCTGTTTCGCTGTGACCTTTGTTTATACATGAGTGAAGGAATGTTGGCAAGTGGTTACAATACTAGACTGGGAGTCTGGAGAAATTCAATATATTCCTAGCTCTGCCACTGACTACTGGTGTCATCTTGGGCCTGTCACTTAAGCTTTCTGATTTAGTTTCCTCCCTTTAAAACAGGGTGTGGATACCTATCTCAAGTGGACTGACAAGTTTAATTAACATTGAACATGCTCTTGGGCCTGGTCTATGCTACATGGTTAGGTCAACGTAAGCTGTCTTACATTGAGCCAGCTGTGGAAGTGTCTTCACTTAAGTTTGGCTCCCACCACCCTAAATGACTCTCTGCTGATTTAGTAACACCAGCTTGACTGTTATTGGCCTTCAGGAGCTGTTCTGCCATGCCCCACACTGACAATAGACCCGAGAGAAGTGTTCCTGGTGAGGACGCACACCGCCAACACGAGGAGCAAAGAGTGTGCACGCACAAGCGATTTAATAACTGCGGTGGCTGTATGTTGTCATAAATTAGGGGGATCTAATTTGTAGTGTAGACACGGCCATAGATAGAGGTGCTATGTAGTGTCAAGCTGATTAAATAGAAACAAGACCTTGCTAGGAACTTGCAAAACTGTTCGGTCAAACGGGCCCATTCTTGTGTTTAGTGGGTGTTTTGGTGGTTCATAATCTTACTTTTTCACTCTTTCAACCCTCTCCTCTATTGTCAGTCACTTCTGTCTTTCTGATGAGCTTATTTTACCTGCTGCTGAAGAGTCTGTCAGTCAACGAGCTGTTGTTCTCAGAAAGGACGTGTTGGAAACTTTGGTTAAGCCTTTACTTTGAGATTATATAATTGTATTTTGTGCAGGTGGTTTGCACTATTAAATGTTGTATGTACCCACCCTATTGCTTGTCATTCTAACCTAGCGCTCCTTGTGTTAGTCTCTGCGTTAGTATCTTGTAATTTCTATAGTTCCTCTACAGCGAAAGGCAGTTAAGTTTTGGTCCAGGATATCGCTTCTGTCCTGCAGCAGTCACATGTTTTAAATACAAACCCGTCCACTTGCCAACTTGGGAGACGTAAAAATGAAAGGATTCTTATCAAGATGAACTTGCCTACACTGTACGTGCTGCACGTTCAGTCCCAGTCAACCATTGGTTAACTCCTCTATTCTGCACGAGTTGGATAACATTTTGATAATGCCCCCCATGACTTAAATCAAGGTTGTAGCTTGAAAATGTTACTTTCAATTTTTTTTTGGAGGTTGATAGTGCTAAATTTGGAGTGGTTTATAGTACTTCATTTTGGAGTGGGGCAGGTGTGTGTCTCTCTTGTAAATCATTTTTCTCACCCCCAATTAGAAACCATCCTTAGTTGACAATTAGGAACTTCACAGAGTCATAGTGATAATCTGGTCACCATCTCTGAGGCTTAAAGAGACTTCTAGGAGCTAGGAATGGGAATCGGAAGTTGACAGCTCAAATTAGACTGATAAAATCCTAGAACTAGAAGTCAGAGGTAAACCAGTGCACCTAGCTGCCACTGTAGAGTTGTCTCTTAAAGTCCTGTTTTTTGTGTCAAGAAATACTGCACTCACGTCCTTCATATCCTTGAAATCGCAGTGCTGTGTATAAAAGTGGACAAGCCCATAAAAGCACACGCCTGAGGCCAGCGGCATGCCTGACTCCAAGAGCAATAGAGCCTGAGACAAAGTAGTGAAAATATTTCTGGTGTTAACTGTCTAGTGGTTTTATAGGTGCATGATCAGTTCTCGTGTCTCTGCTCATGTTCCAGTTTGCAAAGCTCAACCAGAGCCTTTGGCTTAGCTCTAAATCTCCTAGCTTGGCTAAGTCTAAATAGTAGAATCTAGCCCAGGGGCAGGCAAACTTTATTTTTTTTTTTTACCTGAGGGCCACATCGGTTTCCAAAATTTGTATGGAGGGCTGGTTAGGGGAGGTTGTGCCTCCCTAAACAGCCAGGCGTGGCCCAGCCCCAGCCCCATCTGACTCCCCCTGCTTCTCACTCCCTGGTGGGCCCTCTGGGACTCCTGCCCCATCCACCCCTCTCTGTCCCCAACTGCCCCCGGAACCCCTGCCACCCTATCCAACCCCTCCTCTCAATCCTGATTGCCCTGCCCCATCCAACCACCCCTTCTCCCGACTACCTCTGGAACCCCTGCCCCTGACTGCCCCCCACTGCCCCATCCAACCCCTTCTCTCAATCCTGATTGCCCTGCCCCATCCAACCACCCCTTCTCCCGACTACCTCTGGAACCCCTGCCCCTGACTGCCCCCCACTGCCCCATCCAACCCCTTCTCTCAATCCTGATTGCCCTGCCCCATCCAACCACCCCTTCTCCCGACCACCTCTGGAACTCTTGCCCCTGACTGCCCCCCGCTGCCCCATCCAACCCCTCCTCTCAATCCTGATTGCCCTGCCCCATCCAACCACCCCTTCTCCCGACCACCTCTGGAACCCCTGCCCCCCGCTGCCCCATCCAACCCCTTCTCTCAATCCTGATTGCCCCCCCCCGGGACCCCTATCAACACCCTATTTCCTACTCTCTGACTGCTCTGACCCCTATCTACACCTCTGCCCCCACCCACCACCCCAAACTCCCCTGCCTTCTGTCCAGCCTCCCCACTCCCTGCCCTCTTACCACACAGCACAGAGCACGGGTCAGGCCGCGGCTCTGCAGCTGCACTGCCTGGCAGGAGCTCACCACCCAGAGCATTGCGCTGGTGATGCAGTGAGCTGAGGCTGCGGGGGAGGGGGAACAGCAGGGGAGGGCCGGGGGCGAGCCTCCTGGGCCAGGAGCTTACGAGCTGGGCAGGAGGGTCCTGCAGGTCAGTTTGCCCACCTCTGCTCTAGGCTGTCCCCTAGGCTTCCAGGTGACCGTTGCTGCATTTGTTAAAGTCTACACTAGATTACTTAAATGTATAGAGTAACCCCTTTTTCGTAGCCCAAAGAAGGCCTTGGTGTGTCTTGGGCTGAGTATAACAGAGGCAAAACAAACTCTAGAGAAATGTCAGGGTTTGTTGTAATCATCCTACCTTCTAATCTTGCTGCTTAGTCCAATTCTACAATAGGGTCTCATTTCCTTGTAAATCTGACCTTTAATTGTCTCTGTCTTTACAGTAAAGCGCTTTCAGGAACCAAAAGAAGAGAGGCGTCCCTGGAGGATCTGGTGAGAAATAGCATTTTTTAAAAGCTCTGAACTAAGGGGAATAGATTCTGTCTTGCAGAATGGCTTTTTATGTTTACTCTGATCATTAATGGGCTTCTAGGTCCTTCCTGTTCCTAAATGTTTAACATGGAAATAGTGAACAGACTGAAATTCTTAGTGGTGTTACTTCCTATAAAGTTCCCATCACATTATGGATGAAATTGATTGATTGAAATACTGTAATCCTAGATGCTACAGAGTATTTGGCCCTGTTTAGTACTTTTTACTGTTCGTTGAGAAGTCTCCAGGCATTACCAGCTCACTAGCAACTGAACTATTTATCGTGAGCTCCAGACGGCTGTATGCAGTTCCCAGTGTAACGTTTGTTACGCTGCAGCGAGAGCCAAGTTAAGAAGCCTGCTACACTTGTGCATTTGTAGCTAAGGGATGTATAAACAAGTCTAATATCAAGGACCGACTGGCTTCATGGCCATGCACGAGTACCTCTCATCACTAAGAGTATGTCTACACTACCGCCAAATCGGTGGGTAATGATCAGTCTATCGGGGATCAATGTATCGCGTCTCATCTAGACGTGATACATTGATCCCCAAACTCGCTCCCGTCGACTCTGGAACTCCACTAGGGAGAGAGGCGGAAGCGGAGTTGACGGGGGAGCGGTGGCCATTGATCCCGCACCGCGAGGACGCGAAGTAAGTCAGTCTAAGTTGATCTAAGATACGTCGACTTCAGCTACGCTATTCTCATAGCCGAAGTTGCACATCTTAGATCAATTTCCCCCACCCACTCTAGTGTAGACCAGTCCTAAGATACTAGCTGAAATCTGGCCCAGATCAGTAGTCACCAAAAGCTTTCACAGTCTCATGTCATCTTACATGGGCTCTGAACAAAGCTGGTGATTCAGTCCTGTTCCTAGTATACAAATGGGGAAAGCACCATCACAGTTGGTGCTGACTTCCTTCTTGCTGACAGCCTCAGCCGGGAGGCCTAGGCCTGAATGGGCTTATAGAGGTTCAATTCTCCTCCCTCATCCCCACCCTGTTTCCTAATAGCACCCTCACTAATGCTGCATTCCCTGTGCCAGGGGCTCACATCCAGTGACCTCTCTGACATGAATGTCTGGTAATGGTGTAAATCCATGAGTCGTGCTTTCTGCTTCTCGTAGGGGTGGGGTTTTCAAAAGCACTTGGCACCAGCCTACCTCTGCTCCCATGTACTTCAGTGAGAGCTTCTGGGAATCCCACCTATGGATTACAAAAACTCCTTGTGCCAGGCTTGATCTGAGGTCCCCATCTTCACAATGTGATTTTGTGTGCCGGCTAACACTCTGCTGCTGCTGTTGGAAAGGTTGTTGCATCTATTTCAGGTTTTATGATACCTCCAAGCAAGCAATAGGTGCCCTCTTCATTCATTTTGCTAATGTTTTCCTGTCTGGTCATACTGCAGAAGATCCCTGCTCTCTGTGAGTACAGCATTGTGCTTGTGTAGCCAACACGCCTTCTGGGTGTGGTGTTCTGTCCCGGAGGGGGTGGGAGGGCGAGTTTGCTCGCTCTACAGCCTTAGCTAACAGGCAGGTGGCTTGTAGCTCATGTGGTAGAGGCTCATGCGCAAAGCCCAGGTTTGCTCCTGCCTGCTGACGCCCAGGGTCTCTGGGTGTTACACTTGTTAATGTTATATAATTGGGACTGGAGGAATCTAAATTCACTTGCGTCTGTTGTCTCTGCTGTAGAAACAGAAACTGACTTAGATCCTCTTAATGCTGTTAATTCCCATCTAACAGTCTGTGTTTCTCGTCTGGGTGGAGGCATCTGGGGTTTTCAAAGTATCTGGCACTCTACTGCAAGGGCAAAAATGAATGTGCATCTGCGTTCCTAGTCTGCCGGTGCAGTTGTTTGGGGGGCAGAGCTGTCCAATGGCTGAGATTCTGGAGATCTGGGCTCTGTTGCCAATTGCTGTGCCACCTATGTGGGGCAGAAGAAGGAAGATTTTCCCAGTCCTTGTCAAGTACTCTGAGACCTATGGATAAAGTGCCATATACATATTGATGGATAATATATTTGCACATTATAATTGGATTTGGTACATATGCAAGGTAAATGTGTAATTGTCTCTTGCATGTCTGACTTTCTGAAATCAGGCCTTTTAGAGGAGAATCATAGTTTAAAATGTCTGCCTTTACCTGTGCTATTAGTACTTCCTACTATTAAAGCCGTAAAGGAGTGTTGAAATCTGTTCCTCTTTTTTTCCATCTGATTTTCATTCCGTGTCACTTTCCGGCTCTCCCGCGCTAGCATTTGCAGTCACACTATTGTGGAAGGCTGAGGGAGGGGTGTAAATCAAAGGAAAGAGTTTGCCTTTCTTTTACCACAAGTCATTGATTCACACTAGACTTAACTCCTCCTCAGTTTTTTTGACTAACTCCATTAGAATTACTTGGAAACTTCTCTGGCCTTTGGTATACGGGCAGTCAGACGAGATGATCACAATAGTCCCATCCAGCTTTAGAATCTCTGAAAGCCGAGCTATAGCTTTAAAAAAAACAGTTGGCTCCGGAAAAAAATGGTAGTATCTCTTTAAATGATATTGGCCCAAAGTTGAACCTACTCTTCTAATAGAGTATCTGTTTGCAAAATCTGTGATTCTTCATAGCTTTAAACAAAAAAAAGCAGCAGAGCTCTGTGTTCCCCCCACTTCCTTAACGTATATGTTACTGTTCGGTAGGGTTGCCAACCCTCCCACTTCACCAGGCGGCTTCTGGAATCGGGCTGTATCTCCCAGGGGCTACTGAAGCCAGTCCAGGAGATTTTAGGCCGCTTAAATTCCGGCAGCGCAGCGGGGCTAAGGCAGGCTCTCAGCATGCCCTAGCCCCATGCTGCTCTGGGAAGCAGCCAGCGCCCCCTTGGGGCCCCTGGATGGGAGGGGGTCTCCACATGCTGCCCCTGCCTACAAGCACTGCCCCCACAGTTCCCGTTGGCTGGCTGCTTCCGCGAGCTGCTCAAGGCCAGGGCAGGCAGGGAGCCTGCCTTAGCCCTGCTGCACCGCCAAACAGGAGCCACCCGAGGTAAGTGCTGCCCAGCCAGAGCCTGCACCCCTCACCCCCTCTGCACCCCAACTAGCTCCAGACACCAGCGCATCAGGCAGCCTTCAGCGGCTTGCCTGCGGGAGGTCCACCAGTCCCGTGGATTCGACGGCAATTCAGCAGCGGGTACGCCGAATCCACAGGACTGGGGACCTCCCACAGGCAAGCCGCCATGCTTGAGGTGGCAAAAAAGCTAGAGCTGCCCCAACTCCAGCCCAGAGCTCCTTCCTGCACCCAAACTCCCTCCCAGAGCCCACACCCCTCACTCCCTACCCCAGCCTGAGCCCCCTCCTGAAGCCAGCACCCCAAACCTCCAGCCCTGAGCCCCCTCCCATATCCAAACTCCCTCCCAGAGCCTTCACCCCACTCTCCCTCCTGCACCCCAGCCCTGAGCCCCCTCCTACGTCCAAATTCCTGCACCCCCACACTCTCTCCTGTACTCCAACCCTCTGCCCCAGGCTCAGCCTGGAGCCCCCACCCACACTCTGAACCCCTGGGCTCCAACCCAGAGCCCGCACCCCCTCCTAGAACCCAACCCCCGCCTGAGGCCAGTGACAGTGAGTGAGGGTGGGGGGAGAGCGAGACGGAGGTGGGGAATGGACTGAGTGAGGCAGGGCCTTGGAGAAGGGGTGGGGCAGGAGCGAGGCCGCAGGGAAGGGGTGGGATGAGGGCAGGGCAAGGATGTTTGGGGTTGTGTGATTAGACAGTTGACAACCCTAATGTTAGAGACTATAGAAATACTTACGTCTATGTAATCTGAGCCCTGAACGAGGTATTTTGCATCTCAGAGCTTTGTGTGTGGACTCTGTGGCAGAAGAGATACAAAGCCTAGGCCCCAATCCTCTAAAGAAACTTAAGCATGTGTGTAACTTTAAAATATATATGAGGCTACTGAAATCCCAAAGAATTACTCTTAACACTGAGTAACAGTGCAGTGATGATCCAGTGTGTATGGATAGGGAAGATTTGCTCAAGTGTTCCCAAGGTGGTTATAGATTAAAACATTGGATATTGAGATAAAGCCCAATTAATGAATATTTCAAGGCACCCTTTGGAGTTCTGAAAAGAAAATCTCACACTGTTCATGAATATACAATAACTCAAAACTGGATACTGATTTCCTAACTACCATAGAAGATATTCTCAGGCTAATTTGATCCTGTAACATATCATGAACAGGATCTTCTTAGAACATCACAGATGAGGAGTCTGGTGACAAGGGAGACTTTGGACCCAATTCTCCTTTCATTTGTGGCTTCTCCCTTATGTAGATTCTATACCAACAGAACTCCATTAAAGCCAACAGTGATTTCATACAAGGAAGGAGAATTGGGACTACTGCATATAATGAAGCTTGTCTTATCTGAATGGGGACTTCCAAAGTATCTATCAGAATCTATTTTGATTCATTGAGAGTTAAGAACCCAGCTGAGCCTGAATTTAAGTGTTTCACAGAGTGTTTTCTCTCTCTTCTCTTAGCTACCTAATGAATTTCATCCTCGATGCCACACTGGGGATGCTGCTGATCTGGTTCGGTGTGAAGGTTGTCTCCTGGGTTGTGGAGCATCAGAAGTACACATGCCTAGTCTTTGGAGAGTATGGTAGGTATAGGACAACCTGATCCTCTTCCTTTCCCTCCAATATTTCTGTATCGTCTTTGCACAAAACACAGAGCGCATTCACACTTCTGATGTTTACTGGAAGATTCAGGCTAATGGAACTTACACTGGGTGCATTCAAAGAAGATATTTTAATACTTAGATATAATACTTAGTCCTGCTTTGAGTGCAGATGACTGCTTGAGGTCTCTTCCAGTTCTATGATTCAGATGAATAGTTAATTCTCAAAGGTACCTGTCAGTCATGCTAGAAATTAGCTTTCATATTAAAAATGTCATGAAATCATTAGGTAACAAATCGATCAGTATCCACAAACTCTTCCTACTCCGCAAAAGTAAAAATTTCCCCCTCCAACTCATTGGTGAGGCACCCATTCAAGCTGCCTCTCTAGGGAAATACATAAGCCTTAAGCACATTCTAAATGTTGACTAGTCAAGGTTGCTTTGCACTTGGATGGAGGAAGTGTTTTGAATCAAGGAGCCGTAGCTGAAAATGCCCAGCCAGCAGTCTCATCCATTTGGAGTTGCGTAGGCCCTAAAGAATAGAATCCAGCCCAAAAACTCTTTCTAGATCGTGGGTTCAGAAATTACTCAGTCACTTTCTGTATTTCTGAGATTCTACCATCATCTTCCCTTTATTTCATCCTCTGCTTTGGGATGTGAGAGCCTGGTTTCTTTTTTTTTAGACATTTCCACTAGAGGGTAGTACTTAACTTCATCTTTCTAAATAAAAGATGAAGTTAAGTGAGTACAGTACTTCTGTCTTTCGGAGGGGAAGACAAATAATTCTTCCCTACTGCTTTGAAAAGTTTGGGTTTTTTTGTGATCTTAAAGACCCCAGACTGAAACTTCATCATGTCCTACAGAATTCCCTTCTGTTCCTAGACCATTCCATCAGTAAAAGCCACATTCTCACTTTTCCATCCCTGTAAAGGTTTAATTATTGGGGATACTTTAACGAAAACAGGATTGACTCCTTTTTTTCCCCTTGTTGCTTTTCATCTGGTAATCTAAACAATTAGAGTTTGATCCAAAGTGAAATCAGGATGGACTCCCATTGACTTGAACTTTTGGATCAGGCCCTTGCCTAGTGCGTCACATCTTGAAAGTGCTGTACAAATAAACAAATCCTCCCGGCAGTCCTGCGAGGTTAGGTTCCTTCCACTAGAAACAGAGAGAGAGTTAGTTTAAAAGGACTTGTTTAGACGCGATGCTTCCTGAAACATCTAAGCTTTCAAAAGCGTCTGATGTCGGTTTGAAAAACAGGCATACGTGGGTGTGAAGTGTGGAATTTGTATGTCTCAGTGCAGCCTTTATTATGGGCTCTCTTAACAAAGCTTTCATACTTTTTGTAAACACAATCCCAGATTACCCTGCAGTTGTGCCTCTTGTAGCTAATTAGTGCATCTAATATCCAACCTTTCCTACAGCAAAAAAACCTTTCATCTAAGGTCACAGTTCCCAGCCTGATGGCTGCAACCTCCTCCCTTTTGGCCCTCTGACCACTCATCTGCACCCTTCCAACTGACACACATAGATAGCAACCAAGTTATGTTCTTGCCCAGATCACCCTCCTGAGATGTTGTGGAGAGTTAGGCCTTTCTTCTAGGGGAATTTGAATGAAGAGAGTGTAAGCAGTACTGTGAACTTGCTAAGGCAGGGCACTTCTTGCCTAGGCAGTGATATGGGATGTTTGGAGAAGCAAAGGACAAGATGGCTGCAGAATTATGCAGGGCCTTCAAGACAAAGATAGGAAGCCTGATCTTTGATTTGGTGGAGCAATTCAAAGTGGGGAGGATCATCTGGGCAAAAATGTAGCTTGGTTGCTGTCTGTGTATCAACTGACAGATGAGCAGTTAGAGGGCCGAAAAGGAGGAAGCTGCAGCCATCTGGCTGAGGGATGAGACCCTGGATGAAAGGGTGGTGGGTTGTTGTTTTATGGAGGGGTCTGTAGGGATAAACAAGGATGGATCTTAGATGTACTAACTAGAGGAAGAAGTGACAGTACCTTGATGTGGCCTGGATGGTTGGGGCACAGAGGGGCAGAGTGACGTTCTTGTGTATATAAGAGAAACAAATGCTTTAAACTTCCTTGGTATTTTAAACTGAATGTGTTTTCTCCCCTGTCAGAAGTTCCAGGTGAGCACTTGGCTCTTCAGGAAATTCAAGCATTTCCCTTGGAAACAGCAAGTGGGAGTCTGGTTTAATGGTTAGAAAAGTAGGGAAAGAATCCATATTCTTGGCTTTATTCCAGATTCTGCACCAAACTTATCAGCATTATTGTAGCTTCCAAACTGGACTGTAGGTTGTCTAATGGTAAGTAAGCCAGGGTGACAGAGTTCTGTTCTCCCAGGCCTGCCATTTTTACTTTGAACCAGTCGCTCAACCTCTGTATCAAGCTTTTTTCATATTGGGGCACTCCCTAGAGGGAGACCTTGAGCCAATAGGGGTGTTGAGGTTTTATTCAGTGTTTGGCTTGCTCTGAGATCATGGCACAACATAATTGGCGAGAAACTTTATAACATATTTGGCTTTGAAATTAAAAAGATCCATGGCTTTTGCAGCAGCAGAGCGACTTGTTTTGGTAGTTCAAGCAAGGCTTCTGGAGAGAGAGGTTAAAACTTTATAAAGAAACTCCATTAATCTTCTCCAAGATTCTGAAGTGTCTCTAGTCTCTGTTTGCCAGAAGCTGGGAATGGGTGACAGGATGGATCACTTGATGGTTACCTGTTCTGTTCATTCCCTTGGAATCTCCTGGCACTGGCCACTGTCAGAAAACGTGATACTGAGCCAGATGGACCATTGGTCTGACCCCATTATGGCCATTCTTATGTTCTTAAGATTAGTTAAAGCTTTGTTAATATGAGTGAAAACTTCCCTGTGTGTTTTGCTCAGCTGCAGGCATGGACGAGGGAGAAGAAGCTGCTCTTTTAAATTAAGCCAGCTAGAGCAAAGTCCTCCTTGCTTAGGAGGAAGAATGCCAGTTGGCTAACAAGGAGAAATAGCTAGGGTGCTGTCTACTGTCCAGCTTGACTGCTTTTTGTTTTAACTGTTCCTGGATCCTCCACACTTTTGGAAGGTACTAACTCTTAGGGGGACTAAAGTCTTACAACAATGACCCAATAAATTGGGGATCAAATTTTGGACGATTCTGGGCTTCATTGGGAAATTGCTGGATCCTTAAGAGTTGCTCTTGCTGTGTGTAAAGTGGAACAGATTGCTGTAGCTGTCCTCCTCTTGCTTGTAGAAGTGGCACCATGAGCAGCTCCTGTCCAATCTTCTCTCTAAATTCCAGTTGTGGTTTCCCCCTGCAATATTGTCCTCTCCATGCCTAGTGCTAAAACCTCAGCCTTCTTCAGGCCTGGGGAAGGTAACCAGAATGTCTGAGGCTCTGTTTTCACTAGAAATGCTGCCATGGTAGTGCTGCAGTGTAGACACTCCCTGCAGTGACAGGATGGGGTTCTCCCATTGCTGTGGTTAATTCATCTCCTCAAGAAGCAGGAGCTAGGTCAACTGAAGAATTCTTCCATCAACCTAGTGCTGTCTACATCTGGGCTTAACTACATTGCTCAAGGGGGTGGATTTTTCACACCCCTGAGTGATGTAGTTGGGTCAACTTAACTTTTTTAGTGTAGACCTCGCCTGAGCTAAATACAAGTTGGGAAAAATTGTTAAGCAGAAGGAACCCATGTGTGCTGTGGGAGACCACTTAAAATGAAGTGGGCAGTCAGGGGGTTGCAAGCAATAGAGAGCCATGCTGTGCCAGGCACCTCAGACTCGCGTGAAATCATGGGTCCTACCCCAAAGAGCATAGTCTCAAATAGACACTATGCTAACAAAGGACTGGGGAGAGGAAACAACGAATACGTGCTGTGATCAAGGTGCAAGTTACTACACTGCACGTCAATTTTGCTTGAAAATATTTTTTACATCCCTTCTCACCTGTTCATCCCCCTACCTACATCCTCATCCCCCTCCTATAGATGCCTTTCAGTTTTCTCTCCAGAAAGGAGGGCTTGAGTGGCTATTTCTGGGATATGAACCTGTCGTTCCAGTGACTCTGGAGGTTCCAAGCATGGTGATTCGGTCAGTTTGCTGGCTGGAGATGTAAAGACGTGCTGGTCGGAACCCTTTAAATGCTGCTTAGTGCCCTATTGAACTTGGCTGGTCAAAGTTAGCTGTAGGAGAGCATGCTCTGTGCCAGCTGTTGAGTTTAACTGAGGACCTGTGTGGGATGCTTTGGGGCCTGTTGTCATGGTATTTATACAATATTTCCATAACAAGTGTTCCCACGTCTTAGGAAGCCAAGGGAGAGCGGTCTGTTAGTGCTTAAATCTTACCAAAAATATCCAGATGTCGTGGGGAAGGGGACTGACTTTGCATTCTAGCTCACTGCTCCAGTATGTGGGGGAAAGTGGAGGATGGGGACCCTAATAGTCCAACACCACCAAAGGCCTGATCTCTCACTGCCAGTGTTTACACCTGGGCAAAGCGGGTGTGAAACTGGAATTCTGCACTTGCATGCACCCACTGTGCCTGGGTGCAGATGCCTCCGCAAGGGGCAGTGTACTGGGGAATAACTGTAATGCATGGAACTTCAATGGGAATTAATTCCTGCAGTTGTACGATATGAAAACTGAACTGAGAATAGGGCTGTACTTCAGTTACCAGTGGTTCGGGAGAGGGGTCTGAACTGAAACAATGGATCCAGGACCCTGCCCAATCTCTGGGCTGATCCAGTGCCCACTGAAGTCGGGTCTCTGACTTTATCCATGTTCATGTTGGATTTGGCCGGCCTGGCACCCTTGCTGGCAGTCTTGCCAGATGCTAAGGGTGATGAAAATCTGCTCTGACAGGTGGTACCTGCACCTTTGATATATGAGTTGCATTGAGGCAGCCTATGCGAGAGGCTTGTGCATTGCTGCCCTTGATCCTGTGGTTAAATAAGACATTCTTCCCCAGAGCTGACAAGCCAGCACTTTCCATCAGTGTTGTGTTCAATTAAATGTTACCTTTAAATGCAAATTTACTTCCAGCAGAATGATTACTGTACCTCTTTGTATGCTACTGGAGAGTATTCAAACCATCACACTCTCAATTTCCATTTGCCTTCTAGCTTCTATTTAGCTCTTGGGTTTGCAGTTAACCCTTTTGTATATGCTCCGTGCACATATGGCTTTGTACAGGCAGTGAATAAAGCTATCGGACAGTGATGTGTGGGGTTTGCTGACAGCTCAGTGCAGTAAAAGCCACATGGATTAAAAGTAATCCTGTTGTGTGGTAACGGCTTGGAGTGAGAGAAAGCAGCGCTGCTCGTGAGGTATTCAAGCTCTTCAAGCTGTCGGGAGGCTCTCACCCCCAGCACAACTGGAATACATGAGACATGAGGAGAAGAACATTCCTGTATAATGGAGACACGCGAGTGAAGACTCAAATGGCTACAGCAGAGAAGACACTTTCTTCTAACACTTGCTAGCTACAATGCAAGAATATCTTTGAAGGTTTTTATACACAGGATTGGAATTTAGTGTTTGCTCAGGTCAGATGATCACCTCTTTCCAAACTTACCCTCCAGTGTCTCCAGGAGGTGAGTCTGTCCTTATGGGACTTGCGAGGAGGCTATCTGGGCCTGTGTCAGAGGGAGCAGTACATGGGTCTGAGGATCCCCTGTGGCTCACTCTCTCCTCCTGTTGATGGTTACAGATACAAAGTGTCCCTGCTGATTTTGTTGGACGATCAGTGGTGATCTCAATGAGGAGTTGACCAGTCTACAGGCTCTTGTGGAAGTGGGTGAGAAGAATCACTTGGGGGATTTCCTGCCTCACCTAAGAAGTCTCAAAAGCTGGCAGTGTGTATCCTTCTTCCCCAGACCCCGCACCGAGTCGATTTACTGTTCACTCTTCGTATTCTTCTGAGGAACGATTTATTCACCCATTAGGTTTGACACATGAGTATTAACCATTTGCTGTTGGCACCATTAAGACTTTTTTGCATCTGCCAATGGTCAATAGGTGTGAGATTCTGCATTGTTCCATCCCTGCTATTGAATTTGTATGTGCAGGAGAGAGGAGGCGGCTTTCCCAGCAGTATCCATGCTATATGAATGACATGCTGTGATCTAGATTTCCCAGCAGTCTTAACACAAATGCTGTAGCCTGCGCTTTCCGAGGCCGACAAAGGTAAGGAATTGGAATGTAAGCTCAGGTAGGATCAGACTGAATCAGTTGTGGCTGGGGATGAGGGTACCCTGTGTATGTCTTGAGTTTGCTACCATTCCTTGCAATCTTAGGGGTTGTAGTGGATCCATTGTTTCTCCTAGATTCTCAGGTATCAACTATGGCAAATAATGTGTTCCACCCGTCCCTCCTCCCCGCCCCATCTGTAGTTCAACTTGGAGGCTGCACGGTTTCCGTGGCTGTGGAATCTCAAGGTCTGATTAGAACGTGTTCTATGTGAAAAGCATCTAGAGCCTTCGGTTAAGGCAGAATGGAGCATCTTGCCCATTGATTAAAGCAGTCTGCTCTCAATGACCCAGGGCTCTGAGCTACCTGCCTAGAGTCTCCTGTGTGTGCCTAGGAAGGTGTTGCGTGCCAGTCTGTAAAACCTGAGTAGTTTGGGACGCAGTTATCTGAGAGGTGAGATCCATCACGATGTGTGTGGGGGAGGTTCATGTTCTGCTAGGCTGTCAATTCCTGTACTAGTTGGGTGTCTTTTATGTGGAGGAACCATGCATCTAGATGCTTCCCTTGCTGGCTGGCCAAACCTGGAGTGGTGAGCTCCAGGGCACTGTATCAGATTGAATTGTTCAAGCCTTTGGCTGACCCGTAGATCAGGAGAAAAGAAGGGGTTCTCTTATGCCTGTTTAATGATTCTTGTAATATTGGCACTCTTCCTTGCCAAATAGGACTCGGACGACCAAATCACCCCACATAGCAGCCCAATGGCTACCTGATCACTGCAGCTGATTGCTTCCCTGGGCTAGATTTGAGCTCCTGGCTGAAAATTAGATCTAAATCCCACTGACAGAGCCGGTCCGCCATGCAGCCATGTAAGAAAAACCATAAAACAATGTGATATTTGCCCCAGGCC
The DNA here is from genome assembly GCF_007399415.2 of Gopherus evgoodei. Classification (NCBI taxonomy): domain Eukaryota; kingdom Metazoa; phylum Chordata; order Testudines; family Testudinidae; genus Gopherus; species Gopherus evgoodei. The sequence goes on along the minus strand of NC_044322.1, from coordinate 356,765,090 downwards.
AGAGAGAGATTTTTAGCACTGAGCAGCCTCTTGTTCCTAGGAGACCAAGCTCCTGAAAAGTACAACTCCAAAACCCACAGACCCTCTGGTCAGAGGATAAAAGCCAATGCATGTCTAACCCTGAAACTTCTTTATGCTTAAGAACCGAGTTTTCCTCTGTTGCATTAAAACATTTTTTTCTAAGTTTTGAAAATTAAAATGAAGAACATAGAAGAGACAAAACAGCTAAAAAAAAAAAAACTGGTCTGAGCCACACCTGTTGCTTGGAACATCTCAGTGCTGGGATCTGTGCCTCTTTGACAGCTCTTCTGTTGAGGTGTGCAGTCAGTATGTGGTGGAGAATAACCATGTAAAGGGGTAACCACATGAACAATGTTGCATTGAGATCACCAAGCTAGAGACTCGAAGCATTCACAGTGGAAACCCTGAACCAGGCAAAATTTGCCTGGTTTAAACTCTGGCCTGGCTTATTAAAAGTTTCAGGAGTCCAGGCTGGTGTCTGGTATAGCAGCACAACCAAAAGGTGCCAGTGCCATCTGTTTCCAATGTAACTGTTGGGTTTGCTTTGAGAGTTTTTTGGATCTGTTTGTTTCTCCCCGAAATGCCAAAGAGCAGGTTTGCAAGGCCATGTGGCTCCAACTAGCTGAGTTTTGCACCGCTCTAGTTAAAGGGTTTTAGGCAGCCTCCCAGTAAACACAAGGCTTAGTCTAGTCTCCGCCTTACTCTCTCCCTCTTCTGCATGAAGGAAAAGGAGTTCCCCAATTCCTGTGTAGCTCTGCAGTCCACCTGTACAAGTACCATACCAGACTGGCCGTCCCATAGTGTGATGGCTGGAAGCTTTTGAGAGGGAATAAAACTAGCATCTGTTCTCTGGGACCATGTTTCCCTGTGATGACTGAATCTGCAGCTAAATTTCCTTATCTCTGCCTTTTAAGGACTTTCACAAGAGAGGATGGATGGAGAGGTAGCGTGGTCCAGTGGGCAGGGCACTGAATCTGGGATTTGAGGGAGCTGGGTGCTATTACCGCCTCTGCCATTGACATTGGGCAAGTTCTTCTACTTGGTGACTCGTTTCTTCTCAGGGTGTCAGCGCTCTGAGGAAGAGATGAGGCAGTACAGCACCCAGCACAATGGGACCCTGACTGCAGTTGAGCCCTGTCCAGTGGATTGTTTATATTAGGACTTGGACATGCAAGATCAGGGTACAATTCCTGAGTGTTGCGCTGTCTGGAGTGGCTGACGACTGTGAGCGCCTACCTCAGGGCGGACTGTCAGATAACAGGGCAGACCCCCAAGCCTGGTGGTGTGTTCTGTCATTAGACTTCACCAGGGCAGTGACAAATGTGAACTCCTGGATCACTAAGCCAGTCTTACCAGGGAGGTACAGACAGTCTCCTTAGATTCTCCAATCTATCTTGCCCCCCAGACAAACTGGACTTTGTGATACAGTGGTTACTTACACCCAAGATCACATCACATTTAGTAAAAGCAGCAAAGAATCCTGTGGCACCTTATAGACTAACAGACGTCTGTTAGTCTATAAGGTGCCACAGGATTCTTTGCTGCTTTTACAGATCCAGACTAACACGGCTACCCTCTGATACATCACATTTAGGTCACTTCCCATCCCAAAAGACCAGTCACTTACCCCAGTTCAATTGGTACTTTAGATCTTACACCAAAGACAAAAGTGGTGGCCAGTTATATAGTAAACTAACTTAAGGTTTATTAGCTAACTGGAGACTACATGAGGAACTGCTGTATAGATGCTGCTTCTGCAGTAGCTGCTGCTGTTGCCCTGATTGCCAAGAAGGCTACTGGCATATTGAGCTGTATTAGTAGGAGCATTGCTAGCAGATTCGAGATCTATTTGGCACTTGTGAGGCCACACCTGGAGTATTGTGTCCAGTTTTGGTCCCCCCACTACAGAAGGGATGTGGACAAATTGGAGAGAGTCCAGCAGAGGGCAATGAAAATTATTAGCGGGCTGGGGCATGTGACTTATGAGGAGAGGCTGAGGGAACTGGGGCTATTTAGTCTGCAGAAGAGAAGAGTGAGGGGGGATTTGATAGCAGCCTCCAGGTTCCAAAGAGGATGGAGCTCGGCTGTTCTCAGTGGTGGCAGATGACAGAACAAGAAGCAATGGTCTCAAGTTGCAGTGGGGGAGGTCTAGGTCGGATATTAGGAAACACTGTTTCACTAGGAGGGCGGTGAAGCACTAGAATGGGTTCCCTAGGGAGATGGTGGAATCTCTATCCTTAGAAGTTTTTAAGGCCCAGCTTGACAAAGCCCTGGCTGGGATGATTTAGTTGGTGTTGGTCCTGCTTTGAGCAGGGGGTTGGACTAGATGACCTCCTGAGGTCCCTTCCAATCCTAATCTTCTATGATTCTATGAAATGAGAGTTATTGAGAGGTGAAAGCAGGTAAAATATATGCACAGGTGAGTCACAGTTTAATTCCAAATGGCGGCAATGATGTGATAAGTTTTTTTCAGGGTACCCAGATTGTCTCTGGATATCTCCACTTTGCATCTGGTACACTTCCCTGGAAGAGTCCAAACAGTCCAGAGGTGTAGGGTCTTTCCTTGAATCCATACTTGTAGCTTCTCACAGAAAATGAGCTGACGGTGTCACTACCCATGTGGCCTTTTCCTTGGATGATAGAAAGTGAGGAATGCATTTTGAGTCTTTGACCTCCGATCATAACACACAACAGTGACTGTTTTCTTTGAAATTAGCACTTTTCTGTTAAAGTTCATTTGCATTCTACAAGGCTTCTTTCTCCTTTGATGGGTTTAGTTTCAGGAGTAAACACAATGTGAATGTTTTTCGGCTACATTATAACAAGATACAGATAAGTGAAAATAATGCAAGTAACATCCCACCAGTTTTCATGAAGTTTAAACACCAAATTCCCTTTTTACATTTAACAATCACTTTGATCTGTACCAGTGGTTCCCAAACTTGGTTCGTGGCTTGTTCAGGATAAGCCCCTGGCAGGTCGTGAGACGCTTTGTTTACCTGAGTGTCTGCAGGAACCGCCCGCTTGCAGCTCCCAGTGGCAGCAGTTTGCCGTTCCTGGCCAATGGGAGCTGCGAGAAGTAATGTGGGCCGGGCCATCACTTCCTGCAGCTCCCATTGGCTGGAAATGGGAAGAATAATACACAAGGGAATTGGCCTGGGGCTCTGGCATGAGCTGGCACCTGGTCTGCCAGTGTGTCACGTGTGGATATGCCACAGATTTCCTGTGTGACTTTGGAGAAGTCGCCGAATCTATTTTGTGCCTCAATTCGTCTATAAAATGTGGATCCCACCCTGCCTCCAAGGTATGTTAAAGGATGAAAGACTAATGTCTTTGAGGTGGTCACAGTGACCACAAGATAGCGAGATAGCAAGGCTGAAAAACAAACTTATACAAACCCCAACCTGGCCAGTATGGTTTTGCTTCTGCTGCTGAAGATATTTGGGTTTAAGTTTCCTTCCTTTCAAGCCAGCTTTGTATAGTGCATCTAGAAAGTACTATGCAACAAATTCATAATGCTGAATTTGTATTTTGATCACTCTCCCGCAGACAGAGAAATAAAGCGCTCTTAGAGTGAGCAGGTCTTCTTTATAAGTAGACCTGGCAAACAAGAAAGTCATGAACAGCTAGCTGAATTTCTCAAACAGAACATGAGGGGGGAAAAACCTGAGCAGACTTCAAAGCCAGGAAAAGGCTGGTATTTGATTTGAGTTTTGGGAAAGGGTTTAGGTTAGCTGTTACTCCAGCCTGCCTTAAGAACATAAGAAGGCCATACTGGGTCAGACCAAAGGTTCATCTAGCCCAGTATTCTGGCTACCGACAGTGGCCAGAGCCAGATGCCCCAGAGGGAATGAACAGAACAAGTAATCATCAAGTGATCCATCTCCTGATGCCCATTCCCAGCTTCTTGCAAACAGAGGCTAGGGACACCATCCCTGCTCATTCTGGCTAATGGCCATTGGTCCTCCATGAACTCATCTAGTTCTTCTTTTTTTTGAATCCTGTTCTAGTCTTGTCCTTCACTACATCCTCTGGCAAGGAGTTCCACAGATTGACTGACTGTGCATTGTGTGAAGAAATACCTCCTTTTGTTTTTGTTTTAAACCTGCTGCCTGTTAATTTCATTTGGTGACCCTCCCCGCCCACCCAGTTCTTGTGTTACGAGAAGGAGTTAATAACACTTCCTTGCCTGCCCTTCGTACTAAAGATGAAATGTTGTACATTGTGAAGCTGTCTGGCACCTGCTACGTTTAAAAATACAACTTTCACTGATGGTAAGATAACAATCAGTGGTATTGCACTAACCCTGTCAGACTCCTGCTGGACAGTAGGGAAGGAGCGAGCAGACTGTCACTCTGTCTGGAGCACTTCAGGCCTGGGAAGGCTAATCTCGGGGCAGACAAACTGGTGGTGCGTTCTACAATTCGATTTCACCAACCCAGTAACGAATGAGCACTCCTGAAGCACTCTGAGCCTTACCATGGAGTCACAGGCAGTCCCCTTGGGCATTGTCACACAGGCAAGTTGGACTTAAAGATGGTTGTTTACTATGCACCAAAGATCACAAAATGATTTCAAGGTCTGGAAAACATGAGCGATGAAGAGAGAGTGAAAAAATTGGGTTTGTTTAGTCTAGAGAAGAGAAGACCAAGGGGTGAGGACAGGATAACAGTTTTCAATTACATTGAAGATTTTTACAAGGAGGAGGGGAAAAAAATTATTCTCCTTAACCTCCTAGAATAGGACAAGAAGCAATGGGCTTCAATTGCACCAAGGGAGGTTTAGTTTGGACATTAAGAAACTGCCTAATTGTCAGGGTGGTTAAGCACTGGAACAAATTGCCTAGGGAGGTTGTGGAATTTCATTCATTGGAGGACTTTAAGAACAGGTTAGACAAATACCTGTCAGGAATGGTCTAATTATTACATAGTTCTGCCATGAGTGAAGGGGACTGGACTAGACGACCTCTCGGTCCCTTCGAGTCCTCTGATTCTATAAAATATTTGGGTTGCTTGCAGTGCCCAGAAACCAGTCACTTGACCCCAGGTCAGCTGTACTTTAGGGCTTATGTCAAAGACAATGTTTGTTGCCAATCCTATAGTAAATGAACTAAGGATTTATTAGCTAGGAAAAAGAAATGAGCGAGTTAATTACAGGTTAAAGCTGGCAAACATACAGTCACAAATGAGTTACAGTCTATGGTTCCGAACGGTGACAGAGTTGTAGCAATCTGTCAGCTCTGAGTATCTTTTAGGGCTCACCCAGGTTGACCCTGAGGGTCTCCGCTGCTTTTTTGTAGCTCGAGCCGTCGGTGTCCTAACAGCCAAAGAGCTGAAAAATTTCCTTGTTGGATATTTTCATTTTCTTCTTCCACAATTCAAGCTGGTGGGACGAGCCTTTTTGCAGGTAGCCTCTTCATGGGTCTGCAGGGACAATTAATAAAGTCTTTGCCTTGTGATGTCCCACAATGGCTCATTTAGTTCTGATATAGCCCTTCCAGATGGGCCAGAGGTAATACCCCTCATAGGGATTTAGCACTTTGCACTGGGTAAACATTTTTTGTTTGAGTTACATAGTTCAGGACAAACATGTTACAGCTATATAGCAAACACTGAAGTATTCCCTTATATCCCCTAGGATATCAACATTCTAAGTAGGATTAAGACATGTAGCAACACACAAGCATTTCATAAAGTCTAAACACACCATGATAAGTCCAATACCTATTGTAACCATACTAATGCACTGGTGGGCTGGACAACTTTCCAGTAATGAAACTGTCAGTACTCAGCTGAGACCTAAAGTCTTCTCAAGAGCTAGCACCTGGTCTGCCAGCCTCTCACCGGTAGCCTGTAAAAGTTGCAGGAGTCCACAGGATGAAGCATCTTCTCTCCAGATGAGCGTTGATGAATGGTTGCAAGCGCAACCTAGTGCCTTGTCTGCTGTGGAGCAGCCTGTAACGGGCAGGCAGCTGAGGGCTTGTGAAGGCTGCTGTGGTTTCAAGATCCAGCCTCAATTCTGGAGTCAGTGCGCACCAGCTGAGAGTGCCCTGAACAAAAGGGAAAGCCAAGTTCAAAGGCAGAAAGGAAGGGATGGATTTATTTTGTCTATGCTTGAGCTTTGGAGTAGAATAGCATTATCCACCAAGGCTTCAGAGGCAAGGAATTGTGTGGGAATGTCTCAGATGTCGGTACATAACAAAAAACCAAACCCAACCCACTCCAAGTCAAGGAATGGGCAGAACCCAGCCCCTGGCTTCCGATGAGTCCATTGGCTCTGCACTGCTCTTGAAATGCTGAAACCTTCTTCCAAAGCCAGCAAGGGGAGCAGCTTCTCCCAGCCCCCAACTGCCACCAGGCAGCTTCTCCCCAACTGGCTCGTGCACACGCTGTTCAAGACTTCAGCTGCTGTATGCTAATGTCCATGCTGGCTGGCTGGCTTGGGTCTCTTTCACTCCTCCCACACTTCTCTTCCTCTTGGCCTTTTTTCCTTCCAAGCCTCTTACCTTTTTCTGTTCTCCTCTCTCTTCTTCCCTTCCCTGCCCTGCTACCTATGCCTCTTCCTCCCCTTGCCCTCTTTCCTCTTACTGGTCCCTGTCGCCATGACCCACCCACCCTTTCCCATTTCAGCAGCCTCCCTTGCCCAGTTCCCATCTGCAACCATCCATTCTTGGCTTTCCCCTTCTCCCTTCCTTTCAAAAGTTATAGCGAAGGGAATGAATAAGATGATGCCTTTGCTGCTCCAGGTTCTTAGCCATCTGGAATTTCTGTGCTGGCTAGATCCCAGTTCATTGTAATAACACCAGAACCCACAGGCATGCTGGTTTGTATCCATCTGTCAAACATTTCAATGTGTTTCTGTTGCTGGCTGCCTTTAGCACCGGGTGCTATAAATCACCCAAAAGCGTGTTGATCACTTAGTAGCCCTTGGCTTTTGGATGTGTTTCCTCAGCCTTGGAGGCATCAGAAACATTGATCAAATGTTTCAGTGCTTCTCTTCTTCTGCTCCTGCAAGGTGTCGGCTTGACAAAGGCCTTAGTTCCTCCCCAGCCAGTACAGCCCTGGTGTTGTCTGACCTGCTTCCCTTGTGCCTCTTGGAGCTGAAGCAGACTCAAGGAGAGTTCTCTGCTGTCACGGAGATTTCCAGAATGCGAAAACATCTCCAGGGGTGGGGGTGAACTGAGCAGGGGTTTCCCTAAAGGGCCGGGGGCTGTGATGAGAAGGGAAGGCCAAGAGACCTCCTGACCCATTTGGATCAAATAATTGATCCAACCTCGAATCACCTTCCAGCTTCGGAGGAGCTTTGCTCTGACTCTCCTGCGCAGCTGTGGTTCTGGGCTCTGATCTGTATTGGAAACAGAGATGCCACCAGAGGCTCTCTTAGTGTGTGTGTCAGGAGGAAATGTGGCATGTGTCTCCAGAGAGCTATATATTGCCAGTCCCAATTTTGCAGACCCGACGGACTGTAATGAGCCAAGGAAGATAATGAGCAGTTGGCAGGATGTTTATTGAGGCCTGACGCTCCTGTCTGTAATAGATATCATTCCATTATAGTTGCTAACAATAATAAATATGCTTTTAATTTTCACTTTAGGTACCTATCATCCATATTTAACTAGCATTGATTTTCAGATTGGATTACATGAAAATCTGGGATGATGGAGGCCCCGTGTCTCAGACCTTAAGTATTACGTCCTCAGCCATCCGCTGTCAGCAGCAGCTAACAGATATCTGATACATCCACACCGTGTAAGATAGATTTCATCTTGGATGTAGTGCTAGTTATGAAAACTTCGCCTTTGGGGTGATACTGACAACTGAGGGGCCATGGCCATTTAGATCACCATATACCCTTGGCATTTTCAGATTCGATGCCGGGGGGGGGGGGGAGGAAATCCCAGATGTTGCCTAAAGTTCCCTTTGAATTTACAGTTGGAGGCTGTGTTCTGAGCTTGCTGCCTGGTGCAGTGTGGGAGCGCATATTTGACAACATACACCAGAAGGGGCTGCATTTCAGACCTGGATGGAGTTATCCCAGCACTGAATAGGAATAAACCGTCTGTTGTCAACGTGGCAGTGCATTGTATCCAAGATCAGAACTAGGATTTTGAGGCCAGAAGGGTCCACTGGCTCTGGTCTGACCTCCTGAAAAACACAAGCCATGGAATTTGTTCTTAGTCTGCTACTGGGCCAGGAAGGAAGGAAGGAATTGTTGGAACAGTGAAAACTGAGCAATATTCACAATCTAAAACATTCTGAAAAGGGACCAGAGTCATTTTTAATGTCCTGTCTGAAGAAAGCACCAAGTTTCTGCTCCAGAACCATAAGCTTCTATAGCTTGAGATGAAGGAAGACCTCCAGTAGCTGTCCAGTAAAATTATCTCCCCTCTAGTCCTCCACCTAGATCACTGCAACACCCAAGCAGATTAGCATCCTTTCTAGGAGGGATCAGAGGTACACATACAAGCTGGTATATTGAGGCACTGTACACACACACTTCCCGCTTCTCCTGTGCTACTCTCCTTAATTCCCGTTATCAGTCCATATTGCTTTATATTAGGGTACGCTGGTATTCCTCTGGGTAGTTTTCTACTCCAGTTCTATACTCCAGGTTTAGCTTACTTTTCCAGGTGACCCTCCACAAGCTGCTGCCTGGATTGGCCAGTGCATTCTTTACTTGCTGATAATGGTCTTTGAGAAGACTGTGGTAAGCCTGGCCCTGTTCATCCCCGGCTGGACAAAGGTAAGTGACTGGTTTATGTTCCCCTCTGGAGGGGAAGGGCGGGTGTTTCCTTTGCATTGTGTGCGCCAATTCTTTATTAGACCATCTCTCATGAGGAGCCCTCGAATAACCCATTAGTGGTTACTGCATCTGGGGAAATGGCTAGTGGCAGGGAAACATGTCATGAGCTGACCAGTAGAGACTCATTGAAGAGGTTGCTCTGTCGATGGATGGATTAGCTTGTAGCATGGGACTCTAGAGACTGGGTTCAGTTCTCAGCCCTGCTACAGATATACTCTTTGACCTTGGGCAAGTCACTTAATCTCTCTGTTTCCATAACTCATCTCTGAATTGGAGATACTTCCTTTTGTCTTCTCTGTTTTAGACTGTAACTGCTTCAGGGCAGAGGCTGTCTCATTATATTTTATACAGCATCTAACACAGTAGGGCTGTGATCTGTTCTGACCATTAGCTGCTACCATGATACAAAGACTATCAGTAGACGGCAACTGTGTGTGTCCAGAGAGATGGAACGAGTGGGAGACATTAAGTTGGGACACATCAGCATTTCATTCCTGTTGGAACCAGTATTCTGAACTCCTGACTTGAACCGCTAATGTAGATTTCTTCACTCTTGGTATGTGAAACTGGGGGCTGGCAGTATTCTTCTGGAGTCTTCTAGGCCACCTCATGCCAGGCTGCTGTCCCATAAGCTTATCTTGCAGCCAGGGTGAGAGAATCCAAGGAAAATTTGCCTGTTATTTTAATGCAGTGTTAAAAGTGTGGAAGACCAGCACTTTAATAAATGAATGAACATCTGCCTGGCCTCAGGCTGTCAGAAACGTCTGGTGTGGGGTGGACTAGCTTGTGTTCTTCTAGCTTATGCGGCGGGGTAAAAAAGGCAGCAGCCACCTCCGCCATGAATCTGACGGTGCGGGAAGGTTGCTGCAATTCATGGTTAATAGCATGTAACCAAGATGTATTTTAACAACATGCTTAATGTTTGTGTCCCTTGCAGCTTCAGGAGATTTTACTGGACTATATCCCAGACCCTCAGCTAGAGCTCGTCTTGGTCATGTTCATTGTGCCCTTTACAGTCAACGTAAGTGAAGCCAAAGGCTCCTCTGAAAACACTTTGAGTTCGTTGGACCTAAGCGTCCCAACAGACGTGTACTGTACACGTCCTCACTCGCTGGAAATAGGCCAAAGCAGAGAAGTGACACAACGGGTCATTGGCAGAGCTGGGAATAGAACTTCCCTCTCGGGACTGTCAAGATGTTGCCTTGCCCACTAGACCACCCTGCCTGTCTCATCAGCCTCTGCAGAAGCCCTTGATTGCTGAGATGCTAGCATCTCCTAGTTAATCAGTTGTATCAACACTGTTGCTTGGAGCAATTTGAGTTGTGGAGTGATGTAATTAAGCCTCTCGGACATCACAAAACTCTGAGATCTCTACCCTAGCTAATGATTAATTCGGTCTGTCTTTGCATATTTTTGTTAGAATACGGCACATACAGTGCATGGGGATGTGGTTTTAGGGTTTCTGAGATGAAAGGTGGTGACTGCTTTGGGGGTTTTTTTAAGTACTTAATGCAATGTGCACGGCATTTTCTGAAACGGAGGTTGCCTGCCTAGAAGGCTCTAGTTAAACTGTCAGATGAAAATGACAGAGGTGGGACTGGGACAGGATAGGGTGAAGGTGAGGACAATGAGGTGACTTGGGTTCTATGGGTGAATCAAAGAGTAAGATACGGCCTCCAGATTTTCACCATGATCCATTGCGACAGACAAAAGTCTGTTGCTTAATTGATCATTTGGAACAGATTGTCCTCCTGTACTTAAAAATCGCCTCCCCCTCTACTGGACCTGATGAGAGACAAATGAAGGATCTGGGCTTCCCTTGCAATTATTCATGACGTCCCAGGCATCCAAAACTCTGCTGTTAGTTGCATCCTGTGATGAAAAACATTTAATTCTGAACTCCGGCCTTATCAGCCAACGGGTCTTCCGTTCACCTCTTTAATGATGCGCTTAAAGAATAGCCGAACTGGTTTGTGTATGGAATTTGATCCAAAAAGGCAGAGCTCACAGCTGAGTGGTAGTTTTCTAGTGATGTCACACGTTAAATACCAATTATAACTCCAAAACAGGCCCTGTCCTGCAAGGCAAATACCCTCTACTCTGTGGTCAATGAGCCAGAGTCAAATAGGCCAGAGCTTCGTGGGTGTAAATGCTACCAAATCCAATGAGAATCCAGCCCACTGGGAGAGGCTGGTACTATCAGAATCAGGCCCTGTGTCTGCAAACCTCTTTGTCCAAATAGATTTCCCTAGGGTTCACAGCCTTCAAAACTGGGAAGAATCAACAAAAAAGTCCATTGAGTTTTTGGCTGGAATTTCCACTCAGTCTGATGTAAAACTCCTTAGGGAGGAAGTGGTAATTCAGATACTTAGAACAAAGTTACCCTATATTTATTTCTGATGCTCTTGTATAAAATTAGCCCTCCTGCAACAGAAGGTTCTTTTAAAATAGGACTCACTTGAAGTCCAGCCAAATGTTCTGTTGTCCCAAAAACTGTTGATTGTCTCTAAACCATCACTCTGGAAATCCTTTCCGTGTCTGCCTTCAGAGGCTTTGAACCTTTGATTAGGCCATTTTTGATGGGACCAGAATATTTTCTGAACTGTGCAATGGAATGTTCCACAGCAGTCTGACACGACATGCCATGGCAGATGGTGTCCTGCTCCATTCAGAACGTCTTTCCACCCACGGCAACTCAGGATGCAAGAAGTTCAAGGTAGACTATGCATCCATCCTATCCAGCTATGCCACTTCTTCCCTCCCATTCCTTTTTCTCTGGAAACTGTCTCCTAAGTTTCTAGGGGACTTGAAAAAATTCCAGGAACAACTGCATTTATCGCTGGAGAGTTCCCTTCCTTGGCGATGTGTCTCAACTTTAAGACCCTGTGGTTAAAATGGGTGCTCTTCTGCTCCTCCTGATCTCCAGCACATTGGTGAATTCTCTGGTGACCGCACACAAGGAGATGGAGAGTCCCAAACATAAGGAATGCAATGGAAGATGACACTAAGACAAAAGTAGGACATACTTCACTGGATGGCTTGGGAGAAGAGCAGCCAGCGAGTTAGAAGCAGTCAGCAATACCTAGCTCTTATAGAGCACTTTTCATCAGTAGATCTCCAAGGATGTGACTATCCTTACCCCCACCTTTTAGAAATGGGGAAACTGGGCACAGGGAGGGGAACTGGACGGCAAAGAGGAAATTCAGAGTGGAGAGTAGTGTGGGCTGAGTGAGACTGGCACAAGAGGATGTTACATTCAGTGAGGCAGGACACTGCAACTCTCGTCCGAATAGGATTGCAAAATGCATGAGTCAGTACAGCTCGTGGCAGCTAATAGTTTTTCCCCTTCAGAAGACTGCCTGGTGAGGAGGGAAAGCTGCTGTCCCCTGCAGTTTCTAACTAGGTGGAGAAAAAGCCTACAGCTGCCAAGCTGGTGCCCTTCTGGTGGGCACCGGTTTCTCATACAGAAAGTACAGGTTTTTTTTTAATCTCCTAAATATCTGTCACCACAGTCGCTGTGGCCAGAATCCACCTGGGCGTGTGTGCTGATGTGGTTAAGTAACTGAGAGTGCCAAACACATCCTGGCTGCTCTCAGCCAAACAACATGCCAGCTCCTGCAGCCACATGGTGAGCTCAGAAACTTGGCTTTCATTTTTAGAAGAGCTGTGTTTGGTCTCCTAGGTGGTGGGGAAAACGTGAAAACACACACAGTGTGTGCGCCTTTGACACTGCCGACTCATGAGGCAGTTCCTCCAAGGGGGGTGATCAGCCTCCTTCATCTTCACTTGGAAACCTACTGCCACCTGAGGGAAGTGGGGCTGTGGGAGCCCCATGCGGGATTTGCCTCGGGCCCTGAATGGCCATAATCTTATCCCTGCTGCCACTTCTGCTTGGCTCATGAGCAAACTTTCCCAGCATGTGGGAAGCCAGTGCAAGCACTGACAACTGTTCTGGGAAGCTGAATGGGTGAACCTTGGCTCTGGATGCATCGTGTTTCAGCCAGTTACAGCTGCAGAGCATGGTGGGAAATCACTCTGACCCAGTTACAGCCCTGGCCTACTGTTTAATCTCTTTTCCAGAGGGTCCTCCAGCAAGTGCCTGCTCAGACAAACCGACCAGGCTTCAACGCAGAGGAGAGAAAATAACTCCCAAAACATACATTTGGTCTAACTCTTGCAGACATAGGGCCTAATCCTGCAGAGTGGCCTCTACTCCGTTCGTGTCAGTGAGGGTCGAGGGCGCTAATTGCTTGGTAGGATCAGGTTGTACATGAGCTGTTGGTGGTCATTGTAAGGCTTTAAAGCTGTAGCAGCCCCCGATTGCTGCTACCGCCTTGCAGTTGAGGCTGCACTGAAGATTGGCCATCCAAAGTCTGGGCTGTTTGAACAACTTTATTTTCCTTTTCCCCTCCAAGGCTGTTATGTTCTGGGTCGTGGACAGTTTGATCATGAGGAAATATAAGCAGATGGACAGCTTCGAAGGCAGCAGGTCCATAGAAAACCCCGTGAGGAATGAAGAATCCCAGGTAAGCCCAGAGAATGTGCTGTGGGCAGATGTGGACAGACAGCCAACCCTAAGTCAAATGAACACCGCTAATTGTGACTGCAGTGGGTAGCAATGACACAAGATAGGTGATCTGAATTTAGAGCCGGCTGTGCCACAGAGCGGTGTCTGCCTTCCCCTTGGGAAGGGAGATGGTCTTACCAGGGTTCTCGCTGAGCGCTCCCTTGTTAATGCTGCAGAAACGGGACCACTGACAGTCTTGAGCCGCTTCACCCCAGGGAAGCGGCTCTCCCAGCTACCACGGACAAGTCCTTGAGATGCTGGGAGTGTCTGACTCCCTCAGGTCTGCTCTCTGACACTAGGGAGCGGGTGAGCGTATGAAAGCGTCTGCACCAGAAATGCCAGGAGGGAAAAGGCGGCAAGAGCTCTAGATCCTAGGAAAGTTCTACAGAGCGGCTACGTTTGGAAAGGACGGGGCGGCCAACCTGAGCCTGAGAAGGAGCCAGAATTTACCAGTGGACATTGCCAAAGAGCCACAGTGATACGACAGCAGCCCCCCATCCGCTCCCCAGTGCCTCCCGCGACTGCTCGCAGCCCCCACCAATCAGCACCTACTCCCCTTTCCCACTGCAATCAGCTGTTTCACATGCACAGGAGGCTATGGGGGGGTAGGGGGAGGAGCGAGGGCATGGCAGGCTCAGGGGAAGGGGCAGGGCCTGGGGCAGAGCAGGGGGTTGAGCAGTGAACACCCCCCAGCACATGGGAAAGTTAGCATCTATAGCTCCAACCCTGGAATCCGTGCCTAGGTAAGGAGGCGCATATTCACCTCTGAAGAGCCGCATGCAGTTCTGGAGCTACAGGTTGGCCACCCCTGAAAAAGAACTTAAAATGGTATCGCCTCTCTCAGTATTGGAAGCGGCAGCACGGGCTGGTGAACAGGGAGTTGGAGACCTGGTTTCTATTCCCAACTCTGCCACTGCCGAGCTCTAACCTGGAAAGTTACTTCACTTCCTCAGCTCCCCTCCCACTCTGGTGTCTCTGTTTAGACAGGGACTCCTAGATGATTGTACAGTACCTAGCACAATGGAACCTTGATTGCAGTTGGGCCCTCTAGGCACAGCCATGTCGAAAGCAATAAATATCCAGTATCTGATCAGTAGGTTTCCTCAGGCACTACCAATGTTATCCACTGACACCATACACGTACTATACTCGGCCATGCCTGCATTACACCAGCTATGGAAAACCAAGCTGGATTCTTGTCTACTTCATGCACCATCAACAGACTAGCCCAATCAGTAATGACAGCTGAATGCTGTGACAGGGTGTGGCTCGATATTTTTCCAGATTCTGGGTTGAATTAATGGCATGAAAAATCATTATTAGTTTGTAACTTGGACAAATGTTGTGTGAAGTCCATTGAGAACCAACAGAATTCCAGCAGGTGTCGCTTCTGACTCCTTTGGGGCCCCCGCGTCTAGTTAACATGTTTAAAGTTGGAGTAAGAAGGAGTTTTTTTCTTGCTAATGTCTCTTCTTTTGTTGAAATTTGGAGGAAAACACGCTTGGGGGAATCAGAGTTTGCCAGGTCTCTTTGTTTCTCAGCAAGCAAACTGCCAGTTAAGTCTGGCGTGAGTCACCCTCAGTATACATTTGGGTTAGCTGGATGCTTTAAGTCCAAAGGAAAAAAACATTATGTCACGGGCAGATTTTGTTCTCATTGTTTGCTAACGCAACAGAGTTCACCGGACACATGTCACATCCATATCTGTGCTTGGGTTTTGGGCAAAGGCCATAATCTAACTGGATCTAATTCTGTTCTTCCCTCCCTCCACCCTATTTCAAAATGCTGCACGTACAAATTCTGATTTCCTGCTGTTCATTGGCAAGACCCACTAGACTGAAAAGGAGTTCAGCAGTTACAGGCTAGCTTCTGAAATAGCTGCTGCTTGATGGAATTAAATACTCCTGGAGAAAAGGGGGAAGAAGCAGAACCGAAATAATACAAGGTATTTCCCGTTCTCCTTACAGAATAACTTTCATCTCCAGTACCAGTTAGATTTACTTCCCTCATGGCTTTAATCAGAGCACATCTTCTAGTAAGTGTAACACGTGTCTGATGCAGAAACTAGGGACTGCTAAACCATGGCAATAACTGCCCACCTTTGGCTTCTGCACTGAAATACACACTGTGAAGAAGAATGTTCTTAATTGGTATTGATGCCATTTACATAACTTCAAGCCAGAATTCTTGCAGCGCTTGTGTATCTGATAAGCTACCACTCCTAAAGGGACATTAGTAGATTCCTTCCTCTTATGGGACCGACAAAGCAGAGACAGATGTTAACAGCTGGACAGCCAAGAAATGAGTCATGCACATCCTGGTACAGCAGAGCTTGCCTCGTTCTCTGAATGGGAGCTCTCTGAATTACGGTGTGTTCCAAAACATCTGAACCTTGCATTCCGGGGATTTCCAAGAATGGGGAGCCCGTTCTTGAAAGCAGATACCGTTTATATTTCATAGATGTTGAAAGGCAAGTTCAGCCAGGTGAGGCCTGCTCTGAACAGTTCTTGCACCAGTTTAACTATCTTGGTGAGCGGTGCCGTGTTTGTCTTTTGTTTTAACCACTATAGTGAAAAGCGGTACCCAAAACTGTAGACAAGCCTGTAGAGATCCCACATGCACAAAACTGCTAGTTACTCTAAATTCTAACCAGCCAGAGCCAATTAATGCTTCTCTGGTTATGGCATGATCTTGGCCTTGTAGTAGTGGTTGATACTCAGGCGTGCCATCTCCTCCAATCCCATTTAGCAGGGATGGCTGTGAACCTGTAACGTCTTTCATAATGGGTGGACGCAGGTGCTACTTGTCCTGTTTTTTCCAATTTGAAGCTGTGTCCAAACACAGAAGTTGCACCAGTTGAAAGTTGTGTTTAAACTGTAACTTCTGCGCATAGCAGAGACCTGATCTCTTTTTGGCTGAGATTAGATCTTAACCCTCCCACAAACAGCACAACTAATCCTTTTATTTTACAGCAAAACATTGGAGCCTGTGAGATCCCCTTTCACCTTCATGTAGCATCAACACCAATACAGTAGCACAGTGTGTCCCTGTAGCATGCAGACACAACTATACGGTAGCCATTCCATCTGGGACTCAATACTCAGAACGTTGTTGTTGTTGTTGTTGCCGCCAATCACATATGGAAATATACCATGCCATCAGTCTTGTTGTGCTGAGGAATGAACAGGGCACCATAAAACTCTTTATGGCAACCTGTTCCGTTTCAGGCTAGTCCTCAAAGAAGCCCGTTATCCAAATCTCTAGAAGTCAGGAAAGATCAACTGTTCTCTAATCCATCTTCCTGCCAATGCAGTATTTCTACTTATAGCCCATTTTTCTAATGTTCTGACCAGTCTAGTTTTAAATGTTCCAAACAACAGTCTTTCATTAATAGACCTTCCTGCTGGGAAGTTTTTTTTTTCTGATATTTAACCTAAGCTTTCCCTTAGCATCTCCCATCTTATTGTTTATATCTTTTGAATATTTGACTTACCGTCGTCCTCTCCTCCCGCTCCTCTCACTTTGTTGTTACTCAGCAAAACTTTTTAGTTTTATCTCTTGTGAGGAAAGTGTCAGTTAATTTGTGTTGCTTGACTTGGAGCGTCCTCTCTGGTGTGAAGTGGAGTTATGCCAGGGATTGGTTCATCCCTGTATTTGCAGTATCCTCTTACTGGAACTTTATATGGGGATTATTGCCTTCCTGCTCTGTGTCCTGATGCCTCACCACTTTCAACCCAAAATTGCATTGACCATATCACATTGCAAACTCGGAGCTCTGGTTTTCTAACCCACGTGGATGAACAGTACAGAAAGGGGATCTTCACAGAAAATCCGTGACTTCTCTCTCTTCTTTCTTGGTCTCCATGAAACTTCCGTACAGCCACTTGTCATGTGACATCCTATCTGTACAATCATAGAAGATTAGGGTTGAAAGAGACCTCAGGAGGTCATCTAGTCCAACCCCCTGCTCAAAGCGGGACCAACCCTAACTAAATCATCCCAGCCAGGACTCTGTCAAGCTTAAAAACCTCTAAGGATGGAGATTCGTAGGTAACTCCTTCAGGTGCTTCACTGCCCTCCTAGTGAAATAGTCTTTCCTAATATCCAACCTAGACCTCCCACACTGCAACTTGAGACCATTGCTTCTTGTGCCACCACTGAGAACAGCCAAGCTCCATCCTCTTTGGAACCCCCCTGCAGGTAGATGAAGGCTGCTGTAAAATCCCCCCTCGTTCTTCTCTTCTGAAGTCTAAACAAGCCAAGTTCCTTCAGCTGCTCCTCATAAGTCGTAACCCAGCCCCCTAATCATTTTCATTGCCCTCTGCTGTACTCTCTCCAATTTGTCCACATCCTAACAATATCACAAGTCACCCTTTAAACGGTAGATAAAATGACGACCCACCTGGCAAGTCTAATTGCCCAAGCCACAAAGCTGAGGTGGCCGAAATCCAAGATCAGAGGCTGGAAATGGGGATTTGGTTGAGATCCATCCCTATTAATTGACTCATTTGCTCTCCTGATTCTCCTTATTGAACAATTTCCTCCCTCTCTGCTATATTATTAATCTCCCTCCTTTCAGGTGCTAAGCATCTCTATGCTTGGCAGGGGTTGCTCATGCTAAAGTGCCTGGAGTTTATCAGAGTTCATCAGGCCTGTCTAGCAGCAGGCGCCGACAACTCCCCGTCACATGGCTTACTTGAATTTCAACCTATCTTCACAATAAAGGGTTTCATTCTTTTCACCTGAGCTTGGAATCCGCTCATGTTAAAAAATGGGTCCCTGTTTTAACCTAGTCTTAAAACCAGCACTACCTATGACTGCACCAGCAGTTTTTTTATAGGGCTGCTTTATTTATATGTGAGGGGAGGAATAGCTCAGTGGTTTGCACATTGGCCCGCTAAACCCAGGGTTGTGAATGCAATACTTGAGGGGGCCATTTAGGGATCTGGGGCAAAAATCTATCAGGCATGGTACATGGTCCTGCTGTGAAGGCAGGAGACTGGACTTGATGACCTTTCAAGGTCCCGTCCAGTTCTATGAGACTACAGGCGTATCTCCATATTATTGCTTGGGATGCCCCATGCTGTAAAGGTACCTAGCAGAAATGCAATCCAACTGTTTGATGGGAGACAGTGAGTAGCTGGCCAGCCCAGAGCCCGATCTTCCATCTCATTTGGGTGTGGGGGAAGGCTTTTAAGGCGGGGCCAGCTTTCTCACTCTTGAGCTATAGATGTGAAGTGAGGCGACATAGGGCTTTGTGTAAGGTGGAGTGAGAGCTGTGGTTTTGGCTGAAACTAGCACTTACAGGGTGGGATTTTCATCCTTTTGATGGGGAAGCTATTAAATTTCCTTCTGGTCTAGTCTTAAACCCCAGATCTAGCTTCTAGGACAGGCTTTTTCCCTCAGCCCCTTGTGCAGTTCTCTCCCTTCCCATCTAATCGCCAGTCTGATCTACACTAATGTTTGCCTGAATCATTGCACGTTGAGTTGCAGGTAGGGTGACCATATGTCCTGTTTTGGCCAGGACAGTCCCTTTTTAAAGCCCGGTCCTGGCCATCCTGAACTCTTTTTTTTCCCCCAAAAAAAGTGGACATTTGTCCTGTTTGCTCTTGCTGACTTGGTCAATGGGACAAATGCCCACTCCCCCCCCCCCCAAAAAAAAAAGAGATGCAATGCGGAGGAATGTGTGGGGAGAGAGAGGCAAGTAGAGATGCCAGCCCTGCTCGTGGGGTGCGGGAGGGGCAGGACTGGGCTAGGGGGAGGTAGTGTTCCAGCATGTGGGGGGGCTGGCAGGTTTCCAGTGATTGGGCAACAGCCCGCTGTGGGGGTAGGAAGGAGCTCGGGCAAGCAGCTGGGGGTGTCCCGTTCTCCTTTTGGAAAATATGGTCACCCTCATTGCACAAGAGCTGAGGAAATGAAGGCTCCTTGTTCTCCTGCCTCAGCTGGAGTCTGTTGTGACAATAAACCACAGACTGTGTCAATGGCACCACTGTCTTCTCCACTTCGTGAAAACCAGTAGCATTTTCAAAGCTTTTAAAGTGTTCTTTGATCTCTCTGGGTCCAGGCCTGGCTTTTACCCATGGCAGAAAGCAGATTTAAAAAACAGGAATTCGTGTTTCTGTCCTTATTTTCGCATTTTCAGGTTTGTGTTTGTTAACTCTGCTTCCAAGGACCCTTATCATCCCAATGACAGGTGCACTGGTTTAATTTGGGGGTTGGAGTGGGGAACCTGTGCTGTTAGGCTAATGCACCAGCCTTTCTTAACTGGCTATGTAAATCAGCACAATTGGCAGACACACAAATGAGACTCTGATTAACATAGCATGGGTATTTCAGATCAGAACTGAGGTATCTAGTTGGGTGAGGAATGAGTTGCCAATCTTTCATAAGCACATTTTCACTTCGACTTAAAACAGACTAAGTTTTTGGGTTGTCTAAAGCATTGTAACATCAGAGATGAGCAGGTTCTAAAGTAGCTCTGATTCCACCTATCTCATGGGGGAAATGGATTTATCAGCTTTCTTCTTATTGCTGGATATGACTGCATGTCACCCTCCTTTTTTTCTTTCTGCATGCTCTAGCCTTGTGATAGATCAATTATATGAAGAATCTGAGTCAGGTTCACAGCATCTGTCATTATCCACCCTGCTGTCTACAACAGAATGGACTGGCAGAGTATGCTGCAGCTGTGACCCCGTGCTCTTGAGGTCATAGTAGGTGAAGCGGCAGAGTTTTAAACATCTACAAATCCATTGTCCCTTGCTTTTGACTAGAGGCCTGTATCGGTATATGTAAATTACTCTGGGCATATCTATTGTATAAATATTGGAACCCTGGAACAGCAGAGTCCAGCTGATGGGAAGTGTGTTGTCTACAGGATGTAGCTCAGAGGTGTTTTTTAAATTACAATGCAAAAGAACTGTATTTAGGGAGGGGAAAGAAATGAAAGCAGTCAAGTGAATGAACATGTATGGTGGGGGTGTTCATTTCCTTCTCAACTCTCTGGCACTTGAGTATAAAAAGGCCCACGCTAGGCAAGCCCAGATTGTAAGAGTAGACATGAGAATATTGGTGAATCATTGGGGCACAAGATCAGGATGCCACAGTGACCAAGGGGCTGGGAAACCATGGTGCCGTTCCCAGCTCTGTCACTGACTTGCTGTGGCTCAGTGCCTCTCCTCTCTAGACTGAAAGCTCTTTGGAGCAGGAATTCTTTCTCACCCTTTGTTTGTCTTACTAGTGCTTAGCCCAGTAGACCCCCTCACCACTGCTGTAACACAACCAGTGCAACTGTCAAGGACAAGCTTGTGTTGAAGTATCAGCTCTCCTTAAGGGTCTGTCTACACAACAGAAGCTTGCACAAGTTAGGCTGAGCGAGTCAGCTTGAATCCAGCTAGGGCAGATGACAATAGCAGGGAAAACAAAGGAGCGGGCTGGACCCTAGGTACATACCCATCTTGCTAGCCCACTCGAAGCCCACCCTGTACTGTTTCCGCCATTATGTTACTCACTAGCCCAGGGATCGGAAACCTTTGACACACGGCCCATCGGAGAGAGCCCCTGGCAGGCCAGGACGGTTTGTTTACCTGCAGTATCTGCAGGTTCGGCTGATTGCAGCTCCTGCTGGCCATGGTCCATTGTTCCAGGCTAATGGGGGCTGCGAGGAGCAGTGCAGGCCGAGGGACGTACTGGCCGCCGCTTCCTGCAGCCCCCATTGGCCTGGAACAACGGACCACGGCCGGTGGGAGCTACGATCGGCCGAACCTGCAGATACTGCAGGTAAACAAACCGGCCCGGCCCGCCAGCTGATTTCTCTGACGGGCCACGTGCCAAAGGTTGCCCATCCCTGCACTAGTCTATCAGCTAATGCCCATGAATGACTTTAGCTATGTACTGGACCCCAAGAGGGATCAACATCTTGGTTCCAAATAGCACCTGAACAACAAGCCGTTTACCTTTATTTTCTACTTGTCTCAGGTTGTTATAAAAGCCAGATGTCACCTGACAGCTTCTCTTAAACATTGCTGGTTTTCCATGTATTGCCAGAGATGTCATAAAATGTGTGAATCGGGATGGGCCGTGTGGGCCTCTCTAATCCCTTTGAAGAGGTTGATTCATTGCAGCAGTTTGTTTTTCCTGTTTAGCCTTCCTGTTGCTGTGGTTACTGGCTCCGCGGTGCCGCCTAAATGATAACGAACGAAGGGCGTGTGCCTTTGTTATGACAGTGCACCAGGATCATGCAATTTGTCCCCCATGATGTCTGGGTCCAGGACCGGGGAAGAGGCCTTCTTAATAGTCTGTCATCTGCCAGGTTTTTGTCTGTTCATTGAAAACACTCCGGCCAAACAAAGCATGAGCAAATTCTCCCTTGATACAGGCATTTCACAAAGCCAGCACATTTTATACTGCATCCCTAATGCAGTGTGTCAGGAAACATTCCAGAGACACAAATTACATGCTTAATAACCAGCATAAAAATGCAGGCTGTGATACTGTTAGATCTCTCTAGCTGAGTAGGGACAGCCCAGATGGGAGACCTCCAATAAGGTGATGCAGGAAGCTGTGTTTTTAGGAGCTGGTGCTCGTCTCCCTGAGCCAACTCTCAACTAGCGCAGCGTGGTCTGGACTGTGCCACTGGAGGGCTGTCTTTTAGAGAAGTAAAACTGAAGCTGTCAGAATCTTAGACATACATGCTACATATGAACGCTAGGACTCTAACAGGATTTAACTGGATAAATTCATGGCGGTTGAGTCCATTAATGGCTATTAGCCAGGATGGGTAAGGAATGGTGTCCCTGGCCTCTGTTTGTCAGAGGGTGGAGATGGATGGTAGGAGAGAGATCACTTGATCATTACCTGTTAGGTTCACTCCCTCTGGGGCACCTGGCATTGGCCACTGTCAGTAGACAGGATACTGAGCTAGATGGACCTTTGGTCTGACCCAGTACGGCCGTTCTTATGTTCTTACCCAGGAATCAACAGGGCCCTGGGACCTGGCCATATTTCTGTAGGGGTAAGATACATTGCTTAAACTCCCATGCAGTTTCAACTGGTTGAAATATTCACCTTCTCTTCTATCCTTAACTGTTGCCGACAGGGCCGGCTCCAGCTTTTTTGCCACAAAGCAAAAAAAAAAAAAAAGCCACTATTGGCGGCACTTCAGCGGCAGCTCTACTGCGCCACTTCATTCTTCGGCGGCAATTCAGCGGCGGGTCCTTCCCTCCAAGAGGACAGAAGGACCTGCCACCGAATTGCCGCCAAAGACCCGGACATGCTACCCCTTTCCATGGGCCGCTCCAAGCACCTGCTTCCTTCGCTGGTGCCTGGAGCCGGCCCTGGTTGCTAGGTGCTGTTAAAAAGTAGTAGCCTCCCTCAGAGGTGGCTGCACTTCAGTGGTTAATTAAGTAACTCAACATATGCAACTTTGGCCGGTGCAGAAGACAACAAGGGCAGGCCAATGAGATTTGGTGTCTGCTAATCAGAAGAAAGCAGGTTCGTCTGTCATTTTTCTGTACTTCGTTGAATTAGTGGTGGTGGAGTCCAACAGTTTTCTTGTACTGCCCTGAATAAACGTTGGTTAACTTTGATTTTCTGTTTTCAAGAATGATATATATTGTATTGCAATAGCACCTAGAGGCCTTAACTCCACTGTGCCAGGTACTGTACAAACGCAATGAAGAACATTTCTTTGCTTCAAAGAGTTTACAGTCTAAAGATGAGGTCTTTACAGTGGGTTGGGGAAATGACAAAGCAAACCAAGGTGGGAGGAAGACAGGGTACAATAAAAAATATAGTTTAACATAGGTGGGCATAATTCATAGCAGAAACCACTTAGCAAGCCAGCTGGCGAGCTGACAGATCCGACTTCTGCTGTTCAACTGACACTTAATTTTGAACACTCATCTCTTCAAGCTGCAAACAGCATGGGATGCCCTGCCCACACCTACCCCTTGGGGTAACTAAATGCCTAGTTCTGTAATGAAAGAGTTTGGTTGAGGAGGGTTCGAGTTTAGATTTTGCTGAGTCTGTACTTGATCGAGGAGGAATGGGCATCGTGGCCAACTCCTGTATCAAATTTAGGGTAGTTTTGTTTGCTCACTGGCATATCTTTATCCTTCAGAGTAGTGCTGTTCTGAGAGATGTTACCGAAGGTATGTCCCATTAAAAGGCACTAAGAGGTATTAGATCTCCAGCCAAACAGACGCTCTAACCACTGAGCAACAAGTCTCTGTCAAGAGTTAAATTGTTCTGTTCTTCCTTTAGGTGTTGCTCTGTCCTGACTTGGATTTTAATCAGTCTGAAAGTGACTAAGACATCTCGGGACTCCAAGGACCCAGCCAGAAAACGAGACAGCCAGGCTACCAGGTGGTACTTTAATAGCAACTTCAAACTGAGCCAAAGGGAGAGAGTGCCAACCAAGGAAAAAGCAATAGAGACTTCGGTAGAAAACTGGATTTTGATCTGATGTTAGAAGGTGGGGTGGGAATGCTCGTTTATTGTACAGTTAAATGGAGATCACATGCTGGGACTAGCCAGATCTATCCTTCGCAGTTATTTTCCTGATGGTGTTTCTGTACCTTCTGCATTCTTGTTGCTCAGTGTGGTGGCTGGCTTCACGTACACCATTAACTCCTGCTGTACCTGTATTTGTCTCTGAACCAGACACTCCTAATCATATCATGGTTGGGACTGTGGAGTTATATTTCTGTGGCTGGCCAGCTGACTGTAGAGTTTGTCAGGATAGTAGCATAAGTCAAAATACCAGATCTTTTAATATGATTTATGATTTATCCTGTACTAACTGTACTGTGACACTTTCTGTATGCACAACTTGCTCGTAAATAACTCACTCGTAAAAAGTATTTATTTAAAAATGTCTTTGGGGTTGGACTGATCATTCCACTGAATCTGACTTTTGTACTGTTTTATAGGGATTGTAATAAAAGTTTGACTTAAAGTTGCTTCATCTTTGGAATGAGTTCCTGAGCTTGATGTTTTGCAAAGAGAGGACATTACAAATGAGATGGCTCCATTCTACATTCTCAATTTTCAGGGACTTGTTGCTTGCTTTGCATTGCCGTATCCGAACTGGCCTGGCCTGGCCTGGCCTGTCATGGCCCAGAAGTTAATCTGATTAAAAATCTGTGCAGTCACTTGGGTTAATGACGTGGGAAAAAGCTGTTTTTCTAAAGCCAAAATTCTCAAAAATCGATGTCTAAAGTGATCTCTAAAATAAAGCCTTATTTAAACAGGAAAGTCCATCTGTGCAGGAGACCGCTTTCCCAGGGGTTGGTCTAACACCTGTAGAACAAACTCTCTCAGGAAGGACCTATGCACTGGCCCAAACCTTGCCATCTTCTGCTCCAAATGCAAGGCATCCTTCAGTCTACCATGAACACAGATCAGCATGTGCACCCTACCAAAACATTCCATTGCATGCACAATTCTCCCCCACAGGAGAGGAAGAGAGAATGAACTGCACATGATTGATTTTAATCAAGTTGCTTAATGCATAACTGGAAGGCATTCAGATTCTACAGTAATCCAAGCATCCTAGAAATGTAGGACAGGAAGGGACCTTGAGAGGTCATCTAGTCCAGTCCCCTGCACTCAAGGCAGGACCATGCAATAATGGGTGGTATAAGAATAGAAATATTTATGCTGCTGAAAAAAATTTGTGATCCAAAACCCATTGACTTCAAGGGAGAGACAGGGCTTCAAATCACACCATCCACACATTGGATGAGACACTTCTCAAAATGCGCCCACCTGCAGAGCCTAGTGCCTTCACTGGGAACTATCTAGCGCTCAGCCCTTTTGAGTTATAGGTCAATTAGGGATTGTCTAAATGAGTACTTGGTTCAGGGCAAGCTAGGTGGAGCCTGTGGTCGTGTACTAACAGTGCCCTGGTACAGGTTAATCGATCTCATTTCAAAGCAGAGTAGATTAAAGGGCACTTGGGAACTGGGGTGCAGCAGCAGTGTCCAAATGAGAACTTCGTGCATGGCAGTCTAGCGATAGATTTACACCTCAGCTTGTGGCAAACTCAGCCTTCATTTATGCAAGTCCTTCTGTAGAAGCATAAAGGATTTTGGAACCTTTCTTAAAAACATTTTGCCCCAAGAGGATGTGAAGAATTTTTAAACTCTGCTGCTAGATAGAAATCCTAAGAATCGCGTAGCTTTCACCGAACAAGCCGTGCTTGGCTAAATTTGAAACAAGGGGTTACAAATGGAGCCGTGCACAGTATTCCAAATGTCTTGAAAAGGGAGGCTTTTTGAATTTCTTATTAACATGATCTGAATGACCCTTTTTTCTTTTTCTTATCCAACTGTACTGCTCTTGGAACAAATCCTCAAGCACTGGCCATTCTAAACGGCTTGGCTAGCTGGGTATTTGCGAGGGTGAGTAAAATCGAAGTTTCACACCCCTCAGTGGGAAACTTGCAGTTGAGTGGCTAAGTTGGCAAAAAGGCCCAATTTCTGGGCTGCAGAAGGGCCTGGACCAAGACTTTACAAACATTTCATGTCACTCGTTAAGTAAGAATGGGTGAAAACAGCCCAGTGTTGAAAAGGCCAGGCCCCTGTGCTCCCCTCATGTTCTTTTAAAGTCTACACTGCATGCAAGGTAAAATACCTGCCCATGTCTTCAGCCATGGGACTTCCAAGGATGTGCAGTGTCACAGATGAAAGACCGCCTGCAGCTGATAGGTGGGTATGTCACTGGGAGAGCTAGGATACAGGTGCCTCCCTTTTGCCCCCTGCCCCCACCAAGTGGCCTTGGGAGAGCCAGAGGCTCTAGCCGCAGAGGCAGAAGCAGGGACCCCTGGATGTTCCCACCAGAACTGCAGAATGTCCTGACTTGCTACGCCCTCAGACCAACTATCACAGCCCTCAGGAGACCAGACTGTTCTGTGCCACAGGCAGAGAATGGGAGCGACCGAGGTGCACCAGTGCCCGAGGTCCCCGCAATGGCAGGGAAATAGAGATACCCGGACACTGTGGTGCCTTTCAGAAGCTCTCGATTCAGAGGAGAATCTAGGACTTGCAATCAGTGCTATCCTAGGGTCCCATCCTGCTCCACTCAAGTTTATGCTACTTAAATTACTGTCAGCTCTGAGCACCTCAATCATTGTATAGAAAACCATTTTGAAAAAATCCAACTCACTGCACCCGCTCCTCTCACTGGGGGGCTGGGATAGCTGTTAGTCACGTCACCTGTGGCACTACTGCAAGGCACTAAGATACTATGGTGATGAGTGGTAGAAGAACCTGTATAGACTGGAACACCTCTGGGAAGCAGGGAAGTACCATTATGCTCATCTTGCAGATAGCGCCTCTGTGTCTTGGCTTCCCAAAGGACTTTCCTGAGGGCGCTGAGGAAGTTGGAGCTGGGACTTGAAGAGGTCTCCCATGTCTGTGGCTAGTTCTCTAACCACTGGACCAACCTTCCACCACTCAAGGGCAAGACTGACATCTATTGTTTGTATCTCTCTCTAAGCCAGAGGCTGATACTGATTTTTAAGCATCTCCATGGAGGTCACAAAGGCCATTGTAATCAACCACCTGATATTTGATGGAGCTGCTGCTTCCCCTATCCAGCAACATAAAACACATGCACAATCTTAGGCTCATAACAGGTTCAACTTCACACCAAATAAAAACATCACCTCCATGGTCACTGTAACGTATATTTCACACCTGCTACTTCACACCAAATAAAAACATCACCTCCATGGTCACTGTAACGTATATTTATTGTGAAACGTGATAACTGGATCCGCACTGACCAAAACTCAACTGTGCTGTTGTAAGTGCTCCCTATAGCTATTGGGTTAAGAGTTCATCCTTTTGGTGTCAACTGATATAATATGTCCATAATGGGGTGGGGGAGACGTGTGATGCACTCGAAACTTTAGCAGTACAGATTTATGTACAGAAAGGGAGCAGAAGGGTGTGTATGACGGAATAAAACCCTACACCTGCCCTAGCTAAGCTGCCCTCAAAGGGAACGGGTGTTTGAACAAGTCAGCACCATGTAGAAAACACAAACTCTGCCTCTAAAGAGCTGAAATATGGGTGCGGGGAGCTCAAGAGTGCAAACCCAGGGAAATCCCGTGGCAATAACCACAGTCCAAAGGTGTCTGATGAGTTCAGCAATGTTTCTTACGTGATCAACATCCAAGTCGCTTGCTGCAATTAAAATAGTCAAGTCAGTGCAGGAGTCAGTCAACCGTGGTTTGTCACCATACGTTTTCAGGGTAAGCAGCCAGTTTAACTGGCACCATTTCCCACCATCTTCAGGATTCCCCTCCCCGTAGCACTTCCTGTTCATGGGTGCTACACTGGTGCTGGCTAAGCTTAGCCTTGTTTAGCCATGGCCTGCTAACCAACACTGTGCTTACTGCTTAGGAGAAAGGCAGCACCCAACACGCTTCCGCAGTGTCTGCTAATTGCTCTTTTGAGAGGATTGTTTCCTTAGAGCGCCGTGCCCAGTGCGGTAGCCTCAAAACATATCTACACTAGGGCTTTATGGGACTCCCAGGTTACTATGCTGGCCAAGTACTATGGTGTGGACACAGCTATACTGAGCACAGGCATGTACTTGGCATGGTTCACCCCCGTCCCTGTCACCCGTCTCTTTTGCGGTGTGAGGGAGACCCTGGCGCACGTAGACTTGGAGTGCACTGGGTTGCAGCCCCTGTTCCGGCTCCTCCTGACCATCCTTCTACCTTCCAGGCTGCACTGTTCCCCTCACCTTTTCATATACTCACACCCTATCCGTGGATCCAGAGAGTCATGGAACCTCCTTGTCAACCACCTCCTGGTGATGACCAAAGTATAAGACCGGGGCAAGGGCTGAGGGGGTTTCCTGAGACTGTAGGGCCCATTTCTGATCCTGCCTTTGCTCATGTATCTGGGCAAAGTTCCTCTGGGCGGCTTCCGCTGGATCCTTTGACACCTTTGAGGAGCAGTGGGCGCTGTCCAGGGTCCTCTGCTCGGTATCCCCTTTGACCTTTGTTTGACCTTCGCACCTGCCCCTGTTACATTTTTGGTTGTCCCCTGTAATAATTTGAGTTCCTGGACCTTGTGCATCTTCCCCAAAGGCTGGAGGAATGGCCTTTAGCAGTGGGTGGGCTCGTGCCCGCCCAATTCCCAGAACCCAATAGGACCAGTGTAGTAAAGCCACCCACCAGGGGTGAAACAAACTACTCTAGTAAATGCACAGTTTTGCTGGTATAGCTCTGGCTATGCTATAGGCTTCTGTCGCCCCAACCACCTCAGTCAGGGATCACCCCTCATCACGTCCCTGACTGACAGATCTATACTGAGCAATGCTGCTAGCTCAATGCTTCTTCCCAATACAGCGTTAGGGAGTGGTGGTTTCTACATGGACAAGGATGCTATGGGTGAAACGTCCTAGACTCCAGCTGTGATTATAATGTTTAAATATACAAATATCAGTTCTGAGTTAGTCTATTTCTTCTAGGCCAAAGCAGTTCTTCAGTGCTCTGCTAACCCCTAGATATCATTTGGCTGCTTAAGGTGCTTTCACCCCTTCCCTTTGACCCCTGGGGAGATACAATAAACTTTAGTTCAGTTCTATGCTCCCGTGCACATATGTCTTCATGTCTGCTGATGTCCTCTCTAGCAGACTTTTCTAATAAGGGCTCTCCCTGGAGGTTGATGCACAGCATTATTAAATGATGTCTCGCTTTAAAATAGATCAGTATCTACATTTTGGGTTGGCAAAATCCTCTTGAGTGGCCTCTGAGCTTTCACACACCTGCAGCGTGCGTATCTGTTTAATGGCCCATTTTACAACTTCGTGTCGCCAATCGCCTTCGTTGCACGGAAGCAGCGACAAGGAGTGTCAGGTGAGAAGCATTTGGGGATCGGGAACGGCTAAAGCTCACATACCGCCATACGACTCATCCCCTTTTATGTGGGCCCCAACTGTAACAGTTATGTGGGGTTTGTATTTCAGTACAAGAGCTGGGACTGTTTTGTGGTCAATGGATTTGGAGCCTGGCTGACTGTTCCTATCCAGAGAATTTAACGAAGCTTCTACTAAATAGAATGGGTGCCGAGTGCTATGATCAAGCAGCTGTGGTGCGGGTTGGAGCCGCCTTCCTTTCTGAGACAGGAGAAGACCCTGGATTGAAACATTTAATCAAGATGCTACACGGGGTGAAAGTTACACCACCATCACTGCTTTTTTTAGGATGTTCCCATATTCTAACAGCAAGACACCTCATGAGGGTGTATATCACTAGTGAGCCTCTCTGGTGACTAGAGGCTCCCACTGTCACACTTAACACCACATTCAACAGGTGTCTGGATAGCCAAGAAACCAATGCCCTGATGTGACTCACTGGGTCTGTGTTGTTCATTAACCCTCTCATGACCATGGGCTTTCCTTTGTGGGATGCCTTCCCTAAAAGCACGTCTGCCGCAGGTAGTTTTCACAGCAGGTACCTCATGTCATGTTATCCCACCCAAGGAAGGTTATGTTGTATGACTTATTTCTGACCTTAGCCAGACACTGGTGGGTATTGCGCAGATCAACCGAGGCATTTAGTTTTACACCTGTATCTTTCTGTACTGCTAAATCTGACATACCTCGCCCTCTCCCTTGTGGCCCGCCAGGACAGCACTTTAACACGAACCTCTCCCTCAGTACCACGACCTGCCAGCACAGAAGAGGGGAAGCTGATTTCCAAAGGGAAAAGATTTGTTTCTTTGGCACTAAAAAAAGTAAGAACCGCCCGCAGGGTTATTGCTGTTGAGTCTGCTGATGCAACCAGTGATCGGCCTTAAAGTCTGTTAGCCACCCCGAAGCTGGTTCCTGTGTCGAAGGGATGAGCAGCAAGATAATCCTTATAGTCTCCATCGATCAGTTTGTCTGCATTGTTCTTGGCAAACCAGCAATCGACCTCCTGCGCCCCGTTGTAGATCTTCCTCTGCTTCCACATGACAGGAACCAGCCTACCTTTCACTTTTAGCATGTTCACTGGTCTCGGGTTCGGCTGTTCAGTTGAGTTCTGACTGACCAGCTGGGGACTTCCACCCAGAGGGGCCTGGATAAGTTTGACTTCATGGTACAAGAACTGACCTGCAAGGAAAGATTAAACTTACTCCTAAAGCAGCACTTTGCTTTGTGACAGAGTCTTTTAAGGGGGTCTCCAAAGCGGCAGCCAAATTACCAGGTTTTAATGGCTCTGGGGATTCTGAAGGGATTCCCTGGTGGAAAGAAGCTACATGCTACAATTCTTTTGTTAGTCTCACACCCACAGACAGGGAACTGCGACTAGAACTCTGCTCCTTCTTCACCTCCAGAAACACAAGCCTTGGCAAATAAAGCTTGGAAACTGCTTCTTGAACTGCCACTAGCAGATAGCCTCCTGTTCCCCACTGGAGGGTAACGTCATTTGTTTTATACCCACAAATCTAGGAAGAAGAGTGAGATGATTAGGGCACCAGCCTGGAACTCAGGAGGCCATTCTCTGCTCTGCCACAGGCTTCCTGTATGTCCTTGGTCAAGTCCCTTGTTGTTTAGGCTTCAGTTCCCCAGTACGCAAATAGCACTTCCCTACCTCACAGGGGTGTTGTGAGGATAAATATCTTAAAATCTGTGAGGTGCTCAGATATTATAGTAATGGGGCCATGTAATTACAATTGATAGATACACTAAGGAGATGGGTCACATGGAGAACAGAGGGGTGAGGACATTAAGGGTTTCTGATGGCAGAAAAGTTGGTCATGACTGGCTCAAGGCAAGAATCCGACTTCTCAGCTGACCCATCCCATTCCTCTAGGCCCACCACCTCCTGCCTCTGTCCCTCACACCCCTTTGAAATAGTCACTTCTCCTATCTCACCCATCTCAGTCATAAACAGTTTGCTACGGGTTACAACTGAAAGAGCGTGACACCTACCTAGCAGTCCATGGGATTGAGGGGAAAGCCCTTTACTGTTGGAAATGTAGAATCCCAGGTGATTCCTCTGGTAAGGGGCAGGATTCTTGTACTGGTGGATCAGGATGACGAAGCTGATTGTGCCTTGTATTGCCACGGTGACATTGGAATTGGCAAAGATAGACACCTCAAGGCCACGGCTCCCCACTGTGGCACTCCGGTCACATGGCAAAATGAGTCTTTCCCCATCATCCAAGATGACCTTGGTGGGTGTGATCTCGACGTAGGATCGCGCTGGCTTATTGCTGAGGATCGTGATGGTGCTGAAGTAGGTCCGTTGTTTCTTGTGGCCGTTGGGAGGAGCCGGGGCTCCAATTAACTGCCCGTTCACAGTTACGCCTTTTAGAGAAAAGAACCAGTGGTTTGAAATGTGAGTGAATGAACTGCTCCAAGCTGCTGCGGTGGATCATGTATAATGAAAACCTCATTTTGAGTGGACACTGAAGTACCACTCAGCTGGGATCCTAGTTCTCCCAGCTACCATCTTGTTTAAAACAATGGGGCCAAAATTTTCAAACTAGATTTGCAAATTAAGCCCCTAACTGCATATTTGGACATCCAAGTTTGAAAACAGGCCCCGATCTATTAGCAGAATTCTGCCACCATTGCCCTGCTCAGTGTGAGAGAGGATATTTTCCTTGAGCGCTGTGTTAGCATGAAAACTGCATTATCAACTCTCTAGGGCAGGTAGGCGATGGCTTGCTTTGACAAACACCATCCTAGAACCCTGCTCAGTCACACAGAGTGTTAACCAGCATGGGTCTAATCCCATTCTGCACAGGACCATGTGACGGAGTTATTTCTGGTAAGAGAGGAATTGGATCTGGCCTAATACCACTGCTCTATAGGTGTCAGGGCTGTGGGTCATTCTCTGTAAGCTGCAGGACACCTAATGTGGCAATGGTGAGAGCTTATGGTCCAAGAGCCCTGAAGCCCTGCTGCCTAAGGCCAGAAAAGGTCCAACACAGGCGACAGCAGCAGAAATGTGATGGATGCCATCTTGGCCAACATGCCAGGGATTGAACCAAGGCTCCCAGGGCTAAAAGCACAACTTCTACAGCTTGAGCGAAAGGCCCCTCAGTGGGACAGCACCAGACTCATAGTCTCTGAGCACCGGCACAGAGAGGCACCTGTAACTCCAGTGAGTTATACCCGCTTCTCCCACTCTGCCCTTCCAGCGTGTCTCAATTCTGCCCCGGAGAAGCCACAGGTGGCGGTGGGAGGCCATGCTTACAGTGTGCCTGGCTCAAAGGGGTTGCAGAATTCTACAACTTGAGCCTGGATGCTGAGGGGCACGCTTCCCGGCCTAAGGGAAACTTTCCTTCTGACTGACTGCTTCTGCCCCACCTCCTGGGGTATAAGCAGCCAATCAGGACTACTGGAGGAGGCAGCGCTCTCTCCCTCTCCCCTCAGGAGCCCGCACTGTTCTCATAGGAGGCGAGGGAGCGGAAAAAGCCCAGCAGCTGAGGGCTGCTCCACTCCCTTTTCTCCCTTCCCCACCTGTGAGCAATGGGCCAGCTCCTCTGCAACTCCCTCCCTGCTGCACCTGGCCTTGGAAGGGGGGTGAAGAGATGAAGGGGGAGTGCAGCTGAGACTGGGTGGGGTCAGAACAGATGGAGGGCTGGGGGAACTGGCCAACGTGACGTCACTTTCATTTCTCTGCAAAATGGCAGACACCACCCTCAGATGGTAACAATGGAGGATCACGACTGGCCTCGCACCATCAGTGCAGAGGTGAAAAGCTCCCTATCTCACAGTCACAGGAGAAACTCTCATTGCTATCTCCATACACTTAGCTGCCATTTATTTGAACCTGGGCGACACTGTTCTCCCTCAAGTGTACACTCCTCTCAAGCCACAAAAAAACAGCCAACATAGCCGGGGAAGGAAGCTGGTGGTCTGTCTGCCAGGGGTTCGGTTTATACTGAAGCATACAGGGGCTGGATACAGATGGGACAGGGAAGTTGGGCCAATGCGACAAAAGTGCCACATGAAATAGCTCTCTGGTGACTTTGTTTTGTTTCGTTTTTTCCTTGTCAGACAGACTTTCATATTGTCTTTGGTTTTCACGCCTCTACCCCCACTCCACGGCTTTCCTGCTTTGCAAATACTCCACTTACTAACCATGTTGCTTAGGAATTCCAGATCAGATCTGAATTTTGGGCAGTCAGGGGGCCACACGGGCCTATGCAATGCAGAGGCTTGATCGTTTGGGGTTTAGCTTTCTCAGGACTGATCCAGAGACAAAAACTGTTTTAGTCCAATTACTATAGACCCTCCTTTAAAACAAACAGTCATTAACCACCTCATTGCTCATGGACCCTTTTACTGCAGTTTGACAGGGACTTAGCACGGAACACTGCCAGCCCCCTAAGTAAGCAGTATGCAGTTAAATGCTAATAATTAGGTCAGATACAAGAGCTGTCCATCCCACTCTGCCAAGAAGACTCTGCTATCCTGTGGTTGCATTCAGCAACTTTGCAACCAGTGGGCTACGGAAGAGGAATCAGTTAGTGAAACCTGCAGGTGGAGAAAAGGTGGGAGGGCAGAGCCCTAGCATAATCTCTAACAGTGGAAGGCTGTTGGTTCATGTCAGCACCACGGGTTTAGCATCTAAAACTCAATATGGCCATTTATTTTGCTTTGCCTGCTCCAGCTGTAGTCAAGTACAGCATACAGACCACATGTCTTACCTAACAGGTGCTGCTTGCTCAGATCAAGCTGGAGCATTGCATTCTGGGTCTTTGTATTTCCATGGTCCCCATCTCCATATTAAATATATGGAGGGGTGGCAATCTGTTCCATTGACATGAAGTGGCTGCAGCTCCTGGCCTCCTGCCAATGGAGCCCTGGGTTGGACAAAGTTTGGGCACTCCTCAGCAGATTCTGCATGTGATTGGTGCTAAGCCATAGACACCCACTAAGATCTCATGTGCGCCTCTGTAACACTGACAGATCCTGGTTGTCAGTGGGTGGGATCAAACCCGGGACCTCTGGAGCTTAGTGTATGAGCCTCTATTGCATGAGCTAAAAGCCAACTGGCTGAGAGCTAAGGTTGTAGAGCAGACTCATTGTTTCTCTCTCTCTCTTAAGCGGTCTCGGTGCCACTGGCTGGGACAGAACACCACACCCAGAAGGTGTGTGGGTTACACCTCCATCTCCCCATTTGTAAAATGGTGACAGTGTCTTCCTTCCTCTCTGGCTTGTTGTAAGTTTAATGCATAAATCACCTTGTTGCTAAGTATTTTCACTGTAGGACTGCTACCTGCAGCTCAACTTTCCCCAGTGCAGCAGCTGCTGGGGTAGCCCCAACAGAATTCCCCATTGTCTTACCAGACTCATTATGATCGGAGACCAGTCTGAGAATGTCCCCTGGTTGTCCATCAATATTGAAGCAGACAGCTAGCTTGCTGGAGGGGAAATCAATGACAAAGTGAGGGTCTCCATCCGCTGAGAAGACATGAAAAGGAGAGCAAAGGTAAGAGACGTTCATGGAATACCAATGCAATCTCACAAAACAGGTCTGAAAGAGCCTTGTCTCTGTTTTCTTCAAGATCTACTGGCACATTTTTAAAGGCTTTAGGGATAGCTGGTTTTGTTCCCCGACAAAAATGTGCAGTTTCAGGTGAAAAATCAAAAACCAAAATATTTCATTTCTGATGTGCTTCCACCGTACTTCATGGGAGTTGTAGTTCAGGTGCCTCATACCCCTATTTTCCTCTATAGGCCAGGCTCCTTGGCTGGACTACATCTTCCATGATGCACCACAGTTTCTCCTCTTGGTGAAGGGCTGCCATGCAATGCGGCAGCGGCACAGTCATGGTGCATCATAGGAGATGTGATCCTGGTCCATGGAAAACAGGTGTGTGAGGCACTCAAATGACAACTCCCATAAGGCACCATGACAGCATTACAGAATTAAAACATTTCTTTTTTCAGCTGAAAACGTTTTGAGTGTTCAGTTTTTTGATGAAAAAAATCAAAATTTTTCCATGGGAAGTAGCCACTTTTTGTTTAGTCCAAAACCCAATTTTCTATCAATAAACAATTCAGAGGGACAACTTTTGATCAGCCCTAGGATTAGCATTAACATCAGGCACAATGAATGTTAACAATTGAGTTTGGGCAAGTCCTCCTGCCCATCAATATTAATTTGATGCAGTAGCAGATAGATTTCCCCCACAGCAAGTGATCCACTCCTGCAGCGCGAGCTGGTGGAACACAGCCATACAGAGATTGGCCTGAGCTGTGAACTTCAGAGCTAAGTGCGACCTTCTTTGGTGTCTGGTGAAATTCAGATCTAGGGTCTTGGTTTAGGTCTATTTAATGTTTTAAAGGATGGTCAAAAAAACAATTAAAAGTATTATGAAAACGTTTTGACATTTTTTACTGGCTTTTAACATTTCAGCAACATTATTTTGAAAATCAAGTTATTGTGACACTAAAATATTGAAATAAACCCCTTACGATCCCTAAAATGAACTGTCTGTTTTAAATAATGCACTTATGTCTTCCTAATATACCACCCTGCTGTGCCTCCTAATTAGTCCCCTCACTAAATTTTAGCAATTTCTGATCCTCTCTCTTTTTTTCTTTTTTCTTCCAAATTACTGGATTTTAATCAGATGAATAGGATCTTTGCTGGTGTTATGGTATAATTCCCCACTCTGAACCTTAGCATCCAAAAGATGTGGTACCAGCATGAATTCCTCTAAGCTCAATTACCAGCATAGTACCTGTAGCGCTGCCATCAACCAGGAATTCCAGTGCCTGGTACACTCTGGTCCCCCCAAAACCTTGCCCGGGGACCCCCAAGACCCAGACCCTCTGGATCTTAACACAAGGAAAGTAAACCCTTTCCCGCACCGTTACCTTTCCCAGGCTTCCCCTCCCTGGGTTACCCTGGAAGATCACTGTGATTCAAACTCCTTGAATCTTAAAAGAGAGGAAAATTCACCTTCCCCCTCCTCCTCTTTCCCTCTCCCAGACTCCCCCTGAGAGAGAAAGTAATCCTAACACAGAGAGAAAATAACCTCTCTCTCCCCCTTCCCTCCTTTCTCTCCACCAATTCCCTGGTGGATCCAGACCCCGTCGCCTGGGATCTCACACCAGAATAAAAAAACAATCAGGTTTTTAAACAAGAAAAGCTTTTAATTAAAGAAAGAAAAACAGTAAAAATTATCTTTGTAAATTTAAGATGGAATATGTTACAGGGTCTTTCAGCTACAGACACTGGGAATACCCTCCCAGCCTAAGTATACAAGTACAAATTAAAATCTTTTCAGCAAAATACCAATTTGAACTCCTTCCAGACAAATACACATTTGCAGATAAAGAAAACAAACATGACCTATGAAGGAAGGCTGAAACAATTGGGTTTGTTTAGTTTGGAAAAGAGAAGACTGAGAGGGGACATGATAGCAGTTTTCAGGTATCTAAAAGGGTGTCATCAGGAGGAGGGAGAAAACTTGTTCACCTTAGCCTCCAATGATAGAACAAGAAGCAATGGGCTTAAACTGCAGCAAGGGAGTTTTAGGTTGGACATTAGGAAAAAGTTCCTAACTGTCAGGGTAGTTAAACACTGGAATAAATTGCCTATGGAAGTTGTGGAATCTCCATCTCTGGAGATATTTAAGAGTAGGTTAGATAAATGTCTATCAGGGATGGTCTAGACAGTATTGTTCCTGCCGTGAGGGCAGGGGACTGGACTCGATGACCTCTCGAGGTCCCTTCCAGTCCTAGAGTCTATGAGTCTATAAGCCTAACTCGCCTTATCTACCTAGTACTCACTATTTTGAACTTATAAGAGCCTGTATCAGAGAGACTGGAGAGAAACCTGGTTGCACATCTGGTCCCTCTGAGCCTCCAGAGTGAACAACAACTAAAAACTAACATCACACACACAAACTTCCCTCCCTCAAGATTTGAAAGTATCCTGTCCCCTGATTAGTCCTCTGGTCAGGTGACAGCCTGGCTCACTGATCTTGTTAACCCTTTACAGGCAAAAGAGAGATGAAGTACTTCTGTTCTATTAACTCTTACTTATCTGTTTATGACAGCTGGTTTGCTCCGGGAGGGTGAATGCCAAAGGCAGTAAGAGTTGTGGCTTTTGTAAACCAACTGTTGTTTATCTTCAGTTACAAAGTATATAGAACTGGGAAATAGACACTGACCTGACGTTCTGGATATTTTAATTCTTTGTTTGTCTGGTTGCTTAGGTACACCTAGAAGTGGGGAAGAGAAAGCAGCCAGAGTTACAGGTACAATAACAGACTAAGCAATGTTACAACAATGTTCCCAAAACACTGCTCAGAGAAATTACGTGACTAGCTCAAGGACACACGTTGAGTCATTAGCAAAGCAAGGATTACAATCCCAGTCTCCTACCTCCCAGTCCTGTGCTTTAACCACTAGACAATCCTTTCTAATGATATCAATTTTGAGAGGTGCCTGTTTCAAAGGAATGTGTCCAATTATTACAGCGATTGTTTGTACCTGGTGGTGCTTTGTGTCCTTGCAAACTCTGCACTCTTTCCCCAGTGCCCTCAGTAGAAGGACTGGCATGATCCTCCTTAGGCCGGTCTGCCTTTAACTCCTTCATCTTCAGGGAGGTGAAGGGGGTGATGAAGTTGTAGGTCAGGGCCAATGACTTGGCTTTATCCATCAAGTGTTCCCTCTCCTCACTGTCATCACTCTTCAGCCAGGAAGTCAGCAGCTCCTTGATGGTGAGATAGCTCCATGCCCTTTCAGCATAATTCTGAGCCTCTTTGCCATCCTCCATGCCAGGAGAGCCCCTGATGTCATTCTTGCTTGGGGCGTCTATGGCCACATCGGTTTTCAGGAGAATGTACTTGTTGGCGTTACTGGCCGTCACCTCCACATGGAGCTTGCCCGAGTTGTGTTCGATGAGCTTCCCGGCAATGACAATTTCGGACCCATTGAAGTAGTTGGGGAAAAGGTTCTGAGTGACCTGCTCCACGCTGTCTTTGGGATAATCAACCCGGATGTCAGAGAGAAGGGGCGTCCCTATCTCGTCATAGAGCCTGAAACAAGTCACATTTCCCACAGGTTAGTGTTTTCAGCCAGGTACTCATATGCACACGCGGGTACATGTACGCAGGGGTGTACACACACACACGCACACACACACACACACACAGTGTTGAATTTGCACTTGAGGTGGGATATTCTTCCAAGGTAATATCAGAGGCATGTTAGTAGGAGGTTGCCTTTCCCTGGTTCTTTGAGCATGGATCCTTTGCTAGGATCTAATGGCTGTATTCCTGTATCTAATGGCTGTATTCGAAGGGGAAGATCTTAGCACTATTTGTTTTATGATTCTACAAGAGTCAGGATGGCTTCCACTAGATCTTGAATACTGTGTACAGATGTGGTCTTCTCATCTCAAAAAAAGATATACTGGCATTCGAAAAGGTTCAGAGAAGGGCAACTAAAATGATTAGGGGTTTGGAATGGGTCCCATATAAGGAGAGATTAAAGAGGCTAGACTTTTCAGCTTGGAAAAGAGGCGACTAAGGGGCAATATGATAAAGGTATATAAAATCATGAGTGATTTGGAGAAAGTGAATAAGGAAAAGTTATTTACTTGTTCCCATAATATAAGAACTAGGGGCCACCAAATGAAATTAATGGGCAGCAGGTTTAAAACAAATAAAAGGAAGTTCTTCTTCACGCAGTGCACAGTCAACCTGTGGAACTCCTTGCCTGAGGAGGTTGTGAAGGCTAGAACTATAACAGGGTTTAAAAGAGAAGTAGATAGATTCCTGGAGGTTAAGACCATCAATGACTATTAGCCAGGATGGGTAAGGAATGGTGTCCCTAGCCTCTGTTTGTCAGAGGGTGGAGATGGATGGCAGGAGAGAGATCACTTAATCACTACCTGTTAGGTTCACTCCCTCTGGGGCACTTGGCATTGGTCACTGTCGGAAAACAGGATACTGGGTTGGATGGACCTTTGGTCTGACCCAGTATGGCCGTTCTTAAGTTCTTATGAAGATTAGACACCCATAATATATTGGTGTTTCATCTAGGGCTTTCGTACAGGACCTACCACATTCCTGGGAATGTCTCTCACTTGGCTGGATTGAAAAGTGTGTATAAAGGGACCCAGACCTGAGTTTACGGCTGCATGATTCCCCTGCTACAACTGATGGCCTGGCTGAGACCTAAAGCCACCTGGAGAGCACTGCATTCCCTACCAGGCTTGAGAATTTTAGTCTCAGCCTCCTCTTCTCTTGCAAGGCAGGACTCACAGAACCCTGAAATCAGGCACTGAAAGATAAACGAACAAAGAACTGACTTCAACTCTATTTTTGTGGTCATTGACTTTTATGCCTGCACATATAGGCTGTTAAAGAGCTGGGAGTTTGGACATTTCTATTTTTTCTTTATACAAAACTTTTCAGTTCCCTTTTTTAGAATAGTATTGAGCACTCTAGTGCCCTCAGTCTAAGGACCTCGAAGCCCTTTGGAAGCATCAGTTAATAAGAGTGCTATTATTCAATCCAGGCCACAGACTACTAAAACAAAGCACAAGTGACACTGGAACTTGCCTGAAACCACACAGAGGGTCAGTGGCTTTGCTGGGAGGAGAACCCAGCAATCCTGACTCCATTTTACCTACTCTAAGCACTGGACAACACTCCACTGCCTTTACAAGAAAGTCTTTTCTCTGATGAGCTCTTGCAGCCTGATATAGCTCCCTCAGCTTTCAATGGTTCAGGATCAGACACTTATGCTGCTGCTTTCCAAATTTCACATGCTAAGGTGCAACTCCCATGGGAAAGATGGTGCATGGGTTTCCACAATGTATTAAAGTAGAGAAGGCAAGCTTGCTAAGCATAGTGTAACAGAGCAACTCAACTATGATTGGAGGTGTGCAGGCTCACCCCTACAGATACCTAGGGGAACTAGGAGTTTTTTCCCCCCATGGAAAATTTCATTTATTTGGAGGAAATTCAAACATCAAAAAATTTTGGTCAAAAACTGAATAACTTTTGATGCAGAAATACAGCCACGGTGCCTCATGGGGGTTGTCGTTTGGGTGACTCATGCTCCCATACTCCTCTACAGGCGTGGCTCCCTGGTTGGGCTACATTTCCCATGGTGCACCATGATCTCCCTCTTGAAGAGGGGTGGCAAAGCTATATGAAAATCCTTGGCTATGGTGTATCATGGGAGATGTAGTCCGGTCAGGGAGCCCAGCCCATTGAGGTGAATGAGGACAGGAGGCAACCAAACTATAACTCCCATGAGGCTATGCTGCAGCATTTCCAAATTCAAATAATTTAGGTTTGAGGTGAAATATTTTTCAATAAAAAACCCAAATCAAAATTTTTCACAGAAAGCAGATGCTGTTTGTGCCGAGGCACCTGCACATTGTCTAACATCTATTTAAATGGGCAATAAGTCCTTGTTTCTCCACTTGCACCCTGGGGCGAGACGATGTAAGTGTCTCCCAGTTCTCCAGCCACTCAGATTTAGGCGCACATGCAATATCTCTGTCAAAAGAATTTAAATCAAAACCTTGTTCCGAAGTGCACCAAAGCTGTACTATATAGTACACTGTATATTGAGGGGAGTTAGAACTCCCAAGTAGCCATCCAGCCATAGAAAGAGCTCTACAACCATAGGAATGGCCATACTAGGTCCAACCAAAGATCCATCTAGCCCAGTAGCCTGTCTGCCGACAGTGGCCAATGCCAGGTGCCCCAGAGGGAATGAACTGAACAGTAAACTGAACAAGTGATCCATCCCCTGTTGTCCATCCTCAGCTGATGACAAACAGAGGCTAGGGCAGCATTTCTCAAATGCAGCCACTGTGGACTTTTCCTGCAGCCATAGCCCCCTGGGCAGTGATTTGGTGAGGGTGGGGGTGGCAAAGCAGCAGCCTCTTCCCCCAGGGCCACCGGCAGTGGTTGGGCCCTGCCCACCTCTGGAGACACAAAAGCTGGAGGAACAGACAGCCAGTGAGTTCACCACCTTCCCACTGCTGGTGGGGTCAGGCTCCAGCCCTGGGTGGCAGGTGGCAGGCTCCAGCCATGGGGTTTCAGGCGCCACTCCCTGGCAATACAGGGATGGGCTCTGGCCCCAAGGTCACCCCCCCATCACCCCTAGTCCTCACTGCCTCCCCCAGCGCTCCTGGCCCCTGCTGCTTCCATATCCACCTCACCACCCAGGGCTTAATTTGTCCCCAGGTTTGCCTAGGCTGAGTAAGTCTGCTGTGAAAAGTGATATTTATATGTTTGTTAATCTCACTTTGCCAAGCAGACTTAGTAACTAGGAAGTCTTTAAAAAAAGCAACCAAAAAAGCAAAAGCCACAACAAGAAAAAAGATAAGAACATGCAAAGCACCTTATTTGTGTTTCTGTTCTGTTTAGGGTCAGTAAAGAATAGAGACAACTGTACATTATTTTTATTATTGAGTCTGCAAAAAAAAAATCTACATAAATCAATTACACTGATTTAGACACGTGTATGTGCATATTTATTTGTTTTTCCTAAAGTTAATTAAGTATTTTAGGAAAAATTGTCAGAGCAGCCACCAACAAGAGTTGGTGGCCGCACTCTGAGGCCACCAAAAAAATAGTTGTGAGAATCCCTATGACACAGACACCATCCATGCCCAGACTTGTAAGGGCTTATCTGAGCAACACCTCTCACCCACCATCAAACCTGTAACAGCCCCCAGTTTTTGAGGGGGAGGGGCTTGTATTGGCACCTACATTTTGCTAATAGATCATATCTTTATAAACAAATTCCCTGAGAAAGCCGAAATCTAGATCCACCATCCGCAGCTAGAGCCTGTCTCTACCTCTATCTGAGGTCCCTCCTCCCCAAACCCAGGCCAACAGGGGTGACCCAGTCTTGTCCAAGGCCCCAGAGCACCCAGGGTGAAGCTCAACAAACCCTTTTAGAGGTGCGGCTGCATCCTCCTCCTCCTGGATCCGCCGCATCATGCCGCAGTTCTCCAGGGACATCCTCTCCAGAAGCTTGTAGTCAACGTCGTTGCCAATGCCAATGGTGAAAAGGCAGAATTTCTCACGGATGGCCTCCTTGGTGTTGCTGAGGATCTTATAGGACTGCGTCTCCCCGACCGTGGGCCGCCCATCTGTCAGGAGGATGATCAGGGAGACGCTCCTGGCGTCAATGTCATTTTGAGCAATGTAATTGTTAAGCAGCTTTGCACTCGTCTGGACAGCCTCATTAATATTAGTACCTGGAAATGCAGCAAAGTCAAGAGTTTATTTTCATAGAATAGAATATCAGAGTTGGAAGGGATCTCAGGAGGTCATCTATCCTGGACTACGTGCAGTGCAAATAGCTGACAAGAAAATTTCAACAGCTTGCAAACATCTGATCCGTTCTACTCATTGTGATGTGCCCTTTCCCTCAAAATCAGTACTGTTCCTGTAAGCAGGCTCTGTTACTCCACCTCTTGACAGGTCTGTATCTCTGTCAACCAGCACCACTACAAATACAACATTTGCCACTCCATTGACTGCAATAGAGGAGGTGGAAAACAAGGCTAAAAATACAAGAGACAGCCCTGAAGCGAAATCCCAGCTCCAGTCTTGAATGTTAGAAGTTGGGAATCTAAACCCAGAACCCCAAATGGATTTTTGGAGCCTGACCTTGTTTTAAGCCATGAGGACACATTTTTAACCTCATAACTATATACATGAAATTATAACCTATAAAATCACTGTAACAACAATCATATTATACGGCATCATGAGCCTTCCGAAGATGCCCAACATGACAGACTTTGCATTGGATACTACACAATCATATTATAAGGCTGAACATGGGGGTGCAGGGTGTTCCCCCGAGATACAGAGTGTCACTTGTTTTTCAAAAACAGAGGAAAGAAATCCCACATGCTTACCAGTATCCTTTTTAAACCATAACTCAGCAAAATAGCATTGAAGACTGAAAGCAGTGATTTTTTCCCCAAAAAATAATTTTGCAGTAAAGGGCTCATTTGTGGGTAGGTAGGTAGGTGTACAAATACTGATGTGAAGACACCCAGCCAACATCTGTTTGCTAAACCAGACACATTAAAGAAGTAAATCAGAAGGGTACACCTGCTGAGATAGACAATCAATACATCTCTTTTTTTCAGACTTCAAAGTTTGGCATGCCGTTAATTATTTCCCTTTGTTCTGAGCTGTAATTAGTCATATCCACTAAATGCAGGCTCAGCTGGTCCTTGCTTGGTTCTCCTATCATACCTCTGGGATGACATGCTTTGTTCATTTGATAATCACTTTTGGTAATTGCTTAGCTATGCATGTCCCCCACCCCACCCCACCCCACCCCGCCCTACCCTGCCTCTTCCTGAACTCTTTAGCTACTTAGTACAAGCAGTGCAACAGGCCATCCTGTTTGCTCATTTTTCCTTTGGAATGCATCAGTTAGAACGAATGCTCATTGTTTAGGCTGATAAGGAAAAGTAAGGGAAGCCCTTGCAGATCTTTGGCCAGCTGGAGTCTCTTGTCTTCCCAGAATTTCTAGAGATCAGTTTACAGGGCTTTGTGCAGGTAATTTGGTGCTTAGACATTAAACTGATGATGGGTTCCCAAGA
Source organism: Gopherus evgoodei (assembly GCF_007399415.2). NCBI lineage: Eukaryota > Metazoa > Chordata > Testudines > Testudinidae > Gopherus > Gopherus evgoodei. The sequence goes on along the minus strand of NC_044322.1, from coordinate 356,721,117 downwards.
AGTACATTAGGTTACTGGGGTTCCCAAACATATTTATACTGTGGACCACAGCTTAACAGAGAGAGCATTGCACCAAATAGCTCCTCTTCTATTACAATTAGAGGCTTATTATTTATTTATTTTGTTACAGTAGCGCTAGGATCCCTAGTCATGGATCAAGACCCCTCTGAGCTAGGCCCTGTAGAAACAGCAAGTCAAACACGGAACAAAGACACCTTCCCTCCCATTTGCAATCCCTGTGGCAGCTCCTGCAACTACTTGCATGCTAAATTAACATTAAGAAAGTCTTGAATGTATCTCCAGCTGCCTCTTAACAGTTGCTTAGCAGCTGGAAACAAGGAGAAGGAGCCAGCACCATGTGACCAACCAGCTCTCTGTAGGCCACAGTTTGAGAACAGCTAGTTTAGATAGTTGGGAAGCTTATGTGATGAGAAGTCAGAGGGTGGGATTTTCAAATATGCTCGGCAGTGGGCTAAATCTGCTAACAGGGGAATGAACAGTAAAGTTCCTATTGACTCTGACAGCGAGGCCAATGCTGACAACCCTTTTGATAATTCCACCTGGTGTTCCCTGAGAGATCTGCAAGGTCTCAGGCTGATGTAAATTAATCAAAGGAACAAGTCAATCCCATCTGGGTCTCCATAGCCTACCTCCAGTAGGTGATATGTTAAGGATGCACTTTTTGGCATCTCGTATGTTGTTTGGAGTCACTGGCACCATATGGTCCTGTTGCCAGACCTTGATTCGGTCAGAAAAACCAATAATATTGAAGTGGTCCTCTGGCCTTAGGTCCTTGAGAATGGTGAAGAGAGCATCTTTGGTCTAAAGAAAAGAAAAGAAACGTACAAGTCAAATTCTCACCGCTTTAATGGCAAGGGCCCAGATCTTCAATGATATTTCAGCACCTAACTCCCATTGATTCCAATGGGAGTTGGGCACCTAAATACCTTTGAGGATCTGAGCCAATAAGCCTGACTCCCTAGATGTTTATTATTTGTATTACAGTAGCACCTAGCGGCCAGGGCCCCACTGTGTTAGGTGCTGGACAAATATATAATGAAATGACAGTCCCTGCCCCCCAAAAGCTTGCAATCTAAGTGTAAGATAGAAGACACTATTTGGATACAGGGGACAAGGGAACAATTATAAGTAGTGGGGCAGCAGCTGCCGCACACCCGTTGCCTAACCACTGCCAAGTCTTTTGCAAGCATCATGGCGTAGGTAGGTTTTAAGGAGAGATTTAGGGGAGGATAGTGGCTTTGCAGGTATTTACAGGCATACGGGGCAGCCTGGCAGAATTCATGAAGGAGCTTGTCCAAAAGAGTGACAAATAGGGTAATCCAGGGTGATAGAAATCAAATATTTCCAGACCTGGAGTTTTTATACAAAGAAAACCTGAAGAGCACAAATGTCCCATCAAGCTGTGTGGCCAATATTTCTCTTGATTCTGCATTGAAGCTGGCGATTTCATTGCAAACAAATTACCCATTGCAATGGAATTTCTTAGTCATCCTTCCAGCTGGTGATCTGGGGTCTGATCCAAGGTCCATTCGAAATCAGTGGGACTCTTTCCATCAACTTCAATGTGCTTTGGATCAGACGAGGGGTGCCCTGAGCACCTCCTACTGATCCACATCCAATTTATAAACCCTTCCCAAATGTTATTTTGATGATTTCTCTCTCTCTTTCCCCCCTTTCCAATCTGGCAATAACTGAGATTTAATCCTCTGTTACGTTTCTGTAGAAAGCATTCCATGACTGTTTCAGAGACAATGCTACTAATAGACACAGAGACAGTGATCAGATGGTGCCCTTGTATTTTAGCAGTGATGGGAGGTTCAGATTTAGGGTTTGGTCCAGAGAAGCACCCAAGAGTTTGAATGCTTTCCCAGGCCTCTGAGACCAGCTCTCCCTGGCAGCATGTGCTAGACATTTGCTACTTCCTGGAGCGTTTTCTTGGCATTTAGAACAATGAGGGAAACCTAATAGCAGGTGTTACAAGAATAAAGGCAGGGTGGGAGTTCACATCACTGGGGACGCTGCAGTCCCATGTCTTGCTCTAGGGTGTAATCTTTGCTTTTCATTCTTAAAGCACTTTGCAGACACTAGCTAATACTAACACCCCTGAGGGGGTAAGTAAGCATTACTACCACTCTTTTACAGATGGGGAAACTGAGGTTCAGAGAGAACTTCATTTGGCCTATATCCTACATCAAATCACCATCAAGACTGGGAATAGCACGCGGGAGTTCCCAGCTGTCAGTCCAGTAGGCCACGCTGCCTCTTATTTATACATGGAAGAAGTAGGGCAGTGAGACCTAGTGGAAGTACGAGTGGATCCTACTACATCACAATGAGGGTGTAGTCGGCCATTTGCTCCTAGAAAATGCTATGTAAGTGGATGGAGAGTATGAAGGAGAGTAGGGAGTGTGGTAGGTTGCAATGTCAACCGCTAGAGAGGAATTTAATCCTATTCAATTTATTCATAAATGATCTGGAGAAAGGGGTAAACAGTGAGGTGGCAAAGTTTGCAGATGATACTAAACTGCACAAGATAGTTAAGACCAAAGCAGACTGTGAAGAACTTCAAAAAGATCTCACAAAACTAAGTGATTGGGCAACAAAATAGCAAATGAAATTTAATGTGGATAAATGTAAAGTAATGCACACTGGAAAAAAAAAACCCCTAACTATATATATACAATATGATGAGGGCTAATTTAGCTACAACAAGTCAGGAAAAAGATCTTGGAATCATCGTGGATAGTTCTCTGAAGATGTCCACGCAGTGGCCAGAGGCTGTCAAAAAAGCGAACAGGATGTTAGGAATCATTAAAAAGGGGATAGAGAATAAGACTGAGAATATATTATTGCCCTTATATAAATCCATGGCATGCCCACATCTCAAATACTGTGTACAGATGTGGTCTCCTCACCTCAAAAAAGATATACAGGCACTAGAAAAGTTTCAGAAAAGGGCAACTAAAATGATTAGGGGTTTGGAGAGGGTCCCATATGAGGAGAGATTAAAGAGGCTAGGACTCTTCAGCTTGGAAAAGAGAAGACTAAGGGGGGATACGATAGAGGTATATAAAATCATGAGTGATGTGGAGAAAGTGGATAAGGAAAAGTTATTTACTTATTCCCATAATACAAGAACTAGGGGTCACCAAATGAAATTAATAGGCAGCAGGTTTAAAACAAATAAAAGGAAGTTCTTCTTCATGCAGCACACAGTCAACTTGCAGAACTCCTTACCTGAGGAGGTTGTGAAGGCTAGGACTATAACAGCATGTAAAAGAGAACTGGATAAATTCATGGTGGTTAAGTCTATTAATGGGTATTAGCCAGGATGGGTAAGGAATGGTGTCCCTGGCCTCTGTTTGTCAGAGGGTGGAGATGGATGGCAGGAGAGAGATCACTTGATCATTGCCTGTTAGGTTCACTCCTCTGGGGCACCTGGCATTGGCCACTATCGGTAGACAGATACTGGGCTAGATGGACCTTTGGTCTGACCTGGTACAGCCGTTCTTATGTTCTAAACTCTTGTGCTGGAGGTGAAGGAGGCTGAGAAGTTAGCAGGCTACCAAGCCTCTGCATCTGTAAATTGCTAACTGTGACGTTCCCCTGGTGTTATCTGGACCGGTGATTCATAGATTCATAGATTCTAGAACTGGAAGGGACCTCAAGAGGTCATTGAGTCCAGTCCCCTGCCCTCATGGCAGGACCAAATACTGTCTAGACCATCCCTAATAGACATTTATCTAACCTGCTCTTAAATATCTCCAGAGATGGAGATTCCACAGCCTCCCTAGGCAATTTATTCCAGTGTTTAACCACTCTGACAGTTAAGAACTTTTTCCTAATGTCCAACCTAAACCTCCCTTGCTGCAATTTAAGCCCATTGCTTCTTGTTCTATCCTTAGAGACCAAGATGAACATGTTTTCTCCCTCCTCCTTATGACACCCTTTTAGATACCTGAAAACTGCTATCATGTCCCCTCTCAGTCTTCTCTTTTCCAAACTAAACAAACCCAATTCCTTCAGCCTTCCTTCATAGGTCATGTTCTCAAGACCTTTAATCATTCTTGTTGCTCTTCTCTGGACCCTCTCCAATTTCTCCACATCTTTCTTGAAATGCGATGCCCAGAACTGGACACAATACTCCAGTTGAGGCCTAACCAGTGCAGAGTAGAGCAGAAGAATGACTTCTCGTGTCTTGCTCACAACACATCCGTTAATGCATCCCAGAATCACGTTTGCTTTTTTTGCAACAGCATCACACTGTTGACTCATATTTAGCTTGTGGTTCACTATAACCCCTAGATCCCTTTCTGCCGTACTCCTTCCTAAACAGTCTCTTCCCATTCTGTATGTGTGAAACTGATTTTTCCTTCCTAAGTGGAGCACTTTGCATTTGTCTTTGTTAAACTTCATCCTGTTTACCTCGGACCAAGGGTAGGCAACCTATGGCACAGGTGCTAAAGGCAGCACGCAAGCTGCTTTTCAGTGGCACTCACACTGCCTAGGTCCTGGTCACCAATCTGGGGGGCTCTGCATTTTAATTTAATTTTAAATGACGCTTCTTAAACATTTTAAAAATCTTATTTACTTTACATACAACAATAGTTTGATTATATATTATAGACTTATAGAAAAAGGCCTTCTAAAAACATTAAAATGTATGACTGGCACGCGAAACCTTAAATTAGAGTGAATAAATAAAGACTCGGCACACCACTTCTGAAAGGTTGCCGACCCCTGCCTCAGACCATTTCTCCAATTTGTCCAGATCATTTTGAATTATGACCCTGTCCTCCAAAGCAGTTGCAATCCCTCCCAGTTTGGTATCATCTGCAAACTTAATAAGCATATTTTCTATGCCAATATGTAAGTCGTTGATGAAGATATTGAACAGAGCCGGTCCCAAAACAGGCCCCTGTGGAACCCCACTTGTTATTCCTTTCCAGCAGGATTGGGAACCATTAACAACTACTCTCTGAGTATGGTTATCCAGCCAGTTATGCACCCACCTTATAGTAGCCCCATCTAAATTGTATTTGCCTACATTATCAATAAGAATATCATGCGAGACCGTATCAAATGCTTTACTAAAGTCTAGGCATACCACATCCACCGCTTCTCCCTTATCCACAAGACTCATTATCCTATCCAAGAAAGCTATCAGATTGGTTTGACACGATTTGTTCTTTACAAATCCATGCTGGCTATTCCCTATCACCTTACCACCTTCCAAGTGTTTACAGATGATTTCCTTGATTACTTGCTCCGTTATCTTCCCTGGCACAGAAGTTAATCTAACTGGTCTGTAGTTTCCTGGGTTGTTTTTATTTCCCTTTTTATAGATGGGCACTATATTTCCCCTTTTCCAGTCTTCTGGAATCTCTCCCATCTCCCATGATTTTCCAAAGATAATAGCTAGAGGCTCAGATACCTCCTCTATTAGCTCCTTGAGTATTCTAGGATGAATTTCATCAGGCCCTGGTGACTTGCAGGCATCTAACTTTTCTAAGTGATTTTTAACTTGTTCTTTTTTTATTTTATCTTCTAAATCTACCCGCTTCCCATTAGCATTCACTATGTTAGGCATTCCTTCAGACTTCTGCTAGATCTGCTAGGTCACTCCAATCCTTGACTCTGGGAGCCAGTCTTACCCTGCTCTGCTGTGAGAACCCCCACTCCTGGGTTGTTCACACACAGCTTCTAGCATGTAAGCTGCTCCCAGCTATGTGTGTGAGCACTTTTGACCAGCCGCTGCTTGGATTGTGCAACCAAATGACACTAGCCAATATCTCTGGTCCCAGACACAACCTTAGGAACCTCTGTCTTGCAGTGTCCAGTTATGCCCACTGGACGCTGCAAGCTTATATGAGTTTGTCAGTTTAAAAAAGAAATTGACATGTACCAGGCTTGTTATCCCAAGGGGAGTCTCTGACATGCTTCAAACTAAAGGCACTGCTTCAGGTAGACTAAACAAACACATTCACAGATTTTAAGTGATTATAAGTGAAAGCACAACAAGTCAGATTTTGTCAAATGAAATAAAAGCAAAATGCCTTCTAAACTGATCTTTCAGTGCCCTTACAAACTTATATGTATCTCACCACAGACGGCTGACTGCCCTTCAGCCAGGCTCTCCACTTTGATGAGCACTTCCGTTGTTTGGTGGTGGTGTCTGTAGATGGAAGTGGAAGAGAGAGAGCACGGCAAATGTCTCTGCCTTTCATCATGTCCTTTCTTACCTCTTGGCTTTGCCCCTCCCCCCCACCTTCAGAGTCAGGTGAGCATTACCTCATCATAGTCCCGAACTGACCAAGGGAAGAGGGGGTGACTCACTCAAGAGTCCAACTGACCCTTTATTGCTGCCTAGGCCAGTGTCCTTTGTTCCTGTGAGGCTGGGCTGGGTTTGTCCCATACATGCCCTGATGAGGTGTGAACTGCCCCTCTGTTCCTGGAGAGTTTTGCCTGGACTTGCTTTAAGCCATGAGGACACATTTTCAGCCTCATAACTATACACGTGGAATTACAACCTATAACATCACTATAACAACAGTGCTCAGTGCACCATGAGCCTTCCGAAGACGCCCGACATGACAAACTTTGCATTGGATACCACACAACCATGTTATAAGGATGAACGTAGCGGTGCAGGATGTTCGCCCGAGATACAGAGTGTCACACCAACATAGGCAGGAGAAAGAGAGAGAAAGGAATAGAAACCGGGCCTGTAGCTTAGGGGATGAATTTCCAAATCCTATCACAGGTGGGACTGGTAGCTCTGTCTAAGGGTGCCCAGCCCTTCCCATGACCAGATCCTGTTTTCAGTTGCTTATAACTTTGCTAAACAGTAATTGTTTGGGCTGAAAGTTTCCATGCTAAGTGTCTGCCTCCAAATGAAACTTCCTGGAAATTTTCAGCTAAACCAATTCAGCTAAACGAGGCTAGAGAAAGAGATATAGTTTTGCCCCATTCAACAATTCTGGCGACCTTTTCTTTGAGCAGTTCTCATGCAACCAGGCTTTGGAGCAGGGACTGAGCAGAAGGGTAGCTTTTTGTGTCAGGATGTGCCTTTCGCCATTCTTGTGAAAATCTGCCCAAATCTGGCTTAATATAAACCTCTGAAAAAAATCACAGGTTGCACTTGCTCAGTAGAGACTTGTTAAGAGCTTCACAGATAAAAATCTCTGCAGCTTACATTTGCAATGAGCATGTTCCAGCCCAGAGCTGGAGGGGGCTGAGCAGGATGTTCCCTGCAATTGCAGCTCTGGGTTGTTATAGGTTGGGCAGGGGTTGGGCACCAGAATTGAGAGGAGGGCACCTGTCTCTCCTATGCTCTCACTGCTCCCCCAGTGGGGAGGAGGAGGAAGCTGCCTGGTTTCAATGCAGAGGAGCAAGAGCCAGACCTAGGGGAACAAAGGGAGTTGGTTGGGAAGGATGAGAAGGCTGGGACTGGGGGCTTGGTGGCGGGGGGGAGGAGACTGTCACTGTAACCAGTGGGATGGGGGGAAGGAAGTGAGTGGGGCAAGGAATGCAGATCTGAAAAGGAACCAAATTCAGGTTGGAAAAGTGGGACTAATAGGGCAAAGAAAATGTAATTCAAGACTATATCATAATGTCCACACACAAGATAGAATGTATTATCATTAAAGACTGTATCACAGTGAACACACTCAGAGGGGGCTGAATTAAGGTTATGCTGGCACCTGTAATTCTACTGTTTCATAACTTTTGAATCCTTGACTTTGCAACCTTAATAATGTTCTTTTAATGTAGTGGTGTGTGTGAAACATACATCAGTTTGGCTTGAGTCCAGACATGAGCAAAGGGCTAAGGGGGGGAAGGGTGATCTTATTTAGTGGTTGCCTCCCCACTAGGTTTTACTTCAGCTCCAGTGTAAACTAATGGCCCGATCCTGCACAATCCTGGGCACTCTCAACTCACCCTGAAGCTGATGGGAATGGAGGATGTGCCATGCCTTGTAGGAAAAGGCTCTGCACATGACAGGGCAGCACTGGAATGAATCACCCTGACAGTTCTATATATTTGCATGGCTCCTTTTGTCTTTAAGACCAGGCTGCTTTGTCACGGCAGCTGAAGAGGGCAAAGCACCCACCTCAAGGACATGAAACTCTATCCTGATGAAAGTGATGTTGCAATCCATGTTCCTCTTCCCTGTGTGGGCTATGGCAGTGGTTCTCAATCAGCGGTTCGGGGCCCTCTGGCAGGCCACAAGCAGGTTTCAGGGATCCACCAAGCCAGGGACAGTATTAGACTTGCTGGGACCCAGAGCAGAATGCCAAAGCCCCATCGCATGGGGCTGGAGACCAGGGCCCTGAGCCCTGCCACCCAAGGCTGAAGCCGAAGCCTGAGCAATGTAGCTTTGCGAGGTCCCTGTGGCACGAGGTCCTCCAGGCAATTGCCCTGCTTGCTACCCCCTAATGCCAGCCCTGGCTTTTACATGCAGAAAATCAATTATTGTGGCACAGCTGGGCCATGGAGTTTTTATAGTATGTTGGAGTGGGCCTCAGAAAGAAAAAAGTTGAGAAACCCCGGTCTCCGGGAAAGGTATGTCCTTGGGATCATTAAGACTTTCCTTACACAGAGGGGTATACAACTGAGGAGCTGTCAAGGGGCTACAGCTTTTATCAAGGGAAACTGGTCAGAAAGTTTCTACTGCTGGCATCCCTCGGAGACTTTAAATATATTGCACCAAACAGCAAAACTCCATCGTTCCCTGCACTGACTGATGGCTGGAGTGAATAGTGAGGGTTACTCTGTGGCAGCCTCTGTGCTTAGGGCACACTGACAGATTTCTGCATTCGGGCCTTGTACGGCCACAGTCGGAATTTATCTTGCAGTGAGAGCCCAGCGTTTCTCTGCACCTACCAGAGTCTCTGCTGCCAGCGCCCAGAGTGAGTCATTCCACTGAAATGCATGTATGAGGACGATTAACCCTTTGATGGCTGGTATTTTCCAGACCGCTAGCCAGATGGGTGTTTAGTGTGACAATGAGTCACCCTGCATTTAGCCTGGTATTCTTGTTTTTAACATGGGAGCACTGAGGAAGCCAGATCGAGGATCAGGGTCCTATCATGCTAGGCACCGTAGAGCTAAGTAACAAAGAAGACTGTCTCTGCCCCAGGAGAGTGGTCTGGTGGCAACAGATGGAGAAGACAAGGAGTGACTGGGAGGAAGAAGTAACAAAAGGGAATTTAACGAAAGGCTTGTCTTGCCCCTGGAGTGATTTGCAGAAGTACCAATGTACAACACGGGTACATTTTAAGGCAGGAGTTAGACGAGGAGAAGGTTGCAGCTTCCTGAATACTATGGGGCAGGTTTCCTCGTTCATGAGCATCACTGTGGCAGAAGGAGAGCAAGCAGGCAACAGAGGCTGTGCAGCAAATTAGAATCTGTGCCAGTAGCTTTGCAGCCTTTAATGAGTTAAAAGAAGTGTGTTTGTGACAGCTGCCACTGGGGCTGACACACCAGGGAACCTCCAGAACTAACTGGATGACATCAAGGGAAGGGGGGAAATTGCTCTCCTTAACCTCTAAGGACACGTCCAGACTAGGAATTAAAATCGATTTTAGATACGCAACTTCAGCTACGAGAATAACGTAGCTGAAGTCGAATTTCTAAAATCGAGGTACTCACCAGTCTGGACGGCGCCGCATCGATGTCCGCGGCTCTCCGTGTCGATTCCGGAACTCCATTCGGATTGATGGAGTTCCGGAATCGATGTAAGCACGCTCGGGGATCGATACACCGCGTCCAGACTAGACGCGATATATCGATCCCCGAGCAATCGATTTTAACCCGCCGATGCCGCGGGTTAGTCTGGACGAGGGCTAAGGATAGAACAAGAAGCAATGGGCTTAAATTGCAGCAAGGGCAGTTTAAGTTGGACATTAGGAAAAGCTTCCTAACTGCCAGAATAGTTAAGCACTGGAATAAACTGCCCAGGGAGGTTGTGGAATCTCCATCACTGGATATTTTAGAGCAGGTTAGAGAAACACCTGTGAGGAATGGTCTTGTTATTACGTAGTCCTGCCTTGAGTGCTGGGGACTGGATTAGATGATCTCTCGAGGTCCCCTCCAGTCCTACACTTCTATGAATCTCAACATCTTGAGCAGAAGAGTCAGGCTCTGCAGCTGGGAGACTGAAATCAAGAGCCACAGTGGGGGGGATACATAACACACACTGAGCAGTGGGCTTTGCTGGCATCAACATTTCTGCAAGGAATTGCAAAAGCCAATGTGAGCCTATGGCACTCGGGCATCTCAAGCCTGGAAATGAAGGTGAGTAAATTCTCCATATGGACTGACGGCCACAGGGACCAGGGGAAGCAGGAATCCAGCCTGTGTTGAGCTCTGTGGTTGAGTTGCTGCTGGTTGCTGCAGCCTCCACACTGTTCAGTTATGGGAACACATTGGAAATCTCAGAGCACACTGGTCTGGCATGAATATTAAGAAAACAGCATGGGTAATGGTGCTCCTAGAAATATAACTGCTAATAATGATTGTATATACATAGTGCCTTTTACTCCAGGATCTCAAAGCACTTTAAAAGCATTAATCAGTCACAGCAGAGTAAACTGAGGCATAGTAAGATTAACTAACTGCCTAATTAATCACAAAGTGAGTCATTGGCAGAGCTGGGAAAGGAACCTAGGAATCCTGACTGCCTAAATTTCACATTTTTCCAGCATGCCAACCACGCCTATCCCACATTTTAAGCCCCAGACAACACTGCTCCCTGCCAAGCAAATGGCATGTGCTTCACAGGCAGACAGAGGGTGCGCACCCAGTCTCCCCTTCCTCATCTGTTCACAAGAGCATGCTGGAGTGATGCAATCCCTGGGAATGCCCGGCAGGGTCAGTAGGAAAAGCCCGATAACGTGAGAGAGAAACGTTTCATGCCTAACTGCTGACACAGACATTCCCAGAGGCTGATGGCACAGCGTCAGACCCTCCGGGGCACCTTCTCCGAGTGGAAGGGCACCGCCGATGACATTTATACCACAATCCCTCAGTTGTTGTGTGGAGCGGGCCAAGGGGGAAGCGTGGCTGTCACATGTGAAATGAAAGTCAAGCAGCTGAAAGGGAGACAATGCTCGGTTGTCAGGCTTCCCCAGCAGTGCTGCCCACTGCAACTCCCATTAACTCCCAGCAATTACCTCATTGACAGGCCCGTTTCCTTAGCATGCTCACAGACTTTGCCTCCTGGGCAGATATTTTAACAACTCCTATGCAGATGCCTGAGCCGCAGCCCGCTAAAGTCAAGAGACGTCTTTCCATTGGCTTCAATAGACATTGGATCAGGCCCTGTTGCAAAAACTGACTAGCCTCAGCTTCACTGAAATCAGACATCTAAGGTATGTCTACACTGCAGCTAGGCACCCACAGCAGGCCCATGCCAGCTGACTTGGGCTTGCAGGGCTCATGCTGTGGACTGTTTCATTGCTGTGTGGACTTCAAGGTTTGGGCAGAAGCCCAGGCTCTGGAATCCTCAGGGCCTAGAGCCCAGGCTCCAATCCCAAGCCAGCCAGTATAGGCCATCCACGGGTATCTAGTTGCTATGTAGACATCCCTGAGAGACCTACTCACCCAGGAAAGGTGCAATCATAGAATCATAGAATATCAGGGTTGGAAGGGACCTCAGGAGGTCATCTAGTCCAACCCCCTGCTCAAAGCAGGACCAATCCCCAACTAAATCATCCCAGCCAGGGCTTTATCAAGCCTGACCTTAAAAACCTCTAAGCAATAACCACTGACCAACAGATGAATCACTCAGGGACATACACTACTGATCTGAATGAGCTAACTATGTATAATTTGGCTAAGGGATGATTAAAGAACTGGGGGATCTGCTAACAGCCCACAAATATTTACCAAGGAAGGAGAGGAGTTACACAGTGCGATACATGGGGATGCAGCTAGAAGCTAGGGGAGAACACTGAGAAAAGGGAGAGTTCTGGCTGCATATCAGGAAAATCGTCTGGCCCATGACTTGCCTGAGACTGCAGAATAACCTCCAGAGGGAAGGGATCACTTCTACCTAGTCTATATCTCTTAGGCCCTTCAACTGCCCCATTACCATAGTACCTGAGCAACTCACAGTCTTCATTGTATTGATTCTCACAACAGCCCGCCAGGTAGGGTAGGGCTGTTATCCGCATTTACAGATGGCAACCGAGGCCCCGTTCCTCAAAGATACTTCTGTGCTGCTCTGCTCCGCTTTGCAATGCCTCACTCCTGACAGCCTACTGCCTGGCGGATACCACAGCCCTGAGCTAGGCACCCAGGCTCCCCATACAATGCATGGGGAGAGTTAGGAACCTATGAAAGGGACCTTCAGGAGCCAGCCGGCTGAGCAGAGAGCTGTCTAAACTAGCCAGGAACGCAATGCCAAGGAGAAGGGCTTAGGCACCTCCATGGCTGAGCTGGATGCCTTTTTTCCCAGGAGGTCTGTGGCAGAATGGAGAACCACATCTGGGTTTCCCGCATTGCAGGCTTTGCATCTTACCCACTGAACCATCCATCTTTGAGACCCATCTGGGCAAAGCACAAGAGAATATCCTCCAGGGAGCAATCCTGTGCCAACCGGGAGATGGACTGGATGATCAAGTAGGACTTTGCCCCTATTATCTTCTGTGCTTAAGGTCACAAGAGCCCTTTCCCCAACACACACAAGAAACAGCAAAGTTTTTGAGGCCAAAGCACAAGATCTGGAGACTCAAAGATAACAAGCAGGGATCCACCATCCCCATCAACAGCATCTACAGGACGTATTCCAACATACGGCCAAGCGCTCGGAGCTCAGGAAATGTCAAAGTTAAGGATGCACCATGTTATGATTATTCCTTATTTTTATTACATTAGAAAAAGGCCCCAGTTGAGATTAGGGCTCCATTGTGCTAAGCACTGTACAAGAGTCATGTGCCAGCAATGCCCCTCTGCCACGTACATTGGCCAAACCAGACAGTCTCTATGCAAAAAAATAAATGGACACAAATCTGACATCAGGAATCATAACATTCAAAACCAATAGGAGAACACTTCAATCGCTCGGGTCACTCAATAACAGACCTCAAAATGGCATTTCTTCAACAAAAAAAAACTTCAAAAACAGACTCCAATGTGAAGCTGCAGAACTGGAATTAATTTGTAAACTGGATACCATCGGATTAGGCCTGAATAAAGACTGGGAGTGGTTGGATCATTACAAAACCTAAACTTAATTTCCCCAATACTAATTTCTCCCTACTGTTACTCATACCTTCTTGTCAATTGTCTGTAATGGGCCACTCTCTTACCACTTCAAAAGTTATTTTTCCTCCCTTGGTATCCTGCTGTTAATTGATTTATCTCGTTTGACTGACCTCACATTTGGTAAAGCAACCCCCATCCTTTATGCCTACTCCTGTATTTTTCACTTCATGCATCTGATGAAGTGGGTTTTAGCCCACAAAAGTTTACGCCCAAATAAATTTGTTAGTCTCCAAGGTGCCACAAGGACTCCTCGTTTCTTTTCTTTAAGTAAAAGAGAGTCGCTGCTCCAAAGAGATTGCGATCTAAACCGACAAGAGATAGGATTATCATCATCCCTGTTTTAGAGATGAAGGACTGAAGTATTTAGGGTATGCCTACACTGCATTGTGAACCAAGGTCTGTGAGACTTGGGTTTGTGTTTCCCAGCACATGCCTGAGTATCCACACTGCATTGTAAACCTGGGTTTATAATTGTTGGACCTGGTTCTCACAGCCATGTTAATGCATCCATACTGCACTACACAGATCTCCTGACTCGGGTCTGTGGTTTGACCTACATCCACATTGCAAAGTGACACAGTTTGGACCCAAGCCACAGCAGGACACAGACTCTGACTCCTAGCAGGGTCCTAGAACCCGGGACCTAAGTGCTTGCTGACTCTAGTCAGGCTGACTTGTTTGTGGACAGAGAGGGGAGTTGAGCTCAAACCAGAGAAAGAGCCAGGGCTTAGTATTTAGTGTGGACATACCCAGGGAAACCAAATGACTTGGCCAAGGTCACGCAAAGCTGAGATATGAACTTATATATAATGAGTACCAGGCCAGGGCTTTTCTCACAAGATCTTCATGGCATGCTAACCCTGTCCTCTCCTGCACAGACATGCCAACAGAGATCATAAGCTGATTCTTAACTAAGATGGGATTTAGTTCAGGAGCTTTTAAACTAGAGCTCCTTCCCGGGTTCTGCTTCATTATTCCCTCCTCCACTCTATGCCCACTGTTCGGAGCAGACAGTGTATTCTTTTCTTTGAAGTCAACACCTTGCAGGCCACAGACTGCCATCCACCTTCCCTTTCAGAGTGTCTGCATGATCCCCTCTAGGCAGATGGCCAGCATACAACCAAAAGCAATTCCTGTACGATCCAGGAAACAGGTGTTTTGACACTGACACTGCCAGTGACGGCCCAGAGTTTGGCTGTAGCTATTTTTCACAACACAGACCCATCACAAAAGGGTAACTGTGCTGGCCAGCCTTGCTGCCCTGAATGTGGTTCCCTGCAGATCCTGCTAATAAATTGGGAATCGCAGATTCACTGTGTAACCTTGAGGAAGTTACTTTTCTGCCTCAGTTTCCCTATCTGCAAAGGGGGCTTGAGAGAAGGATGGTTCAGTTATTAGGGCATTAGCTGCCACCCATCTATGTTCAATTCCCTGCTCTGTTGCAGACTTCCTGTATAATCCTGTGCAAGTCACGTCACTCTGTGCCTCAGTTTCCCCTTTGAACAACAGCACTTCCCTATCTCAGAGAGGCAATGTGAGAGTGAGTGCATTACAGATTGTGAGACACTTGGGTATTACAGGGAATGATGGCCACAGAGGTTAGACAGGGCTAATTAATGTGCATAAGATGTTTTGAACATTCAAAACACTATATAAATGATAAGTATTATATAAATTAATTATCGACTCAGCAGCCCAGATTAAATTTGAATCCTAAACGTTTTTGTAAATATACCTGATGCGAGAAAGTCTTGGGCAAGTTAAAGTCTCTCAGGTTTAAAGGTATCACCACTGTGTTATACTGGAGTCATACTGGAGTAGCTCCATTGAAAACAATGTAGTTCCATAGTTATAAGCCAGAGCAATATGGTGGTGAAAGAAGCCCTAAATTCTTGTTCTCGCTGGATTTGTTTTAAATTGAATCACTTATCTTTTAACAGGCACATCTTATACTAAAACCCCAACCCTCCTCACCACAAACAGTTTCCATGGAGCTAATAATTAAAAGGTCAATGCCAAGGGAAGAGACGTTACCCTGTGCCCTCGATTCATTGCCTGACGTCTCTCCACCCGTTTGTCCTCAGAAGACAGTCAGTCAGTCCCCAGGCCTGAAAAATATTCCAAGCTCTTGATCCCTTCCCCCTACGCCCTGCAAGACAGCTGTCACAATGCCAAAAGAAGTTCAGACGTTGAGCAGATGCACTCAACTGGATTTCAACATCAATTAGCTGTTACCCGGGTCAGCGAGAATCAAACATAGGCCCGGGAGGTTATGCTTTTTATTTCAATTATCCTACATTCTTTTTCACGCGCTACATGAAAACACTCTTTTCTCACAGCATTTGACTGAATGCCACCAGCCTGGTGATCACTACAATTTTTGGCAAGTTCTGAGAGCATTGTATTTTTATGTAATCCATTGGGGAATGTGATACAGGTCCCACTCTGTGCACAATCCACAGACGATGTAAATCTGTTATAGACCAAGTAGGCCAAGCTGTGGTAACTCGTGTTTTTTTAGTTCTGGAAGACATGGGTTCAAGACGCAGTGTTTTGGCCAATGTAGCTATTATACTTGTTTTGAGCAAACTCACAGTCCTGGGCTCTAACCACCAGATAACATTGCCTCAGAGACTTTAAGGCCAGAAGGGACCATCACAATTATCTAGTCAGAGGTGAGTAAACAGTGTAGAATGTGCCATGGGAGCTGGTTTCTTCTGTCCCCAGGGGTGCTCAACCCCAGCTCATCCTAAACCCTACCCCACTCCACTCCCTTCCTGCAAGTCCCCAGCCCAGCCCTGCCCTGCCTTTTCATCCCCAGGCTCCGCCCCCACTCCACCCCTTTCCTCAAGGCCCCACCCCTGCTCCACCCCATCCCGCCTCTTTCCACCCAGTTCCGCCCCTTCCCCAAGCGCGCCCATCCCCGCTCCTCCTGTTCCCTCCCAGCATCTCCTGCACATCGCAGAACAGCTGATTGTGGTGGGCAGGAGGCGCAGGGCAGGGAGGCATGGCCGGCTTTAGGAAGTGCGGGACCCAATTCGAACATTTTCGGCAGGGCCCTGGGAGGGATGACTAAAAAGAAAAAACACGTGTAAAAAAAAAAAAGCCTTTCATTTCTTCCCTGTATTATTTACTTTCCATAACTATATAAATAATAAAATTATATATTATGTACATTGCATCATATATGCTGTGGATTGGTTATTAGTGACAGCTGTTTCACATGTGTGGGTCCCCGCCACTCCCTGGGGGTGTGCACATGTGTGAGTCCCAGCTGCTCCCTGTCCTCCTCATTGAAGCAGGTGTGCAGGGTTACTTCCCTGGGAACTGCAGGGCAGTAGTGGACATGGGGCTGGTTGGAGGCAGGGCAGGGGCTGACTGGAGGTAGGGTCTGCCTACAGGCAGGGCAAGGGATGCGGGACTGGCTGGCTTCAGGCAGGTGGGTGCAGCAGGGGTTGGCTGGAGACAAGGCAGGGAGTGCGGGGCTGGATGCAGGCAGGGCAGGCAGTGCAGGGCTGGTGCAGGCAGGAGTGTGTGTGGGGTTGGCTGGCTTTGGGCAGGGCTGCAGGGGGGTGTGGCAGGGTGTCATAAACAGATACCTAAGGGTTAACGTCTCTTTCACCTGGAAAGAAGTAATCTGAACCACCTGACCAGAGGACCAATCAGGAAACAAGACTTTTTCAAATCTGGGTGGAGGGTTTGTTGAATGGTTGCTTGCTTAATATGCAAGCCACAGCTGCCAGAGAGAGCAGAAAAAAAAATTCTCTCTGGTTCCTTTTAAAACCAAACCCTCTCTGCTTAAAGCCCCTAGCAGAGAAAAGAAAAATATAATATTCCTACTGGCTTTTGGATTCTATCTTTCCCACAAACGCTGCCACTCATGTCAATAACCTAGTCCCAGATTTGGACCTTAGCGTCCAAAATATGGGGGTTAGCATGAAAACCTCCAAGCTTAGTTACCAGCTTGGACCTGGTACTGCTGCCACCACCCAAAAAATTAGAGTGTTTTGGGGCACTCTGGTCCCCACAAAAACCTTCCCTGGGGACCCCAAGACCCAAACCCTTGAGTCTTACAACAAAGGGAAATAAATCTTTTCCCTTCCCCCCTCCAGGTGCTTCTGGAGAGATACACAGAAGCAACCTCCGTGAATTTAAGCAGAGGAACTCCACCCTCCCCGTTCCCAGTTTTGGAAAACAGAATTACCGAGAGTCGATCTCTCTTCCCCCCTTACCCAGAGGGAATGCAAAGTCAGGCTAGTACATTTAACACACCCAGGTTTCCCCCGACTTCTTCCTCCCACCAATTCCCTGGTGAGCTGCAGACCCAATTCCCTGCAGTTCCTCACTAAAGAAAAACTTCAACAGGTCTTAAAAGAAAGCTTTATATAAAAAGAAAGAAAAATACATACAAATGGTCTTTTTGTATTAAGGTGACAAATACAGGGTTAATTGCTTAAAAGAAAAATGAATAAACAGCCTTATTTAAAAAGAATACAGTTTAAAGCACTTTAGCAACTATAGACATGTAAATACAAAAACAACAAACCCTTTGGAAACAGAAGATTAGAAAGCAGGAAATAGAAATTACTCCTCATCCGAGAGAGCATACAGGCAGACAGAAGAACCAAGAACAAAAGGACACACACACAACAAACCCTCCACCCAGATTTGAAAAAGTCTTGTTTCCTGATTGGTCCTCTGGTCAGGTGGTTCAGATTACTTCTTTCCAGGTGAAAGAGACGTTAACCCTTAGCTATCTGTTTATGACACGGGTTGGCTGGAAACAGGGCAGGGGGGTTGGCATGGGCGGGCTGGCTGTGGGCAGGGGGGTGGGTCTGGTGCTGGCAGAGCAGGGGCTGCAGCAGAGGCAGCTGGAGCCTCGGCCCTTTAAATAGCCTCCAAGTCCCCCGCTATTCCAGGGCTCTGGGGCTATTTAAAGGGCCCTGGGCTCCCCTGCTTCGACCCAGACCTTTTAAATAGCTGCGAGAGCCCTGGGGAATGCATGGGAGCGGCGGGGCTCCGGTGGCTATTTAAAGGACCGGGCTGGCAGAGGCAGCTGGAGCCCTGGCCCTTTAAATAGCCCCCAGAGACCCCCGCTACGCCAGGGCTCTGGGGGCTATTTAAAGGGCCCGGAGCACCAGCCGGGAGAATAGCGCTGCAGGATAGGGCTTGCCGCGCTCCGGCAGGAGCTCTAGCTGGGAAAGCGGGGCTGTGGGGCAGCCCCGCTCCCACTGGCGCTTTGGTCAGGGGAGCGGGGCCACGGAAGACCCCGGAGCAGACTGCAGCCAGGGTAAGTAAAAAAAATTAAAAAGGCACCTAAGGCGCGGGGCCCGATTCCCGAGAATTGGGAGAATCGGCCTAAAGCCGGCCCTTCAGGGAGGGGGAGGAGTTGATCAGCAGGGCCACCGGCAGGCAGGAGACGCTGGGTGGCGGGAGGAAGCCGGCTGCCTGTGAGTGCTAAGCACCTGCTACATTTTTTGTGGGTGCTCCAGCAACCATTATCTGTACTACAGTGATGTATAGGCCCATACAGAGATTGTCTCCATGGTGCTAGATACTGTTCATACATAGGTGTGCACACGGGGTGTGCTGGGTGTGCCCAGGCACACCCTAATGTAGGGCTGGGAAAATGGCCCCACTCTCCCGGCATGGCAAACCCCGGGGTCTGCGCTCCAGGGCTGGAGCACCCAGCCAAATGCAGCAAGCCGCCGGCCCCTTTCCCCTGGACCCAGGCCGCCGCACGCACAGCATTCCAGGGGGCCAGGGCTGGGCACTCCTGCAGGGCAGTGTTTGGCTCCACGGGGAGGCAGACACGCTCCCCCCTCCCCTGCAGCCATGCACAGCGCTCTGAGTGGGGGGCTGCCCGCTCCTGTGGGGCAGCATGTCTGGCTCTGTGCAGAGCAGAACATGCTGCTAGGAGCATCATGGTAAGAGGTCTGGGGCAAGGGGGGTTGGATGAGGGGTGGGGGCAATCAGGGGACAGGGAGCAGGGTGGGTTGGATAGGGGATGGGATCCCGGGCCGGGGGGGTCTCTGGAGGGGGCAGTCAGGGAGCAGAGGGGGTTGGATGGGGCATGGGAGTCCTGGGGTCTGTCAGGGGGCAGGGGGTGGATAGGGGGCAGGGCAGTCAGGGGACAGGGAGCAAAGAGGGTCCGGGGGGGCAGTTGGGGTGGGGAGTCTCTGGAGGGGATGGTCAGGGGACAAGGAGTTGGGGCGAGGGGGTTGAATGAGTCAGGCCTGTCATGAGGCAGGGGTGTGGAGAGGGCAGGCAGGGAGCAGGGGGGGTCGTATGGGTCGGGAATTCTGGGGGTCCTGTCAGGGGTGGGGAGCGGTTGGATAGGCGTGTGAGTCCCAGTGGTCTGGCTGGGAGCGGGGGTGTGGATAAGGGTCAGGGCAGTCAAAGGACAGGTAGGGGGTAGGATCCTAGGGGGCAGACAGGGGACAAGGAGCAGGGAGGCTTAGATAGGGGGTGGGGTTAGGACAGTTAGGGGCAGTGAGGGCAGTTAGGGGCAGGGGTCCCAGGAAGGGGTAGTCAGGGGACAAGGAGTGGGGGGGGTTGGGGTTCTGAGGGGGGAATCAGGGGGCGGGAAGTTGGAGGGAGTGGGTGGGGGCAGGGCTCCCTGGGTGCACACCCTAATGAAATGTGCTGCGCACACCTACGTGTACATATATCAGAGACATTTCCTGTGCCACAGAGTTTATGTTCTAGATCTGTGGCCTCCAAATTGTGGGGCGTGCCCATCGGGATGGGGGGATAGAGGAATGTTTGAGGGGACATGCAGTGGGGCCCAGGCCAGCCCCCATGAGGGGTGAGGAGAGAGCGGCATCCAGCCCCAGCAGCAGCTCCACTCCAGCCCAGGTCCAACCCCAGCTGCAGCTCCACTCCTCCCTCTGCTCCACCCCAAGCTTGCCATCAGCCCAAGCGCCTCATCTGAGGAAGCCGTGGCTGTGCAGGAACGGGGGAAGGAGGTGTGGACAGATTCCATTACTGGTAAAGGTGGGAGAGGCACAAAAGCAAAAGGTTGGGCATCACTGAGCTAAATAGACAGGGCAAAAAGTATGTGAGGAAACAGAAGCACAGAAAAGGAAAGTGACTTGCCCAGGGTTGTACAGCAGCTCAGTGGCTGAGCTACCAACAGAACCCAGCTCTGGCTCTCATTCCTGTGCCCTAACAACTAGATGACACTGTCCCAATTGAGTAAGGACAGCAGAACGGGCTCCAGACTGGTGGACCTACAAACGGTTGCTGTCACTGGACTCTTTCCATTGTCTCCCCGCCCCACCAATCATCTACAATTTCAATAAAAAGTCTGTCAATGCACTTACCAGCGGCGATGTACTGCATGGAAGCCAGCTGGCTTCTATGAGCACATTACCTGGCTGGCATATGGGAGCTTACTGCCAGGCACAGAGCGAGAAACATTTTAAACAGATGTGAATGGAAAAGCAAGGACAGCACCAGGAAAGATGAAGTTTACTTCTTCAGCACTTTTCAAGCCATTCTAGCATGCAAAATCCCACTGAGCCAGATCTGGGAACTTCGCTAGCGACACCTGGTATGATGCCATCACCCGTGGTTGCTTTGCCTGATGCAACAATCCTTAGTGGACTATGTATGGGTTTGCCTGTGTC
Source organism: Gopherus evgoodei (assembly GCF_007399415.2). Lineage (NCBI taxonomy): Eukaryota > Metazoa > Chordata > Testudines > Testudinidae > Gopherus > Gopherus evgoodei. The sequence continues at coordinate 356,700,193 of NC_044322.1, read as the reverse complement.
GTAGCACATATTTCCACCCCACTTGGAAGGGCAGGCTCCAGCTGCAACATGTCTGTTGCCTGTCATGGCCTATTCCAGAGTCAGATGTTCCCCAGCTAAAAACATCTTCCAGTTTGCTTGTTCCCTTACACACGTTCCATGTCTCTTCTGTATCAAGCCTCAGATGCACCTGCAAATGTGCTGAATGTTTCTAAGCAGATTGCAATATAGATCATTATATCCTGCCCACATTCAGCCAATCTACAGAGACAATATTCTTCGCTACTTCTTGTAAACTTGTTATGAAGTGCTGCTGCTTGCTGTTAAACAGCTGCCGCCTTCCATCCACCCTAGAGGTAGCTGCATGTGGGTGATGAGTGAAGCAATTCCATGACAGCTCTAGCTCATAAGGTATTAGGCATGGTTGGAGCTCAGAAGACCTGAAGATGCCTTGCGTAAGCGTACTGAGAGGCAAAGACTTTGCACAGTAAAAGACTCATTTTGCAGAGAAGACAGTATCACTTCAGTAGTATGTGGACTCATCCCACCTCATGATGTACTAACTAGAGGCTTGATTCAAAGCTTGCTGGAATCTATGAAAAGACTGACACGTTGACTTCACTGGCCTTTGGGTCAGGCCCTGATAGCATTTCGGTTTCAAAACTTGCACTAGCCTTGCTTCCTATGTACTCTGAGCCCAATTCAAAAAGTTAACATTGACATATAAAGCCCTCTAAGGTCTGGCCTCTACATGAGAGGCAGCATCTCCCCTTCATCAATATAGCTGAGATTTTGCCAACAGTCCTGAGAGTTGAACTTCCAGAGGTGTCCAGATCTTGCATTCACTTCCGTGGCTGGACTGATTTAGCCTCAATTTTATGGGCTTTGGGATGTTGTGGAAGACACATTATCCCACATCTGCCTAGTGTGAGGTTCTTGCACCTTCTTCTGAAGTAGCTCATGCTGGTCATGGTCAGAGACAGGACACTGAACTAGCTGGGTTTGATCCAGACTGGCAGATCCTATGTTTCCAATGAATCACCCATATTTTCATCAAATGGGAGTGATGGAGGTGACTCTATTGTACTCTGTTCCGGAGTGGCAGACATTTATAGTGACAGACTCTATGCTGGGCACATTTTATACAATTTCTTTACGTTCATCCTACGTTCATGGTTGGGTAGACACATTTGTAAATCTCCAGATAAAACCAGAAAGGCTGGCAGCTGTTCACACAGTAGCTTTGGAAGTCACTGAAGGCTGCTATTAGAATTAGGATTTTGCTCAGTGGCTCCTTGGCAGTTTAAGGTAGGGTTTTCTGGAGAGCAGCCACCATTCAGATTAGCACTTCACGACCGGCCAGACTGGCAGGCAGTGATCCCACTGAAAGCCGGAATCTGGCCTCCGACTCCCAGTATGCTGCGGTCTTGGAGCTGCTCAAAGCCCGTAGCAGCTGGATCGGCAGGCAGCAATCGATCCAGCAGGGATTGATTTATTGTGTCTAGTCTAAACACGATAAATTGATCCCCAAGCCCTCTCCCATCGACCGTTGTACTCCAGCTCGGTGAGAGGTGCAAGCAGAGTCGACGGGAGAGTGGCAGCAGTCGACTCACTGCAGTGAAGACATCACAGTAAGTTGATCTAAGTACATCGACTTCAGCTACGTTATTCATATAGCTGAAGTTGCGTAACTTAGATCGATTCCCCTCCCCAGAGTAGACCAGGGCAATGAGCCTACAGCCAGTTCTTCAGCAACACAGGGAATTTCTTTGTGTGGGGCAGGGAAGGTGTCAAACGGTCCTGATGGTTGCTGGCATTCAGAATCCACGTAATCAATAGAATCAACCTGAAACTACTCAAAAGAGAGCTGGGCGCCAAGGCATGGAGAGGCAGAGAAATGTTTATATAAGGTGCTCAGACTTTTCTAAGAATGTGACCGGTGACAAAAGCAAATCCACCTAAGGAGAACACTCAGCAAACCCAGTAAGACCTGATCCCTGGGAACCAGGATCTCATCCTTAGCTAATTGTGACTTTCTAAAAGTTTGGTCAGAGGGCTGAACTGAAACTTAAGAACTAAAACCACCCTGAATGGTTTAATCTAATCCTTTTGAGCTTTTTTTCCAAATGGCTGGCTAGAATGTTGTGTGAGATCGGGGATTCCAGCATCTCCTGTTACATGCAGGAGCATACAGCTTGCACACATGAGCAGAGTGGCTTGAGTACTTCCAGCTAATACCTGGTCAGTGCTTGGAGAAAGATCTTTACTGGGCCAAAGCCAGAGGTCCTCACTCAGGTAAAACGTCTATTATTAAAGTTAGTGGAAGTTTTGCCCGATGTCTTTACTCAGGGATTTGACCCTAAATTAGAAATTAGAAACAAAAGGTCCAAACCAGAGAAGTTTCTAGGGTCCTGTTGCTGATGAATGGGAGAATAGATATGGTGACTGCATAGTACCTCTAAGTATGACCTTGCCCACACTCCAGCATCTTGAAATAAGAACCCCACTGGGTACCTACTGTAAGTTTCCGTGTTCAAGGCCTGGCTTGGAGTGAGAAATCTTTTTCATCAATCAAAATCAAATCTGGTGCGCCAGATAAACCTAATTTGCCAAGGAAACAGATCCAGAAATACTGCGTGACTGGCATTATCTTAAAAACAACCAGTGTGGGGCTAGTCACATTTCAGCCCTGCCCACACTACAGTTGTAACTGAGTCAAGGGATCCAGCTATGTTGACTTCCCAGCCTGGTTACAGCACACTTAGAAGTTGCAGTGCGGATGGGAACCCATCATGTTCTCAGAACTAAGCTAAAATCTTGGCCAATATAAGGATTTAACCCAATTATGGGGACAGGGTCAGACCTCACCAACACTATGACTTCTATGTTGTACCCAGCTCAGGGGACAAAAGTGTTATAATTGGATCCCCTGATTCCGTTACAGCAGGTGTAGATGGGGCTTTCAATTCAGTCTTCACTACCACAACATCTACAGCCAGCGGAGGTAGGGGAATCGGATCATAGCGACTACATGCTGGGGTTAGAAGGGAATTGCACCCAGTATACAACCCCATCCCAGCCTTGAAAAAAACACCATTGTACAACTGACTAGGTACTTTGGGGGAAGATCTTTGTCTTCCTTTGAATCATTAAGACTTGATCTACACTACACAGAACAAGACAGAACAAGAAGCAATGTCTCAAATTGCAGTGGGGGAGGTCCAGGTTGGTATTAGGAAACACTATTTCACTAGGAGGGTGGTGAAGCACTGGAATGGGTTCCTTAGGGAGGTTTGAGAATCTCCATCATTAGAGGTTTTAAGGCCCAACTTGACAAAGCCCTGACTGGGATGATTTAGTTGATGTTGGTCCTGCTTTGAGCAGGGGATTGGACTAGATGACCTCCTGAGGTCTCTTCTGACCCTAATATTCTATGTTTCTATGATTCTACACAGTTAGGTTGACGCAAAGCAGCTTACGTCAACCTAACTCCGGAAGCGTCTACACTAAAATTTCTCTCCTGGTAACATAACTGCCCTGCTACAACAACTTAATAACTCCACCTCCACGAGAGACGGAGAGTCAATGTTGATGCAGTTAGGTCGACGCAGTATCAGTGTAGACACTGTGTTGCTTACGTCGACTGTTAGTGGCTTTCAGGAGCCATCCCACAATGCCCCAAAATGACAGTACGATTGATATGAGCGCTTCTAGTGAGGAGGAGCACCGCCGACACAAGCAGCCAAGTGTAGACACACATAAGCGATGTAATTACTGCGGCGGCTGTATGCTGATGTAACTTAGGTTGATTTAAGCTTAGCACAAGCTGATCCCATATGCTAAACTTAGTGCTTCCCAATTCTTTGCCAGAATTGCATAAACCCCATTTCCTTCAGATTCACACTGACCACAGCTCTTCCACGCAGTACGTTCTAGCATTTCACCTTGCCAATAAAGGACCAAAACACTTTCCTTGCCAGCATAACAACAATAGCCACCTGCCAGACCTCGAGTGCATAAAGTGTTTATAATCATGTATCCTACTCTGGAATTTCTTTGCTTTTCACAAATGCCCTGTCTGCCAAGTGCTGTAGGGAGAGTGACACACACAGGACCAGATCCTCATCTGGTGTAAAGCATCACAGCACCACTAAAGCTGATTTACACGACATGAGCGTCTGACCCACATTCAAATGCTGTTAGAACCACAACAGAAAGAAGCAATGGAGGACTAGCTTCCCTGCTAGACTGTCACAATGGAGAAAAATGTCTCTTTCACAACAACATTGAGAAACGGCTGGCGCTAAATGGATTTGAAGCCATATGTTCTGTCTCTTCAAAGACTGTGATGCTTGGGAAAGAGAGAGAGACGGGGGAACTGACTAATTGGCACATAGTGAACAGAAGAACACAGGAGCAGAAAAAGAACTCACGCACAACTGGACCATAAGCATGAGGTCACCTGTAGAGCAGCCCACTGGGGTGAAAGCCTGGCCCCACTGAAGTCAGTGGGAATTTGGGCAGTGATTTCAGTGAGGCCAGGATTCCGCTCCCATGTGGATTTCACAAGCCCCCTACATTATTATGAATCACTATCCTCTTGTGCAGTGTTGTTATAAATCAACCCTGTTACAGGGGTTGAGTTCAATTGTTCTCCATGTCCAGCAAGGTTAAGACAAGAAGCAATCAGCTTAGTCTGCAGCAAAGGAGATTTAGGTTCAATATTAGGCATTTTTTTTCTGACAAAAGGAATGATTAAGTACTGGAATAAGTTGCCAAGTCAGGCTGCAAAATCCCCATCACTGGAGGTTTTCTATGAATAAGTTAGACAAACACTTGTCAGGGATGGTTTAGGCCACTAACACTCAGACCTCAGCAGTTCAGGAGCCAAATTAGTGATCAACATTCCATTGTTTCTTTTACAATAGTACTATTCATATTTAAACAGTATGATGGGGAAATATTTAGTTTATATATAAATATATATATTATTCTCACAGCAAATAAGGGTTAATAACTTAGTGCAATTTGATAACTTATTTGGTTAATAACATAGTAAAATAGCATAATAACTTAAACTAGTTAATAATTAGATCACACAGTGTTTTACTATCATGTGCTGGAAAGCGCCACAGGAGACTCATTAAAGAGACACTTGTGGCTCACGAACCACAGTCTGAGTATTATTGCTCCATTGCTCTAGGTATATCTGGTCCTGGTACTGCACAGGTGGCTGGACCAGATGATCTCTCACGGTCTTTTCCAGCCCTACATTTGTCTGCTGCTGGAATAAAGTTTGTCTCACAGATGCCTCCCATTCTCATTTGTGATCGTCCTGACCGGCACTTTTCCCATTCACAATCACTTCCTCATGGCAGCTACAGCTGCTGCTAACATGGAAAAGACACATGGGCAGCAGGTATAAGAGACCAAAAGGGCACACTGGCCGCAGCCCCGGTTGTGGCCCCACCTGCACTCTGCTCTGAGGCCCTGCTCTCACTTGTTCTCTTTCCCATGAGGCCCCGCCTTCCCTCTGCCTCTGCCCATTCCCGCTCCGCCTGCATGGGGCCGGGGGAGGAGGCGTGCCCAGGTGGTGAGTGGCCAGCCAACTGGGCCACTGGGCGAGGAGTGTGGGTGGGGCTTCAAGAGGAGGAGGCCGCATGGAGGTGGGCATCGGGGCAGAGCCATGGTCTGGGCATGCCCAACCTCTCCAAATGGAGGAGTCTCGTGCCACCCATGAAAAGACATCTCAGAAGAGTACTGAGTGTATTTTTAGCTATGTTCTCATGGGATTCAGCAGCGGGAAATGAGGAAAGCCAGCCCCATGCGACCTACCAACTCTCTGTGCGTTGCCAAACGTGCCATGAACCACAGTTTGAGAACTCTGCTATAGAAGAGCAAGAGGAGGCATTTCCCCTACTCCAACATGCATTAGCACATGCCTCTCTTGCTAAGTGGACCTGATTATAGTTTAATAGCCATCTTTGTAACTATCAGCCTTGATCAATAATGGATTGTTGCAAAGGCTACTGCCTGCTGACCCTGGTTGCTGATTAGCTTGATATTGTTAACATGGCTTTTACCAACCCAAGACGGCAGCAGCCATAAGAAAACCATTAGGAGCTTTTGTTTTGAATGTGTTAATTACTATTGGTCTCTGTTGCCATCATTCCTGCTAGGTCTATTCGCTGGGTGACAGAGTCTTTAGCCATGAATGACATTGTGTTTCCTCCTCTCTGTGTTTTTTGATGCCACCACAAAACAGTCTATGATATTGAGCTAAAGACAACGCTATCAAGCTGGAGAACACAAAGCCGAAGGTGGTTTAAAAACATAGACTCATAGACTCATAGACTCTAGGACTGGAAGGGACCTCGAGAGGTCATCGAGTCCAGTCCCCTGCCCTCATGGCAGGACATGCGTTATGGTAGACAAGTTCAGGCAGAGGGAAGCTCCTTACCATACTGGAATCACACTGTCACAGACATTGTAACAACTGTCAATTCCCCCCATCCCCCGTCCTCACCCAGATAGGGTGACCAGACAGAAAATATGAAAAATTGGGACAGGGGGTGGGGTGTAATAGGGGCCTATTTAAGAAAAAGCTCCAAATATCATGACTGTCCCTATAAATCGGGACATCTAGTCACGCTACGCCTAGAACAGTCATTGTGGGGTAATTTATTTGGCTACCAACACTGGCACTAACTTACTTACCAGACATACACGCAGTTATCCATAAGCAATTTGTCTTTGTCCATGCGTACCTGGGCAGGCCCTGCTTCTCTATTAGCTATTTTACAATAGACTTGCTTACATCATATATAATTATCCTATATTTTCCTTTAGAAGCGACAATTTCAACTACCTATCTAACCACCTCCCCTGAAAACTAAAATCAAGTGTGCCTTTTCGTACATTGAATTACCTCTCCCAGGGCTTATATGGCAAACTTGCAGCTAACTAAATGAACACATGAGGGCGGGTTCTAAGTAAAGACGTACAGGCTATTGAATGAGTGCAGGCCCAACTACATGTTTCTGGGAAAGCAGCTTTGCTAACAAACCCCTGAAATTCTGCTGCTGTGTTGTTTGGTTGAAAAGCACCTGGGTTGTCTCTTACGTTGAATGGAGAAAGTCAAAATCCATCCACTAGCCCCACTTGCTGGAAACGGGGGATAAAGTGTTTAGCAAGCAACGTAATGCTGAGCCAAGGCATTAAGGCACTGAATGACCAGCCTGCTAAGAGTTGGTGTATTGCCCCAGTATTGTCTTGGATTGAAGGATTAACCTTTTACCACTAAAGAGTTTTATTTTCCTCCTGACGAGGGCTAAGATTATGGGGCATTAGCATTTCTTGTTCATGCTATTATTCCAAACAGCATGGCCCGGGATTAACCCTGGGAGACCTGCTCCTAAACCCAGCCAGCTCCTTGCACTAAACAGACTCAAATCCCAGCCCCCTAGTTAAAGCAGAATTTAAAACACAAATACACAGGCTGGGGGGAGAAAGCTACTCCGAGTCTGCCCAGAGCATAGGGTCCATGGCGTTTTTCTGGAGTCCTCTCTGGATCGCCACAGAAGCAGCAAGCAGGAGTTGTGTCACCGATGAGCGCTTCTCTAGTAATCAGGGCTCGGCGAGGCAGGGAGAAGGGGCCATTACAGTGAAATCCTTGATTCTAGATGCTGTGACAGTCCAGTGTTATGTGGAATTTTGGAATCATAGAGGTTTCAGGGGCACATGCTACTACAGATCTGCCTTTTTTCAAGAGCTGCATGTAGTTAAGGTAGGGTGACCAGATGTCCCAATTTTATAGAGACAGTCCCGATTTTTGGGTCTTTTTCTTATATAGGCTTCTATTATTCCCCAACCCCTGTCCTGATTTTTCACATTTGCTGTCTGGTCACCCTAAGTTAAGGCTTTGTATAAATATCATGGTTCAAACTCTCAAGACTAGGTTTACATCTGCTAAGTTAGTGCCAGTGTTGGCAGCCAAATAAATTAACCCCTGAAGACGGCTCTGGGCTGTACCCAGACATCTCATCAGCAGTCAGCGGAGCTAGCCAGGGAACCTGAGAAGGAAGTGGGCTGGGCTGATATGTCACTCACCCATCTTAATTATATGTTCCAACCCCAAGCCACATTGGATGTGCCTCCAACCCAGCACTGCTCCTGCAGATTTGCACCAGCTTCCACCCTTGTGCAGATCCCCCACAGCGGCATTTTAGCCTGTCTGGAAGTGATGGGTGTCATTGCCTGATGGGGCATGGTTAAACCTGTGCTAGGTAAAGGTGCAGGCGCTCCATTTACCGGACAGGCCAGGGGGCTTTCAGCAGCGCTGGCCTCTCTGTCTAATCCTCGCCTAGAAGGGGAGGAGATGAGATGAGGGGAAAGGACACAGCTATTTGGGAGGGTCGTGATCCTACAGACAAAGCTGCGTCCTAGATTCTAGGCTTCCCCCGTTTTTTCCCCATTCACCCTCTCTTTCTGGCTGCTGCTGCCACTTGGCAGCTGTGGGAGTGGCACTCAGCTCTCAGAGACTAGGGTGAAATCCGAGCCCTATTGAAGTCAATAGGAGATTTGTCATTGACTTCAGTGCAGAGGCAAATTAAGATTTATTGTGACCCTGGGCACAAAGAACATTTGGGACCCCCCACATTCCTCTCACCATGTGGCCCCACTCCCTGTTCCTACCCTTCCCCCAAAGGCCCCATCCCCTGGCCAGACTGGAAGCCGGAGTCAAGCCATGGCAAGAGCTGCCTGGTGAGCCCCAGACCCTCCATCTACCCTGGGTGGCATGCCTCAGGGGACATGGGCCGGGGGCTGCTCTCGGGCACCCCAGCCCCCAACCAGGGCAGGTGGAGTGGTGCTCAGGCCAGCCCTGTGTGGGAGAGGTGGAGGGCTCAGGAGAGCAGCTCAGGCCAGCTCTGTAGGGTGTGGGGGAGTGTGCGCATGGTGTCCCATTTTCCCTGTAGGAAATATGCTCACCCTACCAGAGCTTAGCTCCAGGGGCAAGAGGATGAGCAAGGGGTGGGCCTACGGTCCAGCAGCAATGATCCCTCCACTTCTATAGAGGTTCCAGCACTCCTACGGGGGCCCCCAAATTGCCTGGGGCCCCTGGGCACAGGCCCCATAGACCTGTAGTAGGGTGGACTGCCCCACTCCCTGGGAGGATGGGCTGTGGCAGGCCAGGGAGCCTGCAAAGCCCAGGAGCCAATCAGAAAAGGGCTTATGGGGAGCCAATCAGGGCCCAGATTGGAGGGAACCAATCAGGGCCAAGCTCACCCATATATAAAGGCTGCCCAGAGCAGGAGCAGTCAGTCTGTCTCAGGCCTTTGACAGGGGGAGGTCAGTCTCCAAGGGGGAGAATAGCACCGCAGACAGCGCAGTGCTGGGCAGGCTCAGGGAGGCTAGAAGGCTCTAGCCCATAGCCACCAGGCTGCAGGCCCTGAAGGGAAGGGCCTAGCGGGTGCAAGGGGCCATAGGGGAAGCAGCCCAGGGAAACAGACAGAAGAAGGGAAAGAAAGAGGACAGCGAGGCTGACGCCAGAGGGTTCCTGGTCCCCCCCTTCCTCCTTGCAGTACACTCAGCCATTAGCCGTAGGGAGTGGCCATTATAGACTACACCCGATCCCTGACAAGAGGGATTAGACTTTGGGGTGTGTGGTTGCATATGGTGGCTGGAATGCCGGACTGCTGATCATCGACCCCCGGAAGGGGGTCCAGATGGACTAAGGGACACTGCTGGAGGGCAGTGGCCTCGAAGAGGACACTGCCGAGCAGGGAGCAACATGGGTCCAGCGAGAGCAGCGGAGGGCAGAATAATTGACGGGACACCACCTGGAGGGGGTGCTCCACTGGAATTGAGCTAATTCCTGGAGTCACCAGCAAGAGCCGCCGCAGGTGGTGAGTCCCAATCCATTTACAGGATCCATGAGTTAATCTGCCACTGCTTCAGTGAGGCCTGGATTTGCTCAGGGTTTGCATGAGCCCAGCTCTGTAATCTCTCCATCCTCTTCCTCTTCCTTCCAAATGCTGAGATGTCTCAAGGGCCTCCTGGTGCTGGGGTTTTCCCATGTAATTTCCCTGTAGAGCTGGTGGCCAGGCTACCCACCTAAGTGGTCATCATGGCAATGTCACAGCAAACCACTCTGCATCACATAGCATCCCCTGGCTCACCTGTCTGAGCTTTGCTCCCACCATGGAGGCACTGCTGTCCAGCACGAACACAACGTTCTTCGGCAGTGGTGGGAGATCCTGGGGGGCGAAGTAATGCACGAAGTATCCATTCAAGATCTGAGGGAGGGGGAGAAAGTCAAGGACACATGGCAGGTCACAATATTGTCAACCACACTCGTCACCAGGACCCCTTTACCCCTAGTGAAGTCAACAGTTTTGCCACGCACCTCAGTGGGAGCAGGATTGGTCCTTAATTCTGAATAGCGTCTTTCGTACCAATGATGTCCCCAAATGCTGAGCAGATCTAGATTCTGCTGCATGGTGCAGTGGGGAATCAGAGAGGAGGCAGAAAAGAGATAAGTGGTTCTGGCTGAATGGGGAAGAGAGATTTTCAGCTGAGATTTTAGAAGAGTCAGTGGCATGGAGGGAGACAGGAAGGCTGTTCCAGTTGGCAGGAGCCACAAAGAGGACAAGGTAGGGCTAAAGGAAGCAGGGAATGGTGGAGACAACTGAGGGCAAGGCCAGGCAGGGTTTAAAGACAAGGCAGGTGGCTGTGGACTGGCTCCTAAACAAACGGAGTTGTTTGAGGATGGGCCGGACTGAAGGGCCAGGGGCAGCAGGCAGCTCTGCCCAGCAGGAGAAGCGGACGGGGCTGTGTGGGTGGTCTCAGCTGCTGGGATGAGACTCCCTGTGTGTCTTGCTCCCCTGTTGCTACAGCTGCTGCAGCCCCCAACTGGCAGCTACCCGCCTCTGCTGGGGAAGCCAGCAGTGCTGAGTCCCCTGCAGGGCAAAGCCCCCTCCTGAATCTGGCCTTTCAGTGCAAGTCCAGGGCATCTGCTTCCCCTGCTGGAAAAAGCCCAGGGGAAGTGGATGGGGCTGTGCTGAAGGGACAAGGTCAGGAGGGGACTGTGTTTGGCAGGGGCCTGGGTACTCACAGGGAGCAGCCTTCCCTGCTAACCCCAACCCTTCAGCATGGCCCCATTTGCTTCCCCTGGGTAGGTGGGTGCAAGACAGGCAGGGAGCTGGGTCCTGGCAGCCAAAACCACCCAACAGCTGGGAGAGAGGAAGGCTTCTTCAACTGCCAGGTGGTGAGTAGCACTCTGCCCCAGGGGGTACCAAGCACCCCTCCTGCCCTGCCTCTGGCCCCCATGGGTACCAGACCCCCCTTCCCCTCACCTGCCCCTGTGAAGGAGTCACACATGGGATATAAATCACTGAAGTTTGGGAACCTCTGGTCTGGGTGAAAGAGAACGAAGGCTTGGACATGGATTTCAAGCAGAGGTGAGAGCAAGTTGCCTCATAATAGGCAGTGCAGAACCACTTGCCATAATTCAAGGAGGAGGTTGATAAGCTGGAAAGGGTTCAGAGAAGAGCCATGAAAATGACTAAAGGCTTAGAGGCCTGGTAGTGGCAGACTCCAGGAACACCATCTCTTTAGCTTAAGAAAGGGAAGCTGAAAGGGTGACTTAACAGTCTCTGAGTACCAACACGAGGAATAAATATTCAATAATGGGCTCTTCAGTCTAGCAGGGAAAGGTCTAACACCATCCAATGACTGGAAGTTGAAGCTAGAGAAATTCAGATGGAAATGAGGCATATATTTTTGACAATGAGGGTAATTAACCACTGGAATAATTTCCCCAGGGTGGATTCTCCATCACTGGCAATATTTAAACAAGAATGGATGTTTTGTTAAAAGCTCCGCTCTTGGAATTCTTTCAGGGCAGTTCTCTGGCCTGTATTACGCAGGAGGTCAGACTAGATGATCACAATGGTCCTGTCTGGCCTCGGAATCTGTGAATCTATTTAAAAATATGCATACACTGAACTTTGTCTGATGTGCACTCGTGTGCTGAGACATTGCGCAGAGGCCATGTGGCTGACCACGTCCCCATTGAAACCATCAAAATAGGACTTACGTAGGTGTTCACACGGGTGATTTTTTTCAGCCTATGTGAATAGATGGTGGAACTAAAAGATATTGTTCTATGTGTGCCTGTTTAGAGCCACCAACCGTAGCTATCTGCATCCCCGTTCACTAAATCTGTCATTTGCTAATAGCTGCAATTTGGCTCATGTGAAAAATTGCTAGGTATGTGGGTAGAGCTGCCGGGTGACTTTGATTTGACTGTTTTCTTACTTATAATTTTTCCATTGTCCCCTTTCATGTGAATCTTTAACGCTAAAAGATAAAGGGCGTGCTTGGGCTCTGAATTTCTGTCATGTGGGATTTAACTAGTTCCCGGTGGGGACAAATGTTTTTATGTAGTAGTGAGTTCCCTTGTGTTGCTGTTGCATATCAGTGGTGTATGAAGAACACATGCTCTGTGACAAGAGAAGCCAACGTGTGGTCCAGTGAGCATTATAATGACTGCCATCATCTTGATTATAGAGGTGTGGCTCTGGTAGACTACAAAGGCATGCAATGATCTGGAAGGAAGCTACTCAGCTAAAGACGGAGTATCACATATAGGGACTAGGGTGACTACCCTGAGTCACATTCAAGATAAGGGGTGTCAGTGTTGCCGGCTCTGAGGATTGGATCAGAAGTCTCCCAATAGTGGTTGTTTCTTAAATGCTCAACTGCCAGAATTGGACTGCATTCGAATCTCAGCTTTCATGTCTTTTGAAAAAAGTAAGCTTCTAGCCTGCAAGCAAGGACACCCTAGAGGCTGGGAATCCAAAAGGCAACAAAAGAGAACCCAACATTTGTTGTTTAAAAGATATAATCTCATGATTTTTAAACCAGTCTTGTGATTTCTTTGGGGAAGGGGAATTAATCCTCAGTGGGGTTGGCAGTACGAGGGTGGATGCAATCTGGTCAATGTTACACCACTTAGATGTGGCCGTTAGGCTCCTACGAGCTGCAGAAATGACCCTCAAGCGGGGAATATTTGTTATGGAACACAGGCATCCAACACTGTTCAGCTACCTCTGGCATAGTCGATAGCACAAGGAAGGTGAGGCATGTGTACTGTACCTGCACATCCCCGACACTCAGTTCCCTGTTGACATCATATCGAACGATAAAATCCCCCAGAATGCCATTGCGGGCAATCTGGGTTTGTTGAACAACACTGGGACTGAAGGTCACTTTGGCTAACGTTTTCGTCTGGCCGATCACGGTAGATGGAGGCAGGGAGATGTCATCTGGTAGGGAAAACACAACCAGCGATATTACAGCTTTTCTATTTGTCGGACAGATTCTCCATGACTCAGCACAGCATCTGGGGAATTACCATGCAATGAGGTATAATGAGCATTAGTGACTGTCACATTATGAAATCGGGGAAGAGCAAAATAGCTGCAATAAACTAAGAATGACCCTTTCCCCTTGCAACTCTAACTGCACCCAGCCCTGAAAGCTTATTGGGGGATGGACAGGTTTAGTTAACTTCCTGTTGTTTTTGGGAGTGATCTTAAACCTGAAGGTAGGGTCTTCTCTGATTGGCTGTTAAAGTACTCTTACCACTTTTTGTAAAAGACGTTTGTCCCCACGTTCTGGGCTAAAGCCCTGCTGAGTGGGGCAGTTCTTTACTTCCCTCTCTTAAAGGTAGCTGCATTTCAGTGAGATTGTACCTTATAGGTTGCAAAGTACCCCAGCACCCTGCTATATGAATTTTAGATTAGTCAGAGTTCAGATCTGATCTTGCCTTTCCCCAAAATTCAGGTGTGCCTACATCCATTTTTAGTACATGTTGAAAACTCAGTGAAATTCTCAGCCGATGTCAATTGGCATAGGCCCACTGATGTCAGCCAGAGGTACTTACATGGCCGCCATTACAATAGTATCTGAGCTCTTGCAATGTTTATTCTACCCCACCCCCCAAGGCAGGGAACTGCCATTGTGCCCTTTTTACAAATGGGAAACTGAGGCACAGGGAGGCCAAGTGTCTTGCCAAGGCTCACACAGGTAGTTTGTGACAGAGAGCAGAGAATTGAATCTGATCTTCCAGGTCCCAGGCTAGCACTTTAACCATGGGATCGTCCTTCCTCTCTTACTGGCTGCTTCTGGAAGTGGAAGCCCTGGGAGACCTCGGCGTGCAGGGAAAGCAGTGAACTCGTCCAATGGAAGAGGAAGGTATCCCAAGAACACTGAGTGAGTGCACCTATTGCTCTCCATCTAATTCAGGAGCAACACAGATGGGTACCTCCATTCAGCCAACAGGGCCTGCCATGGAACAGCAAGAGGGAGCAGTAAAGGGAAGAGTAATGGAGGCAGGGAAGGGTTCCTCTTAAGCTTCAAGAGGGTCTAGGAAGAAATTCTCTGATGCTCAGTTGGTGTAAATCAGTCCTCCCTCTACACTTACAGGAGTCTAATGCAGGGTTTCCAGCATCTAAAACAAACCCAGAATCATTTCAAGACACCAGGGGTGAAATCCTGGCCCTGGGTCACCTCCTCTTTGAAAAAGATGCTTCTTGTCCACCTGTCCTGTTCAACTGTATATGTTAAAATCAGGGTACATCTACACTGGAATAAAAGACCTGCAGCACAGCCGGGCCTGGCCTGGGTCAGCTGATTCAGGCTCCTGGGCCTCAGGCTGTGGGGTTAAAAATTGCTGCATAGATGTTCAGGCTCTGAGATGTTCACTCCTCAGATACAGTGTACCAGCTGTGCTGGGATTGGCACTTCTTTTCATCCATCTTTTCTCTCTTCAAAGATCTTGGCTAACTGACAACATGCGGGAACTGTCCAGAATTCATAACACTGTGTTAAAAAAAATTTGCATTTTCTGATTTACCTGGAGAGCTTCACCCTCGCCTCCCTGGGTTTTATCAGAGTTTGACAGGCAGCCCTAGCAATTAGTGAAATTGCATTGCCCGGTAGGCTGATATATTTCATAGATTACACAGCCAGAAGGGACCATTGTGATCATCTACTCTGCCCTCCTGTAGAACGCAGGCCAGAGAACTTCCCTGAAATAATTCCCAGAGCAGATCTTTTAGAAAAACATCCAGTCTTGATTTAAAACTGGTCAGTGATGGAGCATCTACCACGACCCTGAATAAATTGTTCCAATGGGTAATTATTCTCACTGTTACATATTTACACCTAATTTCCAGTCTGAATTTGTCTAACTTTAACTTCCAGCCATTGGATCATGCTACATCTTTCTCTGCTGGATTGAAGAGCCCATTATCAAATATTTGTTCCCCACATAAATAGTTCATGGACTGTAATCAAGTCATCGTCTCTTTGTTAAGCTAAAGAAATTGAGCTCTTTGAGTTTCACTATAAGATATGTCTCGTAATCCTTTAACCATTCTTACGGCTTTCCCCTCATCCCTTTGCAATTTGTCTGGTGCCGATTGTGGGCACCAGAACTGGACATAGGATTCCAGCAGCGGTCATACCAGTGCCAGATACAGAGGTGATCTCTCTACTCCTATTTCAGTGCTAGTAAAATGCTCCAGATCACACTGGAAATGGAAGCACCCTCTTGATCCTCATCATATATCATAGGCAGTGGCTATGCAAGCTTCCCCTGCACACCTCCCTCAAACAGAAATTTCAGGCGTCTCTTACCTGGACACAGGTAAGTACTCCACCTGATGAATCTAGGGATATGGATTCTACCTCCAGCCTTGCCATGAACTTCCTGTCTGCCATTGGGCAAGTCAGATAGCCTCTCTGTGCCTCACTTTCCCTATCTGTTACCTGAGGATCAAGACACCTAATCTCTTTGAAAAGTGCTTTGAGATCAAGAAGTGCTAGGTACAGCTTTGCAATTATCCAGCACCTTTCATCATCTCAAAGCACTTCACAAAGGTGGATAAGTGTTATCCTCGTTGTACAGATCATGACGCACATGAGAGGCCTGGAGAGAGGGGTTACGTGACTTTGCCAAGGTCACCTAGAGAGTCACCAACAGGGGCAGGAATGGTTGAGGAAGTGGCTCAGACTCTGCCCAGTCAATCTTTGTCCTTTCCACTGAGCTCTCCAACAAACTAGCTGGTGCCCTTGTGATGTGGAGACATGTCAAATAAAATGGACATATAGCAAATACTGCCTGCTACTTACTACCCTGGCCTCCATTTGAGCTAGTGACCTAGAGGGGAAAGTCTGAGGTTATATTTAGGGTAAACATCCAAAAGGGCTTGGACCTTCCTTTTCATAGGTCTAATTCAGTGCTTCTCAAATTTGCGTACCACTGACCCTTTCTCGCAGCAAACCTCTGAGTGCAACCTTTATAAACTAAAAACATTTTTTTATATTTAACATTATTATAAATGCTGGGGGTGAGGCGGGGTTTGGGGGTGGAGGCTTAAAGCTCACAACCCCCCCATGTAATAACCTTGCAACCCCCGAGGAGTCATGACCCCCAGTTTGAGAACCCCTGGTCTAATTTGACCTGCAGAACAAATGGCTTGAGCTTCCACCTGCCTGATTCATGCCTGCAATGAGCTAGGCATGAAGGCAAATTGTTAGAATTCAACTGTTGGTGCAAATCAGACTGACAAAAGCAAAACTGCCTCTGCTAAAATTGACCCTTTAACATCTGTCTTCATTTGATGTTACCCGAGCAATGAAGTGTAGAGGTGAAGCCAAATTCAAACTTGATTAGAGCTTGGGTGAGTCCAGATACAGAGCTCCAACCCAGACCTCATCCTGAGCTTTAAAATGGGAGCATCTAGGAAGGTGGAAGGGGGGGGGGTAAAGCAAAAGCTCCCTGCAGTTTGGGGTTTTGAGCACCAGCTGTAAAACAGAAAGGAAACAGAGGTAACTACCACAGGATCTGGTTTTACCTGGGAATGTGGGGTTACTGTACACAATGGGCAAAACATTCTCACCAAACTGCTTCACGGGGAGAGAAGGGTGCCAGGTGTGGATTAAATGGGGGCTCAGCAGAAGGAATAGGGAATTCTGGGCTTAGACATCATGTGGAAAGTGACTATGTTTTGAGGTCATCTGAAAGAGCGGGAATTCCTGGCCTCAGCTTCCTCTGCGCTGTTTTATCTGTGTTACAATGGCAGAAAGGGAGCAGACACCTGCCCAGCTCAGGAAATCATTTCCCCAAACTCATGTGCCCTCTGGCTTCCTTGTGGAAAAACACAAACCAGCTGGGTTTATGTTTATGTGTGACCCTGCTTACAAAGGAAACACACTAGAGAGACCTGGCTTAGCTTTGTCTGTCAAAGAAGAAACCTAATCAGAACCCCCACACAGTCTCTATCTTTATAACAAACCAAACCTAAGCCCTGTATCAAACTGTGGAGAAGTCTGGAGCTGAGTCTGACCTTTGTGGCTCAGATCCCTAGCCAGAAATACAACATTCGCCATTGCCACTGCAACAACAAAGACCGTTCTGCTGCTTCACAAATGTGAGAATGGGGACTCTTGTCCTTCCTCAGCAGAGAGCACCTTCTCTCTGCGTGCCTTTAAATCCCATGTACATCCTGCTTTAAGTGCTTTATGGACACACCAGGATCTTGTTACGGCTGGAACTGCAGAGCCTGTGCACATCTAGCCAGGTGACAGGAATTTGACTCTTCTGAATGCATCTTGAAGATGCATTCGGCACTTCAGAGATGTTTGAGGCTATTCCCTGACTGGGTGATGGCCAGATAGGTTTTGATTGCTAGATCCATCTGGAAAATGTTCATTTGTTTCGTTCGTGCTCACAGTGCCAATCACTACAGCAGGTAGGCATTTCACTCACAAACGTTCAATACTCAGACAGTGCTGGTGGGGTTCAAATATTTCTGGTCATGGTTACAGAGGCAGAAGGAACCCAGCTTGATTTCATACCTCATGCTAAATCTTCAGGGTCAACACTTGATAGGGGGGAAGGTAGAAACTTCTCTTTGATTTGCAAGCTACGGCAGTTTGAATCATTGAGAATAAATCGGGAACCCATGTATCTCAGGGCAAAATGTTCAGAAAGCACCTAAATGACTTGGAAACCTAAGTCGCTTTCGAAAACGGGACTTGTGTGCTTCTGAAAATGTTACTTTCATTCTGTTTATTCGCTCATTCAGCCTTCCATTCAAGAATCTCATAGCACTTTTTAAATTTTAATCAACACCAATGCAAGAAATACTGTAGGCTTCATTGTAGCAGTTTTACAGATGGGAACAGCCAAGCAGAGAGCCTGCATGACTTGCTCAAGTTTAGAGAGGGCCAGATCGCCCCCTCTTTACACTGAGCAGAACCTCATCTCTGAGGTAATCTTACTGGTTTCAATATTGTCACTGGAGGAGTGAGACACTACTCAACATGAATAAGGGTGACACTCTAGACCACAAAAGTGAGTGAGTAGCAGATGTAGGAATAAAATCCAGAAGTCCTGGGTTCCAGTCCCCTCCTCTGGTCATGACATTGAAAGTGCTATCACACTTACATAGGCTTTAATGGCCAGAGAATACTTTTATAACAAGAGAACTGGATGGGTCCAACTTTCCTATTAAATGTTTTAAACCCCTTGCTACATTGCACAGAACATTTGGTGCTCACAGAGTCACATTTGGATAGGCCGCTCCAGTACTGAGTTTTTCCATGTGTGGTTTAAATACAGGAACATGCATGCTGGAACAGACAAAGGGTGTGTCTGCTCAGTTATCCTGTCTCTGGCCTTGAGCAATGCCAGATGCTTTGGAGGAAAGCGTAACACCAGAAAGGCATCTCACCATCAGGGGCGGCTCTAGACATTTCACCGCCCCAAGCAGGGTGGCATGCCGTGGGAGGTGCTCTGCCAGTCGCCAGGAGGGCAGCAGGTGGCTCCAGTGGACCTCCCGCAGGCGTGCCTGTGGAGGGTCTGCTGGTCCCGCGGCTTTGGTGGACCTTCCACAGGCACGCCTGCGGGAGGTCCACCGGAGCCGCCTGCCGCCTTCCTGGCGACTAGCAGAGCGTCCTCCGTGGCATGCCGCCCCAAGCACTCGCTTGGAGTACTGGGGCCTGGAGCTGCCCCTGCTCACCATGAACTATGACCCCAAGGGGAAACATCCTTTCCTCACCTCACCTCAGCTAAATCAAGGGGACTGACAACCTTTATCATTTTACCCTACCGACAGTGGCTGCAGATGCTTTGCCTGATCCAAAGCCTGATCCGAGGCTCACTGAACTCACTGGGCAACAGCAGCGTTAAGGCCCAATCCTCAGGCCTCAGCTTTGATAGGAATAGGACTGAGGCTTTTGTTTTATTCCATATTCACAGGTTTCAGGCCAGATCCTCACACAGTATAAATCACAGAATTCACTAGAGTCATATTGATTTACAGCTGCTGAGGATCTGACCCTACTGTCAGAGACCGGGATGTAGATGGTCAGACCTAGTGGTCAGGCAAGATTCAGATCAGCAACAGAAACAAAGTTGGGGGTTGAGCCAAGGGTCAGAGCCAGAGGCAGGCATCAAGCCAAGAGGCAGAGCCAGAATCAGTAGCCAAGAGTGGGGGTAGGAGCAGGGATCTGGAATAAGGCAGGAGAGCAGGAACCAGGAGCAGGACAGGAAGGCACAAATCAGGAACAAAACAGCTTAGGAGTCAAGCTAACAGGATGGGTCCAATGGAGGAGCCAGCCAGGGATTCACCTAGTTATTCAGACAACTTCCTGTGCTTCCTTCTGGCTAAAGTAGTGAGTCTGAGCCAATCAGAGAGGCCGGACGCCTCCAATTGGAAGCTTTGTGGGCAGTGCCTCTTGTGAGCAAGAAGCCGCCAGCCCATGCTCCCTGCTGGTACCAGCGAGATGCTAGAAGGTGGCTGTGGTCTGGGGAACCCCCAGACCTGGGTTTGAGACCCATGATCCTTCAGGCTCATATCCTAGTGCAAGGCCATCTCTCACTTGATGTTAGCCTGGGGTTTTTGCTACCATGCAGTGGCTTCCAGGCAGAGTCTTAGCAGCCTATGGTCCATGCTGCCCATTTTCAGAAGAAAAACAATAGACTTTGAGCAGCCTATGGGGCAATGCTAGACCCCCCCAGCATTGCTCCTGGTCTCAGCTGCTTTGGCAAAAAAATGAAATTTCCTGTGTTCTGAAAGGCAGGATTTCCTGTCTGCTTTGGTCCACTTGGATGGAAACACAAGTTACTTCAGCAGTTCCCAGGAGATCTGGAGCCAGGAAGGAGGCTTCTCAGATGCTGAACGTCACATCTGATTCAAAGCCTGATTCAAAGCCCATCCAATTCATTTGAAAGACTCCCATTGACTTTAGTGGGCTTTGGATCAGACCCTAATTTCAATATGATTCAAAGTTTTCTTTAGCTGTTTAGACATGCACGTACGCATATGCTGGCTTAAAGCCACAAAAACCAGGGACCTCTCTGAAGGCAGGCTGAAGTCCCACCATTATAGCTCCTAAAAATCCTTAATGATCATTGCTATTATACTGCATCCCTGCCCTATCAGGGATGGAGACTGCCAGACAGTTAGAGAGTCAAAATGCAGAAAGCAGCTACCTACCCCTGAACTGCAGCCACCTCTGGGGCAGAATGTGCCAACAACACTGCACCACAGTGGCTCAGCGGGGAAGTAAGGAATAATGTTTCTAATTGAAATGACACTGAAATATGAAACCCACACTGGCATATGGCCAGGCCACCAGGGTTCAGACCACTCCCTACCTTGTGAGAAGCTCCCTATGGTCTTCAATGGTTGTGTAAGGTCCAGGCCTCAGTTTTACGACTCCACCAAAAGGTGGCTCCCTCCGCAGCTCAGTGTCACCTAATACAACACGGGGGCACTGATTTATGGCCGATTCTGAGGGAAGAGTGTAGTTTATTGATCTACACCATCAGTCTGGGATTTCCCTGGAGATCTTCCATCCCATCCATGTGTAACTCTTGCCTGCTTGGGGTGGCACTCTGTCTCCCTCTAGTGGTGACTAGACCAGCTAAAGCTTGATGAGCCTGCTACAGGCTTGGCTAAGAGAAAGGTGTCTTTTAGCTCTGATGGTAAACAAGGCTCACGCATTAGCTCCCAGCTTCGATCCCGGCTGCCAACGACCAGGGTCTGTCGGGGTTACATATGTACTAACCAGGCCCAGCTAGTTCACAAGAAGCGACGCAATCACCACTGTAGGCCACATGTGCTATTCACCTATGACTTTCTTGATGCCCCTCTGCTTGCTGTTTTGGAGCGGCAGCACCTCCAGAGAAATGATGCCCGAGTTCTCTAGGATGTTCACCTCCACACGTAACCTGCCCACGAGCTGCTGGGGTCGGATGCTGACAGTATACTCATACTTTCCCAGGCGCCTTTGCAAGAGCTCTTCATAATGCAGCGTGAAGATGGCCTGGGTCTTGCGTGGAATAGTGCCAGAGGCTTTGAAAGTCTCTACTCCATTCTCCCTGCAAGGGAAATTCAGAGACCTTCACATGCTGTTTTTACATCATGAGCCACACCCTGAAGTTAATGGTTTCCTGAGGCTGCGTCCTTTGTGTCAGCAACTAGTATTCCCCGTTAAATGAGGATGCAAAGACAGGCAACAGAAATACTCAGGGGTACATAAACAGCAGCCTTCCAGAGGAGGAGAGATTTTAAAAGGCTCGTATTACTAAGCTTGGGTAAGAGTATGACAGACGCATAAAAAAGGAATGAAATTCAGAGCAGAAAGAGGGAGGATAATGGTGGTCCAGTGGTTAGAAAACTAGGCTGGGACTCATTAGCCCCCATGGCAATTCCCTGCTCTGCCACAGACTTCCTATGTGAACGTTGGCAACTCACGTAGCCTCTCTTTGCCTCATCTGTAAAATGGGAATAACAGCACAGTGCTGCCTCCTACTGGTATTATGAGATGTTCTGCACCGATGGTAGTGGGGGCTGTATAAGTCCCTATGTTAGACTACATAAATCTCAGGCCCTGTCACAGAGAAATAAAAAGACCATACAGTAGAGAGAAAGGAAATACCTTTTAATGGTATAAAGAAGTAATGTCGGAACTCTGCCCAAAATGACAGCCAGACGAAACAATACTCACCTGCGACCTATGGGACCAGAATGTTTATTATCCCTCTCTTTGTCCTGATTGCTGGTTCTCTTTTCTTTCGCAGTGACTTCCCCTTGGTAAATCCTGTCTCCGATGATCCTGTAGGGTTAAGAGACATCAGCCTTACAGATCCACAGTCATGGAGACAAATCCGGATGTGGAGCTCGTCCTAACACAGTGACAATGCTTGGGCATGTTTCTGTGCTGGGCATAGGCTAAAGGGCCAAGTGCTCTGTGGGTTGTGCCTCAGAGAATCCCAGCCAGCAGCTGCTAGCCCAGGGCAGAGGGACTCCAGTTGTCAAAGGCAGCAACAGCAGATATAAGCAACACAGTGTCTACATGGACACTGCATTGACCCAGCTACGTCGATCTAAGCACTATGCCTCTTGGGGAGGTGGAGTTATTAGGTCTGCTTAGCGGGTGAGTTAAATCAGTGGGAGGACGTTGTAGTGTACACGCTTACACAGTTAGATCAGTGTAAGCTGCCTCATGTCAACCTAACTCTGTTGTGCAGACCAGGCCTTACTGTTTCCTCTTCACATCTATGATTTTTCTGTGAAATAAAACTTTTTGTTTATTTTTATCCCCAGCAGGTCTCTGCTGTGCAAACTCGTGGAGTATGTCTGCCACAGCGTAGTGACAACTGGGGGCAGACTTCACTCCTTTGGCGGTGATGAACCAGAGAGGAAAAGTCCAAGTATCTGGTAGTTAAGCCCTCAGGGAGATGGATTTGGGGGGGACTCAAGACCAGAAGGGGTAACGGAAATCACCCTGCAAGGAGTAACTAGGGTGGTGCAAACCAGGGTCAAGACCTTTACACTTGTAGGCTGTAGCAGCATAACACAATGGCACCCAAAGTTACAAAGGAGGCAGTGATAGAACCCCTTTGTCGTCTGGGTAGTCCGCAAACGTCAGTTACCATTCCCTTTTCTGCAGCTCAGCATGTAATTCCAAGTGAATAAAGGACAACAGTAGGGAAAGCAGGGGACAAAGCTATTTACAAGGGACACCTACCTCCAGCATTTTATTTATGGCAACAAATCCTTCTTTGTATCAGTGTGTATCAATCTCTGTGTTGCTATTGCTTGCAAAAAGACTTCCATCTCACAGGACTTGTCTACACTACCACTGAAGTCGACATACTTACATCTACTTACTGTGGTGTCTTCACTGCGGTAAGTCAACAGCTGACGCTCTCCCATTGACTCCACTTGCGCTCCTCGTTCTAATGGAGTACTGGAGTCGATGGAAGAGTGCTCAGCGGTTGATTTATCGCATCTATACTAGATGCGGTAAATCAACCCCCACTGTATTGATCACTGCCCTCCAATCTAATATGACTAAGGTCAGAATGGACCATCGTGATCATCTGGTCTGACCTCCTGCACATTGCAGATCATAGAACCTCACCCAACCACTCCTGTAATAGACCTCTACCTCTGGCTGAGCTACTGAAGTCCTCAGATCATGATTTAAAGGCTTCAAATTACAGATTGAATTAAATGATTCTGTCAGGGTTCCCACCCACTCTGAACTCTGGGGTACAGATGTGGGGACCCTCATGAAAGACCCCCTAAGCTTATATTCCACCAACTTAGATTAAAAACTTTCCCAAGGCATAAATTCCTTGTCCTTGGACGTATTGCTGCCACCACTAAGTGATTGAGACAAAGATTCAGGAAAAGGAACACTTGGAATTCCTGTTTCCCCAAAATTTCCCCCCAAGTCCCTACACCCCCTTTCCTAGGGAGGTTTGAGAATAATCTACCAACCAAATAGGTAAACAAAGTGAACACAGACCAGACCCTTGGGTTTTTAGGACACTAACAAACAATCAGGTTCTTAAAAACAGAACTTTATTATAAAGAAAAAAGTAAAAGAAGCACCTCTGTAAAACCAGGATAGAAGGTAATTTTACAGGGTAATAAGATTTAAAACAGAGGATTCCCCTCTAGGCAAAACTTTAAAGTTACAAAAAACAGGAATAAACCTCCCTCTTAGCACAGGGAAAATTCACAAGCTAAAACAAAAATAATCTAATGCATTTCCTTGCTATTACTTACAATTTGTAATCTTAGATGCTTATTTCAGGTAGGGGTTTAGGAGATGTGTTTTTCCTGCCTTGGTCTCTCTCTGTCCCGGAGAGAACAACAAATAGAGCACAAACAAAAACTTCTCCCCACAGATATGAAAGGATCTTCTTCCCCTATTGGTCCTTTTGGTCAGGTGCCAACCAGGTTATTTGAGCTTCTTAACCTCTTACAGGTAAAGGAGGAATTTTATGCTACCTTTAGCTGTATGTTTATGACAGTTTCTTACTAGGAATGGGTCTTAGAACATTTGATACCAGTGAAGAAATATTCCTTAGAATACCCCATGGGTGGTAACCCCGCTGTAGACAAGCAGTATGGAGCCCACCTGGAAGTACCTGAAGCCTCTCTCTAACACAGGCAGCCTCCAAAGAGCTCCACTAGGCAAAGGTCATTCTGTGACTTCCTGCCTGCTCCCCCTCTTCAAGGCCCTTTAAGAACTCACATTTCAAAGGTGATTCAAACAATCCCCACAAGGGGTCCCATGTAGTTACTTCTCTGATACAAAACAGGTGCTCTAGGCTCCAAGCAGTTCAGTGTCTTGATCAACCCAAAGTAACTTAAAACTCAAATTTACACAGTCTTCATCCCAGTTGGCCTTTACAGCCACTGCCCTAGTTAGACAGGGTCCGGCCCAGGCTCCCCTGCCTGGACAGCTTTCTCCCACTCTCTCCTGCTTCTTCAGCTTTCTTTTTTCCCTGCTGACTCAGGGCACTGCAGGAGCCTTCTTGCACCCGGCAGTTCCTACAAACCTCAGAACACTTTCCTGGGCTTCTCCCTTTACTGCAACTTCCTGTTCTTTTTTTTTAATCCTGGGAGCACCTCACAGGTGTGGTTCATCCTGTCTCTAGGGCTGGTTTAGCCCCAAGTTCTTCAGCCATGGGGAAAACCACCCTGTTAAATTCTCCAAGAAAGCCTGTTCTCCTGAGATTTCCATTCACTCTGGCAGGCTCCAGAGATGAGGTTCTAATCTGGGGATGCTTGTCAGAACCAGACCTACCAGCAGGCTTTCAGCATGAAGGAATCAAATACATTCGTGGGGCCCTGATCTTCCAGGGGATCGGCATCCCTCCAGTGCTGTTGGACTCATGGCCCAGCCTGCGCCCAGCAGGGCCAGAGAAGGGAGACAAGTCACCACACACCTCTCATCCCACAGTGAGACAAGAAGGGACGGAAACCTGTGGAGAAGCAAAAGCGCCACATACATGGTGAAGTTGGAGATAAAGGCTGCAGCTGGGATCTGCATCTCAAAGGTGCCTTCCTTGGCCTCAGACCCACTGTTCACCATGGTGCAGGAAACGGTGGTGAAGGCATAGCGGGAAATGATTGTGGATTTCACTGTGAACTCAGCCATCCTTGGCCTGGTCTCCTGTAGGAATTGAACAGTTACCCATTAGTATCATCGATGTTAAAAGCCAAACAACCCACCCTTGTGGCATTTCTTTGCAGCACACAAGGATTTAATATGAGATGCGAACAAACAGCCTCATAAAAGCTTGTAAGATGAAGAGTGTTAGAGCCCCTTTGTGAACCCTAGGCAGGGTGGGGATTTTCCTCAAGGCTTCAGATCAGTGGGGAAAGGTTGCACAAAGGACAAAGTACCTCCCTATGCACTGTCAAGGGCACAGTCCACATTCATTCTGCCCAGTGCCAGTGCGAGACCTCTACACAGAGCGAGCTGAGACATATGCTATGAAAAGTACTTGTGAAATCTGGGTACATCCTAGATCAGGGGTTCTCAACATGGGGGTCATGAATGGGTTTAAAAGGGTTATAACCACCTTCTCTTTCTTTAGGGCCAGATAGGAGGAGATTCCCAAAACTTTGTCCAGCCATGACATGGGGTCATGGTCTGGGAAAGATTTGAGAACCACGGTCCTAGACAAATCTCCTTGTTAGCTTGTGGAAATTTTATGTAAGGTCTCCTCAGTAGCCATTACACTATGCTGCCAAATTCTCACTGGAGCTAAATAAGGATGCATGCAACCAAGTCTTAAAATGTACAGGGCCAGATCCTCAGCGGGTGTGAACCAGCATAGCTCAACTGAACTCAATGGAGTTAGGCTGATTTACTCCAGCTAACGATCAGTTCTATAGCTCTCAAATGATAGCTGGAACAGCCTTAATAGAAAACATGTACACGGCTGAGTCTCATCTAGGAAAATATCTTTTTTAGAACACTCTGGACCCCATCCAGCTTGGATGAAGTAGGGATTAGAGCAATTGAGAGCTGATTGCCAAATTATGCATCTTGGGAATGTACTTTTATGCGCAAGTCCTGGGACGAAGTGCTTCTCAGGGCTCATACGCACTTGGACAGCAGTATCCCCGTAAATCCAAGAAGTTTTGAATTTGGAAGACCTAAGCTTAATGTAACTACTCTAAATAACCAACAAGAAAAATTTCTGCGGCATGTTGGCTTGATCAGTAAACAGCTGATCCTCCAGTGTAGGAAGTCTGCCAAAGAGATAACGCTATCACACAAATATACTCACAGATGCACCTGAGTGGGCTAGCAAATGTAGGTCCCATTTCTGCCATTCTTCCAATGAGTAATCCCTTTTTGTGATAACGGTCTCATTGAAATGAAAAGGCATCTTCTCAGAGTAAAAGGCTAGTCCACATGAGAAGGGGGGCCGTGCAGGCATCAGAAGTAGGCACTCCATTTTTGGCTGACTTAGGAATACTCCAGATGTGATCATTATAAAGGAAGGGGGCATCTGCAAAAATCCAGGTATGGCAAAGTTCTGCCTTATGCTGTATCCGTGTAACCCCTTGCTTAGCAGGGGCTCAGGGCATCTGCATTAAGAGTTGCACTGGTGTAAATGCATGGAAGTAGTTACAGCAATGTGAATTTCCCTAATGTAGAATCTCATTCCCCTAAAGTGCCAGGCGAGGGGAATTCTGACCTGGAGCTTTGGTTCAGGCCTATTTCTAAATTCAACTCTCTGTGGGTCCTTTCGTTCAGTGTTCTGCAGGGGCAGCAGGTGTAAGAGGCCAGGGGAGGCTTAGTCTCCCCTGGAATGCCGCCACCAAAATGGCATCCAGGCTGTAGCCCAGCATACACTGTGCCCTGAGGCCCTGCTCCCATGCTTCCTCCGTGACCCTGCCCTCACTCTGCCATGCTTTGCTGCTTCTCCTGTAGACCCCCGCTGCCCACCTCTCGTGCTTCTCCCCCATGACGCCCCCCCACCCGGCTCTCAGGCTTGTCCACGGCTTCCCACATGACACCCCCCCCGCCTTCTGCTCACACCTCTTCGCCCCCTGAGAGGTAGAGAGATGTGAGCAGCAGGGGTCCCTAGATGGAGGGGGCAGAGATGCATGGGTAGCTGGCAGGGGGCTCCTCGGGGAAGGGAGCAGAGAGGCATGAGCAGCAAGCGGGGGGCCCCTCTAGGGAGGGGGCCGAGCAGGAGCTGGGTCAGGGGCAGAGTGGGGCTGGAGTGTGGTGGGGCCTGCAGGAGAGGAGGCCAAATGGGGTCGGAGCAGGGGGTGGGCCTCAGGGCAGAGCAGCGGGTGGGACCACAACACTTAGGCCCAGCCTCCTCAAATGCAGGAGTCACGCGCTGCCCATGATGTTCTGTATATTTAACTGGCTATTACTGGGGTTGCAAGTGACTCCAGTAAAGAATCGGATGGCCAATCAGAAGCGGAAGTAAAGAAGAGAGGGGGGGGCTGTTATAATTTAGAGCCACACAAGGTCCAGCATCTTCTCTAGTTTCAAACCTCCTGGCTTCACGCCGCCGTCCTGACTTTCACTTTGAAGGGCAGCTTCAAAACCTTCCCCAAACGCAGCAGCAAAACGGAGTCAAAACCACTGAGTTTCACTTGGATTCATTTGAAGCCTCAAATGCCTTTGAATTCTGTTCAGGGCAGGGGGGCTACCACTTATAACTTGGAACAGCCGCAGGACTCAGGTCGACCGCAATGGGAAACCTTCATTCAAGGTTTTCTCCCTTCTGATGGTAGAGGTCCCTGCTATAGGGATGCCAACCCTCCAGGATTGTCCTGGCATTTCCAGGAATTAAAGATTAATCTTTAATTCAAGATTATGTCAAGGCATGAACCATCCAGGAATACGTGCAACCAAAATTGGCAACCCCTGTCCTGCTGAACAGACGGACAGGGAGACAGACACACACACCCAGTTCTCGTCCTCCAGGTGGAGAGGAGAAACTGCTGACTCATCCCCCCAGACCTGCAAGCAGCATGTTACTCTTTGTGCAAACAGTAGTGGAGAGTTGCTGAGGTGGTTTCAAAACAGGTGGCTAGGCTCTGGGCTGGCGTTTAGCCCAAGTTCCTGTCTGAAAATCTTATGCATTCCCTAGAGTTCTTGCACAACTTCTTACTGCATGAAGTTCTGACCTACAGCTGTGTCCGTGTGCACTCTCTCTTTTGTTTTCTCCACTCTTTGTTATTAAAGCCCCTTAGGAAGATGAGAAGAGACATTAAGAAAACGATTCCTTTTTAAAAACAAACGCAGGGGCACTCAGAGGTAGCAGATGAGAGTGCTGCTATTTCACAGGGCAAGGCGCTGTTTTTTCAAGGCATTTCACTATAGTGAGAGAATAGATTTTTCATGCCAAACAGGGAATTTATTCCTGCTTACCCCACATGCTGGGAAGTATGAAAAAAGCAGTAAATATACACCTGCGTTTTCACTGGCGGCGGTTGCTTTGATCAAAACAACTTGACCTGGTGTCTAATTCTTGTTAAAAGTAAGAACCAAGACTGGGTCATGTTAGGATAGAGATATTCAGGCCTGTCTGCAAAGGCCTATACTTTAAGAATTTACATGTATTCTTATCACTTTGCTAGTTATAGAGGTATAAAAGAAAGAATCAAAATCCCTGTCTGCCGGTGTAGGGGCCTTCTCTTACTGTGACAGTCTGAGGCCCTGTTCCTAGGCTAAGCAGCAGAGGCAGCCATAAGCTGGGAAGCGAATGATCACATCCTCACATTCCAAACTAGTCGCATTGAAATAAGGCAGTTTGGGGCTGTTAGGAAGGTGATCCCATCTATCACCTCCAGAGAAAGGGAAGAGCCTAGAAGATGTAAAAGGAAACTTGGTTTGATAGCGTCCTGTCTGGCAAGAACTCATTTATCAATAGCTGGGATGTGAAATCCTCATTTCTGTATTGTTCTACCACTGTGGTCTCCACTTCCCTACTGTTTGTCTGTACAATCTCTGCGTGGTTCTGTGATTCTTTTTGTTTGCTGTATAATTAATTTTGTTGGGCGTAAACCAATTAAGGTGGTGGGATAAAATTGATTAAATAATCATGTTACAATGTGTTAGTATTGGTTAGTTAGATTTCAGTAAAATGAGTGATTAAGGTGTAGCTAAGCAGAACTGAAGTTTTACTATATAGTCTGCAGATATCAGAGAGGTAGCCATGTTAGTCTGGATCTGTAAAAAGCAACAGAGAGTCCTGTGGCAGCTTATAGACTAACAGACGTATTGGAGCATAAGCTTTCGTGGGTGAATACATGCATCTGACGAAGTGGGTATTCACCCACGGAAGCTTATGCTCCATTACATCTGTTAGTCTATAAGGTGCCACAGGATTCTTTGTTGCTTTATATAGTCTGCAGTCAATCAGGAAGTAAGGAAGAAATGGGAACAGGGAATGGGGATGGGGGAATTGGAATCAGGTTTCGCTAAGGGGGGGGTTGGGAACAGGGACACAGGCCAGGCTCTGTGGCATCAGAGCTGGGAAGGGGGCCACTGAGGATGGAAACCGGAATCATTGCTTGCTGGAAGTTCACCCCAATAAACATTGAATTGTTTGCACCTTCAGACTTCAGGTATTGTTGCTCTCTGTTCATGCGAGCAGGACCAGGGAAGTGAGACAGTGAAGGAAAAAGCCCTCTAAGAGGTCATTCCAGGGATACAGACCTATGCACCTCTAGGCTGCTGTTTCAAATCTGGCTGAGGATCATAGTGATTAACAGCTATTACCATCTGATGGCTAGTCGGTGGCCTACAGTATGTGAGAGGTTACTCCTGGGCTCAATGGCCACATCATCACCACATTTACCAATGATTGACCACCTTGCTGGCTGTCACAGTAGAGAGGCTGGATCCCAGATGAACTCAGACTAAGCAATGTTCTACAGATACTGGTTGCAGAAGATTAATGGGGCCATGTTGGGACATGCTTCCGTTACCACTACTCATGCAGTACCTGCGGTGTGGATAAATGACAGGAATTCACCCTCTAGAGCTCTCAGCCTGGGATAGGCCACCACTAAGTTTATTCACGCCCACATGCTTGCATCCAAATACATACACGCTGAGTGCTTGCTTTTATGCAATGAAATAAATAGGCAGCCGGATACATACCAGCCTCTGCAGAAATCGGCTTTGTCTTGGGACTCTGCGCACCACCTGCAAAGGGTTAAGTAAATATTGTAACTCGTGCCTTGCTCCTTTCAAGTTCATGAAAGGAAGATTTGTCGGTTGTTTAAAAAGAATGCAGTGGAGTCAATCCAGACATTGGTTAGTGCAATTGTTTCCACACAGGCAAGGTTAAGCGACCCTTTTATTAAGATTAAACTTAAAAAAAAAAATTGGAACAGACCCACAGATCAAAGCTGTAGAATGGAAATTGGTTTTCCCAGGCAGGTCTCACCCAGTGCTTTTCAAAGCAGCATGTTACATGTGGGGAGTGCAGGAGTGGAGGGATTGTGTACTAACATGCAAGGACCATGGCTAATTATGTGCTGCTTATTGTACCCAGATCACAGCTGGGGAAACTGAGGCATGGAGCAGTTATTTGACTAGGCTACAGCCACATAGAGTGTCAAGTTCTCAGCTGGCATAGCACCAACAGTTTGAATGGAGCTATGTTGCTTTATTTCACCTGAAACCCACAATATGGCTAAGTTTTATCAACATTAACACCAGTCACTGAGAAGCTACCGTTGCCTAGTAAGCGATGGAGCGAGGCTTTTTAAAACCAGCCATCAGGCTGATTGTGAAACAAGGTGCCAGCCACTGCTCCAGCACAATCACGTCCATTGTATCAGTCTCCACCAGCTGCAACAGCTTCACTGGCTTGGCTGTATGCTGCGTAAGTCCCAAATTAGAATCTACAAGGGGGAAAAATCCATAAAAATCCATCCTTCACTAACAAAGTGGCAGTCCCTTGCCACTGGTTTAAGGATAGCAGTGACGATGTTGTGTCTCAATGTCTTCAAAGCAGGTCCCCAAATCACTTAGTACCAGGATAGCCTTAATGCAAAGAAATCACTCTGTTTATCAAAACGCTGATGAAACTCCAGACAGAAAAGGCATGCAATGACACTTTTTACCCTTGTTATTTGACACTAACATAACAGATTTTCTTGCCAAAGAGAAAAAATTTACGTCTGTTTACATCGTGTTGGAAAGCTAAAAAGAGCACTGGGGAGAAGTGAAACAGTCTCCAGTGTTAGAACTTTTACTCTTTTCTCACCCACTGCTTTGATCAACATCTTGCTAAATGGTAATATAGGGGAAGTGGGGCACTCAGGAGACTTAAGTCAAGAAGAAAGTTTTGGAAGGGATATAAACCCCCATGCTTCAGGGCATAAGAGAACATCTATCAGATGCGGGTCAGGAAGAAAGTTTCCATGTATGCAGATAACTTCCTATTGCAGGTTTTCTAGCCCTTACCTTTGAGATATCTGGTACTAATTACATTAAAAAACAGGATATTGGACTAGATCAGTGTTTCTCAAACTGTGGTCACCACTTGTGTAGGGAAAGCCCCTGGCGGGCCGGGCCGGTTTGTTTACCTGCCCCGTCTGCAGGTCCAGCCGATTGTGGCTCCCAATGGCCACAGTTCCCTGCTCCAGGCCAATGGGAGCTACTGGAAGCTGCTGGGGGGGACTTACTGGCTGCCACTTCCAGCAGCCCCCATTGGCCTGCAGCAGTGAACAGCAGCCAGTTGGAGCCACGATCGGCCGAACCTGAGGACAGGGGAAGGTAAAAAAACCGGCCCGGCCCAACTGGGGCTTTCCCTACACAAGCGGCGACCCCAGTCTGAGAAACACTGGACTAGATGGACCATTGTTCTCGTACAGCGTAGCAATCCTTATGTTCCTATCGATAGATAAAATCTTCCATCTCTGAAGAGCTGGTTCAAATCCAACACATCCTAGTAGTGACCCAAAGCCGCTATCATCTAATAACCTTTGAGTTGCACACATGGAATGAGTCTGGTGGTATTATTCCAGCACCTAGTGGACAGTTGTCCCATACCAGAAAAACCACCACTGATGCAACAGATATTAACTGATAGCCTTGCTGGCAATCTTAGTAGAAGGGCCAAGGACTGAATGGGCTGGGGACACTAAACTATCAAGAAATAGCCCCTCCAGGTCAGGGCTGAGTGACATCAGCAGGAGAAGCACACATTGCTGCTAGGCAGACTGAACCTATCCTGTAGCTAAAGAGAAGAATTCAGTCTCAGCCAAAACTCCCGTGATTTCATGGAAGTGTCGAAATGTTGTTTTGGGGTGAAATTCTGCGCAGGGCAGCAGGCTAATAACACACAGCCAATCGTGGGCAGTGAGCGAAGCTTCCTCTTGGGGAGGCTCGCCCTCTGCCCCACCTCTTCCAGCTGAGACCACACCCCACTCTCTGCTCTCAGGTCCCTGCAAGGTGGAGGGTATGGGGCTGAGTGCTCAGTCCCTCTTCACCATGGCCCTAGCTGGGGCAGGGAGAGCCCAGTTGGGCCCACGGATGGGGGCTGAGAGATCAGCCCCAGCCAGGGTCCAGCTCTCAGCCCCGGTGGGATCATGGCACCACCCCATGGCCACTATCCCACCTATGGCCCCACCCCCATTCTGCCCATTCCCCCGCGGCCCCAACCCCATTCCACCCATGGCCCTGCCCCTGTTCTGCCCCCACTCCGCCTCTTCCCTCCAAGGCCCCACCCCCACTCGCTCCTTTCTGGGGCTGTGGCAGGGGAGAGATTTTTCTGGGGGCCTCAAATTGGCCAGGCCCCTGGGCACAGGCCCCGTTGGCCTGTATAGTAATCTTCCACTGTCTCCTCCACCCCCAACACAGCGGCACAACGTTTGGGGAGGCCTAGCCTCCTCCAGCCTCCATTACATGCCACCTATGCAGCCAATATGTCCCGTCTCAAATCAGAAGAATCAAAGTCATGCAGTGCTTGGGTGACTTCCTCCCTATTAATCTGCTGTGAAAGTAAATCAGAGCTACCCAGAATAGCACAGAGAAAACATAACCAGAAAAAGCAGCTGAATAGTTAGAAGCCAGCCTGCCTCTTTGATCTACTTCCTCCTTTCTTAGAGTATCCTGTGTTTATGTCATGGTCACGCCCGCTATTTCTTTCACTTCCTCTTCATTTATTGGGGAACAAGAGGTAGTTTTGAATCAGACAAAAACCTTTCTCGTGACACAAATCAATCCCAGGACATCGAAAATGTCAGATTTGTCCTACCGGCTCAGACCAGCTGCTCCTTTAAGCAGAGGTCGCTTCACAGAAGGAGGGTCACAGAGAATGTTGTGCTAGAAATGAGGGCTGGGATATCTTCCAGCCCCCGACCCTCCTGCGGTAATTAGTTTACTCCCTGAAACATGAGATTTGATTAAGTGGCATCACTCCAAATGGTCACAAAAGTCTATTTCTCCCTAGAAATAGCCCTGAGGCTGGGAAATGATTAACTTTACCCACCCGGACTATGTCCCTATCTGCCTCACTTCAGAGACATGGGAGTTTTTAAAATTCATCTTCCGAGCTGCATCATCTGTGGATAAAATCCACATTACTTAGGAAGGCCGTGAACCTGCCAAGATCCATGCATGTGCTTAACTACCCCAAGGAGAGTGACCCCCATGGGCCACTCATGAGTGCACAGTTCAGCACGTGTTTTAAGATTTTGCCAGATTAGGGCTTTAGGGATTAATTTCTGCGGGTGCTGCAGGAGGGCATAGGGAAGGAGAGTGGACCTAGGGGAACATCTACCCCCAGCCCCTTAAACTGGCTCCAAAATTCTGTAACTCCCTAGCAGGGAATGCACCTTTCCCCTACTCCGTGTTTTCAGTGGTTTGCATCATCGTTCACTAAATAGAAACATGGTGCAATATTCAGCCTGACCCACCACTCTGAGTCTTCTCATCTCTCCTTTGGGGCATTTCACAAACAAATCGCAGTTGCTAATGGGACTTTTCAGAGGTAAGTTTCTCTATGCCTCCACGGTACTTTTCTGGCCCCCATTACTGTAGTACCTCACAGCCTTTAATGTATTGCTCCTCACTACGCCCCTGTGAGGTAGGGAAGTGCTATTATCCCATTTTATAGGGGCTAAGTGACTTGCCCAGGGCCACAAGGGAAGTCTGTAGAGGAACAAGGGATTAAAGCCAGGGAACTTAACCCTGGACCATCTTTTCTCCCATTTGCAACTGTCCCTCACAAGTCAGGAAAAAAAATCCCCCACAAAAAGAAAAGTAACTATAGGCCACCCCATAACCCAGCGGTATAATCCTCTCTGGCTCACATATCGCCTCTTTCATCACAAAGGATCATGAAGCACTTTACCAGCTGAATACTAAGGGTGCAGGGGGATCCCTTCATCTAGCTTGGGTCAGAAAAGCAGCTATCTGAGGCAAGCAGCAACGCTGCGCAAGAGTTTTCGGGGGGGAGAGGCTGCATCCAACTTTTAAACTGTCAGAATTACTCAACTTGGAATTTGGCCAGGACATTGGGGTTAACTCCCTTATTCTTGCAAACTGTGCCATTGGATCATTAATTAACACAGCCAGCCAGAACCTCTGCTTTATCTCCCTCATCCAGGGGCGGATGGTACACCCGCAGCACAGTGCCCTCTACCACCATGTCCATTACTGTCTCAGGGTCAGTGACTGAATCACTAATCGCCCCTTCCCACAGCACCTACTTCTCTGGTAAATTCTCCAAGCCAGTAACTAACCTTACCCAGTGCTCTCTATCTGGGAGATCTGACAGTGGGGTGTGCTAGGTCCAATCTATGTGTGTGACATGCTCCAGTCTCTCAAGGAATACGCCTGCGGCTTTAGGAGACAAGCGTTTGAGGTAATGAGAGGTGGCAAAGGCGACTTGCATTGGGGATTTAAGGCAATTGGGAGCAAAGACACAAACACCCCCCCTGTAGTTTTATGTGTAACCACATCACCTCTAACGTACAAGGAAGGGGAAACTGCATAAATATTTGTTGCTATTGGTGTCTTACTGTTTTACACAGTGCCATATACACATGTGGCACTAATATAAACAACCGTTAATTTGGGGATGGGAACATTAATGAACAAAGCTGGGTTAATCTACCACACTATTATTTGCCTGTGGAATTCCATGATGCTCATGAGTGTAAACAAGAGAACCAAGTCCCAGCCCCACAGTTCTTATAGTCCATGTTTAGATCAATAACAAAGCAGACAAGACAAATTAGAGACAGTACGGCAGGAAGGTTGGAAAACACCCAGGGAATTCCGAGGGAAACAGAATTTCAACACAGAAATCACATACGTTTCTTTGTTTGTTATAGCAAATGGGAGAGAAATTAAGAAAATCTTTCTTATAAATATAGTCAGTATCTGCCTCGTAACCTGGGTCTTCTGGCAAAAGTGCTAGGAGCTACTCTCCCCTGATTGCCCTGGTGGACATAGATTCAAAGGACTCCCAGGTGGATTAATTTAAATTAAACCTCCAGGCAACTCATTTGGCATAACCCAGACACACACACTGGATGTTACAAAATAATCATTACTTTGAAACTTACATAGTCAGGGAAGTTAGAATTCACCATCAACTTCTCTTCCAGATACCTAGCTAGGAGCTCCGAGTCCTGCTGCCCAGAGGTGAGAGAGAATCCCCAGCAGAGCCACAGCAGAAAAATCATGGTTAAAGGGGCAGCCAGGGGATCCCCCCTGACCCCAGGTGGAAGAAAAGCCCTCTCAGTGTTGGGGCTGCTTCTTGCAGCAGGCTGGGATGGAGAGTCTGCAGGAGAAGCTGACAGGAGTCTCTCTCCCCCGCTTCCCCTCCTCCTCCCCATCTCTGGACCAGCCCCTTTTCCAGGCTCGCGGCCAGGGCTGGGAATTCCTTGCTATCGCTTTACCAAAGAGTAAAGGAAGCTCCTGAAGCCCTAGGTCTGACTCCATAGGCCATGCACTGGTGATTTCCGCAACCCCCAACCCAGGTCATGCCCTGGTAGCTCCAGGCTCTTCTCCAACACGCCACCCAGGAGATGCCCTGAGCTGCACCTCACCCTACTCCAGTTACTCCAGTCCCCCGGCCCAGGGCACATGATAGGTACTTAGGAGACCCTGTTCTCCCATCACTTCCCAGGGCTGCTGGACACCTGCCACTGGGTGCTGGTCTGCCTGCCTCAGAACACACACCAAGCCCCTGAAACCACCTCATTCGCTGTCAGCACCTGCGCTGAGCAGTTTGAAGCTCCTCTCCCCCAGCCCCGGGCAATGACAAGAGCCCCGCTGTCCCCTGCCAGCTATTCTGAATCCTCCCCAGTGACAAGATCCCTGCTCCACCTCCAATCTTCCAACCTGCAGGCTCTTCTCCTGGGCCAGTGGCAAAGAGCTCCTCCCCGTCCCATTCTATCCCAAATCTTATCATGTCGCTTTAAAACCCCAGCTGATCTCAGCCTCAGCAGAGACCGAGTGCTGTGAGTGGACACACCTCTCAGCTGTCTGAAACATTCCCTGCATGCTCAGTGGTGCCAGCTGGCTAGGATAGGGCATTACTCCCTTCAACCAGATTTTAAGACCTTCAGCCCCAGAGTTTATTTAGCCCAGGAGTTATCACCTTGGGGGAAGATTTATTTATATTACAGTAGCACTTACAGATCCCAGAAGCGATCTGGCGTCCTGCTGCACTGAACTCTGAACACGTATATACACATAGTAAGAGACAGCTCATGCCCCAAAGATCTTACAACCGAAATAGACAAGCAGTGGGAGAAAGGAAGCATTACTGTCCCAGTTTTATACATGGGGAACTGAGGCAGAGAGATTAAGCGGCTTGCCCAAGGTCACACAGGAAGCTCATGGCAGCGGTGGGAATTAAACCCAGCTATTCAGAGGCCCACTGCAGGGCTTTAATAACAAGACCATCCTTCCTCCTAAGGGACTGCCCTCGAGTGTTTTCAGTCAGCACATAACTGCAGTGTAACAGCGCCCCGTTTCATCCACAAGATGAGAGAGATTGAATGACGTGTGCTACGTATAGGATTTTCTGTGCATCCAGAACTACCGTGGACGTCTGGGGAACTGCCATCACTCAACACCTCCCAAAAATCAGATCACAACCACTTTAGTGACCTACGAAAACTCTCCCGGGCCTGAGCAGAATGCATAGACATTTGTATGGCAGCCTGTGACTAGTCAGTGCATCTTCAGGAAAAACCTACGAAGTCTGGTTTTGTGCCTACCTTTCTATCTGTGTACATACATGGCCCTTGTCACTGAGCATCTCACAGGCATTACAGGTTGTAAACCTCCCAACATCCCTGTCATAACATATTCCCAGATTTGGACCTTAGCGTCCAAAATATGGGTGTTAGCATGAAAACCTCCAAGCTTAGTTACCAGCTTGGACCTGGTAAAGCTGCCACCACCCAAAAAATTAAGAGTGTTTTGGGGCACTCTGGTCCCCCCAAAAACCTTCCCTAGGGACCTCAAGACCCAAATTCCTTGAGTCTCACAACAAAGGGGAATAAACCATTTCCCTTCCCCCTCCTCCTTCCAGGTGTTCCCTCCCTGGGTTCCTGGAGAGATACACAGAAGCAAGCTCTGTGAATCTAAACAGAGGGATTCCACCCTCCCTATTTCCAGTCCTGGAAATAGGTACCGAGAGAGAGAGCCAAGCTCCTCCCCACCCCCCTCCTTCACCCAGAGGGAATGCAAAGTCAGGCTAGTAAATCTAACACACACAGATTTCCCCCTGACTTCTTCCTCCCACCAATTCCCTGGTGAGCTACAGACTCAATTCCCTGGAGTTCCCCACTAAAGAAAAGCAGCAAAGAATCCTGTGGCACCTTATAGACTAACAGACGTTTTGGAGCATGAGCTTTCGTGGGTGAATACCCACTTCCTCAGATGCATGTAATGGAAATATCCAGGGGCAGGTATATATATGTGTGCTAGCAAGCAAGCTAGAGATAACGAGGTCAGTTCAATCAGGGAGGATGAGGCCCTGTTCTAGCAGTTGAGGTGTGAAAACCAAGAGAGGAGAAACTGGTTCTGTAATTGGCAAGCCATTCACAGTCTTTGTTCAATCCTGAGCTGATGGTGTCAAATTTGCAGATGAACTGAAGCTCAGCAGTTTCTCTTTGAAGTCTGCTCCTGAAGTTTTTTTGCTGCAGGATGGCCACCTTAAGGTCTGCTATAGTGTGGCCAGGGAGGTTGAAGTGCTCTCCTACAGGTTTTTGTATATTGCCATTCCTAATGTCTGATTTGTGTCCATTTATCCTTTTCCGTAGAGACTGTCCAGTTTGGCCGATGTACATAGCAGAGGGGCATTGCTGGCATATGATGGCGTATATTACATTGGTGGATGTGCAGGTGAATGAACCAGTGATGGTGTGGCTGATCTGGTTAGGTCCTGTGATGATGTCGCTGGTGTAGATATGTGGGCAGAGTTGGCATCGAGGTTTGTTGCATGGATTGGTTCCTGAGCTAGAGTTATTATGGTGTGGTGTGCAGTTACTGGTGAGAATATGTTTCAGGTTGGCAGGTTGTCTGTGGGCAAGGATTGGCCTGCCACCCAAGGCCTGTGAAAGTGTGGGATCATTGTCCAGGATGGGTTGTAGATCCTTGATGATGCGTTGGAGGGGTTTTAGCTGGGGGCTGTATGTGATGGCCAGTGGAGTCCTGTTGGTTTCTCTCTTGGGTTTGTCTTGCAGTAGGAGGCTTCTGGGTACACGTCTGGCTCTGTTGATCTGTTTCCTTCTTTCCTCATGCGGGTATTGTAGTTTTGAGAATGCTTGGTGGAGATTTTGTAGGTGTTGGTCTCTGTCTGAGGGGTTAGAGCAGATGCGGTTGTACCTCAGTGCTTGGCTGTAGACAATGGATCGTGTGATGTGCCCAGGATGGAAGCTGGAGGCATGAAGGTAGGCATAGCGGTCGGTGGGTTTTCGATATAGGGTGGTGTTAATGTGACCATCACTTATTTGCACCGTGGTGTCAAGAAAGTGGACCTCCCGTGTAGATTGGTCCAGGCTGAGGTTGATGGTGGGGTGGAAGCTGTTGAAATCATGGTGGAATTTTTCCAGAGTCTCCTTCCCATGGGTCCAGATGATGAAGATGTCATCAATGTAGCGTAGATAGAGAAGGGGTGTGAGTGGACGAGAGCTGAGGAAGCGTTGTTCCAGGTCGGCCATGAAGATATTGGCATATTGTGGGGCCATGCGGGTGCCCATAGCAGTGCCACTGATCTGGAGATATATATTGTCATCAAATTTGAAATAGTTGTGTGTAAGTATAAAGGCACAGAGCTCAGCAGCCAGTTGTGCTGTGGCATCATCAGGGATGGTGTTCTTGACAGCTTGTATTCCATCTGCGTGTGGGATGTTTGTGTAGAGAGCCTCTACATCCATGGTGGCTAGGATGGTGTTTTCTGGGAGGTCACCAATGCATTGTAGTTTCCTCAGGAAATCAGTGGTGTCGCGGAGATAGCTGGGAGTGCTGGTGGCATAGGGTCTGAGTAGAGAGTCCATATATCCAGACAGTCCTTCAGTGAGAGTGCCAATGCCCGAGATGATGGGGCGTCCAGGATTTCCGGGTTTGTGGATCTTGGGTAGTAGATAGAATAACCCTGGTCGGGGCTCTAGGGGTATGTTGATTTCTTCTGGTGTTAGTGTAGGGAGTGTCCTGAGTAGATGCTGTAGTTTCTTAGTGTATTCCTCAGTGGGATCTGAGGGAAGTGGCCTGTAGAATTTGGTATTGGAGAGTTGTCTGGCTGCCTCCTTTTGATAGTCAGACCTGTTCATGATGACAACAGCACCTCCTTTATCAGCCTCTTTGATGATAATGTCAGGGTGGTTTCTGAGGCTGTGGATGGCATTGCGTTCTGCACGGCTTAGGTTGTGAGGCAAGCGATGTTGTTGTTCCACGATTTCTGCCTGTGCACGCCGGCGGAAGCATTCAATGTATAGGTCCAGGCTGTCATTTCGACCCTCAGGAGGAGTCCATGTGGAGTTCTTTTTCTTGTGCTGTTGGTGGGAGGGCACCCGTGTATCAGTGCACTGTTCAGTGTTGTCCTGGAAGTATTCTTTGAGTCGGAGACGGCGAAAGTAGGCTTCCAGATCACCACAGAACTGTATCATGTTGGTGGGGGTGGCAAGGCAGAAAGAGAGTCCCCGAGATAGGACAGACTTTTCTTCTGGGCTGAGTGTGTAGTTGGATAGATTGACGATATTGCTGGGTGGGTTAGGGGTTGGATAGATTGACGATATTGCTGGGTGGGTTAGGGGTACCACTGTTGTGGCCCCATGTGGCCACAACACAATCCATG
Organism: Gopherus evgoodei; assembly: GCF_007399415.2. Classification (NCBI taxonomy): domain Eukaryota; kingdom Metazoa; phylum Chordata; order Testudines; family Testudinidae; genus Gopherus; species Gopherus evgoodei. The sequence goes on along the minus strand of NC_044322.1, from coordinate 356,659,509 downwards.
CAACAAACCTCGATGCCAACTCTGCCCACATATCAATCCATGCAACAATCCATGCAACAAACCTCGATGCCAACTCTGCCCACATATCTACACCAGCGACATCATCACAGGACCTAACCAGATCAGCCACACCATCACTGGTTCATTCACCTGCACATCCACCAATGTAATATACGCCATCATATGCCAGCAATGCCCCTCTGCTATGTACATCGGCCAAACTGGACAGTCTCTACGGAAAAGGATAAATGGACACAAATCAGACATTAGGAATGGCAATATACAAAAACCTGTAGGAGAGCACTTCAACCTCCCTGGCCACACTATAGCAGACCTTAAGGTGGCCATCCTGCAGCAAAAAAACTTCAGGAGCAGACTTCAAAGAGAAACTGCTGAGCTTCAGTTCATCTGCAAATTTGACACCATCAGCTCAGGATTGAACAAAGACTGTGAATGGCTTGCCAATTACAGAACCAGTTTCTCCTCTCTTGGTTTTCACACCTCAACTGCTAGAACAGGGCCTCATCCTCCCTGATTGAACTGACCTCGTTATCTCTAGCTTGCTTGCTAGCACACATATATATACCTGCCCCTGGATATTTCCATTACATGCATCTGAGGAAGTGGGTATTCACCCACGAAAGCTCATGCTCCAAAACGTCTGTTAGTCTATAAGGTGCCACAGGATTCTTTGCTGCTTTGACAGATCCAGACTAACACGGCTACCCTCTGATACTTGACACCATGCAAGACACTGCATTTAGCCGTATGGAATGGAAATCCATCAACCTCATGAAGAAACTTGCACAAATACAGACAGACATCATCTTCCTTTCCAAATGCAAACGGATGGACATCATACCAAATGGACTAAAGGTAAAAAATCCACTGCTATCTACATACTACACGGACCACAGTGAGAGATTATGTCATACTCTATCTAAAAAACTGAGGAACCACCTGATCAGCATCCTATACAGCAAACAGGAAAACATCAAAAAAGAGCTCTCCAACCTGGAGACTCTCATTAATAACCAAACTTCTATACAAACGGACTTCACTAGAATAAGACAGGAGATCTACATTACTCACTTCACCTCTCTTCAAAGGAAAAAGGACTGTAAGCTGTCTAAACTCCTACCTGCCACATGGGGCCACAACAGTGGTACCCCTAACCCACCCAGCAATATCGTCAATCTATCCAACTACACACTCAGCCCAGAAGAAAAGTCTGTCCTATCTCAGGGACTCTCTTTCTGCCCTGCCACCCCCACCAACATGATACAGTTCTGTGGTGATCTGGAAGCCTACTTTCGCCGTCTCCGACTCAAAGAATACTTCCAGGACAACACTGAACAGTGCACTGATACACGGGTGCCCTCCCACCAACAGCACAAGAAAAAGAACTCCACATGGACTCCTCCTGAGGGTCGAAATGACAGCCTGGACCTATACATTGAATGCTTCCGCTGGCGTGCACAGGCAGAAATCGTGGAACAACAACATCGCTTGCCTCACAACCTAAGCCGTGCAGAACGCAATGCCATCCACAGCCTCAGAAACCACCCTGACATTATCATCAAAGAGGCTGATAAAGGAGGTGCTGTTGTCATCATGAACAGGTCTGACTATCAAAAGGAGGCAGCCAGACAACTCTCCAATACCAAATTCTACAGGCCACTTCCCTCAGATCCCACTGAGGAATACACTAAGAAACTACAGCATCTACTCAGGACACTCCCTACACTAACACCAGAAGAAATCAACATACCCCTAGAGCCCCGACCAGGGTTATTCTATCTACTACCCAAGATCCACAAACCCGGAAATCCTGGACGCCCCATCATCTCGGGCATTGGCACTCTCACTGAAGGACTGTCTGGATATATGGACTCTCTACTCAGACCCTATGCCACCAGCACTCCCAGCTATCTCCGCGACACCACTGATTTCCTGAGGAAACTACAATGCATTGGTGACCTCCCAGAAAACACCATCCTAGCCACCATGGATGTAGAGGCTCTCTACACAAACATCCCACACGCAGATGGAATACAAGCTGTCAAGAACACCATCCCTGATGATGCCACAGCACAACTGGCTGCTGAGCTCTGTGCCTTTATACTTACACACAACTATTTCAAATTTGATGACAATATATATCTCCAGATCAGTGGCACTGCTATGGGCACCCGCATGGCCCCACAATATGCCAATATCTTCATGGCCGACCTGGAACAACGCTTCCTCAGCTCTCGTCCACTCACACCCCTTCTCTATCTACGCTACATTGATGACATCTTCATCATCTGGACCCATGGGAAGGAGACTCTGGAAAAATTCCACCATGATTTCAACAGCTTCCACCCCACCATCAACCTCAGCCTGGACCAATCTACACGGGAGGTCCACTTTCTTGACACCACGGTGCAAATAAGTGATGGTCACATTAACACCACCCTATATCGAAAACCCACCGACCGCTATGCCTACCTTCATGCCTCCAGCTTCCATCCTGGGCACATCACACGATCCATTGTCTACAGCCAAGCACTGAGGTACAACCGCATCTGCTCTAACCCCTCAGACAGAGACCAACACCTACAAAATCTCCACCAAGCATTCTCAAAACTACAATACCCGCATGAGGAAAGAAGGAAACAGATCAACAGAGCCAGACGTGTACCCAGAAGCCTCCTACTGCAAGACAAACCCAAGAGAGAAACCAACAGGACTCCACTGGCCATCACATACAGCCCCCAGCTAAAACCCCTCCAACGCATCATCAAGGATCTACAACCCATCCTGGACAATGATCCCACACTTTCACAGGCCTTGGGTGGCAGGCCAATCCTTGCCCACAGACAACCTGCCAACCTGAAACATATTCTCACCAGTAACTGCACACCACACCATAATAACTCTAGCTCAGGAACCAATCCATGCAACAAACCTCGATGCCAACTCTGCCCACATATCTACACCAGCGACATCATCACAGGACCTAACCAGATCAGCCACACCATCACTGGTTCATTCACCTGCACATCCACCAATGTAATATACGCCATCATATGCCAGCAATGCCCCTCTGCTATGTACATCGGCCAAACTGGACAGTCTCTACGGAAAAGGATAAATGGACACAAATCAGACATTAGGAATGGCAATATACAAAAACCTGTAGGAGAGCACTTCAACCTCCCTGGCCACACTATAGCAGACCTTAAGGTGGCCATCCTGCAGCAAAAAAACTTCAGGAGCAGACTTCAAAGAGAAACTGCTGAGCTTCAGTTCATCTGCAAATTTGACACCATCAGCTCAGGATTGAACAAAGACTGTGAATGGCTTGCCAATTACAGAACCAGTTTCTCCTCTCTTGGTTTTCACACCTCAACTGCTAGAACAGGGCCTCATCCTCCCTGATTGAACTGACCTCGTTATCTCTAGCTTGCTTGCTAGCACACATATATATACCTGCCCCTGGATATTTCCATTACATGCATCTGAGGAAGTGGGTATTCACCCACGAAAGCTCATGCTCCAAAACGTCTGTTAGTCTATAAGGTGCCACAGGATTCTTTGCTGCTTTGACAGATCCAGACTAACACGGCTACCCTCTGATACTTGCCACTAAAGAAAAACTCCAACAGGTCTTAAAAAGAAAGCTTTATGTAAAAAGAAAGAAAAAACCCATAAAAATGGTCTCTCTGAATTAAGGTGACAAATACAGGGTCAATTGCTTAAAAGAAATATGAATAAACAGCCTTATCCACAAAGAATACAATTTAACACATTCCAGCAACTACACACATGTAAATACAAAAAAACAAACCTATGGTCTTCCTATCTTTGTACTTACAACTTGGAAACAGAAGATTAGAAAAGCAGGAGGCAGAAAAATCCTCTCATAGCCGAGAGAGTACAGGCAGAAGACAAGAACAAAGGACTCACACACAAACTTCCCTCCACCTAGATTTGAAAAAATCTTGTTTCCTGATTGGTCCTCTGGTCAGGTGTTTCAGGTTACTCCTTTCCAGGTGAAAGAGACATTAACCCTTAGCTATCTGTTTATGACAATCCCTGTGAAATAGGAAAGTATTCTCCTCATTTCACAGGTGGGGAACTGAGGCACAGGGTAGATTAAGCTACAGGGAGTCTGTGGCTGAGTTGGAAATTAAACCGGCATCTCCTGAGTCGGTCCAGCAACTAGACCTCTCTTTTGACCCCTGCCAGTGACAGGAGTGATGGATGCATTGTGCATCTAAAACTGGGGAGGTGTCGTGCATCTCCCTCCATCCCTGCACCAGGCTCTTGCAGTGCAGGGCTAAACTTGGCCCTCGCTGAGTCTAAACTGGGGTAGCTCCCATACCGGGAAGGCCAAAAGAGAAGGTGGAAGTTGCTCCTGAGAGGCCTGATGCTGTACTCGCTTACATCAGTGTAAATGAGGAGTAACTCCACAAAAGTCAAATGAGGTACACTGGAGTAAGACCAGTGTGTGTGAGATCCGAATCAGGCCCTGTGAGCCCCCCACACACATAGTGTCCCGTTACACTGGTTTCACACCTCTGTGTCTTTTGTGACTTTGTTGTTATTTTTATTAATTTGTCTTGTGGTAGCACCTTGGAGTCCTTGTCACGGACCAGGACCCACTGTGCTAGGTGCTGTACAACACAGAACAAAAAAAAGGTTACAAATTAAGTATAAGACATGAGATGATAGGTGGGGGAGTAAGAGAGAGCAATGAGACAGTACTGTCAGCGTGGCAGGCAGTGGTCTCAGCACACCAGATGCATAGCCACAGTCCAACTATTTGCAGGCATCACAGCAAAGGAGAGTTTGAAGGTGGCCATCTTTGTTTCCGGAGAGCTCCTCCCAAGCCTGAGGGGCAGCCTGGGGGAAAGCACCATGGTGCATCGCTGGATTTACTCTTGATTCACAGCTAGGGTGACTAGATAGCAAGTGTGAAAAATAGGGACAGGGTAGGGGGGTAATTGGCACCTATATAAGAAAAAGTCTCAAATATTGGGACTGTCCCTATAATATCGGGACATCTGGTCACCCTATTTACAGCAGGGGTAAAGGAGCAGAGGATCAGGCCCGGAGGGTGGAGGGCTGCGGGAGGGTAACCAACAGACTGAAGACAATACGCCAGGAAGAACATCGCTATGTCTGATGTGATTAGGTCGCTAGTCACGTCCTCAGCTAAGGCACCCAAGGCCATCACTAAATGACTCCAATATCTGCTGTTCAAGCTCAAAGTGGGCCCGATGTCTGAACGTGAGGCATGGGATCATAGCTGAGTACATTTCCCTCCGCCCTCTAACATGCTGTTCTCTTTCCAGGGGCCGACGTGCTTGGCATCCAGCTCAGGGTGTTATTCAAGGTGGAGATAAGCAATTATTCAGGTGTGCTTACTTACTCACATTAGACACGTTGGGTGCTGTCTTCCATTACGGACCCGTGGCAAAATCAGCAGGTGTTCTGTGGGTGGGGCCTGGCATGTCTGTGGCCAGTATGAACAGAACTGTTCCGTAAAGGCATGACCTGACAACTAAGCCTCTACGCACCCTGATCCAGGGCTGATCGCATTATTTCAGTGAAGCTGTCTGTATTTATATACAGACACACACCCTGAGCCAGGCCTGGGCAAACTTTTTGGCCTGAGGGCCACATCTGGGTATGCAAACGGTATGGCAGGCCGTGAATGCTCACAAAATACTTAGTCCTGCCTTGAGTGCAGGGGACTGGACTAGATGACCTCTCGAGGTCCTTTCCAGATCTATGAGTCTATGAAATTGGGGGTTGGGGTTTGGGAGGGGATGAGGGCTCCAGCTGGGGGTGCAGGTTATGGGATGGGGCAAGAAATGAGGAATTCAGGGTCTAGGAGGGAGCTCCAGGCTGGGGCAGGGGGTTGGGGTGGAGGGTGGAGGGGTGAAGGCTCCAGCTGGGGGTGCAGGCTCTGGGGTGGGGCTGGAGATGAGAAGTTGGGGGTGCAGGTGGGTGCTCCAGGCTGTGATGGAGGGATTCAGAGAGTGGGAGGGGGATCAGGGCTGGGACAGGGGGTTGGGGAATGGGAGGGAGTCAGGGGTGCAGGCTCCAGGCAGCGGATACCTCAAGCACTCCCAGAAGCAGCATCCTGTCCCCCCTCCAGCTCTGCATGCTGCTCTGTCCGCAGGCACCGCCCCTGCAGCTCCCATTGGCCATGGTTCCCAGCCAATGGGAGCTGTGGGGGCAGCACTTGGGGTGGGAGCAGCATGTGAGACCCCTGGCTGCCCCTACATGTAAGAGCCAGAGGGGGAACATGATGCTGCTTCTGGGACCCATGTGGAGGGGGACAAGCCCCAGACCCCACTCCCCGGCTGGAGCTCAAGGGCCAGATTAAAACATCTGGAGGGCTACATGTGACCCCTGGGCCACTGTTTGCCCACTCCTGCCCTAAGCTCTACTCTGCCTTCAGTTATACAGGCAGGCAAATCCACAGGCAGAACTGAGGGCCCTGATTTTCACTCTGCTGGTTAAATAAATGTGGGGGGGCAGTCAATGTGAAGTAATGTCTTGGATGATTTAGACAGCACTTTTCATCCACAGGAACCCCGAAGTGCATTGCAGCCTGTGAATCCCATACACTCTCCAATGCTGTTACTAGAAGCTGCATATGCAGACAAGGACAGCATATTACTCAGGCGCACATATAGAGAGAGGAAGGATGGCAGTGGTGAAGTGATTACCTAGAACGCCAGCGATTTGGGTTCATCCCTGCTTTACTGCAGACTTCCTCGGTGATTGTGGCAGAGGTTCTCACACTGTGGTCTGTGGATAGCTCCTTGGGCGGCTGCACACGAGAGAATGAAGGGCCACCTGCCTAATAAGTGGATCTGTGCAGGTGTGGCTCCACTAATGAGGTGCCTGGACCCTGGAGAAAATGCACATGTAAGGTGAGGTGGTGGCCTTGGGGGGAATAGAGGGGAGGGGGGCAGTGAGGTGAAAAGAGGTGGTAGGGGAAATTTGGGATGTGCGGGGCTGCGGTGGCCAGAGAAAGAGGTGACTTTCCCCAGCTCCAAGGCTGTGGCTGCCAGGGAGAGACACCCCCACCCCCCTCCTTCCCAGCTTCAGCTCTGTGGCTGCTGCGGTGGGGGAGAGAGGGCACATCCATCGCATTAGAAAGGTCAGACTCCTGATACTAAATTATGAGTTGTGTGCTTTTATTTATAGAACAAAAAATGTTAATTATTATTATTTTTTTTATATAGCACCTTTATCCAAAGCGCTTTACAATAGTTAGCTAACGGTACAAACAACATTTGGAAAGGTCATTAAGTGGTCCGCCGAGACCCTCAGCGATGTTCAAGCAGTCCGCGGAAAAAAAAGTTTGAGAACCATTGGATTAAGGGTTTGCCTACACTGCCGGCACAGTATGTGAGTGCAGCTCCTGTAGACAAACTCGTACTGGCTTTAACCTAGCCAGGTCAGGTGCTGGAATGGTGAAGCAACAGCTGCACTGGGGTCAGCATGAGCTAGTTGCACGAGTCATTTTCCAGGGCTCCAGGTGGGCTGGGATAGCCTGAGCCGCTGTGGTTTCACTGCTCTGTTATGCAGGCTAACTAGATCAAAGTGAACTCAGATATGTCCCTCTGAGGAGCCATCACACCCCATGATTGCAGGGTAGACACATCCTTTGGATGAGGCATTTAATCTATAGGTGCCGCAATTCTCCATTTGTCAATTGGGGCCATTGATAATGCATAACACAGGAGTGGGTTATCAATTTAAATTTGTTCCTGGCTGTGAGGTTCCCAGATGCTACAGCGGTGGAAGCCACATTAAGTACGTATTTATATAGACAGTGGTCAGAATTCATGGGGGAAATCTGATTAGCGCTAGCTGGAAAATGGAAATCCCCCTGCTGTGAAAAATGTCTCAGTTTTAAAAAAAAATTTCATCCCAAATAGGCACTGTAGGGAGGCGCCCTGGCTCCCCGCCGCGCCTGAGAGGGACGAGCCAGCACAGGTGCCTCAGTGGGCGGAGCTACCACCGCCTGTTCCTGCCCCCTGGAAGTCAAGGGGCGGGACAGGAAGTATAAAAGCCCGGCCTCAGCGCTCAGTTGGCCGCAGACTGCTGGAGAGGACAGACGCTGGGGCCTGAGCTCCTGCTGGGCCAAGTCTGCCCCGTGCTCACTACCCGGAGGAACGCTGGCCTGAGCTTCCCTCCGCTCGGTATCCTGAGGAGCGGCCTGAGCTTCCCTCCGCCCGGTATCCCGAGGAGCCAAATGAGCTTCCCTCCGCCCGATATCCTGAGGAACCCATGGTCTGGGACCCGCCGGATGACGCCGGCGAAGGACGTGTACCTAGAGAGGGGGAGGTGGGAAGTGGCCCGGGGGTAGCCGACCCTGGTTTGGCTCCCGAAGAGCCTGAACCCTGTCAGTGTGTTGCGGCCAGGATCCCCACTGACAGCAGTGCGTCTTGGCCGCTGCTAGGGCCCCGGGCTGGAACGCAGTGGAGTGGGAGGGCCTGTGTTCCCCCTGCCACCCTCTCAAGGGTGGCAGACTCCCCCTCCCTCTGGCCTGAGGAGGCCTTCTGTATAGACTTACGGCTTAAACCGCTGCTCAGCCCCTGCCTGAGAGTCTGAGCTTGTACCTGCTGGTTGCCCACCCTGAGCCAGGGCTTGGGCCTTATAGACTCACTTTGTTGGCTCAGCCCCTTGCTGAAGGAGCTGAGCCTGACCTGCTATTGCCCTGCCCTGCTCCAGGGCCGGGCCTAGAGACTCTGTGTTTGCTCAGCCCCTTGCTGAAGGAGTTGAGCCGAACGGCCTACCGCCCCGCCCTGACCCAGGGTCTGGGCTCCTAGAAGCCATTTGTTCGCTCAGCCCCTGCTGAAGGGCCTAAGCCCTGCCTGCTTACTGCCCGCCCTGCTTCAGGACCAGGCTGATAGACTCCGTGCTTACCCGGCCCCTGCTGACGGGCTGGGACTCTGCCTTGTTTGGAGACTCTTCGTTTGCTCAGCTCCCGTTGAGGGTCTAGGCCCTGGATGGATTGCTGCCTGTAGGGAGGTGCCCTGGCTCCCCGCCGTGCCTGAAAGCGACGAACCCCAGCACCGGACTCTTACACGGACAAAATTCAAAACACATTTTTTATGGAATTTCCAGAATTCAAATTCAAAAGTGAGAAAAGGAAGAATTTTTCTTCATACAACACATAATTAGAGTGTGGAACTCATTGGCACATGAAATCACTGAGACCTTGAACAAATAGGCACTGTAGGGAGGCGCCCTGGCCCCCCGCCGCGCCTGAACATAGAACATAGAGGGATTGGATATTTGAATATCTATAGAACATCCAGTGTTATCATGATTAAATAGGATTTTAAAATATTGGAAGGGATATTAAGCCTCATGCCTCTGGGATTAAGCCAATCCCCTATGATGCATTGGATATGGCCACTGTGAAGACAAGATATTGGACTATATGGACTTTACGCCTGATCCAGTCTGGCAGTGCCTATGTTCCTAAAAATGATTATAGGAAATGTAAGTAGTTGTTTGTTACTATTATTGTTGCTGGGAGGAAAAAGGTAATTCCATTTTCTGGAGGATTTCCGTATTTCAGAATTGGCCTCCATTCCAGTTCAGAATGAAAAGGGATCCCGGCACCATGACACCTTTTCCAGCTGCCTGTCATGGATCCTGGAGGCCCTGGGGTTCACTGAGACAGTGTGGCAGTGGGGCTGCTAAGGAACCAGATGAGTGAGCTGGCAGGAAACCAGTCAGGTTTTGAAACCTGTGTGGGAGGCCAGATCTGTTGGATATATGCTGAAATTGAACCATCCCCACAAAACACTCCAGTTTCAACAAATCAGGAAACTCCAGTGAAAAAATGTTTCATCTGAATGTTTCTGACCAGCTCTAGCTATTCCTATTAGAATTAGAATTAGCAATAACTTCTGATGGATGCCCTGAATTGCTTTCTCTTTGTGCTTTACAACCCTGAATTATGGGACACTTTACCCACTGTAAACTTTCAGGTCTTTGTTTTATTTGGGTTGCAGTACATGCTCTCCTTCAACCCATACTGGGCCACAATGCTTTACATCAAGCCATAGCAGGCTGAAAACACATCCCCTGTTATTCGCCTAGCCACTGCATATCCTACTGCAGTTCACTTAAGGGTGCCTGTGCAGAAGATGAGAATTTGGAAGCTGCGGCAATGTATTTATTTGCACATCGGGAGGCTCTGAAGTTCGTCCCCATTTTGTGGCAGAAGAAGCTTTTTTGCTGCAGAAAGCTAATGTAACAGGTTTGTGCTGGCCTTTGGGTGCATTCCATTCTTTCCTGTATCCTTTCAAATCCTCACGAGATAAATACAGGTTACAATGGGAAATGTGGACATTTCATATCAGGCCTTACATTTGTAGTGAGCAAAATAATTCGTAATTACCCATCAGCACCCCTTTCAAAAAAAGCATCTTGAAGATTTCAAGGTAGCTTCAAGCCAAGATAATGTGTTTATAGCAAGAGTCTTCCCTTATATTTGCACCAGTGTGACAGGGAACCATCTCACAGGGTGCCTGCCTTGTGCCATGGTGTGGCGCTACAGGTGTGCTGCCCTCTGCTCCCCCGGCTGACTCTTGGAGGAAGCCACTCCCAGGCCAGAATACCTGAAAATGAGATTCCCCCTGGGAAGGGGTCTCATTTACTAAGTCTTGGACAGCTTATCTGTTAATGATTAGCCTCTCAAGTCCACCTCTTGTTTCCCCTTGATTCAAAGTTCTCACCACTGTCCTCATGTGCTGCTTGAGGTAGGTTCCCCCTCCCTGAGCCAGGTGTGCTCCAGCCCTCCTTCAAGGGCCTCCGTAAGGGTACGTCTACACTGCACCATATGCACCGACATTCCACTTTCCCCGGGAGTGCTGGAGCCTCACCCTGCCCTCACTCCCCCCTTCCCCCAAGGCCCCATCCCCACCTCAACTCTTCCCATCCCCGCCTCACCTCCTGCACACCGCTAAACAACTGATATGCGGTAGGCAGGAGGCGCTGGGAGGGAGGGGGAGGCGCTGAGCAGTGGGGCTGATGGTGGATGCTAAGGACCCACTGTTTTTTTTTCCCATGAGTGCTCCGGGGCTGGAGCACCCACGGAATTGGTGCCTATGCACTGCACACTCCTTTTGGTGGCATGTAGAGTACATACACTACACGCCCTCCGAGCATGGGTATAAATAGCGATGTACACAGTGAGGTACTGCTTAGGTGAGTCAAATTACATCTGAACCCTGTCGGTAAGTACCCTACCTGGCTCTCTATTCCCCCAAGTAGCGCCTCTCCTGTCTACATTGCTGGTTTTAGCAGCATAGTGTCCTGCTGCCAGAGCCTTTCTCCACTGCAGGGAAAGACTCTGGCAGCAGGGAAAGACCCTGGCAGCTCCCTGCTGCTGGAGACTTTCCCCACAGCCTCTTTCCGGCCAGAGCCTTTCACGGACATGTGTAGCTACACCCCACAGAAGGGAAGCAGCCTGTTTTTCACTCTGGTGTGTAGCAAAACACCGTGGCAAACGGTCTGCAGTGAAAGCACAATCTAAGATACTCCTCATAGGCTTCCCCCCATAGGTCAGGAGTCTCACTGCTCTCCTTCTTGGCCAATGTCATTAACTCAGCCTGGTTGTGGACCAAAATCACCTTCTCCGAGCCGGCCCCTTTTAATCCTCTCCTCATCCCCAAGGCAGGCAAGCCTCTTTCAAATGATCTACTCACTGTCTCCTCCCTGGCTCTCTGAAGGCTTCTCTGTCATCACTAGGCCTGGGACCGATTTAGTTATGTGACCTACCTGCCTGTGGCTGCATTAACTTTCCTCACTTAGGGAGCTGAGCAAGGCACAGGTGGGGCTGGACCCACTATCTCTTAAAGGCGTTAGTCATCCCGTGACAACCAGTGACTCACTTTGACTTCACCAGGAGCTGTCCATGAGCATTTGCTGATAGAATTTAGCCCCTAGAATGGAGTGCATCTTGCAATCTTACCCAGGGAGTATGAGCAGGGCTAGTATTTAATAGTGACATGTACAATCTAATTAGCAACCACGTATATTATGAAATTTTTCTCACTCCTGGAAAGTTTATCTAGCTCTGTTTAATACATTCATAGAATCAAAGGAGTGGAAGGGACCTCCAGAGGTCATCTAGTCCAGTCCCCTGCACTCCTGGCAGGACTATGTATTACATCATCCCTGACAGGTGTTTGTCTAACCTGCTCTTAAAAATCTCCAATGATGGAGATTCCCATAGTGCCCTATGCTCTGTTTGCCTGAGCATTTCAAGGCTCTTTTGGAAATTATCTTTGAGCAGTTCATGCCATCTAGTGGTTACATATCGCATGGTTTGGTATTTCCACATAATTAACCAGCACAGTGGTTTGGGGGGAATGTGTTATATGGGCGGAAAAGTAAAACACAGAAAGGCAGGGAAGTCAATTTTTTTTTTAAGGAAAACCCTGCAGGGTCCAGGGCTGCACACTGTTAAAGGGCTATCTATGCAGAGAACCTCCCTGAGTTTGCAAAGAAACTGGCTGAACAAGCTTACAGGACCAGGGTCTTGTCTACACATAAGAGTTGTACCATTTTAACTGCCCCGGTATCGTTCAAGCAGCACCGTGCCCCAGGTGTGAATGCAATTATCCCAGTGATTATGCTGGTATCATTTATTTTCATACAGGAAGGGAAATAAGCTACACTCTTGTACCATAACAAGCGTGTCCTTTCTAGAGGTTGGTAGGTATAATTATATTGGTAAGAAATCACACAACCCCCAGCTGAAATAGTTACATCGATATAAAGCTGTGTATAGACCAGGCCTTAGTTTACAAGTTCATGGCATACAAACAGAGAAAATAGATAAAAACATAAAATGCCCTTGCTGGAAAGTTACAATGTAACACTACTTTGTCTGGGTATCCAGAATAGCACATAAGAACCCCACAACAGAGAGACAAACTAGACAGTTCTCTAAAGCAGAGAGGTACAACTCTTCCTGCCTTGTTCTAGGCGATCTGGCTGCAGAATGACTGATGTAGTTGCTTGGCCCAGATCTCATGCTTCCATACAGAACCCCCTAGCCTGCAAGCAGAATCAGGAAATCCCTTACAAATTAACATGACAGCTTACAATTCCAAAACAGTTTTCAAATACACGACAGTTAGGGGTTAGAAATCTGATCTGGCATCTCTGACTGCCTCTCAGTGCGACCAGAGACGAGTCACTTAGGATCACCATTGGCCTGATTTTCTCCAATCATCCCTAACTCAGAGCATCCATAACTCCAGTCCAAACTGTGGGAGGCATGGTGGTCAAAATGCAGGAAGCTAATAGAGTCTTGTCTACACTACAGCTGTCTGAATTACAGATTTTTCTGTTCATTGGCAATTTGTAACAGTAAAAGAAAAAAATTGTTTTAGGCTGAACAAAACATTTTGACAAAATCATGTTTCATTTTGATTTTGACCATTTCTAAATAGTTTTTGCATTTTTAAAACTGCAATTAAAGGAAATTTTGAAACAAAACTTTGTTTCAAACAGAAAAAATCAACATTTTATTCTGCAAATGTTGAAATGAAACATTTTGATTATTTCTGAGTGTTTTTTTCCTAAACAATTGGGTGAAAGTTACAAAATGTTTGTGTTGCCAAATCTGCATTTTTCTCTGAAAAAAAGTTTTTTGACCAAAACTTCCCCCGCAACTCTTGTTTACACTAGAGCTCCTATTCCCCTCTATATAGGAGGCCCTCAACCATGCAGGGTCACACCAACTGTGTTTTTTCACTTCTCTTAGGGCTTGTCTACACTATAATATTAGGTTGACTTAATTTAGGTCGATCTATAGCCACCACAGTCATGCAATTGGCTGTTGGTGTCCACACTACCCTCCTTCTTCCAGTGTTGTGTGTCTTCACCAGAAGCACTTGCACTGACTGAAGTGGAGCATTGTGGGGAACTGACAGCTGAGTGTAGGGCACTGACAGCCACATGGGGCTCACAGTATAGCCCCCACCTACCCTAGGGTGACAGCCCAATCTGTGAGCCTACAGGGCGTTCAATTTCACAGCAGGGAGCCTACCAGCTGTGAAATGGACATTTTTATCAGTTTCATGGCTGTCTCCAGCTCAGAACAGGGGCAATGGGCTCAGAGCAGGAGCTGTGAAAGTGATAGGAATGTCAATTTCACAGCTGCTAGGCTCCCTGCTATGAAACTGAGCCTGGGTTGGGGTTCAAGGCTGTGGCTGCCACCTGGGAGTGGGGGCTCCAGCTGTGAGCAAGTGCTGGGTTCAGTTTCACAGCAGGGGGCCTACCAGCAATGAAAATAACATTCCTGTCAGTTTCACAGCTCCAGCTGTAAGCTCCTTCCCCTCCCCCCCAGCAGCAGTGAAACTGACAAGAATGACAGACAACAGCCGATGTAAGTAACACAGTGTCTACATGGACACTGCATCACCTTACCTAAACCAGCATAAGCATTATGCCTCTTGGGGAGGTGGAATTATGATGTTGGTGTAGCAGTACATTTACTTCGGTGGAAGCAGCATTCTAGCATAGACACTGACATAATTAGGTCAACATAAACTGCCTTATGTCACCCTAACTCTGTAGTGTAAACCAAGCCTTAGTCTTGCAGGGCCAGCACAACAAAGGTCCTGTTTACAGTAGAGAATTAGGACCATTGCCGCTTTTAGAGGTGTGATTGCAACTGGGCTGTCTGTGTAACCCACACACTTATACTGCACCATTTGATTTTGTTTTTAAGTCCAAGCAAAAGGAGAACAGCAGTGGGGTGGAGACATGGATTTTAGTCAAATCCTCTGTGTCTCTGCACAATGCAGACAGGAAGGCAGGGCAACTTCGTTAGAAGAGCCCAGATATTTAGAGGACATGCATGGTAGTTATTGGACATGCTCAGTCGCTGTCTCTGAAGCTCTACAGAAAGTATCCATTAAGGGCAAAATGAGTCTTGTAGGTTCCACACATTCACAATCTAAGAGCTGAAGGGAGAAAAGCTTCTACCTCTACCACAGTGGTTCTCAAACTTTTGTACTGGTGACCCCTTTCACATAGAAAGCCTCTGAGTGTGACCCCTCCTTATACAGTAAAAACCCTTTTTATATATTTTTACACCATTATAAATGCTGGAGGCAAAGGGGAGTTTGGCATGGAGGATGACAGCTCGCGACCCTTCATGTAAGAATCTTGTCACCCCCTGAGGGGTCCCGACCTCCAGTTTGAGAACCCCTGCTCTACCCCTTCGGATACAGGCCACAGATTCCTTATTTTGCTAGAAACCCAGAAGGTCATTTCTTAGCCCTGGCACTGGAAATGCTGTTGGCTGCAAGGATCTGCGGGCTGTTTGTGGACGTGTTTGGAGGGCAGTTCAGAGGTAGTTATGCTCTTCAGGCTTTGGAGGATCATGGGGACATACATGCTTATTTTTTAGGCCACTGTTAAAGAGACTGAGAAATCATTGTTGAGCCGATCAGAATGCAATATGTCTGTACATGTGTCCTAAAGTTTAAAAGTGTTGAAACTTTGCCCTGAAATATATGTAACAGCATCAAAGCAGGGAAGTCAGTGGAAGGAACACCAATCAGTTTAATGCCCAATAGTTTTGTTTAAGTTATTCAGAAATTTTCCAAATGCCGTCTGTAAATGTTTGTGTATGTATTAAATATTTATTCACTAAGAAGCCAGGTGGGACTGACTTTCTCAGGCTGGCTGGCAGCTGCTATTGATACTTACATTCAGGATTTTGCGGTCCATAGCTCTGAGGTTTAACTGTGTAATTAAGTACTTTGGGGGAAGGGGAGGCCTGGAAAGGACAGAACATCTGGCCTGTGCTTCAGCAAAGAGTTGAGCAGAGCTGCAGATGGCTGTTGTTTTGGCAGACCCCAGGGACCGAACTGGGGAGCTCTAGCGCAAAAAGCATGAACTGAACAGTCAGTTAAGGAGGCTACAATGGCTCATATCCATTGTGGATTGGCATGAACCTGTAACACACCCTCACGTGGGTTACACAGGGAAAAGGGTAGTGTAATCATTATTCGTAATGCCCCCACAGCACCCCTTGTGCTCATTACATCTGCACCAGTCCTGCTCTTTCCAGTGCACAGAGCACTCACACAGTACGTTAGGGAAGCACTGCAGGGCCTGGCAGAGTGCTGCACCTCTATCCCACAATGCCCAGCACAGAGCCCTCCAGCAAGCATGTGGCGTCTATAATACATGGCGTGTGTTGGCCCTGTTCACATGTTGGTTTGTTCCATCCCCTGCCTCAGCCAGATCTGTCCTGCATGAGGAGCAGTGTTTGCGCGAGGAAGGGTGAGGGCTGTACACCCCAAGAATTCTTCACACGCATTTCAGATGCCTCCATTCCTGCTCTGAGACCAAGTGTGGGCCTGGAAGAAAGCAACTCAGGGACTGAGTTTTAAAAGTGTTTAGGCACCTCAAGGTGCAGATAGAAGCCTGGGGAATTTTCTAAAGCATCCAGGTGCCCAACTCCCATTGATTTTAGGTGCTTCTGAAAATCCCACTAGCTGTCTATCTGCACCCTGAGGTGCCTAAATACCTTTAAAAATATGGCCCTAACCTGGCCCCTTTCCATTGCCAGAGTAGAGTGAAGGGGCATTAGTGAAACACAGAATCAAGCCCCATGATACCTGTCCTTCACTGTAAAGTGGTTTGAGGATCCTTGTAGAAGTGCAGAGTATTATTCCATCAGTATCTTTGAGAACTGGCTGTTACCTTGTTTATCGTAAACAGATTTATTCTGAGTCAGCTTTCACTTTGATCTTTCCTATTTTTAATGCTCCAAAACCTGCACCTAACAGCAAATTAGTTAAACCCTCCGGGAATCTACAAAGGCAAGAACGGAGCCTATCAGGTGCTGAGCCGTTATCAGGGGTATGGCAGAGTGATGATACCATATTTGCATAACCCTCACCCATGCCCCCTCAGCTCTGGCTTGCGTTACAGGGCAAATATTTACAGGGCCAGAGCAAAGTCAGCATTTCAAAATTTTATTCAAAATACTGCATAACTTCCAGTCTTTTCCTTGGACTTGGCTCAGAGAAGGAGAGATCCGCTATCCAGCGCCTGTGTGAGCAGCTCTTGGGAAGTGAAGCAAGCAGGGAGACAATGAAGCAGCTGATTTGCATCCTGCTTTTATTCCTTGTTTCTGAAATACGAAGCTTTGATCTCGTCATCGACGAAATCCCAGATGTAAGTAATTCCACAGGGGGGTCTGATCCTGTTACACTCACTGAAGTCAATAGCCGAGCTCCTACTGATGAGGGCAGGATCAGATCCATTGCTTCTCTTAATAGTTTTGCCTCTACCTCTTAATTTCTTTTTACTTCTGCTATAATCATGTATTGTCCAGATAACAGCTTCTTGTTTTCCATTCCTACTATTGCTCTTCAATATGACTATATTAAATTAGGGGTAGCTCTTGGCCAGACCCTGTAGACCTTACTCAGGCAGAATTCCCGTTCTTGTCTGAGCTTTGCCTGTCTGGCAAGCCCCCATCCTGCAACTGGTTCAGTGTAGCAGCACAGATCCTCTCCAACTTTGGGAGGCTCCGCGTGGGCTAAGGTCTTTGCCAGCACAGGTCTGATTGCGGAGTCGGGGCCTTAGAATGTATGCTTCTCCGGAGAGGGAATGTGTGTCTTATATACAATGTTGGTGCTTAATAATAGACATGTTAGGGACTACAAAATCAGGCCTGTTTTTTATCAGCTGCCTTCTATCACACTCCCATTGATATTAATGAATCACGGTCAATGTGCAGCTCCTTAATACATTTCTAAATAATGTCATAATTCTAGACCTGAGCTGAACTAAATCTCTGGACCCAAATGCTTTCAGATTCTGGGGGGAGTTCAGATCCAGGTCTAATGGATACAGTTCTCACCCAAACTCTATTTATTGGGCACATTTGAAACATTACAGGGCAGCAGGTAGGAATGGTCTGAAGCTCTGTGATGTTTAGTGTCCCTCTCTGGTGTTGATCATAATTAGTCAGACGGAGATGTTTTCCCTTTCGTGATACAACGTTTTTTAATGACATGATGAAATTGATTATCCTTATTGTTCTGTATCAGGTACAGAATACTGGGCCTATTTCCTTCTCGCTTGTCTAAATCTGGAGTAACTCCTTCCAATGTCAAGGAGCCAAATTTTGGTCTCAGTGACACTGGAGTAAAACCAAAATAACTTCACTGACTTCAATGGCGTTACTTTGGACCCTGGTGTAAATGAGGACAGAATCTGTCTCAGTCCACATTGGAGATCAGGATGGGCCCACTGTGTTGTAAATCTGCCTACTGTATTTTATGGATATTTCAGGACCTCTGAGATATGTCCTGGCTTCAGAAGTAATAGCTGCATGTGGAGGCCAAAAATGATCATATTAAATAATGGGATAGATGGAGCCTGGAGATTCATCACTGTGGAAGGGGAGTGGCCGTAGATCTGTTGCCCTGGGAAAGAACTGCGATGCGCAGAGTCATAATTCCTCTCGGCTCCCCACTTGCGCCTAGGGGGAAGTAAATTCAAACTAGCACAAAACTGGAGAGATGACAAACTACAATCTATCCACAACGAATGCTGAAGTTATGGGGACATGCTATGGATTTGTTTCCTACATTTGTTCTGTTATCTTCAGTGAGTGCATTGCCAGTTCTGAAACAGAGAGCTCGGAAAGTGAAATCTGCCATGAAGTGAACACTTTACCATTTCCCTGTGTCTCTTTTAGGATCTGGAGAACTTGTTCGACCTGGAAGTCGACGGATTTCTGTCAAAGCCCATGACGAGAAATGGCAGGTACCAGGTACAGTAACCATAAAATCTAGAAAGGGGGAGGGGAGAGAGAGAGATGAAAAGAAAAATGTTTTGAAGCAAATGACTGATGTTCTATTCCATTACAAAGCCCTTAATTCTGCAATCAAGTGTACTCGAGTGGATCCATGCATGCATGAGCCTCGTGGGTGCTGCTTTGGGCAAGAACTCTGTTTGTACAACGCTTGGCACAAGGGGGCCATGACCTGATTGGAGTCCCCAGGTGCAACTGCAGTACAACTAGTTAATCAGAACACTACACACATTTAACTTCATGCATGTGAAAAGTCCATTTGACTTCAAAGGAGCTCCATGCAGAGGAGGGGTGTGCCCAGGTGAATCTGATTGCAGAATTGGCACCAAAATGTCCAGGAAAAGCTAGGAGCTTGGTAATGTAGTATGGTCTCTTCCAGCCCTGCTGATTGACTTTTGTTTTCCTGGGTAGGTCAATGGGAAACCAAACACAGGGGATCGCTGCTCAGTGCTGTATGTGAAAAGTAGTTGGCAGATCAGCAGAACTTGTCAAAAGTTTTGTTTCTTTTCTTTTCTTTTTTTGGTGACTATACTGCTGATCATTTCATTCTGTCAGTTATTGAAATAGATGGATTTTTTAACTTTTTCTGTGGAATAATTTTTAAATCAAATGCTTATCAAAAGACTTTTTTATTTAAAAATTTAAATTTTCAAAAAATTAACATTGTTTTTTATTTTGGAGGGGAAAAAAACCACCTGGCCCCTATCCTGCAAACACTTAACGAATATGCTTAACTTCGCTACCATGGGTTATCCCATTAAGGTCAATAAGATTGCTCCGGGGACCAAAGTTACGCATGTGGATAAGTGTTTGCAGGAGTGGGGCCAGGTTTAATGTCCCGTTGAGTTAAATGGGAATACTCATGGTGTATAAAACTGAAGTGCATCCGGCTCTGAGGCTCATATACACTAACGGGTTATCTCCACAGTGCTGCCGTGCAGACTACGGGTCTGCATATTGGAGAGCATACGAACGCATTGCGCTCCAACTGCTCCATGCAGACCCTGTTGGTGTGAATGAAAAGGAACTCAGTTTGCGTTGATGCAGTCCCATTTCAAACAGGGCTATGTTACAGTGCAGTGGGTACCTTTTTGTGTGTGCCAGCAAGGACTACATAGGCCAGTTAGCGTGCTCTACTTCACACTTCCGTAGTCCACACTGTGGCGGTGTGTAGACAAGCCCTAAGGCTCTTTTACACTGCCCCAGGCCTTAACCTGAGTGTAAATTCTCATCTTAAGACCCCTTCACATTACCAGAGTGGAATAAATGAGAATCAGGCCTATGCACACTTGCAGGATCAGGACCCAAGTGACATGGGCCTGGTTTACACACTGGTTTTTACCGGTATAACTATGTTGATTAGGCGTGCGGGCTTTTTTAACTGCTACAGCTACACCTGCACAATTCCAGGGCCACCCAGAGGAGGGGGGCAAGTTGGGCAATTTTCCCCAGGTCCCACAGGGGCCCCCACGAGAGTTTTTCGGGGCCCCTGGAGTGGGGTCCTTCACTCACTTTAGGGGCCCTGGAAAATGCTCATGGGGACGGGGCCCCTGAAGCTTCTTCCACTCTGGGTCTTCGGTGGCGGGGGGTCCTTCCGCTCCGGGGTAGAAGGGCCCCACACCACTGAATTACCGTGGAAGACCCGGCGCTTCGGCGGTAATTCAGCGGCGGGGAGGCCCCGCCTTGGGTCTTCAGGGCACTTCGGTGGCGGGTCCTGGAGCAGAAGGACTTCCCCACCGCCGAATTACCGCCAAAGCAGGGGCCCCCCTCCACCGAAGACCCCAGGCCCCCTGAATCCTCTGGGCGGCCTTGCACAATCCAGAGTATGGATGCTGTTGTACCAGTATAAAGGAGCCTGATACCAGTCTAGCTTATTCCTCTTCCCATAAGACAAAAAGCAATACCAATATAAACACCTTGATCCTAGTATAACAACATGCACACTGGGGAAAATGGGTTGTACCATTTTAACTAGAACCGTTTAAGCGCTACATCACTTATGTGTAGACTAGGCCTAAGATAAATGAAAATTGGCAGTGGAAATAAACCTCTCAAAACCACAGATAAATTGATCATCAAAAAACACAACAACCTACATTTAAAAAAAAAAATCTGAGCAATGGAAACTCAAAATGATTTCTGTGAAACTTTCCCTGTGATAAAAACGTCATTATTTATATTGAATGACAAATTTCAACCAGCTCTAGGGGTGAGTCCATTTCCTAACGAGCAAGTTTCCACCTCCCACTCCTCCCCCGTTGTTACAACAGTCCCTTTGTTGGCCGTCTCAGCAGTGAGGGCAAAGACTAGCATGAGTCACGGAGACCCGAGGCCCCTTTCTGCACCAGGTCAGTGCTTGAGACACAACAGAGAGGCAGTATGAGGAAGTCCGTGCTGCTTCTGTTCTGCATCCCAGCTGCATCTTTCACCAGCAGAAAATGCACTTCAGTAATAACATTAAATTCCCTTAGCAATGGCAGTCTTATTTTGAGGGGACAGAATTGCCGCCATCAGATCAAAGATCTCTGGGTCCAAAATGGATGGTCTAATAATGTATCGTGAGGTCAGCTGGGAGGGGCTTTTATATATTCCTCTATTCTGTCTGTTGTAAGTACTTATCTGGTCCCCTTTCCTGGGGTACCTGCGCACTTCCCATTCTTTAATATATTTAGCCTCACAACACCCCAGTGAGGTAGGGCAGTGTTTTCGTCTTTAGTTTTCAGATGGGGACCCGAAGCACAGAATGGCTTGGTGACTTGCATAGGCTCAGACAAGAAGTCTGTGGTAGAACAGGGATGTGAACCCAGGTCTTCCACATCTTAGATTAATGCCCTACTCATTGATACCCAACTTGAGACGCTGTCTGATTTTCAGAGGGCAGGAGCTCAGAGCTGTCTGAAAACTCAGGGTCCCTTAGGGTGTGGGGCAACCAAAAATTCATGCCCTACCAATCTCTAGCCACTTTGGAAAATCTTGGCTATGAGCCATTTGCTGGAGCTGGGACTATGGAGCCTTCTTGCTGGCCAGATTCTTGTAACTACAGACGGGCTGAGTACACTGGGCTTTGCTTTTGCAAGACTTTGTTGGCCAGGTTCTGCTTTGCACAACCAAAACCAGGGTTGGTTTGGATCTAGGGTCCATTTCATCTCAGCTACCGACATTTGGAGAGATTAGATAAAAATTTCTGGTGTTGGCCAACTGCTACGAGGAACACGAACAAATCAAACACTAGATCCAGTGAACAGCTGAACACCCACCTCTCGACATTATGAATCCTTGGAGGTGTTCAGATTCAACCCAGCTTGAAATTTTGCACATGGTCCTTATCGTTAAATGGGATAAATTCGTATCCAGCCACCACCAAACTTTGGGAGATTTGAAATCTGGATCTGAATGGTTCAGCTTGGGCCCATCTCTATCTCCTCCTAGAATCACAGAAATGTAGGGCTGGAAGATGGCCTCAAGAAGTCATCTAGTCCAGCCTCCCGCCACTGAGGCATCATTAAGTGTACCTAGACCTAAATCACAGCATTTCCAAATACAAACTTGGGCCATGAGTATGCTGAGTGAAATGGTGAGCCACCCAATCTATAACTCGTTACAGGATCTCTTTATGAGGTATGTCACCTCGCCTATACACCTTGATTTACCTGCATCACACATAATCCTGCAGTGACCCATGCATAAGTTAACTTAGTTCAAATGTACTGACCTAAACTGTTACCAAACTTTAGGAAAAGAACCACCCATAATTATAAACTTCTTCTGTGGTTTTTGCTGTCTACCTCAAATTGGGTCTTTGTCACATTTAAGGAGCCAGTGTCACTCATATGGGTTTAATTTTTTTAGAGGGTCAAGAGCTGGCCACAAGATGTCACTATTGCTTGACATAAATCCCAAACAGGGATATTCATATGGCAGTAAAAATATTAGCTCATTACTATTTTTAAGCCCTGGTAAGGTTTAAATAGTAGTGCTGGTCAGAACTATTTTTTCTGCAGAATTTTATTGATGAAAACAGCAACAAAACCATCATTTTTGTTTAAATTTTCCATGGAAATGTTCAACTTTTCATAGAAAAAAATATTAAAACTGAAAAATTTTGGCAGAAAACCTTAAGGTTTTTTTTTCCTGAAAAAGTTTTGGTTTGAGGCAAAAGATTTGGTTTTTGGCCAGAAAGTTTTGTACAAAAACTCAAAATTTTCTGCAGAAAGCAGACCCTTTTCACGCACACACAAACCATTTTGTCAGAATCCAAAATTTCCATCAGAAATTTTTCAGCCAGCCCTACTTTTGTTTTCGAAAGTCCCTCGGTTTCAGAGCCAGATTGTCAGTGATGTCCAATTGGACTTATGCTTCACTTAGGCTCAGATACTCAAAGACACTTGAAATCAATGGGAGTTAGGCACCTTTAGAGGATCTGGGCCTCAGGGACTTTTGAAAATCCACCCCTTAAGTGCAAGAAATAAAGCAAAGAGAAGGACACTAAGAACTAAACCCAGTGATTCTCATTGATTCTGATCATCTTGTGAAACAATACATGGACAATATGCTGTTTGATCCCTTTAATAGCTAATTCTTGACCACTAGACTTGTAATTCTCAGGCTTGCTGAAGTCTCACTCTCTATTTCTTTTCTTCCCAGAGAAGCACCTTAAACGACGAGGACTCTGGAGAGTCGGTGAGTTTTCTTCTGTGAAAAAAAAATGATGACAAAATGATTTTCCAGTTAACCATTATCTGGAAATCAATCCTGCTGTTTGTTCAATACCTTGCTTGTATCACTGATCGGGTATTAACCTGTTTTCTTCAAACAGCTGGCTGCTTGCACAATGCTGTTCGGGGGATTGGTACAAGATTTCGCAGTGAAATATATCGTACTGATGTGGGAATACGCACAAAAATGAACAGAAAACATGCTCTCCCTTCCTCCCAAAGGCAATATTTTTATAAACCTCATGGCAAATCATGCTGTTCTCCCTCTCTCAATGAACTTCCATGGTGGATCTTACATCTGACCTGGTCTGTCAAGTTGCCTCCTCCCTCTCTTATTTAAGTCTTTCTTGTAGTAAGATGAGGCCCAGAAACAAACTCTTGTGTCAGAGGCCAAGTCTGAGGCCTGAAGCCTGAACCAAAGTACTTCCAGGCATTGCTAAGCAAAAGCTGGGCTGTGAGCCGGAGGCAGGCCCCACTCACAGAAGTTGGTGAGAAGAGGATTGTTAGAAGCAGGTGCATTCACATATAAGTGCTAATGGAACTTGTGCCAAGATGGCACCTGGACATCCCAATACAAAGACACTCCACAGAGATAACAAGGAACAGGCAGGTACATCTTAAAGACAAGGTCAAAAGGACAGCACAATGGATAGATCTGTTTGTTTGAAACAACCTTATCAAAGGGGGAGACAACACCCTAACAAGCCAAGGGGCTGTACCTCAATACGTCAGTAGGGATGAGTAATCTGTCCTGTAACTGTATAAAAGTAGGTCCCGGAGTGCACATCTGTGTCTGTCCTAGGGGGCAGTGGAAAGTCCCACCACTGACTGAGTTGGTCCATTGCCAGGGGGCACAAATTCATAGTATTTCTTGTAAAGTCTACAGGAAACTATTACTGTGCTTCGTTTGACAATAAACCTGGCTCGGGTTCCTTCGTACCTTACTAGAGTCTGTGAACTTTGGGGGTTCTCTCGGGGTTTGCTGTGTCAGCTATCTGCGCAGAGCTGGGGCAGCACACAGAGGGAACACACACAGCCGACTGTTATCATCGAACAAGAGCAGAGCACCACACCAGTAGCTACTGACAACATTTCTCTGAAACACACTTTTTCCAGAAGGCCTATAAATCCCAATCCTCCCTACATGTAGTGTTAGTGAAATACACATGGAGCTTGTCTTCACACAGAGTTGAGTTGTTTTACATTAAAGGAATGATTTTAAACCAGTTCAGTCAAACCAGAGCAAAAGGCTGCAAGGCTCTTAGTCCTGTTTAAACCAGGCTTATTTTGGTTTAATTAGGAACAGGCTAAAGCTGAGGTGAACTGACCTACAAGTCTCCACACGGGTTTGCACAAAGCCATAGACACAACAATCACTAGCTGGGATTGAACCTGGGACCCACTGCACCAGAAATGTAGCTGTCTCCATCTTAAGCAAAAGAACTTTAGATACTAGAAAGTAGCAACCCCTCATGCAATATGAGCTCGTATACTAGGCCAGTATCTTACAGTACTCTGCTGTCAGACGACCTCATTCCAAATGTCTGAGATCTACAAGATTTGAAGATCCATTGAGGGCGCTATTTTGTAATGAACTGTAGCTAAATACAAACACTGTGATTTATCAGCACGGATTGAACCATCCCTCCATGCAAAACATACCTGGTGTATCTCCATCCCGAATTTTCAAAGTTATCTTCTCCATTTCAGGTAGCAGGAGATGACAAGATAAGTATTTACAGCTACAAAGTCCAGTCCACCATAACGTCCCGTGTGGTCAACACCATGATCCAAAGCAAAGTGGAAAATAAAGCTAAGCATGCCCAAAATTTGGTGTTTGATGTGCAGATTCCCAAAGGAGCCTTCATTCACAACTTCACTATGTAAGTAGTGGGCAGCTGTATCTATTGTGTGTGACAATTTCAATAATCATATAAGAAGGTGGTGGAAGGATAAGAGGGAAAATGTCCATAACTTCTATTGTATGTAAAATAATATTTTTCCAAGATTTTTTTTTAAAGTAAAAGATTCCACTGGATTAGGAACAGATTTGATTCAGCTTGATTTCTCCTTGAAATAAAGAAACTCCACAATAGTCTCTGTGACGATCTGTCTGTGTTTTTCTCTCTTAGGAACATAAATGGCATAACGTTTACTAGTTCAATTAGAGAAAAATCTGCAGCCAGACAACAATATGCTCAGGCCAGGGCCAAAGGCAAAGCTGCTGGAATAATAAGGTACAAAGATTTTTCCTCTTTATTATGCTACTGTACTTCCTTTTCCTTTTATTAGAATCTCTAACTCCCAGACTGTGAAACTGGTCTGTGTCCTGACACCAAAATGGGATATCTGGTGGAAATCCCACGAACATGAGCACAGTGTCTTTATTTAGGCCCTGATCCAGCAAAACACTTAAACGCATGCTTAATTTTAAGCCCATGAATAGTCTCACTGAAGTCAGAACTTAAGTGTTTTGCCAGATCAGGGCCTTTATATTAAGTAATTATTTTATGAAGTGCTTACCACAAGCAGCTAAGATACTACAAATATAGGGTCAGCATGATGCCTATGCATCACTTAAATCCCATTTATGCTCTATTTTGAGATTTACATGGGACTTCATCAGAACACAGAACTTAGACTGGCTCTCTGCACAAAGGTAAATGGGACAGGGAGGGATAGCTCAGTGGCTTAAGCATTGGCCTTCTAAACCAACAGTTGTGAGCTCAGTCTTTGAGGGGGCCGCTTAGGGATCTCAGGCAAAATCAGTACTTGCTCCTACTAGTGAAGGCAGGGGGCTGGACTCAATGACCTTTCAGGGACCCTTCCAGCTCTGTGAGATAGGTATATCTCCATATATCATTGTCATGTGACAAGCCCAAGCTTAGTAGCAGAATCAGAAGTGGAACCCAGGAGTCCTGATTCAGACTTCTACTCCAACCACTACTTTAAATTTGTTTTTGTTTTTTAAACAGAAACCAGTAATCTGAAAATGTTAGAGGTGGATTCAAAGAGCAAAATTCAAATCTAGATCCAGGTCTGTATTTGGAACTTCTTAGAATTCTGGGTGGAAGTTGAGATCTGGGTTTGATTTTGACTGTGGTATAGAGTGGAGCCATCTGCAAACTTTGGGTGCTGATCTGAGCCCAGACTCCAAACATTCCAAAGCAGAGCTGGATGAAAGCTTTCCAATAGAACCTTTTTCAATCAAAAAACACCGTTTTGTCAAAATCGATACTTTCTGTGAGCATCAAATTCTGACAGATTTTCTTTTGGAAAAAAATTGAAACAAAGCTCTTTGGTAAAGCCAAAATGTTCTTATTGAAACTAAACAATTTGATTTTTTGTTTTGAAATGACTTTTCATGTTGACAGGTATATTATAATTTATAATAATAGAAAATCAAAAAGTTGAGATGAGAATAATATATTTTAATTGACTTGAAATTATATTATTTTGGGCATTTCATTGGGTAGGAAGTTTTGAAATTTGCTGCGTAACGGAGATTCCTATTGTTGATCACTCTATTCCATTGCTTTGAATCTCTAGTTTGCTTTATCATAGAAAGGTAGGCCTGGAAGGGACTTAGAGAGGTCATCTAGTCCATGCCCCCATGCTAGAATTGCTAATCCTCCAGGATTGTCCTGGAGTTTCCAGGAATGGAAGATTTAATCTTTAATTAAAGATCATGTCATGTGATGAAACCTCTAGGAATACGTCCAACCCAATTGGTTACCCTACCCCATGCTGAGGCAGGACCAAATATACCTAGACCATCCCTGACAGGTGTTTATGCTCATCTATAGCAAGAACAATAGTTATCTTGCCCAGAGCTCACCTTGTGTTTCCACCCTCAAATTGACAAAGCCTCACTGAGTTGATATGTAAGTGTGGTTCCCTTTTATAGGCCAAATTTAAGGCCAAATCACTTATTAGGTCTCCCTGTATTTTATTAACTCAGGCCTTTAGCAAAAAGCAGGTGTTTTTCTTGAAGCAGGTACTGGGTCAGTTTTCATATTCGGGTATTTGCCGCACAGAGATACAGCTTTATGTTTTGACAACACCTCCAGGAGCAGTGCCCTTGACATGGAAAACTTCAAAGCTGAACTGAACGTGCCCGGAGGAATGAAGGTCCAGTTTGAAATTCATTACCAAGAAATGATGCGGAGGAAATTGGGATCGTATGAGTATGTTATCCCTCTGCAGCCTGGAAGACTTGCAAAGCACCTAGAGGTACAGGAGAGTCAAGGACTACAATGTTCTATGTTGCTTCTCACCCAGATCACTGCAAGGAGCACGTAGTTGGCTGGTTCTCACAGAAAATGCAAGTGTGCATGACAGTTCGTGCAATGCGCTCTACTGCACACTTACATCCAACTTCAGGGCTCTTCTCCCTCATGAGTCATCCCACTGAGGTCTGTAGGGGTTACTCATGTGAGTAAGGGAGGCAGAATTTGCCTCTAATTTGTATAACACCTTTTAAAATATCTCCATCCCTAATTCCAGAGTGAAGTAGCCTACAAAAACAGGCAAGATTTTGCATAAGAAAACATTTCGTTGGCTTCACTGGACTTTGGCTCAGGCCCTAAGTGAATGTTCACTGCTCATGCTCCCGTGTTGTGGAGTATGTGCTGCTTCGTGCTGACTAAGGGCCTGGACATCTTCCCATTGATTGCTACCTTGAATCCTTTTTCCCTGCTGCAGAGTTGACTTGCTGCCTGATCTCCCACCCAGTAGCAGCACAAAGGAGGGCGCCACCAACATTCCAGCTCCAGGGTTGGGACTAGAGGGGAAAGCAATTCCCTTCCCAGTCTCTCCACACACGCTATAGGATGGAAAAGCAGCTCACTATCCAATCTCCTCCTACCTCCGACAGCAGGAACAGACAACTTGTAGGAGCTGGGGAAGCTACTTGCCAGTCAGTCTTCCCTTGGCAATGGGACCAGCCAGGCTGGTGCTAGAGGCAGACAATTGGGGTGCCAGCTTCCAGGGGGCACTGTGCCGCTCAGGGTTTTCCTTATTGCCCAGCCGTTTGGTTTTATTTAGTTTTGCTTTGCTGACTGGCCAGCCTTTGTTCTGCTCAGAGGTCTGAGATGGGTGTGGGGGAGTGCCTTCTGTCCTGGCAAGCCATCCACCTAAGACTGTTCCTGGAGACCAGAGAGTGAAACAACACACTGTCCAGTCTGCCCTACCGGCAACTTGGATCCAAGGATTAAAGCGAGGAGGAGGGGGAACAGAAGGGAGCTTCCCCACTCTCTCCTCTGCTAACAACAGACGAAGTGCTCTCACTCCATTCCCTGCATGGGGCAGGGGATCACTATTTCCTTTCCCCTCCCCTTCTCCTTTGTGGCGTGAGCGCTCCCCCTGCTGTTTCAATCTGCTCAAACCATTGCTTGGACCCCCGGCAATAATAAAATCGGCTCTGTTCCTGTGGCAGCCCCTCTGAGGCCGGGTGTTGTCGCAAGTGTGTTTTGGGGATCGCAGAAATGCTCATGAGACACTGGGGCATTTCTAATGAAGCTCTGTGCTTCCTGTCCTCCCCTCTTGCCTGTAGGTGGATGTCCGCATTATTGAGCCTCAGGGACTTCGTTACCTGCATGTTCCTAACTCGCTAGGAGATCACTTTGCGGGAATCACCACCATCTCTAAGGGAGAGAAAAAGGTAATGGTCAATGCAGTAGCTGACACCAAGAAACTGTAGGTGTACAACATTTTCTCTCACAGGGGATAAGATTCTCCCAGTACCCACTGGGATCTGGCAAAGTAATACATGCTCACCATACAGAAAGCACTCGGAAAGAGATCTGTCATTCAGAATGCAGACAGTTGATGATCACAGCCTGCACCACATCTGAACAGGTTGACGTGCCAGATACTTCATAAAGACCACTAGTAACTTTGCTGTTGCTGTTGATTTTATATGAAAGGTGCTCGTATACTATGGGGATGGCAGCAGTATAAAACAGATAGATAATGAACTACATATAAGGCAGAGCTGATCAATACTTCGCATTAGGAAGTTAGAAATAATCATATACTGTGTTAGGGCTTGATTATGCATGCAGTTATTCTGGAGCAGCTATTCCTGAATAACTCCATGTGTGGACTCTCTTATTGCAGAGTAAGAGTGCCTTTTTCTCAATTAGCTTCAAGATGGAAGTGAATTAAACTAAAACCAGAGAAAGGTATGCTTACTCTGGAATAAGAGTGTACACACATGGAGTTTTTCCAGAATAACTATTCTGCTTTCAGTTCACACCACACCTTGTTCCAGAATAACCTTCATGTATAGACAAGCCATGTTCTTCAGGGCTAGTTGGTTTATGTTCTCATCACAAAACACCGGACAATTTGGTATAACTGGCTTTATCCTCTGAAGAGTGCTCCAATTCTGTGTTGATGGGCAACAGTATTTGAACATGCATACATGGATTGATAGAAAAAGGCCCAGATCTAGAGTAAAATAACAGAGATGATATAGATCAAGACTGTGGTGTTTTGGCAGGCCTGTGTGTTGGGTGGGGGGAACTTGCTGAGCTGCTACTCTCTCACTGAGCTGGTCTACACTGGGAGGCGGGGGTGTCAATGTAAGATAGGCAATTGCAGTAACACGAATAGCATAGCTGAAGTCAAAGTATCTTAGTTCGACTTACCTGGCCATCCTCAAGGCGGCAATTTGATCGCTGCAGCTCCCCGGTTGACTCTGCTTACTCCTCCTGCCGAGGTGGAATATGGGCGTCAATTTGGGGATTGATTTATTGCATCTAGAGGAGACGCAATAAATCGATCCCCGACAGATCGATTACTACCCGCCAATCCGGCGGGTAGTATAGGCATGGCCTAAGTTTGGCCTTACGCAGATGTCTGGTTTGGCCTTTAGATATCAAGATGATGGATGACTTTTAAATAAATAAAAACAGACACTACTACTACAGTCCCTCATATTCATGAGGGTCAAATACACACACAAATACAGTCTATAACTGAGGTTATACTGAAACTCCAGGTTAATCGCAAGTCAGCCCCCTGATATCAATGCACAGCTTCACGTCTTGTTTGTCCATGAACCCACTTAGCCAAAAGTTTGGACTGAGGCATACAGGGTTGTAATTGGAGCAAACTGAATAGCATGAAAATGTACACCTCTACCCTGATATAACGTGGTCCTCAGGAGCCAAAAAATCTCACCGCTTTATAGGTGAGATCATGTTATGTTGGTGCAGTCCAGTATGGCGTACTGGTAAGAGCTGGTACACCATGCCGGACTGGACCGGCTTCCCTGGCGGTGATTTAAAGGGCCCAGCGCTCCAGCCTCTGCTTTACCGCATTATATCCGAATACTTGTTATATCGGGTCATGTTATATCAGGGTAGAGGTGTATTTGCAAACACATTGGCAAAATCCAGCCCACAATTCAATTCAGCCATGTTCATGCTCTCAGCTGTTCACGTCAATGATCAGGTTCTGTAGCTATTTTTGGAGCTTTTGTCTCTACTACTACTACTACTATTATTACTACTAGATAATACAGGATAATCCCAAGGAATCCCACTCATGGACCAGAGCACAGAACAAAGCGATGGTCCCTGCCTCAAAGAGCATACAATCTGAATATAGTCATGGGCAAACATGGATAGCTCTGAGTTAACATGATGTTCACTATTGACTATATGTCATTTGTTATTTTCCACTTTAAAAAAGTTGAATTAATCCAATCAGGAAAGAGAAACAATACCATGTGACAAAGGCAACCAATCACGGATAACTAATTACTAATATTCATAGCCCTCAATTTATAGGGAATCTATAGGTTGTCATTTGTTCAGACAAACAATTACAAATAACAAAGTCATGGAAATCATGGATATTGTGAAACTCATAGATGTCATGCAAATATTTTTTTTCCTTGCAAACAGGAAAAAAGAACTGAATTCATCCAATGAATTGCTTATGACAAATAGTTTGCCCAGGTCTCTCTGTAATATGGGGATATGACTATGTGTATTTGCACACAGAGTTGCTATCAGTGAAGAAACTGAGCGAAGAAAACCAACAAGCAATCTTTGCTTTGAAGCAACAACAATCCCTCCCCGTTTTACTCAAAAAAATTACAAAGGTGCTCAACAAAAATTGTGTGTGCCCTGAATACAAAATCTGGTCCATTGCTTCTTGCAAGACTCATTCCTAATCTCTCGAAATGATACCATTGTCGTGGGATATGTGGTTGACTTTGTAATGGAGTCCCCTTGTTCATATCTCACCTCTAGGCCCACGTGTCCTTCAAACCAACAGTGGCTCAGCAACGAAAATGCCCCACCTGTTCTGCCACAGCAGTAGATGGGGATTTTGTGGTGATGTATGATGTGCACCGAGAAACCAAAGCTGGAGAACTGGAAGTAGGTTTATTCTGTTACCATATGTTGCTCTCATACTCCTCACTTAACGTTGTAGTTATGGTCCTGAAAAATGCAACTTTAAGTGAAACGATGTTAAATTAATCCAGTTTTCCCATGAGATTTAATGTAAATGCGGGGGGTTAGGTTCCAAGGAAATTTTTGGGGGGGCAGACAAAAGACATTATATACTGTACAGTACTGTACTGTACTGTGGTGGGGAGGAGCTCCTGGCTTACCTCACACAGGCACAGCCTGCTGCAGACAATGATGCAGGCAAGGATGCTAGGAAGCATCTTGCACAGCAGCAGCGGCAGCTTCCTCCCAGAAGAACAGGCGCCGACTTTGCCAGGGGATGCTCCAGGCCCGCCTCCTCCTGTCACCTCTCCACTCCAGGCCCACCTCTTCCCACCCCCACTCCACCTCCTCCCTGGAGCACGCTGCATCCCCGCTCCTCCCCTCCCCTCCTAGCACTTCCCTGCCACCAAACAGCTGTTTGGTGGCACTTAGGACTTTCTGGGAGGGAGGGATGCGCATCTCTGCTTGTCCCCTTCCCTCCCAGAAAAATGCGCATCTCTGCTCGTCTCCTTCCCTCCCAGAAAGTCCTACATGCCACCAAACAGCTGTTTGGTGGTGAGGGAAGTGCTGGAAGGGTGGGAGGGAGGCGAAGAAGAGTAACTTGGGCAAGGCTCCCTTGTAAAGTCACTGCTCTTCCACAGAGTCCTACAAGCAGTGGACAGAGCAGGCAGCCAAACGACATTATAAGGGAGCATTGCACAACTTTAAAAAAGCATGTTCCCTAATGGAGCAGCGACATAACTTCAAAATAATGTTAAGCAGGAAGACGTTAAGTGAGGCGTTACTGTACATAATGCTGAGTCTAGGGGGGACATAGGTGGGCCCTGAATGTCAAGAGCTTTAATTTAGACAGTAGTAAGAAGTAAGGGGGCCATAAGACAAGTGAGGTAGCCCCTGAAAGCCAGAAGGGGACCAGCCCCACCCCCCAAGCCTGACTGTAACTCAAGTACTGGCCTTCCCCAAAATGGAACATCAGAAGTAGTTGCCAGAGCAGAGCAGACCATCCATGATCCCCATCTCTGGTGCTCTTTCTGTGTTCCATTAGGGCGGGATCAAAGCACAGCATGGCTGGACAACAGAAGTAATCAAGAATCCTGCATCCAACTGAAGTAGCAGGGGGGATTTTAGGCAGGTAGAATACAGTTATCTAAACAACAAGTGGACAGGACCAGCTTCCTGTCTTGTCCAAAAGCCAGCATCTCTTGCATCGCAGTATTCCCCAACACCATACTGGGGTACTGATTAACCAACTCCAAAGGAACTGGGTCAGAAGTTGTGAGAAGGCAAACTGGCACTTCATTAGCATCATGTTGGCGTGGAGTAGGGTTGCAGGATTGAGTCATTATAGATGAAATAGCTCTTTTACACCATCTCATCTACCCCCCATGCCAGTGAAAGGGTGTTCCCAAAGCAAGTGAGTCCTTAGAGCCAATTTCTGCTCTCCCTTAAAGCCAGTGGAGCTCAGATACTGCATTATGGTGATGAGTGAAATACAAATGCAGAGTTAGCGACTGATATAACCGTGTGTACGTGAAAGTGGAATGTGGCCTGTAAAGAGGGCTGAAACCTTTCACTCCATTTACTGTCTTGGGCCATGTGGAATCTTTACAGGAACTCAGATTACCACCATTTGTATTTTGCAGATTTTTAATGGCTATTTTATTCACTACTTTGCTCCTGACAATCTGGATCCGCTGCCCAAAAACATTTTATTCGTTATCGATGTGAGTGGCTCAATGTGGGGATTGAAAATGAAACAAGTAAGTTCCTGATCTGTGCAGACGTAAGGCCCTGCCTTCTTGTTCTCCCATAGATTTAGCTATTGCTTACTTGACTGCCACATACCTAGCTCTTGCCTGAACTGAAAATCACTAGGTCGGATCTTTAGGTCTTTTAGTCAAAAGCATCACTAAAGTCACTGGGCATTTGCCTGAGTAGAGGATTTCAGGATTTAACCCACTGTATTCACTGTCCTTAAAATGTTTTAAGAACTCATTTGAATCATAATGAGTTCTGAAATAGTAGATCTCAAAGCACTTTGCAAAGGAGAGTGATTTTTATAGATGGGGCCATGGAGATACAAAAAGGGGATGTGGACTTGCCCAGCATCACACTGCAGGCCATGACAGAGCTAGAAATAGAACTCTCGTCTCCTGAGTGTTGTGCCAATACCAACGCAACGCAACTTGCAGAGTAAGGTCCTCTCTGCTCACGGCTTCTCCCTCTCATGATTAGTATTCAGTGGGGATGGGCTGAGGAGCACAAGTTTGGGTTTTGCAGACTCCTTATCTGGATTCTGTCGAGCCAAGTCCCATTTTGCCTGGATTTCCACAGTGCAGAGGAAGCAGGCTGAGAGACAGCCTCATAAAAGGTTCCAATTTGGGTCCATCACTCATGTTGTTGTTCACCTAGTTTCTTACTCATTAGCTAGCATTTATAGGGTGCTTTGAATAATAGAAAGAGCTAAAACGTGCCTATTCTTGTGACCCCTTCCTGTCTCAGACGATTGAGGCGATGAAGACCATATTGGGTGATCTCCGGCCTGATGACCACTTTTCTATTGTTGACTTCAACCACAATGTTCGCACCTGGAGAGATGATTTAGTTGCAGCCACAGCGCCTCAGAAGGAGGATGCTAAGAAGTACATCCAGGAGATCCAGCCCAATGGGGGTACGTGAGTTTGATAACGAGGTACTCTTGGCACATAGGTACCATGGGGATAAATGCCTTAGACAGAGTTCTGTTCCCAAAAGGCCACATTTCCCACTTGCACGGCAAGACTCACAAGGAAAAGGGGCCTAACGAGGAGGGCAAAATGAAGACACCCTTGCAGAGCCCCCTGGTCATTCTGTTGAGAAAGACAGGGTGTTCCTTCTGTGGGGCCAGTCCCACCGATCCCATGTATCAGTAAGAGACCAGGGCAATGGTGCCACCACATTACCTACCTGTGCCCCCAGGACCTCTGGACTTGGGTCCAGATCCTTACAGGTATGTAGGCGCCAAGCTTCTTTGAACTTCTTGGAAGGACAGGAGCCACAGGAGTGCAAAGCAAAATGTGTTTTAACCAGTAACAGAATCTGGCCCTTCCATAGGAATTTGTGCAAAGGTTTGGGATTTTTGGTTAAATTCTCCCAGGTATGGTGGGGATTTTTAAATCCTAGGTGAACCCCAGTTTAAAACAGAGTAATACAGTAGTGAATGAGGCCCAATGAATGGACCACAGTCTGCTTTCACTCATGCTCATGTAAATCTTGGACAACTCCAACAATTTCAGTGAGTAACTCCACTATAAACAAGCAAAATCTGACCTAATATACTTAAAGCAATGAACTCCAGTGGGGTGAATTAAAAGGCCGTGCACTACACCCCTCAGCATCTATTTCTGGGGAGGCCTGTAACTGTTCCTAAGGCCTTTGTCCATGAGGGTTAACACAAGTGCGATCCTAAGATGTATTTCCACTGGAGATGTGGATGTATTAATGCCATTGGGCATGGTAGTGGTCAGACCTGAACTGGATACTATGTACAAGTCTGATCACCTATGTTCAGGAAAGGCTCATTCAAACGGGAACAGGTGCACAGAAGGGCTGCTAGGGTGATCAGGGGAATTGAGGGTCTTACAGGAAGTGATTCAACAAGCTTGGCTTGATTAGCCTAGAAAAATGAAGGCTCAGAGGGGATATGATTCATGTCTTTAAATACATGAGAGGGGTAGAATACATGGGGATAAATTGGCCATAAATAAATTTAGGCTGGACATGAGGAGAAAGTTTCTAATATCAAAGGAATGAAGTTTGGGCACAATCTCGCAATAGGAGCAGTGGGGGCAAACAACCCAACTAGTCTGAAGATGGAGCTTGATAAGTTATAGAATGGGATTCTATGACAGCATTAGCAGGGGCATTAGCAGGGGACTGGACTCAGTTACTCAGGTCCCTTCCAGTCCTATGTTCCTATGTATTATTTTCTCAGGGCTGAGCCTTTATTTCAAGAAGGAACGCTGCGTAGCAAACGTGCTCATTTCATTGCTTCTTTTCCAGGTACAAACATCAACGAAGCTCTTCTTCGCGCAATATTCATTCTAAAGGAAGCAAGCAACTTGGGAATGTTGGACCCTAACTCCGTCTCCATGATCATATTCGTGTCAGATGGCGACCCTACGGTAGGTAAGGATCTTGCATTAGGTGAAGTGAAAGGCCAGGTGAATTGGCTTAAGAAACACAACCAGCACGTGGACACTCTACAAGTAAGTTAAGAAAATACCATTGTCCCCTCTTCTGATGCCAGTGTGTCCTGCTTCAGACATCATGTTGCCCTCTGCCAGGTTGTAGTGGAATTCTGGGGCTTTCCAGGTTGGCTTCCTAGTGGATGAGAAATGAGTGACATGAAGGCTGGGTATATCCTAAGGGTAATGTGCTTTATTTACATATATACTCCAGTCCTGGAAAAGAGGTGGTCACAACCATCGCTCAGGCAATCCCCTCTTCCAGAGATCTCAGCCCAGACTGTGATGGCTGGCCCCAAGATGCTACTCCGTCCCAGGAATTGCCCTGAAATATGAAGAATAAATCAGAAAGAAAATTAAGTTCAGTGGGGTTTGCATCAGTCCCCAACTGCAGAAATTGCCTCAAAAGTCACCCATGGCTGCTCTACAACTGAAGTTCCTATTTGGGGATTGGTTTTGCTTTGAGCAAAGGGTTGGACTAGATGACCTCCTGGAGTCCCTTCCAACCCTGATATTCTATGATTTAAAAAAAAAGTTATGTTCCTAGCCCTCATGATTTCACAGAGCATATTTAAAATCATGAACTGAAGTGTAAACCATTAGTGGTGGCTTCCTGGGTCTGCAGAGAGCCTGAAACAATAGTTCTGTGAGATGAAAACAGCCCTATTCATCTCCATATGTTACAACAGCGAACCAACGTTCCCACTACAGACAATAAGAGTTTGGGATAGTCAAGGAATATGGGATTAGATCCTAGTTGAGAATTCTTACGAATAATTTTTAATTCAGTTGAAGGGTTTGTTCTCCATTCAGAAGATGACTGAAAGTCACTCTCTCCCCTGAAGGTGAGCTGAAGTTGACTAAAATCCAGAAGAACGTGAAACAGAACATACCGGAAGATGTCTCTTTGTTCTCTCTTGGGATTGGATTTGATGTAGACTATGATTTTCTGGACAGGCTTGCTCATGAAAACCATGGAATGGCACAGAGGATTTTTGGAAACCAGGAGACCTCTTCCCAAATGAAGGTGCATTTCCTTCCCTCCACCTTTGAAACTGTGAGGGTCAGATTCTGCTCCCAGCTGTGAATCTGGAATAACTCATTCGAAGGCGATGGAGTTACTCCTGGTTCACACAGGCCCCACTGAGAGCAGAGACTAGCCCTGAGAGTTCAGCAAGGTAACGATCTTGTCTGTAAACACAAGACTTTCTATAACAAAGGGCTTGTCTTCATTACAGGGGTAAATCAACCTAAGTTCCGCTACTCCAGCCATGTGAATAATCTAGCTGGAGTCGATATAGCTTAGGTCGATGTACCCCAGTGTCTTCACTGCATTGATGGGAGACACTCTCCCGGTCAACTTACCTTACTCTTCTCAGGGAGGTGGAGTACTGGGATCGACCAGAGAGCGCTCTGCCGTCGATTTAGCAGATTTTCACTAAACCGGCTAAATTGATCCCTGCTGCATTGATTGCAGTAGCGTAGTAGTGAAGACCAGGCCATAGGGATAAACTCTGAACTGCAAAGTATGGTTTCTGGAGCTGCGTTCAGGGCTGTCCAGATCCAGGATTTTACTTCAGCCCACCCTATAGAGAAAGAGTCTAGTCACGAAGGCTAAATTCTGATCAATAGAGTTGGAATGTGCTTGAAGCCTGGGCCCACATCTATAAGCAATAAATAATAAAGGGCCAAATCATCAAGTCCTTATTCGTTGACTTCACACCTGCTTTAGGATTTGGGCCCAAATGCACCAATATTCACGCTTCCTTCTGCATCTGGGTCCTGGAAGAAACTAGGTGTTTGTCATTACAGATTGTGGGCCTGAGTCTTTCCGTTGACTTTACTGGGAGCTGGCTTTGTAAATACACAGACATTTCAAGGCCTAATCAAAAGGGGAATTGCATTTCCTGGAAAATAAACTATACAGTCTTGCCCTGTTGGGTTCCAGATTGTCGCCTGTACCTTTTGCTGTTGCATTAGCATGTTAGTGAGGGTTGAGTCAAACACAACAGACTTACCCCCCTTGTGTCTTTTCCAACTGCAGAAATTCTACAATCAGGTCTCTACCCCGCTGCTCAAGAAAGTGGAGTTCAACTATCCTCAGGGATCGGTGTTAGACGTCACCCAAAACAGTTTTGATACCTACTTTGGAGGATCAGAGATTGTGGTGGCGGGAAAGGTTGATGCCGACAATGTGCAGCTCCTGCAGAGTATTATCACAGCCACGTCGGTGAGTCAGGCTTCCTGGAGAACACCCGTTCTTGTGGCTCACAGGGGCACGGCCTTCTCCCCATGAGGGGTAGAATGGGTCATACTATGTGCAGTACCCCAGGCTCTGTGTGGGTTTATGCCAACGGCTGTGGGGTGTCACTTTCCTATCACTATTCCTGTCTTTAATAGAATCTCCTAATAGTAATATATGGTGCCAGATTAGGGTTGCCAACTTTCTACTCTCACAAAACTGAACACCCTTGCCCCACCCCCTGTCCCATCCCTCCTCCGAGAACCGGCCCATGTCCAGGCCCTGTCTGAGGCCCCACCTCCACTCACTCCATCCCCGCTCCCTCTGCCACTCGCTCTCCCCACCGCCACTCACTTGCTCATTTTCACCGGGCTGGCTCAAGGGGCTGGGATGTGGGAGGGGGTGAAGGCTCCGGCTGGGGGTGCAGGCTCTGGGGTGGGTCCAGAAATGAGGAGTTCAGAGTGCAGAAGAGAGCTCCAGTTTGAGGCAGTGGGTTGAGATGTGAAAGGGGGTGAGGGTTCTAGCTGGGGGTGTGGGCTCTGGTGTAGTGCTGGAGATGAGGGATTTGAGGTGCAAGAGGGGGCTCCAGGTTGGGGCTGAGGTGTTCGGAATGTGGGAGGGGGCTCTGGGATGGAGCAGGGGTTGGTGTGAAGGGTGTGTGAGGGCTCTGACTGGGGGTAAAGACTCTGCAGTGGGGCTGGGGATGAGGGGTTTGGTGTGTAGAAAGGTGCTCCAGGCAGGGACCAAGGGGTTCGGAGATGTGGGTTCTGGAGTGAGACTGGGGGTGAGGGGCGTGGGGTGCAGGAGGGTGCTCTGGGCTGGGACTGAGGGGGTTGGAGGGTGAGAGAGGATCAGGGCTGGGGAAGAGGGTTGGGGCACGGGGGGTGAGGGTTCTGGCTGAGGGTGTGGGCTCTGGCTTGAGGTTGGGGATGAGGGGTTTAGGGTGCAGGAGTGTGCTCCAGGCATGGATTGAGGGGTTCTGAGGTCAGGAGGTGTATCAGGGCTAGAGCAGGTGGGTGGGGTGCAGGAGGGGATCAGGGGTGCAGCTCCACGTGGTGCTTACCTCAGGCAGCTCCTGGAAGCAGCGGCATGTCCTCCTCTCCAGCTCCTATGTGGAGCCACGGCCAGGTGCCTTCGCTGCCTGCTGCCCCATCTGCAGGCTCCTCCCACGCAGCTCCCATTGGCTGCAGTTCCTGGCCAATGGAAGCTGTGGGGGGTGGCACCTGGGGAGGAGGCAAGATGCGGAGCCCCCTGGCTGCCCCTACACGTAGGAGATGGAGGTGGGACATGCCAGCTGCTTCCCAG
Organism: Gopherus evgoodei; assembly: GCF_007399415.2. Classification (NCBI taxonomy): domain Eukaryota; kingdom Metazoa; phylum Chordata; order Testudines; family Testudinidae; genus Gopherus; species Gopherus evgoodei. Next base: position 356,619,655 of record NC_044322.1, on the reverse strand, counting down.
AGCCGCCAGGATCCCTTTTCGACCAGGTCGCCGTATACCAGAACAATACTTCACTATAGGTCGCATCCTTGCTTTCAGCCCCTTCACTGTGCAATCCTCCTCTGCAGCTGGTGGAGGCTCAGGGGAGCCATTCCACAGCAGCAGCTGCTGCTCCCCCTCTGTGGGAGGACATGGTCGGCAGATGCACTAGCCCTGCTTTGCAAGTGTGCACAAAGAGCCTCCCCGATGCCCCCACCGGAGATGGGGTCTGCCATGTGCAAGGGATGGTCTCACACTTCACAGATTCTGCAGAGCCTCCCCTGCTCGCTTGGCAGAACTCCCCCGGCTCCAGTGCACAGACCCGTGGTGAGCACAGAGGAGAGAGCAGGAGTTTTCCCGTAAGCGGTGCACTGCTCAGCTCCCTCTCCTCTGCCAAGAGCTCTCGACCTCCTTCCTCACTCCCACCCCAAGTAGCACCTATAGCTCCCTTTCTTCCTTGGTAAGTGCAGGGAGAGGTGCAATATACCCCCTTCTCTCAGCCTTACTCATGCTGGCCAACATAGTCCTGTTAGCAGAATCACTTTCTAAATGTGTAGGGATCAGATTCCTAACAAGAAGACCCTGGATTTTAAAAGTCTGTCTGGGTTCTGATCCGGGGGTGGTGGGGGTGTCGTGATATGACTGCTTCATTTCACCGGCTGACAATGTGCTCTTGGTATCTTTCATTCATCACTTAGTCAAATGCCGAGCTAGTCCTGGAGACCCTAGCAGATGTTGAGGGACTGGATGATTTCCTGAAGAAGGAGCCACATGCCGACCCCAAATTCACTGAGAAGCTGTGGGCCTATTTGACCATCAACCAGCTCCTAGCTGAGAGGTGGGGAGAAATGCCAGATGGGGACTTTTGATAGGGACCTAGCTGACCCGGAAAGGGCCTGGCAGACATCACTGGGAAATGAGGGTTATTGGCATCTCCCAGGATCAGGCCATTTATTGTACAAATGAGGAATATAAATCTAAACCAACGAGCGTGCCACCTTCACACCCTTGGCTCACTCCTTCCCCCTCCTTTCTAATCACTGGCATAAGGTTTTGGTTCAGCCTGTTTGCGACAGAGTCAGTGGTGTCTATCGGGTCTGAACATGGGCTGGGGATTGAATGAATGTAGTTAATGAACAAAGACTGAGAGTAAAAGGATTTGGCTCCTTGTTCTTATAGGTCTTGCTCCATTTCCCATTGAAATCAACAGCAAGAGCCCCATTGAAATCAGTGGAAATTGGATCGGGCTCTTTGGGTCCAATCCAACGTCCACTGAAGTCAATGGGATTCTCATTATTGACTTCAGTGGGCTTTGGATCGGGACTTTAATCTTTGCCATTCGCATTCCCTAGGTCCTAGCTGGTTCCTACCTTTCTGATCCCCCTGTTTAGGAAGAACAAGGATCACGGCCTTGATTTAAGCAGCAGCTGCCCAGCACAGCTGGTAACAAAGGGGTCTGTTTATTTTTCAACACAGAAACTTGGCCCCCACTGCTGCTTTGAAAAGGAACCTCACTCGATCGATCTTACAGATGTCGCTCGACCACCACATCGTGACCCCTTTCACGGCCATGTTGATAGAGAATCCTGAAAGAAATGAGAGAATGCTGGCAGATTCTCCACAGGACCAAAAAAGAGGCTGTTGTCCAGGCGGGTATCTCCATCTGTCCCATTTGTCAAGCTCTTTCTGGTGTTTAAAAATCCTACTTGAAGTGGAAATGAGCTGTTCATTGTCGCTTATGCAGACTAACAAGGTGCACTAAGACAACGTACGTTAGTGCTCATGGTGGGATCTGTATTTTAAGGGAAAGGCCCTGAATTAAATGGGCAGTTAAACCATCAGCTTCTTGTAGAGCTAAATTTTCAACATGTCTTTTTTGTCGGTATCGCCCTCGGTGGGGACTGACTGCACCACATTTGACCATTGTGAGCATTTCTGTAAACCTACAACGACACAGCTTTGTTTGTTGTAGGAACAGTTATGTCTATTCCACTGGTTCTCAAACTTTTGCACCGGTGACCCCTTTCACATAGCAAGCCTCTCAGTGCAACCCCCCCCCTTATAAATTAAAAACACTTTTTTTGTATATATATTTAACATCATTATAAACACTGGAGGAAAAGAGGGGCTAGAGGTGGAGGCTGGCAGCTTGCGACCCCCCCGTGTAATAACCTCGCAACCCCCTGAAGGGTCCCGACCCCCACTTTGGGAACCCCATGTCTATTCCCTGTGCTCCACTTACATAGAGGAACTGATTGAGTCATGGTGCAGTTGTTTGTGGTCTCTGGAGGACCTCCAAGATGGCTGTGGATAGGTCACAAGCGCACTGGAACTGGAGCTCTCTTAAAGGTAGAGTGTCTTCATTCATTAGTCCTCCAGAGTGCTCTCTTTCCTTTGTTACTGTCCAACCCCCATTTTACAGCAGCCTTCCATTGGGCCAAAGGAGGCGGGGCTTGTTTGTCCAGATAGGGCCTGACCTATCAATGCCCATTGGTGTCAATGGGTGCCTTTCCACTGCCTTCAGTGGGCACTGGTCAGGCTCTTAATTTATTCATTCATCACTGCAAAGCCAACTGATGACAAATCCAGTACTGACTATGTTAATAGCCGTTATCAATAGAGGGCACTCGACTGGGATGCAGGAGTTTAATTCCTGTCTCGGCCACTGACCTGCTAAGTAACCTTGGGCAAATCACTTTGTCTCCCTGTGCCTCAGTTTCCCCAGCTGTAAAATGGGGATAATGACACTGCCCCCCCCCTTTGTAAAGTATTATGAGATATGAAGATGAAAAGAGCTAGATATTTTTATTATTATGTTGCGCTCTTGCTGTTCAGTGATCTGTAATAGTAGAATGTTTTTATTGGAGGAAAATGTCTGAACTGTGGTGAAAATGAGGCACTGGAAACCAAATATTACTCCCTGAGGCTATAGCAAATGGTGATTTATCATGTTAATAAACAGGAGATATTCTGCTAGATTGAGTTGAGAGGGAAGCAAGGTATGTAGCTGCCACAGCATGGTCAATTTTGCCTTTCACTTTAGAACTGTTTATAACTATGCAGAAACTCCAGGCCCATCTGTCCTGCATTCCCAGACTCCTGGAAAGATATCAAAAATGTCCTCATCCTACTGCAATCAAATGCGTTTTTTAAGTCTGCAAGATGTTACAGTTGGTTAATTTGTTTTTCTTTTACATTGTAAATCCTCAGCTGAGATCCATGTAGAATGAAAAGATTTTTATTTATACTATATGCCATAGCTCACCACTTCTACTAAACACGTCTGCGCACCACCACCCATGTCCATTTGCTAAACCTATTCCAGTGGGAATTCCGTACACGTTGCATCAGCTGATTACTCCAGGTCATGTTTGCTTTACTTAGAAGGGATGGATAATTGAATTGATATTAATAGTGGGGCCACTGTTCTTTCAGTATGCTTACATATTTCCCAGTTACGTTAGACATTAAGGGTCAGATCCTGTTGCCATTGAAATCAGGGGCAAAACTCCCACTGAGCTATGAGGGACCAGGATTTGACCCTAAGAGAGGATGATACCTCATAAGCACTCTCGCATAGCAGGCCTACACTGACGGCTGTAGAAAATACAGTGTGTTGAAGAAAAAAATCTTGCACTTACCTGGGATGGACTAGATAGCCATATATACCTTGAATAAGCCAGAATCAACCCAGGTTTAGAATGGCTTCTGCCTTAGGTAATCCTGTCCCAAACCAGCTTCACAGTCTTTCACCAACATTGAATTCACTCATTTTTTTTAAAAGAACTGGTTAATTACATATTTATTATTATGCTATTGTGAGACTAGACTGGATGCTGGATTTTTCCATTGTTTAATATGCAGTAGCATTCATGTGGGGCAAAATTCCAAAGTCCTTGTATAGTTTTTAACTCCTCCTTTATCTCAAGCCAAACTCCCATCAAGCTGTACTAGTGGGAGTTTTGCCTGAGTAACAACCGAGTAAGCTCTGACTTAGGGTGAGTCTGTACAAAATAACCTTAGTACCTATTTCTCGCATGCCTAAAGGCTAAGGAAAGTGCTTAACCACAGCACACGCTGAAGAGCTTTGCCTAATCGGAGCCTATTCATGTGAGTAATGGTTAAAGGATCAGGCCCTAAGTTTAAAAAGTAGGCTCACACTGAGCACCTTAAGGGCTCTTCTTCTTGAATATTTAATTCACAGCAAAGTGGGGTGTGACTCCACCCTGCACTAGCCTGCCAGGCACTTAGCAGTGTAGGTGCAGGATCATGGGTAGCGGCGGCAGCGGGACGCTGGCTTAACCATGTCAGGTATGTACCCAGCGGTTCCAGGTGCGTTTGTACTTGGCACAGCTAAGCCAGGCCTCTGCTGTTGCCCATACTACCACGGCTACACTGCTATTCATGCTCATGCTAGCTCGAGGAGAGCTAGAGCAAGTATATGTATGCGAGCAGGAGAAATCACACCTTCATCGCGTTAACTCTGGGTTGCCAGCTGATAGTGTAGCCACAGCCTAAGTGTCTGCGCAAACCCCTTAACATACACTAACAGTTTCTTAGTGCACTTTGATCTATCCTGAAATGGGACTAGATCAAAGCCCATTGAGGAGCTGTTAGTGCACGTCAGCAGGGTCCACATGTACACCCTGTGCCGCAGCCTAGTGTGGGATAGATTCAAACCCCAGCTTGCCATGGACAAAATCTTCATGTAGGCAAGCCCTTAACTGTAAATCGGCCAGATTCTGATCTCAGTTACACCCGAGTAAATCCGGCATAAGTGTCCTGCAGTAAATTGGATCAGAATCCTGATCATTGTGTGCTAAAGTAAAAATTATGACAATCCTTTATCAGTGCCGCCATTTTTACTAATTTCCAATGTCATGTAACCTCTTCACAAACAGGTACTTTAGGTGTAGCCTCCAATGGCCTTAATAAGTCCATCCCATCCTGGGCGAAATCCACACCTACGACAGAGCAGCTATTAAATGTTCTCAAGGCTCCAACTGTAGCTACTCGCATAACCTCAGGTAAAAGATGGTGGGCTGTCGGCAGGGGCGGCTCCAGGCACCAGCGCAGCGAGTGCCTGGGGCGACAAGCCGTGGGGCGCGGGCTGCTGGTCACTGCGAGGGTGGCAGTCAGTCACCTTCAGCAGTATTTCTGTGGGAGGTCCCACGGTTTTGGTGGTAATTTGGCGGCAGGTACGCCAAAGGCATGGGACCGGCGGACCTCCCGCAGAACCGCCGCCAAATCCACGGAACCGGGGCGGACCTCCCACAGAAACGTGGCTGACCACCGTGCTTGGGGTGGCAAAAAACATAGAGCTTCCCCTGGCTGGCAGTTTTCCTCCCTCTTGCTTTGCTTGGTACAGCTCTTGTATACAAAGGCGACGGGTTATGGGCAGGGGGAACAGAGCAACGGCGGAAGAAGCCACATGGCCCATTTCTCCATAGCACTGCCTGCTCTCCATTCAACTAGGAAGATAGCACTGCCTGCTCTCCATTCAACTAGGGACCGTCACTGCATTGCATTGGTTTTGACGGTCCATTTCCCCCACCCACTTTCAGAGGTCACTGGCCTCCACTGGTAGAGGCCCACGTTCCAGTTTGAGAGCAGTTCAAAATCGCCCCATATGCTCTCAAGATGGGGCCTCAGTCTGGATACAGATTTGGCCCTAAATCTGAACTTGCCCTTAGTGAAAAGGCAGAGAAAACCCAAATATTTGTTGCCTGGCTGCTACAGAAGGGGAATTTCAAAGCCTCATTTCTTCACTTTGATACTGCTCTGTGATTGTTCTCAGCACCTAGGTCACAAAGATTTGGGCCTACATATTCTAAAGCAGGAATTGGCAACCTCTGGTACGTGGCCCGTCAGGGAAATCCGCTGGCAGGCTGGGACGGTTTGTTTACCTGCAGCGTCCACAGGTTCGGCCAATCACAGCTCCCACTGGCCGCAGTTCACCATTCCAGGCCAAAGTGGGCTGCGGGAAGCAGCGGCCAGCACATCCCTCAGTCCGCGCCACTTCCCACAGCCCCTATTGGCCTAGAACGACGAACCACGGCCAGTGGGAGCCATGATCGGCTGAACCTGTGGACGCTGCAGGTAAACAAATTGGCCTGGCCCGTCAGCAATTGCCCTGATGGGCCGCATGCCAAAGGTTGCCGATTCCTGTTCTAAAGCATCCAGTAATTCTGGATGTCTCCAAGCTGGAATCAATAGGGCCTGATTTTCAAGTCAGCAGCCATTGTGCATGCTCAACCACTCTGAAAAATCCAGCTCTAAATTACCCACACCAGGCACCAAAAAAATTCAAAATGAGAGGCTGGTTTTGCACTTTAGGCCCAAGTCTAAATGGCATGGTGCTGAGAATAGCTGAGCCCTGTCTATGCTAGCGTGTAAATTGAAACTAGCACCAGTGCTGAAAAACCAAATGCCAAATGTGCTAGGGAGATGTATTTATTTAGCACTGATTCATGTCCCAGGTAGTACTTTATTTGTCTGGTCAAAACCAGGCACCTCTCGTACTGGTAAACAAGGGAGCTTGCCTCCCAGTGGATTTAATCAACCATGGGAACAATTTACCAAGGGGCCTCGTAGATTCTCCATCACTGACCATTGTTAAACCAAGGGTGGCTGTTTTTCTAAAAGAGCTGCTCTAGGAATTATTTAGGGGAAGTTCTATGGTCCATGCTATACAGGAGGTCAGCCTGCCTGATCACAGTGGTCCCTTCTGGCCTTGGAATCCATGAATTTGAAGCTGATGAATAAAGGTATGTGGCCCTAACTGTACAGAGAGATTTCCCAACTGCCCTGAGTTTGCTTTTGGGATGGGGAGCACTGGGTACATTTTGCTTTGGTAAAACAGACCTCATATGCTCATCTGGTGGCTCCACTGGAGAACAACAGTCAACGATTGCTGCCAGCTAACACAGCTATTCCAGTAGCCAAAGCAGTAGAGGCCAGTGCTCTCAAGTTCAAACCCTACTCATAATCCATGCAGAGGGTCATTACAGACACCCCAGAGTTACCCTCAAAATATCCATGGCGCCATTGTATTGCACCCAGATAAGTAGTGGTTCTTTAGAAGCCTGGTGCATCACTTATGTGGTTTAAAAGGTGAATGGACAAAGCCCTAGACAGTATATTCTAGGGGATAATCATGAGAATGGATTTGATGATCTAATGGGTCTTCCCTGCTATCTGCCACTGGGAGTCAGTCCAAAGGGCTCTCTTTCAGGCTCATCTGTAGTAGCTAATGCAACATTATTTCCAGAGTTAATTCCCATTGTAAATGACAGCATGAATGTTGTGTGGGAGATAAGGATCTCTGGATTCTCTGAAGGCTGCTGGGT